>NC_142778.1:17733125-18395000 GCF_988280905.1 Pimephales promelas
ACGCATATGATACCAGATTTTCTCTCAAATGTTTGCTTTCACTTTAGACATAACCAACTCTGTTTATGAAACCTTGTGAGTATTTGACAGTATTAGCCAACCCGATCTCACGACCAAGTCGTACGAATTCGACGAATGATTAAAAAGTGGCTAATTCGTAACAATTCATACGACCTCACTCGTACGAATTAATACGATTTTGCTAAATCGTACATATTTTACGAATTGGCCAATTCGTATGAATTCGTACGAATGACTTACCCCTTACCCCGCCCCTAAACCTAACCATCACGTGGGTTTAGACAAATCGTACGAATTAGTACGAGTGAGGTCATACGAATTAGTACGAATTAGCCACTTTTTAATCATGCGTCGAATTCGTACGAATTGGTCGTGAGATAGTGTTGGTATTAGCGCATAGAGACTCTAAAGATAACGTAGTCCAGTAACCAGGCGCTGTTTGACAGGCTGTTAGTTCACCTCTTTGATGCATACATTGAAACCCTCATCTTGTCCTATGGATGTTCTCCCAACCTATTTATTCAAGCATTTGATTGCATTGGCCCCTGTATTGTAGAGATGTTAAATACTTCACTTTTAACTCGTGTCGTTCCAACATTTTTCAAACATGCTGTTGTTAAGTCTGCACTCAGTTTGGATCCCTTACAACCCAAGAGTTAAAGGCTGATATCCAAACTTCCATTCATGTCAAAAATTCTAAAAAAAAAAAAAAAAAAGGTTGTTGCAGAACAGCTCATCCTTTTCAAGAAGAATCACCACTTATTTGACAAATTCCAGCCTGGTTTCCATAAAAATCATTCTACAGAAACTGCATTACTTGACATTTAAATGTCAGCTGACTCTTAAGGAATACACAGTTTTGGTTCTTTTGGACCTTTCATCTGCATTTGATACAGTTGAATCGCCTCCATGAGCTGGTTGGGATGTCTGGACCGGTTTTAAAATGGTTTTCTTCCCATCTTTCGGGTAGAAGTTTTAGTGATTTTGTAAATCAATTCATGTCTGAAACTGCAGGGTTGTCGTGTGGGGTACCTCAGGGTTCTGTCGTGGGACCCATCTTGTTCCTTTTGTATATATTTTTTCCTCTAGGACAGATAATAAGTCAGTTCAGTGACATTTCTTACCATCTGTATGCAGACGATATTCAACTGTATTGCTCGTTCAAGGAAACTGAGTTCCATAAATTGTCTTCTTTAACAAACTGCTTGACTAGTATTAAACAGTGGTTATGTGACAATTTCCTTCTCCTAAACTCAGAGAAAACAGAAACACTGATTATTGCCCCTGAAAGTAAAATTCCTCTGATCAAACATAGTTCATCCGAGCCTTAGGAGTTTAGGTGTTGTTTTTGATTCTGCTATGTCCCTGTAGTGTCACTCTAAAACAATTGGTCAGAAACTGTTTCTTTCAACTAAGGAATATTAACAAATTAAAGGAGAACTCCAGCGCAAAATGAACCTTTGGTCTAATAAAACTTTGGTACCTAGTCAACCGTTCTCTGAAATTTGTTTTCATGATAATCAAATGTAAAGAGTTCTCTAAAGAGGTCTCTAAAAACTAAAGAGTCTCTAAAGAGGTTCTCTAAAGAGATCTCTAAAAACTATTAAGTGTATAATGCTAGTATATGGGGGCATTTAATAAGTAAAAAGAAATCGCTAGTTAATACCACTCATAACAAGGCTCAAAATAGCCCCACACTAACACAGTAATATAATGAGGGTCCCTGCATGCAAAACGAAGCAATGAGAACTTTTTAAGTGTACAGGCCGTTTAATAAGAAGATACTTTAAAAAGAGTTTAATTCGTGTATACACAGCAGAAGCCAACTTTGGAAAACAGTCACGACATGTCAAACCACGAACAATGTGCCAAGTGAGCTGAACTGTATGAAGTTCAGCGAACTTCTGAACTGAATGAACAGCGTTCGTGGTTTGACATGTCAAGACTGTTTTCTCCTGCCTGTATACACGAAGTGGACTGTCTTCATAAAGTATCTTCTTATTAAACGGCCTGTACACTTACAAAGTTCTCAATGCTTTGTTTTGCATGCATGGACCCTCATTATGTTACTGTGTTAGTGTGGGGCTATTTTAAAACCTTGTTAGTGGTATTAACTAGCGATTTCTTTTTACTTATTACATGCCCCCATATACTAGCTTTATACGCTAAACAGGTTAAGAGATAAAACTCTTTAAATTTGATTATCATGAAAACAAATCTCAGAGAATGGTCGACAAGGTACCAATGTTTTATTAGACCAAAGGTTCATTTAGTGCCGTAGTTCTGCTTTAAGAATACTGGTGTCAAAGGGTGAGTTAAAAATGATTATTCATGCTTTTATTTCCTCTCGCTAAGATTATTGCAACAGTCTTTTTACCTGTTTGAACGAGAAGGAGCTTCACCGTCTCCATGCCGTTTAGAACTCTGCCACAAGGCTTTTAACTCACACAAATAAACAAGCTCATATCTCACCTGTATTAGGAGCACTTCACTGGTTACCTGTCCAGTATAGAATTCAATTTAAAATCCTGGTCCTTACTTTCAGAGCCCTGCAGGTTCTAGTTCCTCGCTACATCTTTGAGTTGATATAGCTCCATACTCCGACCCATAGTTTGAGGTCATCAGGTCAGAGATTGTTAGTGGTTCCCCACACTCATTTTAAAACCAGAGGGGACCGTTCATTCCAAGCTGTGGAATGCTTTACCTTTTTCTCTACGTTGTGTAAATTCTGTCGAAGCTTTTAAAAAGCAATTAAAGACGCTCCTATTTAAGCAGGCTTTTAGTTAGACTTGGGGTTGTTATGATTTTTATCTTATGTTTTCTATTTGGTTTTAAACTTTCTCATGTATTGTACTTTTGTTTTATTGTATTACATTCTACTGTGAAGCACCTTGTGATTTTTATCTGTGAAAGGTGCTATGCAAATAAACTTTACTTACATACGTACTTACTTAGTTCCTGTGCTTCGAGTGTACGCGCTAAAAAAAGCACACGTTAGAACAGCGCATCAGCACGCTAATGAAATGTTTAACCGCAAGGCTGTAAAGCAAATGCAAAAATTGAACTTTTGTGAATTGTGTCCCGTACGTACCTCATGTGTATGTACGTCGCCTTGTACAGTATTCAACATAATTTCTTAATTTATCGTTGTAAAGAAACCTCGTTGCTTGGCTACTCTCAGCTGTCTCAGACGACATCTTTTCCTGTCGACCACAGTCACTTCTGTTGGTTGTAATTCGCAATCTCACAACTAGATGCCGCTAATTTACACACTGCACTTTTAAGCCATATCCTATATTATTCGATTTTTTTTAAATTTAAACTCTAATCTCATTTAAACTCTAATCTCATCTCAAATTATTTATATTTAAAGGTAGTTTGACATTATTGCAATAATTTACAGTAGTGAAAGTGAAGCTTGGCTTTAAACTGGTTACGAGGATATGAGTACTATATAACTCTAATGACTGAGACAATAAAGTTTATTGCTCAATACTGGATGACACTTATTTTTGATCTGAGTACAGGAGCTGTGGCCACCAAGTGTTGAATCTGTGCTTTTTTTTTTTTTGGTGTGGATCCATGTTGAGTCCAGTTATTCAATTCATAACACTGAAGAAGAACATTCTTCGATCTGAGTGAGATATAAAAGTGTGATTGTAAGTGCCAGGTTTGCTCCTAGCTTACATTTCTGTAACATTTCTTTATTATATCAGCACACAGTAGTGAAAGCATGCTGGGATTTCACTGTAAAATTGATAATATTATTCTGTTGAGCAGAAACTATCAATATTTTATCATGACCCAGTGCAGAATGAGATCTATACAATGTGATTTTTTTTATATTGTATATGGTGTGGCTAAAACACAAATGGAATCAGTATTTTCCGTATACTATTATTTTAGATTCTAATGAGAAAATCTAAACATAAATACAGGTGTGTGTGTGTGTGTGTGTCTACAGAATAAAATAAATACAATCTACATATCCTCATCTGGCGATTCCTTTATTTTCATACAATCCAGCGTAACTCCAAAAATGACCTTTTCATAAGTAGGATTCCAAATGTTAAGCCAGAAGTTGACTTTAGGCAGCTCAAACAGCAGATGAATGTTTGTGTGTGTGTTTGTTTTTATGTGCCTTAAAGCGAATATTTTTTGCCTCACATCAATGTCAACGTGTCAACACAAACTAATCTGGATTATATTCAAATGAAAGAGAGATTTCTGAACGTGCCCTCAAGAAGAACACAAATGAAAAGAAAATGAAACTGCACAAAGGTTTGTGCTTTTCTTTTCTGTCACATCTCATGGCAACTTGTCAATCCATATTAAAAAGAAATGACAGCAAAGGCTGGGAGGTGTGCAGCGTGTGTGTGTGTGTGTGTGTGTGTGAACTATGTAGTAAAACCTGAGATCACCTAAGTTGTGGGGACCACGAGGTAAACGGATTGATACTAAATGCTTATTTTAGGGTGACTATATTTTGATTACCAAAAACCAGGACACTCGGCCCGGCAAACAGATGGGCCTACTCAAATGATACTCGAAGTTTACTCAAAGATACGTTATTAATTTCAATACATTTAAAGTAGGTTATGCCTCCTCTGTATGGATAGAAAATTGTTATATTGTTATTTGAAAACAGGACTTGTCCTGGGAAAACAGGACAGTTGGTCACCCTAGCTTATATGAAAAATTAAAAATTGTGAGAGTTTTCTGTGATGGGTAAGTTTAGTGTAGTGAGATATAATATATGGTTTGTATGGTAAAAATAAATAAATAAATAAATAATAATTATGTCTATGGAAAGTCCCCACAAAGATAGCAAAACGTGTGTCTGTGTGTGTGTGTGTGTGTGTGTGTGTGGGGGGGGGGGTGATGTAAGCGTGTGTGTGGAATCCTTAGGTTATCTTGACACCTTGTTCCTATGGCAACCTAAAGATGGTTCAGTAACCTGTGAAAGACTTGTGTGATTGTGTGAACCAGCATATGGTCTGCTGTCAAAGGCACACACACCCCTCCATTAAGAACATACAAACGGTGTGTGTGTGAATGTGTGTGTCATTTTTGTCTTTGGTAATATCTGCAATTCATTGTGTGAAACAGATTGATATTGAGGATATATTGTTCTTTTTAAAAATCATTATTTAATTATGAAAAAAACATCAAACTTATGTCAAAACATACTGGATAATGGAGCATCAAAAGGACCAGCTATATTTAAAAAAAAAAAAAAAAAAAAAAAAACAGTTACTAGAGTGAAAAATGTGATTCTATAAAAAATATATAGAGAATATAATGGAAATGAAATCAAACTGCAGACACTGGAGCTTTATACATGTACTGTAACTTGGACAGGGCCAGGGCAAACAGGCCATAGTAGACCCCGAAGCCATTTGTTTTGAGAATAATGGCTGGCTGATGACGTTATTGGCTGGCTAGACGGCTCAGCCAAAACCTAAATGGCTTCTGCAGCCGCCAAACTTTTCATAGCTGCAAACGGCTGAAGCTGCCACTTCATGTCTACAGATGTTATACTGATTTACTAGATCTAAATATTTTCAAGTAATGCATGGCTTACACTATATTTTTACAAAATGTAATACAATGTAATAAAAAAATGCAATACAATTGCTTCTAAGAACGGTTTCACAAAACACCTAGAGTGAAGATTTAGAACTAGCCTATTTGAGCTATTTGGTAATATTAGCTATAGTGCTAGGTGGATTCAATAGCCACTGTAACGTTAGTGAATAATGTCCCTGCTGCTGTGTAAGAATGCACACTTGTCAAACGTCACGGAGTAAGGTTATGCATATATTTATGACATGTACAGTAATTTGTTGTTCAACTTTTTAGTTAAGCCGAGACACTACGGATGAATTGGGTAAAATTTAGCAGATATCACCATGATAAAATCTAGATAAAATCTAGCAGATATCACCATGAAACTTTCCCAGTTGATTACTTACATTAAGATGAGAAAAAGAAAATGTATCATGAGTTTTCTTTAATTTTATGTTTAAATATGCAAATTAGGCAATATATAATTTAATATGTGCCAATTTGCATATATTTTAAAAAACGAAATCTGAGTATTGGATAAAGCCAGGTTAAAAAATGTTTTTTCATTGTGTTCACATATTAAATGGGAAAAAAATTACAGAGGGATTTATGGATATCTACTTTTGTTATCCTGTAATTAAATCAGAATATAATTATTTTCGCCATGTTTTTTTATACATATCAGGCTACAAATTACAAATTACAAATATATTTCGGATTTTTTTACCACAATTCTGAAGGGACCCGAAGACAAAAACCCTAAAATCTCAAAATTGACCAATAAAAAAAAAAAAAAAAAAAAAAAAAAAAAAAAAAAAGTTATAAAACTAATAATTAGAAATGTTAATAGAAAGCACAACTACAAATAATATTACATACTTACAAGTTGTCTTACATACAACAGATTTTCCTGACAGTGGGAAGAAGCTTTGGTGCGTAGCTGGCATTGTGGTGCTGTAAATATATTGTGCATAACAGGAGGCCTCTCTGTGTGGAGTTTGCATGTTCTCCCTGTGTATGTGTGGGTTCCTTCCGATTTCCCCACAATACAAAAACATGCAGTACAGGTACAGTACATTTAAATTGGAGATGCTAAATCGTCCATATGTGTGTGTCTGAGCCCCAAGCCATGTAAAGGAGAGGGCTGGGGAATAATAAAAATGAATTGACAGTCTCTCGCGTATGGAGAGAGATGGCCCACAGAATCACCAAGTGTCAGATACGACTGAAATGGTTAATAAATGAATGTATGTACATAATTTATGAAAAGAAACAGATGATTCCAAAAGTGCATTATAAAGCATTGAGAAAATGTATTCTATACAGGTTGATTATGGTTTTGAGTATAGGTTGTTCGGTTAGCTTTATTTTAAAAACAATATCCTAACTGAGATGCTCAAAAAATGTGTGAGATTCAGAGCGAATGACCTTTAAATGCTCCACTGTCAAGTGTGTGTCTGTGTGTGTGTGCAGGACAGGATAACCTTGTTATTCATAAATCTTTTACTTTTAAGAACAGTTTTGTGCGTGTTGTTTTTGTGTCACAGACTTTGACAGCACACCATCTGTGGTTCAAATTTTACAGGTGAATCTGAATCCTGGAGAGTTTGCTCCAAATATATCTATGAAACACAGATGCCACGCTGTCCTACTGCTGTCAGAGTCACAAACAACATCCAAAAAAACACTAATTCAAACCTTCCCATGATCCAATCACATTTATGTTCCCCCGAACTGGTCAAATGGCTTTAAGCGATTCCAGACGATGGATAAGGGTTTTATCTAGCGAAACGGTCGCTTGTTTAAAAAAAATAAAATCAAAGTTTTATAAGCTCAAATGCTCACCTTGCTCTGTTCTGTGATGCACGTATGTGCACCTATGTTCGGACTCGTTCATCGAATGAAATGAAACAAATTGACTCGGAAAAAGATTTGTTCATTTTGATGAACGAGTTCGAACAGGAGAGTCACGGACACGCGTTTGAGCTAATAAAACTTAAACTTTGTTATTTATTTTAAAATGACTGATCGTTTAGCTTGATAAGACCCTTATTCATCGTTGAGCAGTTTGCACTGAATCTGTCTTTTGGACCTTGAACCGTTTGATGCCCAGTAAAGTGCATTTTATGGTGAAAAAATCCTGGAATGTTTTCATCAAAAACCTTAATTTCTTTTCGACTGAAGAAAGAAAGACATGGACATCTTGGATGACATATAGTAAATTATCAGCAAAAGTTTTTTTTTTTTTTTTTAAAGTGAACTACTCCTTTAAAATCAGAAGCCAAAACAGAGAGAGTGGGCGAACAATAGTCACAAAAAGTATTTCTGGTAATAAAATTATGTTTTGGTAAAAAAAAACAAAAAAACTTTATAGATATTATTTGTAGACATACATGTAGACTGCATGACAAAACTAAAACCGTTTTCAACTTTAAAAACATGAAAGAGCCTCCAGAAAGAACAGAAACACCAGCATCACTTAAGATGTTTCTCAAACACGCAGTCCAACCATGATGTAAAAAGCCATCTTGAGTTTTGCTCAAAAGAATCGATATACGAAGTGAGTTGGATTTCAGATCCAAACAGACTCAGCTGAAACCACAACAAAACAAAAACCATGCCACCAAGAGATAGTATAAAACTGGAGCTGGAGTTACTCACCATCCATTGCGTACTTCATATCCATGGCGAAGAGGTTCCACATGATTTCAGCACTAATTCTACCCATATTCAACTCTTGCGGGAACCTAAAATGAAACAAAAGCAGACATCATTACAACCACACAGTCCTGATCTTGTGGTCCGAGACTTCAGAGATCTCAAGACCACAAATAAATAAATACATCAATAATGTGCTTTTTCTTTATTTTTCAGTTCTTGGATAACATGCTTTGGGCTGGATCTAAAACTCGAGTGGTTGTAAAAGCGCCCTGTACTATTTTAGATGCGTGCATTTTACATGCGAGCACATTCTGTTTATGGGCACCAATTTCACACAGGCTGTTTCCATGGCAACCACCACCATACCATATCACTGAGTGAAGTGATCAGTTCTCTACTCTCCCCCACTGCTCAAAAGCAATCTCAGATCAATCTAGACTAGGCTCAGCTCTATTTAGACGTGGTTTAATTGCTTAGGATGGACAGAAGGGGCTATCAGAGATAGACGTATATAAATGCAGATGAACACAGAATGATCCTGAACTAGAGAAAGCATCTCTGTCCTATTTCTTTTCTCTCTCTCTCTTTCTAATATTGATGAAAGGGACATGCTCCTAACTGAAGTCATTTACTACGTTTCATTGAAGCGTCTCTCTCAGTGGCTCTTTGCTCAGAGAGATTCAGTTCTGTAAAAAATGAATTTAAGACTTTATTCACAATGCACACAATTCCAATTTAATTTTCACATTTTTAGGGCTGACTTTCATTTATTTTATTTTTTTGTTCAGATAATGTAGTCAGCTGCTGTATAACTTAAATTCAACATGAAACGTCATTTACAGCCCATTTTACTAGCATGGTTTTATCTGTGGTGGGGAATAAGGCAGATCATTATTATTCTAATGAAGGGTTATGAAGACAAACGTGGTTTCTTACTGTATAGCAGCATACAACGATGAATAGCTCATAATTAGAAAGGGAACTTGTATGAAGGAAGTAAACAGGGTCACGTTGACTTTAAGAGCATGCTGTCAGAGTGGAAAGGGAGGATTCAGAAATTTCACCTCTGCTCATGACCATCACTAATTCTCTCTGTTCTGAACTCATGAGGTTCAGTTCACTACCATTCAAAAGTGTGGTCAGGAATATTTTCTTTAAAGAAATAAATACTTTTAGTCACAAAGGATGCATTCAATTGATCACTGGTGACATTAAGGGCCTTAAAAATGTTACACAACATGTATTTTTTCAAATAAAACCTGTTCTTCTGAACTTTCTATTAACCGACGAATCCTGACAAAAATCTATCACTGTTTCCACAAAAATATGAAGCAGCACAACCGTTTTCAAAATTGATAATAATCAGAAATGTTTTTTGACAGAATGATTTCTGAAGGATCATGTGACATTCAAGACTGATGCTGAAAATTCAGCTTTGATATTTGGGTAACACTTTACAGTAAGGGTACATGAATTATCATGAATTATGCATCTCATGAATCATCAGGAACCAACAAGAGTGCAACGTTTTTCATTCATGACTTCATGGATGAACAACACATTAATTAAAACATTAAGGCTCAGGAATGTGCTCTGGGATAGGCTCGGAGCTGGATGGGACCAGCGGAGAAGGCTCGGGACTGGGTGTGACGTGAAGCTCTGGCTGGGACCAGTGGCAAAGGCTCGGCAGGGCTGGACGGGACCAGCAGTAAAGGCTTGGGGCTGACTGGGAGCAGTGGTGAAGACTCGGGGCTGGCTGGGACCAGTGGCGGAAGCTCTGTGTCCCAGTCAATAAGCTCATCCTCTTCCAGCGCTACTAAGATCTCCACTGGTATGTTGGCTATGGCACGATGCATAAGCTTGGGACTGTATGGGACCAGTGGCACAGGTTTGGAGCTGGATGGGACCAGCGATGATTGCTCGGCCATCTTGGGTGTAGCGGGGGACACAAAGCTTTTGCATAGGTATGTAGAGGTTTCTGGATTGAGGTTAACTGGGTCCACTTTGCCTACATACTTCCAGATAGGGACTGAATGATGATTTTGACTATCTTCTGCATAGTCAACGAGGAAATCTGAGCCATGTAATTCAAGGACATAATTAATAAAGTCCGGGACGGACTTATAACAATCATCAACGGAGATGAGATGGAATAAATCATCATCCAGTCCAAACCGGATGCAGGCATTAATTGTGGAGTTACCCCAGTTCACCTGATGGGAAACATCCAGGAACTCCTCAACATACCTCTCCAAAGAACAGCCATTCTGCTGAATGGTAAGGAGCTTGTCTTCAGCCATCGCGTTTTGTCTCTTTTTTTGGTCCGTTCTTCTGTTACGGTCTGGTGAGTGCAGGGAAGGACGAGGAGATCAGGATTTCCCAAAAACGATACTTTACTCAATAAAACAAAACAACAAACTGATACAGTTAGGCAAACGAGAACGGACCAGGAGTGAGGAGAACACATGGTTTAAATACACAGAGAACAGACTAGTAGAATAAGGCACAGCTGGGGCAAAGTAACTAGACACAGGTAAAGGGACTGGACACAAATGAGGAGCAGGAAAACTGGGACACAGGACTGAACCAAAAACACTAAGCAGGGGGAAACACGGGACACACATGTAACAACCGTAAAGTGTTAGCGATATTTGATATATATATATATTTTTTTTACCTTTTCAAATATCTTGTTTCTACTGTAATATATTTTAAAATGTAATTCATTTCTGTGACAAATAAACAAATTACATTTTAAAATATATTACAATAGAAACAAGATATTTCAAAATGTACAAATATTTCAGAATGTTACTGTTTTTACTGTATTTTTGATCAAATAAATGCAGCCCTTGATGACATCTTTCAAAACTAATTTAAAATTTTAACCAACCTCAAACTTTTGAACAATTGTGTCAGCTTTAAAGGCTTTACTGTAATTTATATATTAATGCATATGCACATTATTATAATTACATTGGGAAAGAGTAAATTCAGATGCAGCTTGGTCTTTCTAACGCGTTTCATTTTTAAAAATATAAAGAAAACCTGAAATCCAATCCATTTCCAAAAACCTGATTTAGTTGGAGTTCAAGCAATATATAAATGTGGTTTGGATTGGACTTCTAAAAAATGTAATTTCATGTGTTCTGTTTGGACAACAGCAAACTAATAAATCAGTTTTTTCTGCCTGTTGAAACAAAGCAGCGCTGTATTGATATTCCTTCAACAATCTTGCTCACTGCTTCCTCGGAGCTTGTTATAAACCTCTAACCTTCTGTAGTACTTCTTAAAATAACTTATTCAACTTTATTAATACTTATATTAATTAACACTGATTACTTAATTAATAATTTATTAATACTTGACTTGGAAGTGGCTTTATTAATACTAAGTTTCAACATCCCTTGACAGACAGGTTTGGCTCAACTGTTCTCAGATTCAGAGAAAACAAAGAGTGAATACTGACATTAAATCAATTAAATTAAATAAGTAATTTTTTCTATACCTTTTTGTCACTGTGTTTTGCCTTTTAAGGCAGTGTGAATCCTATCAGTTTCAATTTCATTGTGTTAAAGGGTTAGTTCACTCACAAATGAAAATTATCCCATGATTTACTCGCCCTCAAGTCATCGTCGTATATCACTATCTTCTTTTAGCAAAACACAATCTGAGGTATATTTAAAAAAAAAATACCCTGATTGGTTCCATACATTTTGAAGTCCAAAAAATCCAAATCCATCCATCATAAAAGTAATTCATATAGCACCAGGGGGTGCGAAGTGATGCGCATTTATAAGAAAAATATCCATATTTATAACTTTATAGACTACTGTATCACTGGCTTCCAGTAATGGACGTACGCCATGCACTTTTTGGGGCTTCAAAATCGCAGATGCTACTCAATCCCATTATAAAGCCGGAAAGAGCCAGGACTTTTTTTTTTTATATAACTCCAATTGTGTTTGGCAGAAAGAAGACAGTTAAATACTTCAAGGATGGATTGAGGGTGAGACAATTATGGGATAATTACATTTTTTGGGTGGACTAACCCTTTAAGTCTTCTGAACAAACAAACAAACACAGACACACACACACACACGTATATATACATACATCTGGTTTACTATCTTTGTGAGGACT
Organism: Pimephales promelas; assembly: GCF_988280905.1. NCBI lineage: Eukaryota > Metazoa > Chordata > Actinopteri > Cypriniformes > Leuciscidae > Pimephales > Pimephales promelas. The sequence continues at coordinate 17,745,519 of NC_142778.1, forward strand.
CTCCATAGACGTAATGGTTTTTATACTGTATACTGTATATTCTATCCCCTTACACTGTCCCTACTCCTAAAACTACCCATCACAGGAAACATTCTGCATTTTTACATTTTCAAAAAAAAAAAAAAACATTTTATATGACTTATAAGCGTGTTTACCACTGATTTATATATTGATTGGATAGCTCATGACGTTCTAAACTGCCACCAGGCAGTGAAGCCACCGGAAGTGTTCGAGCAACCATCTTACGATTCCCTACCAGCAGAGGGCTCCAACGGCCGTTGTACAGAGATTGGTACAGTAGCTCCGACGGCACTCAACAAGTGTCAAACGAACTTCACCAAAGGATCTACAAAAACAGCCCACAGGTTGTAATTTAAGCCCATGTATAGTAATTTATATGCACAACTGTCGCTATTTCCGTGTTGTTTAAAAAAAAAAAAGTATAGCCTTCTATGTATTCTTTCACAGACGTATTCAAGTTTATATCCAATAAACGTATTATTCAATGCATTCCTTATTAATAATTTAATTAAATGTATTTATTTACTATATTTTCACGTCAATACGTGTTCAGTTTGACCACGAACCATGCGCTGTCACTTTACTTCAGCACCTGCAGCACAGCAGAAATAGACTGGGTGAGGGAATGACAAACCGATGTTTGTTTTTTTTTCTTGATTTTTGGGTTTCTGCCTTAAACAATGGTTTCTACCAATGATAGCATGTTGGTGTGCAATACAATAGAGTCTGCAAAGGATGTTTATTTTGGAATTGACAGTGTTTGGACGGTGCGGCTTGGACGCGGTGTCCGTCGGAAAAGATGTCCGTCGCCTATCTCTTTAGCAAGGCGCCGTGTCGCGGCTGGTTCACTCATGCATTGACTAGAGTGGGTCCGATCAGCTCCGGTAGCCGTGTCGCAGCCGTAACGCACCGCAGACGTGTGCAGTGTATGGGTAAATCAGAGGTGAAACAGGTGTACATTAACCCATACAATTTGTATGTATTTTCTGAACATGTTTTTGTTAACTAATCAAATACTTGAACAGCTCTATCTGTAACACACAATCTGAAAGAGCTATATTTTAAGTTAACAATTCACATATACTTCATTTTTAATAAGCAGAAATAATTTTCGACTTTAAACAAATACCCATTTAAATGTTTAGGATATTTGCATTGTAAGACTGTTCAGGGAGACTTTAGATTTAAAAACAGTGTCCCGTTATATATGCAATGTTTCTTAATCATACCATTTCCAATTGATTCAATGGAGCGCGTGAGCTCACAAGGGAATCACAATATGGCGGCGCGGTGGCTTCACTGTTTACGACATCATAAGCTATCCAGTCATTCTGGAGTCTGTGTGCATTCAGGTTTAAGTCACCAGAGTAAAAAAAAAACATGTACACATACAGACACACACACAAATAAATACACACTGCAGTTGCTCGAGTTGTGCAGAGATCATTAGTCCAAACACAGTATGTGCTATTTTTCTTCACTCCACATGGATTGAGGGACGAGGCCAGAACTAATGACAATATAAGTCCAGAAACATCTTCCTTACACACACAGACTTCTGCAAAAGGTGTGATAAAAAAATAAGAGAGTGTTGAATAAACAGAAACGCTTAAAGCAAAAGAAAAATAAATTGAGGGATGGACGATTCTTCTCTGGGTTTGGCCAGGACGTTGAATTATTCAAGTCTACTGCCTGCCAGTGAACCTCTGAACAGAATACACACACACACTACATATTGCGTTTCATAGCAATGTATAAACATGTTCAGAACATCCTGAAATCATCTGTCCTTTACAGAGGAAAACTTTTATTGCCAAGAAGTTTCTATTTAATATCTCAGTCGATTTTCCAAAGGAATATTTGTTTTGTTCAACTGAAGTATCAACTTGTCTCAGAGGTTTGTCCTAAAATGAAAGTGCCCCTGTAATGCTATTTTAAAAGTTCCTAATTAGCCCCTTTTCCACCAAAGAATTTTGAGAGCCGGTTCGGAGCCGTTGCCGGCGCGCGACCAGTTCTTTGTGTTTCGACAGCCACAGTGACGTAATGACGTTGTTCCCTGGGCGCTCTAGTCAGTGGAAAAACAAATAGGTTCTGAAGTTGTTCGCAAGTTGAACCAACTCCGAACCAACTTTGAACCAGCACCAGTCCCGAACCAGTTCTTTTTTGGGTGGAAAAGGGGTAATTGTGTTTTGGATGTACCCTAATGTCACAGTTTTGTTATGTTTGGACTTTTAGGCACAGTCCACACAAACACGTTTTTTCTTTTTTGTTTGTTTTCTTTCAAAGCCGCAGGTTTTTCTATGTGGTTTGGCCGTTTGTCCACACACAAATGCGGTATCCAGTCACTGAAATTTACTTTTTTGAAAACTCCTGAAAGGGTGAAGATTATTAGAAACTCCGGTTGTAGTGCTGTCAAGTATATTTTGGCTTGTGACGTCAGTAACCCAACAGTTGATGGACCCCATTGACTTATATTTTTTCCTCCTATGGAAGTCTGGTGAACTGTCTGGTTCTGGTTCCTTTGTGTTCAGCAGAAGATATAATTTCATACAGGTTTGAACAAACTTGAGGGTGAGTAATGATGACAAAATTTTGTAGGAAGAAGAGTCCTGTAGGAAGGACAACAAAGACATCTTGACAATCGACAAATGCCTTTATTGCAGTTCTCTGTTCGTCTTTTAAAATGAATGCGCTGTCGATTTCTTCTAAAACAGACGCGATAGTGGAATCTATACATCTCAGTTCTCCAGCTGCAGTCATCTATGATGACGATACGTAACTGTAGATCATCTGTCAATCATCGTATAAAGCCCGCCCTGGCAATTTGATTGGCCCGACCATTTTTTTTTTCCTGATCATGGGTTAGTTCGAATTTTTTGAAGCATCGAAAATACTTTTTGGTCTAAACATAGCAAAAACAACGACTTTATTCAGCATTGTATTTTCTTCCGGTTCTGTTGTCATTGCTCGTTCACGATTCCAATGACGCTGCTGACGTGTTATCTTGTGCGCCCGAGTAGGACGATTAGGACATCCGTGACATGCACACTTACGAACCATTTTTAAAAAATATTGCAATACCAAAATACAAACAATGTAGAAAAGCTTGAATACAGCGTGCGTCTCCATCGGACTGTAAACGAAGCTCGGGCGCACAAGATAACACGTCAGCAGCGTCATTGGAATCGTGAACGAGCAATGACAACAGAACTGGAAGAGAATAAAGTCGTTGTTTTTGCTATCTTTGGACCAAAAACTATTTTCGAGGCTTCAAAAAATTCGAACTAACCCACTGATGTCACATGGACTACTTTGATGATGTCTGTATTGCCTTTATGGACAAGGACAGTATAAGGTACATACATTTTCAATGGAGGAACAGAAAGCACTCGGACTAAATCTAAAATATCTTAAACTGTGTTCCGAAGATGAATGGAGGTCTTGGAATGACATGAGGGTGAGTCATTAATTACATAATTTTCATTTTTGGATAAACTAACCATTTAACTTCATTGTTACTTCCCTGTGTAGCCTTACATGTTATCAGCTTTTTCTACCATGAGTATAATCGGTTTCCCTCAATACCTCATCATACTCAAGGATTCCCCTTCCGTCGGGACAAAGCAGTTAATGTAGCTTAAAGGTATTGTAGGTAGAAATTGTTAAAAAAACTTATTTAACAAATTTGTTTAAACTTTCTGTATATATCAATGCATAATTAAAATGTAAGTACTCTGAAAAAGAAAGTATAAAAATCGAGTGCCTGTAGACCTCTCACGACTGTTTTAAAGACAGCTCATTATTTCCATTCTCTCCACCCCCTCCCTTCTGGGCTCCTTCCAAAGCCACGCCCCCAAAACACATGAACGCGCGACTGCTGAGCTGAAGACGCGTTATTTACCTCGCTATTTAAAAAAATACAATGCATTAAAATAGAAGCTGGGTTAATGCAATGTATATTTTTTTTCCAAGTAGTACAATTCAACAGGCTTTTTTGTTTCAAAAACTTTTGGCATTATTTTACTGCCATATATGTGCTATGTGCCACAATTTTTTTGTGTTGTGCACTTTCGTTGTGTTGGGCCCACCGTCGTTTTTACTGCTTAAAAAAAAAAAAAAACACGGCACAGTGGTTTAGCAAAACCTAAAATATTAATTATGTAAATATTAATTCTACTCTTTAAAAAAGAAAAGAAGCAATGTAGGAGAATAGTATATGCAAACAGCAGGAAATGCTATTCCTGCAGAATAAGTATGTCTACAATATCAAATCTGATTAGAAGCTTGTGACATAAAAACGTGCACATCAACCCGATCGCTTTAATTATACTTTCATGTAAACACTACGGTTGGATTCATCAATCGGCATGAATTCATTCCGTCAGATCATTTGACATTTAAAGAAATTAATGAAAAATGATTGAGTTCATACTTTTGTTTGCAAAAGTGTCTTGAAAATGCTGAGCACAAATTGAGATATTTCTGAGCTCTTTATTGAAATTATCTTTATAAATTTCATTGCTGTCTAGGAGTAACACCTGAGATAACAAAGATATTGTTTTCTTTCATGTTTGGGAAAAATCAGCAAAATATGATACAATCAGATGGCTTCACAATGTGTGTGTTGTGATGCGTACTGGTTAATGATGGGTGTGTAGGCCATTCTGTCCTCATCTATAACAGACACCATCAGCGTGATCAGTTTGGGCCAGAAGTCCAGGTTCTTGATGGACGGACCCTGTTCCTCACGCGGCAGATCCTGCTTCTTAGCCTAGAAAGAAAGAGAAGCAGAAGTTTATTGCAGATAATGACACAATTTCTCCATCTTCCACATGTTTAAAGTTTGAATAATTTAGTCCGGTTAACTGATGTACTGAATCTGAGTACTCGGCACTCTGGTTAAGTGTTTTTGCTTCATAAGACTTTTTATTAGGTGGTGCGAAGACACACACACACACACAGACACACACAGAGAGAGAGAGAGAGAGAGAGAGAGAGAGAGAGAGAGAAAAGGAGACTGGACTCAGGTCTCTGATCAAAATCATTTCTACTCAACACATTCGTATGTTGTGTTTCCTGCCCTTTGAGCTCATTAATGTCTTCATTAATTATGCAAATCCTGAGTTCTGCAACAATATCAGCCAAACCATTAACCAAAGCTCCACTCAAACCGTCCATTAATGAGATCTAGGACAACAGCATTTTCTAACATGTGTAGAAAGTAGACTAGTCTAGTACTATAGATTACTGGTAACCAATCATCAAATTCTCTAACTCAGTGGTTCTTACAAGGGGGGCCTCAAGATGTCTTAACATCATTTAAAATAAGACACAACAAGCTTCAAAATAAGCTAAAACAACTGAAAATCTAAATATTTCTATGTATTTATATATTTTGCCATGATCTAAAATATTTTATTAGGTAGAAATTGTAAGAAAAAATATTTTTCCTTTTTCATTTCACGGTATAATCCTAAACCGTAAATCATGAACAACTCGAAAAGTGAATGTAAATTCAGTGGTTAATAAGAGTGTGATCCTTGAAAAACATTTGAAATAATTAAGAATCCTGAAATCCTTTTTTATTTATTAATTTAGTTACTTATAATTTAGTTTAGATTTTTTTATTAATTTAGTTTACTTATTTTAATCCAAAAAAAAAGTTTTTGAAACAAAACTGTGTCATTACTGTAGATGTATCAGAGGATACCTATAGCCTATTAATCAAAATGGCATGGCAGCCAAGTGGAACAGGATGTTTTACAAATAAAAATATAAATAAATAAACAAACAAACCAAACGGCCATCACATACAAGGAAGGAGTCAGACCTGAATTCAAGGTTACTAAAATGTTGCTTAAAAAGCTATTTGGCTGAGGTAATTTGAAAGGTGGAACAACTGAATGTTGATGAAGGATTGCAAAAACAAAGACAAAGAGAAATATAGCTGCAAGCAGCCTTACCGGGGCCAAGCGCAAAAAGCGGCAACATATGCCAAAATGGCAAGGAGTGGCAGACCAACTGCAGCAAGGAGCAATTAAGGGCATTTTGAGAGAACTTTGGGCAAATGGCTAAGAAAATCACATAAACATTAACTTATAAGACGATTTAATGGGTTATCACTTTCTAACAATAGGTGGCGCAGTTACGAAATAGATGTGATGTGGTCAGAGTGAGGTGACAATGACACATGCAAAGTTTGGTGTCAAAATGTGAAGGCATTGCAGAGATAAAGCCTAAATAGTAATTTTGGCAGCATGCCTAAACTTTGATGCTGTGGTATACGAAAACGGTTTTGTCTATCATCGTGCAATTCATAACTTTTAGTCGGCACGGTCTGGAGATGATACGATTCAATTTTCGTGAAAATCGGACAAACGGTCTAGGAGGAGTTCGAAAAAGAAGGTTTTTCAAAGAAATAAAGATGGCGGACAGGAAGTTTGGCTGATTATGGCAAACCTGATATCTATGTTTTCGGCATAACCCAAGGAATCTATTAAGATCAGTTTCATTGCAATAGGCAAATTTATTCAAAAGTTATTAGCGTTCTCAGAAATTAATTATAACTTTTGACCAACAGGTGGCGCTGTCTCAAAATCTTTTGAGTACCTTCAGGGCACGCTGCTTATGGCACACACTGAGTTTCGTAATGTTATACCAAAGCATTTATTTAGTATAGCATTGTATTTCACAAAACTGTATTGAAGTCAATGGGAATTTCACGTTTTGTTCTATTATAGCGCCACCAAGAGGCTCAGTCCCACAATTTTTTTTATGTGTCCTCAGAGTGACCCCATACATATGTGTGTCAATTTTGGTGCAAATATCTCAATTCACTTCCGAGTTATAAACATTTATATGAAAAAACACGTAAAAAATGACTGACACATGACTTTGTTTGAATTTTACTACCCCTTACTATCAATATTTTCGCATTTGGGCATTAGCGTATAGTTAACAAGCTATGATTCCGTGTTTCTGGCGGTGGTTTCGTCTCGATCGGAACAGCGGTTTTGAAGATATCGCCAAGTGTTTTTTTCGCGCTAAATCGCTACGCTACACCAACCGTAACACGAAACCCAGCATGTTTAGTATCGTTGGACTCGGCAACGATTCAGGAACTCAAAAAATGACTCCCGTGAAAATAAGTGTACCACACCCAAAGTTATAAGCGTTTGAAAAAAAAAATTCACCACTAGGTGGCGCTGTTTCAAAACTTCTCAGGCTTCTTCAGGGCATCGTACTGATGACCCATACCGAGTTTCGTAACAATTCGTTCATGCGTTCAAAAAATACAGTATTTTAGCACATAATTCAAAATGGCCGACAGCCAAAATGGCCGATCTGGGAAAATTGGATATCAGTCGACTCGGCATGATGCCCTGAATCTAACGAGATGAAGTTTATGATTTTTGGACAAACCGTTCAGAAGTTACGAGCAAAAATAGCCATTTTTCATATCTACGGACCACTAGGTGGCGCTGCGCCGAAACGCTGCATTTAGCCTCAGGTCATGCTTGTGATGACATGTACCAAGTTTGGTCTGAATAGGATGAAGCGTTGCGGAGATACAACCTCACGTCTGTTTTTGCAAGCGCTACGTAAAATTAGTTTGCGTGCTTATCGAAAACGGTTATTCGAATCATCTTGAATTCCATAACTTTTTGTCAGCACTGCCTGGAGATGATCCGGTGCGATTTTGGTGAAAATCGGACAAACCGTCTAGGACGAGTTCGCAAAAGTAGGTTTTTTGGAAAATTCAAAATGGCGGCCGTTTTTTTATGACGGAAAATGACGTCATAGGGTGCGATCGAATCGGCATGAACTCAGGAACAAGAGGAAAAAAGAATTTTGTTGATAGGCCTTACGGTTCAAAAGTTATTAGCATAATAAAAGTGAAACTTTGGACAGTTGGTGGCGCTAGAGGGAATGAGTTAGAGACACCAAAATTGGTGTATTTAAAGTTGGGACTGTCCTCTATCAGAATGTCAAACCAAAACAACTTTCCCGCAAACCGGTCTATGGGCTGCCATAGACGCCCAGTCGGAAGAAGAATAATAATAATAATAATAATAATAATAATAAGAACCGGCACAGATACAATAGGTGCCTCCGCACCTTCGGTGCTTGGCCCCTAAAAATGATAATAGACTGTTCTCAAGGCCAAAGTGCATTTACTTCAAAAGGCTCCCAATCTAAGGTCATAAAAACGATTAATGAATTGTGCATAATAATGTGTACTACGAAAGTAAGTGTTTCATTTTTTTCCCTTGACATTTTTGTTAGCCACTCTATTCCTCCTCAAACACTTAACAGGGGTTTTGTCTTGCTCTACGACCGCATTTCTGCCATGTCTCATAACCTCAGAGAGATTGACAGCTATATTACAACAATAACAGCAAATAACCTGTGAAACATGCACTTCATGTTGTCAACTGCATATTCATTCAAACCAGTTTGTTGGTGCTGCTATTGGTCGAAGACCACCAATCATGGGCTGTGGTTCAGGATATAAGGCACACTGGAGAACGTAAGAGGGGGAGTTTGGAGTGTTTGTTGGCTTGTGCTACTCTTGTTAAAAAGTACTGACTTTGTGGTGGTTAGCTTGCGTGATTATTTGATTGTTTGTTTACTCAGAGGACTTCTTGCCTGATCTAAAACCAGCACCAGCCCGGAGAGAAGAGAAAAGGAAAGTACGTCACAGGACACATCTTACTTGTACATGCACGTAGAGTTACCATCGTTAGACACACTAGGGAAGGGGAAAGTGCAACTGTGCAGTTTTTTGTTTGGTTAGTTAGTGAAGCTTTAGTTATGGCATGTTGAGCGCTTAAGAATTTTTGTTTTCAGTCCGCTCAGAGAGTGGGAATTAGTTAGTGTGTGTGCTTTGGTTTTGTTATTTTGTTTGTTTAGCACCACTCATCTTCTTTCTCTCTGTGGCTCATTTCATTATAAGGGATCATCTCTGTGTGTGTATATAGCTGTAATTAAGTTTGTTTGTTTGTTTGTTTTCATTTATGTAAATTATAGTAATTTGTTGTCTTAGCGTCATTCACCCAGAGAGACTAAAACTATAGGAGTGTGTTTCAATTTGATTATGTACGTCTTCCTCATACCTCTATGCCATCAGGGGACGTAACACCAAGAAATGCTTGAACTCATAAAATACTCATAAATCTTGAATGTATGTAAGTCGCTTTGGATAAAAGTGTCGACTAAATGCATAAATGGTCATTTCAACTTTTTTAAAAACATTAAAAAGTATTGAACTAACAGAAAAATCCCATGTATCATTCCAAACAGGACTGACAACTGCGCTGCTATATTATGAATGTATGTAGTCCAAATCCAAAGGAATCATCATTAGGGTTGGGTATCGAGAATCGAGTATCGATTGGAACCGGGACTAACTTTTCGTTTTTCCCGGAATCGTTCAAAAGTAAAAATTTCGATTCCTAGTTTCGATATTCACAGTCCGCCGAGCGGAAGAAGAAACCGCTGAACAACACCAACGAAGAAGCGTCTACCGGAAGTGTTGGCATAACCACGCGAGTCGAACATGAGTAGCTTACGTCAGCGGTCCAAAGTGTGGCTTCACTTTTCTAAAAATAACGAAATCTCGGCAAAATGCAAAATTTGTGACAAAAGGAGTATTTTTACAGAAGGACTATTTCCTTCAGAAAGACCGTTGGTTAGCAAGGTTAGCTAAACTTTTTTGACCCTGCCTCTTAAAAGAATCGGAATCGAGAATCGTTAGGAACCGGAATCGAAACAAGGAATCGGAATCAGAATCGTTCAAATTCAAACGATACCCAACCCTAATCATCATGCATCCAAACATGTGATTCAATGTGCATCTTCAATTCTCACATAGCTGTAAAGACATCAGCTATTACAGTGTAAGTGTGATCGCTGGAATTACAGCATCTCTTGGCACAAAGGTCAGAGTTTATTCTGGGGTGGATGTTTGTTTATCATGTATCTGGATGGTAAAATTAGTACTCTCACTTTCTTCCTCTTGATTCTCCCACAATGCACCTCTGTCTAACATCAGTCCAGGCTTATTTGATGGACAACTGGGCATTATGCCAGACTATTTTGGGCATCTCTCTGGGCTGTTTTCCACGGCAAGACAGTAAAATGTAAGATGCTTTACAGTTCTCCGGCCACTCTGCATAGTACAATTGTGGGAAGTGTGTGAGCTGTCCATGGTGCTGAAGCATTATTCGTGGTGCTGAAATTGGTTGCATTGAGTGTTACAAATCTTCAGTAGCTCTCAGTGGCATTAGAGGGGTTAATTTTTAATGTATATTTTTTGAGGGGTGGGTAGGGGTAAAGCAAAACATTCATAATTGAATACATAAAATAAACTAAATTAAATTCTTAAGTTTGTCGGGGCAGTAATCAGGACAGTTTAATTACATTGACATACATACATGTCACTTAAATAATAATAATATTTCAAAATCATAGTGTTTTTACTCTATTTTTGATCAAATAAATGAAGCCTTGGTGAGCAAAACAGACAGAAATCTGATTGCTTCATATCCGTCTTTGTAAGGGCTAGTTTGTAACATATTAAAACAGCATTTACTAAAAACTGTAATTAGTAACATGCAATAAGCATGCTCTATCGTGCTCAACCGTGTGTTTCTGTACAAGAGTAAGTGCATTTTTCCTTCTTTGCTCCGTGATCCTTCCTGTCAGGCCACAGCAGTGAGTGTGTCAACTTAACTTGATTCAACATGCCAAGACTTGCATAATATATGTGTCTCTACATTTTTAGTAAATCCGACAATAATGCATGCACATATTCTAAAAACCTAGTTGGAGCTTAACAAGTGACTCATAAGTGTTTCACTGGAGATCATGCTGAAGTCTGTGTTTATGTGTGTATGTGGCATGTGAGAGAAACAGGTTTAGTGAAGGGAAAAGGAGCTCCTTGGGGGTGTTGAGTAATATGTGCTGAATTAGATTAAAGTAACAGCAGGACAACTGCAATCAGTGTCTTTAGAATGAAAGCAAAGTCTGTCCTTGTTTCACATATGAAAGAAGAAGACTAACATTTGCTAAAACACAATAGAACTGACTCTTGTAACTGCAGCAACCCCCAGCAACTACATATCAACGCCCTAGAAACTCCAGAACAATCCTTAGAAACCATAATTACTATACATGCCATAGAATCTGCATTACAGCCACATAACAATGCTCTAATAACCGCTTAGCACCCCCTCACAACCACACAGCAACACCCTAGTAACTGCATAGCCAATTTTCAGAAAACATCTATAATGTCATGGCAATTGCATAGAATTCACATAGCAATGCACTAGTAACTGCATAGCAGCAATTGTTTTAAACCATCAGGGGTGTAACAATATATCGTGTCACAATATATCACAATACAAAAATGCAACAATATATTTCATTAATAGTAACAATATGTATTGTGCACAGTTCACCCAAAAAAATTCAAGTTTTCAGAGTTTTAGTCACATTACTACATTAAACTGCCATATATGTTGAATATAATGTATAATGATGCAATTGGGGGACATATATATATATATATATATATATATATATATATGAAGAGTTCAGATGCAAAAGCCTCTAAATGCCATTTGAAATTTTCTTCTTTAATGATGATTTTTTAACAAACTTGTATATTTTTAAGTTCAGTAATTTCACTTAAATGGAAATGATAATTATCTATTAATTGTTATTTAAGTGAAATTACTGAACTTAAATATACAAGTTTGATGAAAATCATCATTAAAGATGAAAATTTCAAATGGCATTTAGAGGCTTTTGCATCTGAACTCTTCATATATATATATATATATATATATATATAATCCCTAAGAAAATGGTGACACCAGAATAAAAACATTTATGATTCTGAAGCTGAAAATACAGAATTATTTTAAAAGAATGCTTGCACTCTGTCACTGACTAGATATATATATATATATATATCTAGTCAGTGACAGAGTGCAAGCATTCTTTTAAAATAATTCTGTATTTTCAGCTTCAGAATCATAAATGTTTTTATTCTGGTGTCACCATTTTCTTGTGCATTGGGTTATCAGCACCAAGTCCAAGCCTATGCATTTCCACACCCAATTTAATACCAAATGAAGCATTTTAATCAACAGTAAATTATGTTAACCTTTTACTATAACCTTTTACTATTGGAGTATCTCAATAATATCGTATTGTGAGTTAAGAATCGTGACACGTCTCGAATCGTGACATTGGGCTATCTTTACACCCCTATAAACCATATATAAATGCCCTAGTAACTGCAGAGCAACCCCTACCGACCACACAGCAATGCCCATAATGCCCTAGGAGATGCATAGAAACACCCTGGCAACCACCCACAACATTCTAGAATTACAACAGTGTGTTCTACACAAGCAAACACAAATCACATGACCTTCAGAAAATGTGAAAGTCTAGTTTTTGAATTAATTAAATGGGTGTGTCACATGTCTTATGCAAGTTCATAGCAACAATGACAATACTGAGACAGGTGTGAGGTCATCACTACGAGACAATAGACGACACACACACACAAGATGACACCCTCTCTCCACAAAGACTATTGCTGAATTCCATACCACATACTAACATATTACTCTTACTATTTTTGCCATAGAAAGATGTAGGAAAAATAGTAAGAGTAGTATGCGGATCTGATTTCAGCGTATTGCTCTTGCAGCTGAGTCACTCCACCTAAATGTGAGATTAAATGAGGAATGGCTAATTCTCAGTGTGTGCGAGTGCTAGTATCTGATGTTGTAAGAGAACTGATTGTTGTGAAACTGAGGATCAAATTCCAGGGGAGAAGAATAAGAAGGAAAGATGCATATTTTTTTCTTATTTATTGGGCATGTGTGTCTGTGGGTTGTATATTTTGAATTAAAGATGAGATGCACTAATAACTATAATTTAGTGCCGTCAACTGATTAAAAAGGAAACACGGATTGCGACCGGATAATTTAGAACAGGATTTTTGTACATGGTGAAAAGAAGGCAGTCCGGAAGTAGGAGTTTGACGCCCATTGGCTGAGGTGAGTGACATCAAACCTCTGTCTCTGGAATAAGGAGCACTGATACTGTAAATCACACACAAAAAGACAAGGAAAGAAAAAGAACAGTAAAACATTATGATATAAACCCTTTCTAATTTATCTGGTAATCCGTGTTTCACGTCGGATAGCTATGAGAAACAAATCCTCCTCCACACGAAAGACTGTGATGACATGCATGGAGATAGCATGACCTATATGACAAAAGGGATTATTGCCATAACACACACACACGGGTTTTCATGTTTTTATTTTTTGTTTTGTTTTTATGACACTGATATTTATACTGTACAAACTGTATATTTTATCTCTTTACACTAGCCCTACCCCTCAACCTACCCATCACAGAAATCATTCTGGATTTTTATATTTAAAAAAAAAAAACATCACTTAGTATGATTTATAAGCTATTTTCTCATGGGGACCAAAAAAAAAAAAAAAAACGTCCCTATGTGGACAAGGATTTTGGATATTGTCGTCTTTGTGGGGACATTTTGTCATCTCTCTCTCACAAACACAAGTTTGGTGCTTTAGTCAGTGTGCGGATCCTCCTGAGAGATGCACCCTTCACTGACACATAATGGACTCTCCCCTCCACCGACACATAATGGACTCCCCCCCCCCCCCCCCCACGCGCCCTGCAGCGGGTTTGGACTTATTTTTATCACAAGCTCCAAAGATCCAGATCTTACATCAACCCTTATTTTACTGCTCAGAGGTTGCTTTTTCATTGCTCATGAGACTAAATTCAAGACAAAATAGCATGCAGACTTTGGTATCTTTGCAAATCTGATCACAGTTTGAGACATTGTTGAGATGTCTTTTGCAACTTTATAGAAAACGCACAAAGACATTCTATACCGTACACCTCTACTAAGAAGGCAATCTGCATAAAAGCGTAAAAACAAAACATTTTTACTTAAATGTATGACTTTGTTGTTGGTATGTTTTTTTTTGACAAATGTGCCTGTCCCCGTAGGCAGGTTTTGTCTAATTGATATGGTTATAGAAAAGTAAACATATAGAGACACTCTGCTAAAAGTAGGTAGATGTAAACTATCTCTTTATAATCATCTAGACCTCTGCATATCATTGTAATTAACTCATAGCTTCAATTAAAAGGTGTTGTGAGGGCTTCACTTTAGTGTGGGTTCCTTGTGGTGTTCTTTTAGGTGTGAGTTTAAAGTACACTGTGTAAGTCATAGCTACCTGTCCTGATAATTGCTACTTATGCAATATGTGCAATTTATTTCTACATCAATTTGGTAGGAAAGTTCCTTAAATAAGGACATAAATGAACATGTAAAGTGGTTAATCTCTCTCTTTCTTCGGCAGTCTAGATTGGTGAATCTCATGAAAACAACAGACCACGTGTCATCACAAAAATCGTAATACATATATATTGCATAAAGTAAGATGCCTCCTTTTGGTACAGTTTTTTTTATTTTATTTACATTTTCATGACAATTAAGTACTTTCTCATTGCTCTAATGCATTCACTTCCCTTTTTTTCTTAATGGTGGTTCACAATTGTAATAAATAAATATATATGTATTTTTTGATTTAAATCAGGATTAAAACCGTAAAATGAATATACTTTGAATGAATATTACAATACAAGTACAATAAAATAATAAGTATTAATTTATCATTATAAGCATAACTTAATATCATTAATTAAATATTATGAAATGTAATTTATTTTATAGTATTAAAAAAAAATTGTGGTTAATTGTCAGAAAAAAAATTACCACAACATACCACAATCATTCATAGATGGTTGGATAAAAGTAAAAAAAATTATAATAATAATAATAAATAAATAAATACATTTTAAGTCACAATTTTTCTTCAACAGTTTCTTTATCTTTTTATCACGGAATATTCTGCCAGTTGTTCTGACTCAGTGTGTCTCATTTGATTTCCACCAACCTTGTTTCTTTGTTCTTTTTCAGCCTCCCTCTTTCTCTCCCTCTCTCTCTCCCTCCCTCCCTCCCTCCCTCCCTCCCTCTCTCTCTCTCCCTCTCTCTCTCTCTCTTCTATGGATCTCCTTCATTCACATCACACTAACAGGATTTGGTTGTTTCCGACCCCCCCTGCACGTGTCTTAAGAGCTTTTTGACATGATTATATAACATACCAACCCACCTCTTAGTGATGCCGCTATATTTAATAAATAAGACATCCAGAGGAAGAACATTCAATGTGCCCATTCCTTTAGCACCAAATAAAAACCTATTTTTCTCTTCATGGGGCTGTTGCCTCAGTTTAGGAAAGATGGGTCAGATCTGCAACTAAAAATAAGCCTCTTCACTAGCGAGAGTAAAACTGGCTCGTAATTTTAGCTACGTTGTGTTCGGGGAATCCGGACTGTTATTTAGGGCTGATGTAAGTTCTCTGGGCGCTGCTGCTGTCTGCTGCTAGTAGATGAGTTACACGTTTTAGTTCAGTCGCTGTGGATGAATGTGTGTTTTCCAGTCCAGCCATTGAGATCTTGATGAACGTCTAAACACAGAAACACTTCTATTTCTGCAGGATCAGTGTTATTGTTTACTATTGTTAAAAATATATATTTATGGTTAGAAATGGCTTTTGTTCACTAAAAGAAAGCAGAAATAAGAATAAATAAGTAAAATAAAAATATGAGTATTCTTACAATATTTTATTTTTAAATACTTCATTGGCAACTAACTGAAATGAAAGATGAAGTACGGTACTAAAATTAAGTTGAAGCTAAATGGAAATGTAATTTAAAAACCAATAAAACTGACAAAAGCATATGTATAGCAATATGTATAAATAAAGATAAATTTATTTAAAAAAAATAATAAATATTAAAATTTTATATAAATATTACTAAAATAACAAATGGATGGTATTGTTTTTTTTATATAATGGCGATTATATAGAAAACAAATAAAGTGGAAAAACTGAAGCAAAAAAACATATTTATAACATATTTGACGCAAAAAACAACATTTTTGACGCAAAGAGAGACGTCTCTCTTTTGCCATCAAACAGAAACCGATATGAATAAACTGAATCCCTCAGTTTAGAGATCTGAGTCATCTGCCATCGCCAGGGGAATACCTTCAGAAAGCCATGCTCGAAAAACTCAGATACATTAAAGAGATTTAAAGACTGTGGCAGGAAAACATTGGAAGAAGAACTACTGTAACTATCAACCCAGAAAATACTCATTTCCAAACAATTTCCTTTTCCTGAAATTTCCTTTAATGCCTGAAAGTTGCAAAAAGCCAAATCCATCAGTTCAGAGCGTGTCATTTAGTTAAAGGGTCACTCCACCTCTGGAAAGATGAATGTGTATTTAAAATGGGTAATTTATGTAGAAGAAATGTGAAATTATTTTTGAATTTTGGCTTATGTGGATGAAAGACAACAACTCCCAGAATGCACTTGCTTCGCTGCCCTATAAGGCCACACCTACCTTTTCTGTGTTTAATAGAGGTGTAACGATTTTCGAACCGAACCGAAAAACCGCGACACTGAACTCACGATTCGAATCGCGATACCGTCATTGCGTACCGAACACGCCCCGCCCCCTGCTACCCCAGCCCCGCCCAACCCAGCCCAGCCCAGCTCAATGGACCTCATGTCTTATGTGTACAGTACACAACGAATTCAGTTTTGTAGTCTAACCACCATTAACACTAAATAACACGCTCCGTGGTTTGTTACTTTCGATAATACGCAAGGTGTAATCTTTCAAATTCTGTCTATTTGATCATGAACTTCAAATGGCGTTTTGGCGCTCTTTAATGTGGCGTGACAGATCGCTGTAGTCCTACTAGGCTCGTCATCTCAAGCGGCAGTGCAGCGCGCGAGTAAACGCGATCATCTCTTCCTCAGTTAAAGAATGGACAGCTGAAGGTATGTTGAAAGATACAGTATACTTACTGAAAGGCATCATAACTAGTGTAATCGCTCAATCAGTGTTTCAACAGCGGAAAGACGCCAATAAAACAGCATAGCTTGTCACTTGCATTATATTTACCTCAATAGGCACGTGATTCAGTGTCTACAACTTCCTATAAATGACCTCTTGCACTAAATAAATGCACTATGTTAGCCTATATATTATATTTTGCTTAACCTGTTAATGATATCTTGATTATTTAATGTATGTTTAAAATATCTTTCATGAAAATGACAACTGTGTAAATTATTATAGTAAAAACACAAGTTAATGTAAAAACTGCCTTATGTTCAGTTTACAGTTTTTCATACAATGTGTTGTGTGTTGATTATTATACCTAAAAAATAAATAGCATCTGAATTTAGGTTAAAAGTCTAGGCTACAACCTTTAATGTTTTAGTAATTTACAGCATTAGCAGATTTTGTTTTAATCCTTGTGAAATGTTTAATTATAATTAAACTCATTTAAAGACAGACCATTTTTTTTTCATTAAACCTCCTTTAAAAAATAAAAAGCCATTTTAGCTTTCTAAACCGAACCGAATCGAACCAAACAGAGACGTCAAAACCGTGGGAAAACCGAACCGTCAGTTTTGTGTATCGTTACACCCCTAGTGTTTAAGTGGTATAATCGAGTCTCCGGTGCATCTACCAACCCAGAAAACGTGAAAAGTGTTTTGGTAAGCCTTTCACTGCAAGCATGTCAAAAAATAAGCCGATCAGATTTCGCCCCCCTTAATCTGCACGTTTCCACCCACGGCGCCCCCATTTGGTTTTCGCAAGTGACAACAGTGTAACCAGTTCTAACGCAATGGCAGAAGTTCAAACTGTTCTGTCGTTGTTGCACAACAATGCACAGAACATTATTGGACCAAAAAATGTCACAGATGTCTTATAAAGACCTCAAGAGACTTTATCAACTTGTGTAAAAGTTAAACATGATGGTAAATCCAAGTCAACGACATGAATCAATGTAACTCCACAACAGCTGCTTAAATGTATCTACTAACCATTCAGAAACGCACAGGTGCTTCTAAACGTTGCAACCTCTTCCTGAGTCTCTCCGTAAGGCTTCACATGCTACTGGTTATTTCTGGGATTTTAGATGATTTTGCTCACGCCCAAAAAGGGAGATTTATAGACACCAAGGATTTATATTGCATCTTGTGAAAAGGGTCATAACATGTCACCTTTAAAGGTATAGTTCACTTTGAAATGAATTTTTGATATGTCTTAGCTTACCTCAAGGCCATCCAAGATGTCTTTGTTTCCACAGTATTTTCAATTTTAAGATTTTTAGGTCAAACCATTCTTGTCTGTCAGTCATATAACGGAAGTTTATGGGGTCTACCCTGGGTTCACCTCAAAGAGCATGCACAGACAAGTCCAAATTAAACATGATTTAATGACTCGTAAATGTAAGTACACATTGATGGCCTAAGACACAAAACGAGCGGTTTGTGTGAGAAAACGAACAGTATAACAGTAATATCGTTTTTACCTCTTGTAATCACAGTCACGTCCAAGTACCCTGAGGGCGAGGGCGCTTCTATCGGAAAGCCTCGGAAGTGATCTCTCGCGCATGTACGTCACTCATTGTTTACACAGAGATTTCATAAGTGTTATGGTTCACTGTGAAAATCTACAGGAAATTGCAATGGAGGACGATTTCGATATATCAACAGACAACGTTGATTTGTTTTTCGCAACCGCGCAAGAGATCACTTCCGGCGCTTGCGCAGACCAAAGTGCCCGTGCCTTCAGATCACTTGGACGTGGCTGTGGTTACAAGAGGTTAAAACGATATAAATACTGTTCGTTTTCTCACACAACCCGCTCGTTTCATGCTTTAGGCCATCAATGTGTAATTTACGAGTCATTAAGTCATGTTTAATTTTGACTTCTCTGTGCATGAGGTGAATCCAGGGTAGACCCCATAAACTTCCATTATATGACTGACAGACAAGAACGGTTTGACCTAAAAATATCAAAATTGAAAATACTGTGGAAACAAAGACACCTACATCTTGGATGCCCTTGAGGTAAGCTAAAACATATCAAAAATCAATTTCAAAGTGAACTATCCCTTTAAATAAAACCATTTATTGTGGGTGTTCAAAAACAACACAAACCTGGCATATGGCTTTAGAAGACTTAGTGGCTTATTGGAGTATAGCACATAAGTCATATGAACTACTGTTATATTTTTATCACAATTGTTTTTGTGCTTTTGGGGGTTGACAAACTCTGGTCAAGATCTAGAAAAGAGCAACATGATTATTAGAGATAACATAATAATGTAGATGGGTTTGGAACAACATGAGGGTTAGTAAATGATGACTGACTTTTCATTTGTGGTGAAATGACTACCTCTCTATATACACTAAAAACCAATGAAATACGGACACAGAACACAGGACACAGCACATCTGGAGTGTTTCAGGCACTCAAAACGCCACATCTAGAAAAAAACAACCAGATTTGAATGACACTTTGATCGAGCGTGACATCGGTCCTCACAGCATATCCCTGTGACGGAGGATTCTGGGGTCAACAAATCAGATCATGTTGTGTGTGAATTCCTCTGCCCTGGTGTGTGTGTAATGTGGATGGACCATGAGAAATTTCATTGTCGTGTCAGACTGAAGGGATCAGATCGAAGTGACATTGTAATGAGAGACTCGCTATACACACATACACATCAACAGCATTAGAAATAGTGTCATAACACTGCATGTACTTTACAACAGGGGTGAGAAGAAACGCTCTCTACCAGCGAGGAAAGACTGTTCTCTCGTTCTCCACACTAACGCTATCTATGTGACACACACACACATAATTTGTCCAGAACACCACACATCACAGATGTTATTTCTTAGAAAATGCATTGCACGAGTGTCGTCTAGTTATACATATTTAACAGACCTCAATTCTCAAGGCGCAGATTGAGTTTTCTTCAACAGCATGTGTTATTATTCAGGTCGCCGCTATACACTTCAACACCAAGGGCTCGACAATAAGGTCCAACAGACGTTCTTCTGATACTTAACAGATTGTCAAAGGACCGGACACGTTTTTTCATTTACACATTTTTTGTAAGTCCTGCCAATTTCTATCCATTTATCCACCCACCCATCATTATTTATTTATCAAAAACCTAAACCACTAGCCTAACCAGGCCATTAGAAACATCCTTAGTGTTGAGCACTGATCACATGAAGTCTCAAAGAGAAAACTGACCATATAGATGGTCAAAGCGCACCTGTGGAAACATCTGGATTCATGTACTTGAGAATGTTTGTGGTCTTGCTGATCTTAACCCTTCTGGTTAGTCTCTACTCTTACCTGGTCCAGTAGCTGGTTGTAGAGCTCATGACAGTTGTCAAAGATGTATTTGTAGGTGGAGTCCAGACAGGCCTTCACACAGTCTTTAACTACCATACTGGCTCTGGGAGGATTCTGCAGCTCCTGCACCTAGAACACACACACACACAAACACCTCCGAATTAGTCAAATACTAATACACAGACGCTTAAAATGACTTATAATCAGTAATCTTGATGTATGCAGTATGCCGTTTCTAAGGGGCTGTTTACACCTGACCACTTCATGTGTTGTCTCGGATCAGATAGCTATCTGATTTATCAAAATGATTCCATTTACACCTGGTCACATAGATGTGTTTTTGCAAAATCCGATCTTTAATTCCCGCTGCAGATTTAAAGGAGTGCATGTCACCGAAAGCAACAGATATGAGCGGCATTTTATTGATCATCAGCTAATTTCAAAATCAAAGACAGCAATAAGAGACCTGCACTCGGAGCGTTAACCGAACTGGTAAGATCATTTTGTTTCTTTACTTTTAATGAAGATGATTGTGTGTTAAGTGTCAGCGATTTACTTTCACTTTGATTTGCGATAGTTTGCGGTGCGTTGGCTTGATGAATAGATACTCAGATGCGTACCGCAGTAGCATCATCATATTGGACTAACATGACATATAGCCTATAACACCCTCTTACACATTTATATTTATGAATTTTTTGTAGGAGTAAAATTGACATATTTTGTTTCAACAACCAGATGCATTTACACAGTTTCGTCTGGAATGCGGCCCATACCACCTCCTGAAGTGGTTTGAGCGATCGGATTCAAATCCGCCTCGAATGTGTTTTGGAGGGCTTTTACACCTGGTCTTTTCATGATCTGATCACAGAAAACACATGGAGTGACCAGGTGTAAACAGCCCTTAAGGTATTCTGTATAATAGTTTCTATGGCTTCCTGAAAAGTTTTCAGTGTTGCCATGTGAATGCTATGGTTGATAGTGATGTGGTTGCTAGGGTATTTTGCACTATTATTGTGTAAATTAGAATCCACACATAATACTAGAATCTACAACCATTCAGGGTCCAGTTGCAAAAACATAGCCATTATGTTAAGACAACTGGTGTGTCCCAATTCGCAATTCTCAATTCAAATTCTATGTCGTTTTGTAGTAGTATAGGCACATATAGTATAGTATAGTACACGTAGTATAGGCACGAGTGCTGTTCACACTGAATTACAAAATGAAAAAGTGCACTTTAAATACCCAGATAATGGACTTATTTAACAAAAAAAATAAATAAATAAATAAATAATGAAGCTTAGAATATTGAACACTTTAAAAAAAAACTTTTTTGGGGGTTGAAAACTTCACGCACTCATAGCTTTAATTACGTAGCTTTAAATAAATAGCGGAGGGGCTATCAGTCTCTAATGTTGAAAGATGAACAACCTCATAGTTTATTAACTACACCAGGGCTATTCAATAAATTTGGAATTGGGGCCGGTTCATGAAACTGAAGCGAAATAAGGGGCCAGAGAATATGGGTCATTATTGTAACAAACAAAGAAATTACAACAACATACTGAAGGAATCAATATATTCTATTTTGTAAATGCAGAACAACATACAGTATGCACATTGTGATGCACTAAGACACATAGGCCCAATGCATTGTTACATTTAAATGGAAATACAATGTTGACAGGCAACATCAAATGTATCTCCACCAACAAAAATAAAACCAAAATGCATAGTGTGGTACAGAATACAATTAAAACAACAAAAGTACACTGTATTTAATCACATTAATCAGTTTAGGTGAGCCATATAAGTTGTTTAGAATTTCATTAATTTAACTAACAAACAACTTCAATTCCAAGTGCACCAACAAAAATAAAACCAAAGTGTATAGTATGGTACAGAATAGAATTATAACAACATAACAGTGCATGGCAATTTATCAAGGCAAAATATTTCAAACTGCATTCAACAATAATACCACATCAAGAAAAACATTAAGTGCATAATATGGTGCGAATAACTTGTTAATGTTAATTGCATCATACTGTTCAAAATAGTTTGCCAACATTTGCCATCTAATGAGAGAAATGGCATTTTTTTGAGTTGGCAAGAGCAGTGGAGTAAGGTGTATATTCTGTCAATGTGCAAGCAGTGTTGGAGGTGCTGGTCAGTGAGGGATATGCGATTTTGAGTTTTAATGGCGTTCATGTGTGAGAATGAAGACTCGCAAGTGTACGTTGAGCCAAACATTGTCAGAAGAAAAAGTGCAAGGCCCCTTGAATGTGGAAATTTCTCTTGGCTGACTTCATGGGTCCAGAATTTCTCAAAACCTGCCTACAGCAATGACTGTCGCAAGTCATCTGACGACTGAATGTCAATGAGTTCCAGTTGTAAAGACCAAAGCATTTTTTCAAAGCATTTCCTTTGCTAAGCCATCTAATGTCATTGCGATTGAGCAAATCTTTACATTCAGCAGACATGTCAATCAACAGCTTGCGGATTAGGCGGTGCTGTAAACTGAAGGTACAACAGATGAAGTCGCCATGACAGAGTCGCCATGGTCTCTTTTAACTCACCACTAAGCTTGACACACAGGAGGCTTTGGTGGATGAGACAATGCAGAGATCTCACCTGCGGAGCCGCAGCTGCCATCTTCCCGGCAAGCCCCTGATCCCTGCCCGCCATTGAGGGCGCACCATCCGTCACCAACATGTTGACGCGCCAAATCCAAGTTGATCTCCAAAAAGAATGAAGCAATTTTATTTTGGTGAAGAGAATCTCACTGGTAGTGTGCCGCTCCATGGAAATTAGTCCAAGCAGATCCTCACGAAAACATTCCCCATCAAAAAAATCACACATAGAGGCACAGCTGTGCAACATCACTGTTATCAGTCGACTCATCCACAGCCAAAGACATCACCTCAGCTTGTCCAAAAGCGTCTTGAAAACGTCCAAAGCAAGGTACCCGACTCTCGTCATATTTGACGTGTCAGAAATTGGAATTTGCTTGATTGAATCGGTAATGCTTTTTCTGGTTTTCTCATCTGTTATCACCTCCTCAATGGATGCCAGCATACACTCCTTGACTGTCTCAGAGTCTGTAAACGGCTTTTTCTTTTTGCCCAATATCCATGCCACTCGTAACAATGCCGCAGTTGCTCTCTCTTGATCCGTACAGGCCCGAAACAAAATGCGACGTCTTTGCTCATAACAAGATGTAAGCCCTGTTATCTTTTGCCTCCGAGTAGCAGAGCCCGGTGGGAAAGTGGCATCAAAGTTATCATGTGTTGTCTTAAAATGCCTTCTCAAAATATACTCCTTGCACATGGCGAGGCACTCGTTGCAGATTAAGCAAACATCAACGACAATAAACGCGTATTTCAGTGTCCATTCATTGTTGAACTGCCTTTTCTCTGGGTCAGTTTTTCTTTTTTTAAGGTAGAGAGAGACATTTCAAACTTCATTTTTATATCGACATTTATATCAAAATTAGCTACTTCGTGCTTGGCTTGAAAGAAAAACAGAGCATGCCGCGAATGGGTGGTTTTGATTGGTCATGTACCTGTTTTGCCTCAATGGCTTAAAGGGGTGCATACCACCTAATACTGCACGAAATAATTTACAATTAACCATGAAACTACCCATACTGTATGTAATAACTACACTCAGTGGCGTAAATTTGTTTTAAAAAGTGATTTAATTTGTCGTTTAATGAGGTCTAATATATGTTGTCAGTGGCAAGAATTTTCACGTGAATAAATACATTGATCCGACTGTTGGAAGTGTATATTTGAATGGTCCAGTGGTAGAACATTTGCTAAGCAAAAGGGTTTAGGGTTTGGGTTCTAATCCGCATTCGAATAGGTTCATTTTTTCTTTCTTTTTTTTTTTATCAAAACCAATTATGTTTATCAGTGGATGAATATCAGGCAGAGACAAGTTTGTGTGAATTTTGTTTATTAATTTCACCGTAACGAATAGACGAGTCTCCTCTCCACAACGGATTGAAGCGCGCGTCCGTCTGAAGACTGCGCGAGCAACAAGAGAACACGTATCCGCCACTGATCGCTGCGCTATTTGATCACTTGATTTCAAAAACAACACATTTCAGCGCTAGATTGCCTCGTATCTAACAAACAAACGAAATGAATGCTCTGCTAGTTAACTGGATATTTTTTTATTTATTTGTATAGGCTACATTCATGCCGCGAGATGTTTCAAAAGTGATGGGGACAATTTCCACCCGCAAATTATGCCTTAAGGGCCGGTTCAAAATCCCTCAGGGGCCGGATCCGGCCCGGAGGCCGCCAATTGAATAGCCCGGAACTACACGATTGATAAGTACATAGTGTATAGTGCGTCATTTGGGACACAACTTGTATCTTTAGATCTAGTATTACCCCAATACTCAGACAGCAACATAGACCCCGTTTACACCTGGTATTAAAATGCGATCTGTATCCAGATAAGTTATCCGGATAATAAAAAACGCATGTTAATGCAAGGTGTAAACGCGTTGTGATCGGATCGTGATCGGATCTGCCTGACCACATCTGGAGGTAGTCTGGCTCGCATTGTGTCCGGATCTTTACTAGGTGTAAACGCAATCTGGTTGTTGAAACCACATATGTATATTTTACTCCTCCCAAAAATGCTAAAAAATAAACGAGTGAGAGCGTGTTATATAGGCTATATGTCATGTTATAGCCTAGTCAGATGCGACACGCGACACGCATCACCGCAGATGAGCAGCTGAGCGTCTATTCAACGTGCAAACATCGCAAATAAAAGTGAAAGTAAGTCACAGACGCAGTTAACACATCTTCAAGTAAAGAAACGAAATTATCTTACCAGGCCTGTTGCCACTCTCTCTTATTGATGTCTCTGATTTGGAAATTAGCTGATGATCAATAAAATGCCGCTCAGATCTGTTGCTTTTGGTGGCGTGCAATCCAATAAATCTGCATATAACGCAGGAGGTGAAGATCGGATTTATATCCGTTTTGCAAAAACACATTTATGTGGCCAGGTGTAAATGGAATCAGTACTTATTATCCGGATAACTTATCTGGATACAGATCGCATTTTAATACCAGGTGTAAACGGGGTCATAGTGTCTGCCCAGATCTGGCCCACATCTGGTACACGTGGATTCCACACGGCCCAGATGTGGGCCAGATCCAGTACACGTGGACTCCACATGACTCCACACTCCACGCCAACACTTGCTGTCTGGGTAGCAGTCAAGAGGAAGTCAGTCTAATTTTTCGGTATCAAATAAGGCCAATCTACGTTTATATGTAACTGATTAAAAATGTTATGAACAGTCATACAGAAAACAATTTGATGTCTAACTTGTAAGACTAGCCTTAGCGGTTTATGCAACCGGCTCCCGAACTCTGTGGCAATTGCGGAGTAAAAAAAGCATAGCAACTCAGACTTACTAATTACTTAGCAACCATATAATAATGCCCTGGCAACCACCAACAACACTTCTGCAAACACATAGCAACGTGCTACAGTATGTGGTTACTAAGGTGTTGCATACTGCTTCAAGAGTCCAAGTCTCTGTGATATTAATAATTTTTTTTTTATGCGTCTGTTCACCATCACATATATCTGATCACTTAGTAAAATACCAGTACAGCTCTACTCAACAACAAACAAGATTTAAGGAATCATTCATGTAAGGAGGAAAAATGCTTCAGAACGAGCTAAAAGTCTCATACTGTTTGCCATTAATTAGAAAAGACAAACACACACACAAACACATTTGTCTGTCTATTTCTATGCTTTTCTAGTATATTTTGGACTTATTTCTCTCCTTGTACAGAAGTCGAAGAAGATACTGAAAATACTCCCTCAGAATATGTAAATGAATAACATCAGAATATACATATTAGAATGACTAAACTCATCTGCCTGTGCCGTGTTGCTGTTTCTGAATGCAGACGCTAAGGGGAGAAATAAACATCACCCTGGCATGGGCACTCTTCCATTACCCATAATGCTTTGTGACAGTCGGAGTTTTCATTCTCTGCCTAGCGGTATTCTCTCGGTGGGCGGGGCTTCCTTTGCCTCTTTAGCCGTGCTTCACTGATTCGCCTGCTCGGACCACTCTAGCTGTCAGTCATTAAAATGACGAGGCGCTTTTTATCAGAGGCAAGGCCTGCCTAATAAACTGACAGCGCTAGGTGTGTATGTGTGTATGGATGTGACACCATCTCCTCATGCCTCAGTCTACTCTGTACGACTAATCCAAACACACTCCTTAATTCTCACAGTTCACAGGCAATCAAATCTGCATGTGGGTCAATCACAAACAAAGAAAATCGGGAGATGATGACTATTCTTATAAAAATACAAGCCAAGTAGTTTGATTATTTAAATATTTCTTTTAATATAAATGAAGAAACTTTAAGATAAGAAACTTAAAATCCTGAAAATAGTTGTCTTGTCATTAAAAACAAAATGGCTTCCACCAAGTCAGTTAAAATAACATATTAATACAAAAATATAATCTATCTATATTATTAAAATAAATGTATTACATTAATAAATATATATATATATATATATATATATACAGTTGTACACATGAAAAGTGCTATATAAATGCCTCATTCGTTCATTCATTCATTCATTGTCTGTTCTTATAAACTATAAAATAATATTTTAATATTTAAATATTAATACAAAAACCACTTCAGTACAGTCCTCGTTTTTAAGAATTGCATTTTAAATGTAGCTTTTAATACATTCATTGATCCAGACCAAAATAAAAATGAACATCATCATTGACCCACATTGAGTTTTGAATAAAACATTATCTATCTACATCAAAGGCCCAAAACATATTCCACGCAAGTACACAAACACTTCTAGCTACAAAAGCTTGATTCATGCCATTGCATTCTGAAATGTGTCAGGAGGATATTAATAATTCAACAAGGGAACAGTTTATGGGTTGATAATATAACATGTGGTTTAATGGCACAGACATTTGAACAAAACTTCAAATTCGTATTTGTGTTTGCATACTTGCATACTGTACTGTATGTTTGTGGCCAATGGCTGTCAATGTCTCAGCAAGGACTAAATTTGACAAAACGAAATAGCAAATGTGTGTACGTCTGTGTAAATGAAATATAATAGCCTGGGAGGAGAAAGGAAGGAGAAAAAAAATCAATCACTGTTTATTATTTGTATTGGATTTGATGTTTTTTTAACAACTCATTTTACAACTTGAACTGCAATTACAATAGTCAGTCATATATTAAAACAGAGAATCAAGCTCAGTGAACTAATAACAGGGGCCAATCGTGGCTGTGGTCTCATTTGAACTATGTCTACTAAATAAAATAGTCTGGTTGGTTGCCCTTAGGCAACCTAAACCTCTGAGTAGTGTGATTTTACAAGCACTTTTGCTCTGAATACATTTACAGACGCGGCTCCCCAACAGCGAGAAATCAGTATATTCTTTATGACTTATCAAAAAAGGCTGTATTGTCTCATTCAGAGCTGAGCTATAAGTCAAAGACGTTTTTATTGCCACAAGACCCCCAGAACAAGTGGTTCTTGTTATTGTGCTCAAACAAATGTGACTCAAGTACATATTTCAAGAGCCAAAAGATTATTTTTTTTTTTTTATTTCGTGCAAACAAATGAGAAATCATTGAAACCCTGCAGCGCCGGTGAAAAATATTTCATTACAGACTGCAAAAGTGCAGCTTTATATTCACAGCTGATGAAGCAGAACATAGATGAAAACAATCAGAGAGTATTTCACTTTATCTGTGCTCACTGAAGTGAAACACATCAGAATTCTCTCAATGCCGGACTCTTATCAGGAGAGCTGTGATTAGCAGCTCATTCCACTCAAGACACTCCTGTTTCTTCAAAACGAGATCTGTATCTGAATCGGAAATTCAGAATCGGACAAGTCAAAAACTTGGCAGGGTCCTATATATTTCAGCCCCAAAATATATAAGCATAAAGAAAATGAACCTGGCTATTCAGAGATCTTTTTTTTCAAAAACGCCATTGAACTCATACTTGATACAGGACTCGAACTGTGTCAAGAAAAGCAGTCAGCTTAACGTTAAAGCATCTTATCGTGTACAAATTGATGTAGGAATAATTCAAAAGTCTTCTTTGTTTCATGATGGGAAGGACTCATGTTAACTTTTGCCTCAAGCTGATATATAGTCACATTACATTGTATGACACATGAATGACATTTTCTCATCAAAATGCATGCTGCTTCCCCAAATATTACACGACATAATAGCCTACTTAATAAATCACCCAGTCTTTCGATAAAGACGTTTATTCAGTGTTCATGAGTTTAATGGATTTAGAGATGTATTACATATATTTAACATTTTAGAACAGAATCTTGAGCTATGCAATGGATATTTTTCTGAATATACCTTGAGCAATGCAAAGGGTTTTTGTTTAAGATTGTTTGTGCTAGAATAGAAATATATGTATATATATATATATATATATATTTGGTTGTGAATTCACGCTGGTGTATTGAAAATTAGAAATGGGGACAAATTTTAAGAGGTAATGTGCATAATTTTCATGAAATTAATAACAATATCGGTAACACTTTACAATAAGGTCCATTATTTAACATTAGTTAATGTATTAATTGACATGAACTAACCATGAGCAATACATTTGTTAATCTCCATTGATGTTAGTTAATTCAAATAAAGCTGTTCATTGTTTTGTTCATGTTAGTTCACGGCGCATTAACTAATGTTAACAAGAATTGAATAAAGTATTAATAAATACTGATATTTACAAAGATTAATAAATGCTCTATAAGTGCAGTTCATTATTAGTTCATGCTAACTAATGTGGTTAACTAATGAACCTTATTGTAAAGTGTTACCATAATAATACTAATAATAATGCAAAAAAAAATTCAAATTAAAACTTATTGGTTTTGGAGCAAAATGTAACTTTGTGGGATTCATTCAAAATTGTGATGTGACAGGAAGTTAGTTGAACAGGATTTTATTTTCCATTTAATATATTTGACTACTTAATGCAGGGAATAATTATTAAGTCATTCACACTGAATAAAAACTGCAATAATGTTTTGACTGCCGCAAAGTCGCAAAACCCCCTGATAGTTTCATTTATATTTTTATATGAAAGAATTCTCTTGGTTTTTTGTTTTGTTTTGTTTTTTTGTGAGTCTGAGTCATAGTGTGGAGTCACACTGTTTTAATTAGTTAAAGAGCCCACATACTGTACTGTTTGTGTGTGTGTGTGTGTGTGTGTGAGAGAGAGAGAGAGAGAGAGTGAGAGAGTGAGTCGTACCTTCATCCTGAAAAAGGTGATGCTCGTCAGCAGGTCAACGGTTGATTTTAAATCCTGGAGTCTCTCTGGATTTCCAGCAGGGAAGTTATCCTGTAAACACAGAATAAAAATCAGATTTTATTTGAAGGGCGAAGATAAATAGATTAAGATTACAGTTGTGGCTATATATTTGATGAAAAGAGGCAAGTCAAAAGACAGCATAGCTCAGAAAGATGGACTATATAGGTCTATATTTTGGCATAACAGAAAAACATGTAGTTTGCACTTGCAGAAATATCCCAGATAAAAACAGATTATCAAAATGTATATGATAGATGTGGCTATAGACTGATTTCTATATCGCATTAGAGTTTGATGTTACCAGTAGCTAAATTAACAACAATTAAAAATCCCCAGTATACGTAGGTTTAAGATTAGGTGTGGGTGTGGGGTTAGGATTAGGGGGTGAAGTTAGGATTAGAAAATCAGTTAGCAGCTTCAACAAGGGAGGGGGAAATAATTCGCCAAGGAATAAAAATTCGAAAAAATACTGGTTCTAAATGTCCAAGAACCATGGATTTGTTAAGACATGTACATTTCAATTCTGCTTATTGATTCCTGTGTGATTTTAAATCATTCAAGGGCAAGAAGAATGCGAAAGATTTTAAAAATTGTATTTGCACACTGTTTTCCTGCTTCCAACACATCTGAAGTGAGCGCACAAAAAGCTCCCTCTCAGATAGTGTGCGAATGCTGAATTGAGTCATCATTCGTGTCTTGTTGCGCTTGAACTGAAAAAAATACAAACAAAGTTATGTCAAAGGGGCTATTTACACCAAGTGACCTGGTCAGCAGTTCGCTGAAGAAAGACTTAGCTGCACATTTGCGGTGATGTGTGCTACAGTAGGGCTGTCATATCAGCGGAGCAAGTTGATATATTAAACTTTTACAGTATCTAGTCAGCAAAACTCCAAACAATTTTTTTTTTAAAAAATGACTCAAGTGCCGTTCTAATGCTACGTTCACACCGGACGCGAATAGCGCGTCAGGCGCGAATGATTTCAATGTTAAGTCAATGCAAAGACGCTTTACGCGCGTGAAAAATTCCTGCGGCGCGAATGAGGCGTGGAGCGAGGCGCGGAAGACGCGAATACGCCTCATTCGCGCGTCAAGTTCGCGCGAATGGCGCGAATTGAGCGTCTGGCGCGTTAAGCGCGTTACGCGCGAATGATTCAGTTAGTGCCATTTGTGCATTCACGCGTTTGACGCGAATTCGCGTCTGCCGCCCGAGCTGAAAAATCTGAACTTTGGCGTGAATTCGCGCCGCGTTAACCAATCAGGAGCCTAGCTGCTTGCTCACGTGGTGAAGTGTCTGGATGCTTCAATAAATTATTTTGTTAATATGACTAAATGCATGGTGGGATTATGCACAACAAAGCAAATGTTTTATCACTTAAAACATTATTTCTATATACGAGACATGTTCATTTTGTTTTGAATGTTATTCATTCCAGCTAGACTATATGAAATAGTATTATGTTGTAAAGACAATCAACATATGTGCATAAATTCGTGTCTGGACGTGAGCGAGAGAAAAAAAATCACAGGACAGGTTAATAACTTTTGAAGGCTGGCTCTATTTATCATCAAAACAAAAAATAAATGACAGCTAGATTAGATGGATGAGGGCGAGGGTGATCCTCGCTCCGATGCGGGACAACATGTCATCAAACTGGGCGCGGGACAGGCGGAAGTACCGCTGACAGCGGCCGTCATCCAGCGCAGCTCCTGGAGCGAGCAAATGGTGAAACTCGCCAAACGGTTCGGCTCTGAAGGGTCCGGTGGACACAAATATACGGCGACGATGATCCCCACGCCGCTGTTCTGCTCTCCAGAGTAAATACAGAGCGGTAACTCTCTTGATGAATGCTCGGTCGACATAAAAACAATGGCCGCCAACGGATTTCGATTCTGACGCGCGTAAATTTCGCTTCAAACTTTTGTTTTTACGCGCGCCAGTTTCGCTCTTGACACGCGAATTAACACAAAGTGGTCAAGCGTCAAACTAGACGCGTCAGGCGCGAATTTGACGCGCGATTCGCGTCCGGTGTGAACGTAGCATTAGTTCTGGTTTCAAAGAAAAGCTTAAGTTCAAATCATCCAGAGTAGTGGTCAAAGCCGAATCGAAAGACAGCTGTTCACCAGCAGCAGCCATTCTTTGTTTTCAAGTAACAGTGAACCGTCGCAACTCTGTCGTCATTATGTTAAGCCCGCCGACTCTATAAACGATGTGATTGGCCTGACCAGAGTTTGGTTTTTCCAGCTAAAACGTCTATGGAGAGTCGCTAGACCACACTGGCTGCGAAATTGCTGCTGCTATGGTGCGTCTAGATTTCAAGGCTATCTCACACCTCCTCCTGAAGTCGTTTGAGTGATCTGATTTAAATCTGTCTCATATGCGCTTCTGAGGAAATTTACACCTGGTCTTTTCACGATAGGATAGCTTTCCGATCAGAAAAAAAGCATTAAGTGACCAGATGTAAACAGGCCCCAAAACAGTCAGTTTTATCTCAAGTGAACGTAAACCGTTGAGGAAGAAAATGTGTCGCGGTATATTTGATGTGTGCATTTGGTCTTAGTGACATCAGCCTAATATACAGTACCTGCTGCCGTCAGCCATTAATGTTAATAACAGAACAAAAGATTTATTTATGCCATTGCTAATACTTTTATTTGTTCTTATTTATTACTAAGTGATTACTTGTCTTTAATAGTGTTTGAAATTATATAAGTTAGGCAAGATGTTTTCTTTAACATTACGATAAACATCTCTAGATAGTGGATGTTTCACCTGGCCTTTTACTAAAGTTGAGGAGCTTTGGCAGAGATGGATGGTTAAAAACATGTCAACATTCTTCATTCACCTAGCAGCATTATGCAGCAAAATTAATAACCAAAACGTATTCCATCGTCATGAACACCAGTGACAAAATATATCATAATATAGCGGCATGAGCAAAATCTGCAACAGGCAGAGAAAATGTGTTCTTGGGCTGTAAAGCTATCAGCCTGTCCGCTCTAGCATGAAGGAACACAGTATATTTACACTGTGAGAGGAAGAGGCCATGCATGTGCGGACAGTCCCCAACACAAAACGAGCTTGGAGAAAACCAATAGCCGTGGGAAACTCATTGTGTTCTGTCGGATTGCGCTAATGGCAGCTAAAACAAGTTATAAAATGTCACTGAGTTTTGTGACGGCGTGGTTATGCAATAGTTATGACTTGGTTTTGTAAGAATGAGAAGAGACTCCTGTGGTCTGCAGGTTTGCTTTTCGGCACTTTTATCAATGCCAGAGCGTGAGATGTTTCTGTACTTGGCTGGTGTTTCACCGCAAATTTCTAATTATTCTGAAAATTACTGAAAAGATGCTGAAAACTCAGCTTTAAATCACAGGAATAAATTACATTCAGATCAAATAAATGTAGCATTGTTGAGCATGAGAGAGATATTTCAAAAAATCATAAAAAAATCTTAATTTCCAACAGATGGCTAAAATAAACTGTTGCAACACATTGGGAACGAGTTATAAAATGTCACTGAGTTTCATGACGGCATGGTTATACAATAGTTATGACTTGGTTTTTTAAGAATGAGAAGAGACGCCTGTGGTCTGAGGTTTGCTTTTCGGCACTTTTATCAATGCCAGAGCGAGAGACGTTTCTGTACTTCTTGGCTGGTGTTTCACCGCAGCTTTCTAATTATTCAGAGTGAGTCAACAACAACCACCAAAAAACTAAGACAAATCAATTTAGGCTGTTTTCACACTTGCTTCGATTCCACATCCCTCCCTCTGTTGCCGCAGGTCTTTCCTCACAGTATTTTTGGGGTTGAATTGCGGTAGTGCTATCAGCAGCTGTTCATCAATGCAGCTAGTAGCAAACAATATTTTTTGGTGATTTCTTGTGAACAGAGAATTAACTAATGTTAACAGATTTAAAGGTAAATAAATTTAGACATTAAGCTTAACTAAGATTAATGAGTAGAGTAGAAGTATTCTTAATTGATTGAATACAAATTCTATGCCATCAATATACTGCAAATAAAAAGTTCACATGACCTCACAAGAACTGCCCACCATACAAACTGAAATCTCAGACTTTGGTCTACTTTCAAATCTCTAGAGTGAAATAAATCATCACGGTTTCCAAAAAAACATGGATTGGAGAGCAACCATTTTCAACATTGATAATAATAATAAATGTTTCTTGAGCATCAAATCAATTTCTGAAGGATCATGTGACACTGAAGACTGAAATAAAAATCACAGGAAAAAATTACATTCAGATCAAATAAATGCAGCATTGTTGAGCATAAAGGCCCTTGCACACTGAGAATTCGCGTCCAAAATTTTTGCATCTAAAAAAATAAATACGTCCTCACGTTATGTCAATCACGCTTGCACACTGCCTCTGAAACTTTCGTTCGTCAAAAAAAAAAAAAAATATCGAATCGGGTTCAATATTCTGTGTTTTTCGCATCCGTATCAAGCAGTTTGAATGGAGTTTGAATGATGTTTTGACAATTCAGAGCCACCAAATCACGAATACGAAAAAAAAAAAAAACACATACGAAAATTAAGGACTCAGTGTGCAATGGCCTTTTGATATTTGTAAACAAACTAATTTGATTTCCAACAGATGGCTAATATAAACTGTTGCAACACACTGGGCACAAGAAGTATTGTGCGATCAATCTTTTCCATGATAAAATTATTATTTTGAAAGCACATGGAATGGTGCCAGATTGAGCAGAAAGCGTGTTTTCTGGAGTTCAGTGTGATTTCAAGTGTAGAGGAGGTAAGTCTGCCTGAGGTTTATCAAGCACAACTATGATGTAGACAAAACAGACTCAAATGGTTTAAATTCATCTAATAAAGCAGAGGCGTTAAAGCACTCTGGAGGAACAAAACCTGCATCGGCCAAATCCACACGAGCAACCGAAAAACCAAACTCACTTTTTCTCCGAATTTCATTACAGTCAAGTCCCCAGAGCGCTGCAGATCTGGAGTGTATTACTGTCAGGACATGTTGCCTGGAAGCTGACGGCCGGATAGCAGCAGGTAACGGGCACTGAATTCCCTGGATGCATGCCAGGAGTGAGTGTGTGTGTGTGTGTGTGAGCTTCCTGTCAATGCTTTCTAGCTCACACACAGATATAGACGGACTGCACATCAACGAGAAAGTCACAGACTTAAATATCTGATCTGACTCTGAAAGCGTCCTTTCAGAAGAAACAAACGGTTGGAGTGAGTGACATTTTCCCTGAGAGACACAATTAGTATAAAAGCAAGAAGGTCAGCACGAGTCAAGCACAATCTTTGATTTTCAGAGACACTTTCTCAAATCCTTGCTTTGTGCGTGTATAAATGGACCTAAGGTAGCTAAGTGGCTCAGATAATCATCCACAAAAAAAACTTTTCTGTTAAGATCCTGTATAGGCGCTTGAATGTCTTTGTAAATTAAGGTAGGGGATCACTAAAAGTGATGGAGGGGGTCAAATTATCTCCATGGCGATGAATAATAGATAAGTGTTTTTCTTTCTGATGTCTCTGAAATAGAAAATCCGTCTGGAGCAGCGTAGCGTCTGAGAGATGCATGTCTGCTCTAAGATCTTCGGTTTGACGGTTGTGCTTTAACTCACCCGATACTTGGAGAGATCGATCCTTAGAGAGTTGTGAAGCTGATCCAAGAGTTTGACGAACTTTTCTCTCTGCAGAAAACCAAAGTCACATAAAGCGGATCCTGTCATCCATCTATTCCTTTTGTTTGTGCATTCATCAATGCAGTCTTCAACATATCATCCATTCATTCATTCAATCATTTATCTATCTATCTGCCCATCCATCCATCCATCCATCCATCCACCTATCTATCCATCCATCCATCCAAACATCCATTAATATATCCATACATTTACATCCATCTGTACATCCATCAATCCATTGATTAATTAATTAATTAATTCATTCATTCATTCATTCATGCATTCATCCATCTTTCTGTCTGTATATCCACCCATCCAACCACCCATCTAGCTATCGTATCCTTCAGTATGTCTGTCTGTCCATCCATCTATCATCATTTGTTGGTCTGTTTTTCTGTCTATCTATTTATCTAGCTATCCCATGTATCATTCACCCATCCAAAAGCAGTGAGACTGACAAACCCCAAAGTTGGACGCTGCGAATCGGTCGGAAGCCGAGATGTTAGTAGTTGCTGTTGTTGTGTGAGCGAAGTAGGCATTGATGTTGGCAAGCAGGTTACTCATCACCGCGGGAACACCGGGACACATGTACTTGGATGAGAGACAAGAGAAATGACTGAAAGAGAGAGAGAGAGAGACACAGATGTTAGATTTCGGTTTTAAACATACTCATTAGCCATTTACCATCTATGATAATGTATATTTCATATCAGATTCCTGTGAATTTACTGCCCTTGAGCATTGAAACAACAACAAAAAGTTACTCCTGAAAACAAACTGATGACTTCTGTACTGCCCAGGAATAATATTACTGAAATGCGTATTAAGAACATGATTTTTTTGCAAAGTACAAACTAAAAATTTTAATTTTTAGAACATTTTACTAAGTGGTAGTAGTAAACATGACATACATGTAAATGATTATTTGAGGTATGCACACTTGATTTTAACTGCATGATCCAACTCGTCATGTCAGAATTAACAGACAGTACAACACAGATCTGCTCATGTGTCGAGCCGCAGGGCAGTGCAGGAAATTGCTCAGCAATGTCAGCCACTGTTAGAGGAGATTCATTAAAGAAAGATATAAAAGCGAAAACGAGATACTGTAGGAGAAGAAAGAAGAGAGACGTCGACTAAAAATAGCAGCAGGCCTGCAGGGCTTATACACACACACACACACACACACACACACACACAGAGAGAGAGTGCAATACAGCATCTCACATGTGCACTGCTCTCACACACTCACACTCACATAATACAGTACTATTTTTTTTGTAGAACATTTCACATAAACGGCTCATATAAACACATTTTTTCTCTTTCTCCTATATAATTATGTATGAATGTAAATCATTTATGTAAGCTTGATAAAGCACACATGTATAATAAATAAAAAATTTTATAAAGCAACCATCTAATAATATTCTTGATTAAATTACTTTCAAACAGCTCTAAACAAACGATTCAACTGGATCTTAAGCACCAAACAGACCAGAAGCCAGCCATTTGTTCAAGATATACACTAAATGAAAAAGAACGCAACAATATGTCGATGTAAAAGTTCATGTGTACACACTTGCATACACAAATGTTGAACATACCCGTCACATTACAGTGTAATTATATCTTAAGTACTGAGTAATAATAATTAATAACATTACTTATTACAGTGTTAGGATTAGGGTTTGGTTTAGGTTTAGTTCCAGTACATGTAATTATGCACAATTTATAGTTATTGCTATAGTAAATACATATGTGTAACGAGTAACAAGGACATTGTAAAATAAATTGTTACTGATTTTGTTTTGTTTTTAAATGATGAAAATGACAGAATCGCGTAACAAAATTGCTAAAATAAAATGAAAACTGAACATATAAAAAGCTAATTCAGAATATGAATAAAAACTGCAATAGTGTATAGGCCTATAAATGCCAGTAATGTTAAAATAACGTTTACTGTGGATAGACCACTATAATTTCCACTCCCTGAAGCCACACCAACAACTCACATATTAAAACCACCCCTACTTAAAAGAACCCACAGACTGAAACTGTAAAATGAATGCTGTTTTTACCTTTTTGGTTTTGTCCTGTTTTACCTGTGTCAGCTGACCTATTTTTCCTGGTCTCTGTCTGTTTTTGATTTATTACACCTGTCATCCAATTAATTCCCTTGTTATTTTCCTCATTTGTTCTATTATTTATACTCCATGTTCCCTCAGTATTTTGGAATTAAAGACTGTTTCTTGGATTATTCCTGTTGTGTGCTTTAGTAAACACCCCTGATAATATCTCTGATCTCTGTTCTTTACAGTAAGTCTGCAAGAAGAAGCCGTAGGCCTTAAAGATGTGATACCGTACATTAGTACCTGCAGACATTGATTTAGACCTCATTAGTTCTGATGGCATGACCTCTGAGACCGAACGGCCCATCATGACACACACGGGAATAAAGAATTATTGTGCCTCCAAGAAAAGGTGAAGATTGATCCCTTCCTCCATCCATCTTCCCTTCTCCCTATTTCAGATGTGATTGAAAGATGCTCACGGCTAAATCTGAATAAATTATATTTGATGGAGAGTGTTGACTTCCTGTTGCCTGGTAACCGCTCGCTTTCCTTTCAGCCTATGACCATTTGCTCTTTCCTCATTTCTAAAATCCTTGTCTTGCTGCTTCAGTGGTCCGCAGAGCTCCGCTGTAAATCAGAGAAATAAAACTTGCCAGCAAGTATTGACTCGTCTTTCTCTCTCACTCTATCTGCTGTCCTCTTTAACCTCTGCGCACCTCCCTCCAATCCAGGTCTTAAATTCCCACATGATGTCAATATCTGGGATTTCATCTGCATCTGGTAATGAGTTGTGATCTGTGTTTTCATTATGGTTGAGATTCCAGGATTGTTCTTAGTAAAGTTAGTTTAACACTTAAATGCATGAATGTTTCACCAATCATTATTACACTTTCGGGTCTTTAGCGAACCGGGTCTAACATCTAACACGGATGGATCTCTCCCTGACGCGATAATATAAAACTCTCCTGAAAATCGAGTAACAATTACAAAAGAACACAATAGAGTATATTTTGTTGTCTTTTGGAGCTTGGAAGGGTTCAGTTTGAGCAGATGTTTTATACCATCATCATTGTTCTCGTCAGAGCTTATTTCCCAGATCATCTGGCTCATATTCGCCATCTCAAACATAATTTCAAAAGTATCATTTTCAACATTTTCAAAATCCGTATTGTAGGGCTGGGGTAAACGATTATTAACTAAACGATTAGTTGGGCGATTATTTTATCGATTAGTCGACTAATCTAACTAATTGGACGACTAATATAAAGAATATTTTTTCTGCTGCTCAATTAATAAAAAAAACAATATCTCAAATAAATACTAGCATACTGAATCAAGATACTATAAGCTGGCTAACGTTAGTCTAATGTTATGTATTTGAACACCATCATAACTCTACAACCGCCAAAACCGTGTTATTAAAATATTTTTTACAAACATTTTTTATCATAGAGAATGTTTAAATATTAATATCAGCTGAGGAGGGAAACGGAGTCGGAGGCGGAGTTCACCTACTGTTCAGAGCGCGTGCTGACACGGAGTAAAGCCTTGTTTATACTCGACACGTCCGCACGAGCGCGAATGTGCGCACGGCAAAAATGACGCGTTGGGTGCGCAAGACCAGGAAGACTCAAGACTGTGGCTGGCTGTGTGTACGCCTTTTTTGTCACAGCGCGCCCGGCGCCGCGTCCGGGAACCACTTCAAGCCGAATCTGCCCGAGCTTGTACGTCTCATCACACCAGCACCCAGTTTGCGCGTCTAAATTGCGAAGTTTTTTTTCTTAAGGGTTTGTTTACTGTGTGTGATTCATTTAATGGATAGCACATTCACTTCTAGTTGTTTTCGTCCTCTATTCTGCAATGTTTCGGTCTCCCACGTGTGTGTGGCAAGCTGTACCGCCGGGAACATGCAAAAAATAAATAAATAAAGAAGCGTCGACGCAAAAATATGACGTCGACAAATTTTTACGTCGAATCATCGACGTCATCGACGCGCCGCTACAGCACTACCGTATTGTGATCGCTAACAGCTTCTTCACCAGATCCGTCATCAGACAGTGACATTAATAGATGACTGTGTTGTTCAACAATCCCTCTGTAGTAAATCGCTTTCAGGTTTTGCTGAAGATACTCTTATTCTTTTGTTTTCTGCCTGCGGTAACTATGAGTGAAATGTCACTTCATCATTGCCACCTTGTGGAATAAAGGTGAATTGCACTTGTTTAGTCATCAAAGATTAAATTATAGTCGTGCAGAAAAAAATAATAATTACACTGTTACACGATAGTATAGAATTTTTAAAAAAAAAGATTAATGGAGAGTCACCAGAGGGCACTCCAAACAGACTATTATTACTCCCTCACAAACTACATTTCCCATACTCACTGCCTGGACTCATCATCATTGATTGCATTCAACTGTGTCTCATTACCTTGTTAGTCTCAGCCTATTTAAAACTTGTTCAATCATTCACTTACTGTGAAGTTTTGTATATTATTGCACTGCATTTCTGAGCGATTTCTGTTCCGTGGATTACTCTAGCCTCTGACCCCTGCCTGTTTTGTTTGGACTGCTTACCTGTGTTTTTACCAATTGCCTGTTTATTGGATTACGTGTCTGCATTGCCCCTAATTAAAGTTGCATATGGATGTCTCGGAGCAGTATGTAACAGAAAACTTTGCAGACACAGAAGACAAAAGACCCATCAATGAATCCAGCAGCACAACTTATATGTCTTCGTCAAGGAGATTGACCCATTGAGAATTATGTAATGGACTTTTTGGAACTTGCTCCTCTGTCTTAAATGGGTGAGGTATGTCTAATGATATTTTTTTGTGGATGATTATCTGAGCCACTTAGCTACCTTATGCCAGGGCATGACCCTAGCGGAACTTTCGAACAGTATTTTGACTTGCCCCTATTCATTGAGCGGTTCATCATCTACTGTAGGCTTTGCAGAGGAAGAACCCCACAAGCTCACTGTAAACTCTAAGCCTGAGAATCTTCATTTCATGCCACTCATTAGGCCCATCACCGGATGGCCAAGAAGATCGGCCGAACAGGGGCTTGTCCTGCCAAAACCACCGTTCCAGAGTCTCTTTCCGTCGAGGTCCCTGCCGAGGCTGGTCTTCACGTCAGTCCTGTCGAGTCTGCTCTAGAGGTCTTCACGGGTCCAAAAATTCATGCCCGAACCGGAAGAGACCCGTAATGCGCTACACCGAACCGACCCGGACCCGTCGTTCATTTCAAAAGTTGGACCCGGACCCATGCAGACCCGAGAAATCCCATAAATGTACTGCCCGGACCCAACCTGGACCCGTCTATTATTTGAAAACTGGACCTGAACCCGGCAGGAAGACACAGACCCGACTGGACCCGATTGTCACATATTATTTCACACGAGTTGCGAAAGATAAAACTTTTTGTCTTACCTAATTTTAGTAGCCGTCGTCTCACTTCCTTGTAACTTTACCTGACTGACTGTGATGCATTACAATCCACCGACAAGAAAGTTCTATCCATGTTATTTCTCTCGTTATTCCAAGCTTAATCCACTCATTATTTCAGCTTTAAAAGTCCACTTGATGTCACGGTGATGGATGAAAAATGCAACCTTGCACATGCACATTCTGACTCGAGTTAACTCGCATAATAACTTTAAAGGAGAACTCCGGCTCAAAATGAACCTTTGGTCTAATTACACATTGTTACCTAGTCAACCGTTATCTGAGATTTGTTTTCATGATTGCCGAATATAAATAGTTTTATCTCTAAAAACAGTTTAGCCTATAATGCTAGTATAACGCTAGTATATAGGGAATAGAGTAATGACAAATAAAAATCACTTGTTATTACCACTAACAAGGCTCAAAATAGCCCCACACTAACACGGTAGCATAATAAGGGTCCCTACATTCAAAACGAAGCATTCAGAACTTTGTCAGTGTCCAAACAGTTTAATAAGAAGATATTTTATACATACAGTCAACTTCGCGAAAACAGGAAGAAGCTATCTTTGAAAAATAGTCTCTACCAGTCGATCTACGAACGCCGATCCAAGTGCGCTGAACTGTGCAGAATCTCATATGGTCCTTTGTTTCCGGAAGAAACACAAACACGAACCATTTTCTACTCTTTAATATGTACACGTAGACTACTGTTCACGCTCACCTTATCACCTTATTCACATCTCACCAGCGCACTTGGATCGGCGTTCGTAGATCGACTGGTAGAGACTATTTTTCAAAGATGGCTTCTTCCTGTATTCGCGAAGTTGACTGTATGTATAAAATATCTTCTTATTAAACTTTATGGACACTGACAAAGTTCTCAATGCTTCGGTTTGAATGTAGGGACCCTCATTATGCTGTCGTGTTACTGTGGGGCTATTTTGACCCTTGTTAGTGGTAATAACAAGTGATTTTTATTTGTCATTACTCTATGCCCTATATACTAGCGTTATACTAGCATTATAGGCTAAACTGTTTTTAGAGATAAAACTATTTATTTTCGGCAATCATGAAAACAAATCTCAGATAACGGTTGACTAGGTAACAATGTGTAATTAGACCAAAGGTTCATTTTGCGCCGGAGTTCTCCTTTAACTGTTTGTCCTTTTGAACTATAATAACGATTGCTTGTTGCTTTTTTCAGCTTGACCATATCTGTGCTCTCTGCTCTTCATTGAGTCTAAATCTGACCACCAAAACATTAAGATTAAACAAGACGGTTCATTTATATTATTATAAACGCACGGGTATTACACACAATGTTAAACAGACCCGGGACCCGAAGTAATAGATTCGGACCTGACCCGGACCCGGCTGATCTTTAAAATATAGACCCGAACCCGTACGGGTCCCGGGTCTGGTCCCGGGCCGACGGGTCTCGGGTGCACTGTGAAGACCACTAGTCTGCTCTTCACGTCAGTCTTGCCGAGTCTGCTCTTCACGTCAGTCCTGCCGAGTCTGCTCTTCACGTCAGTCCTAACGAGTCTGCTCTTCACGTTAGTCCTGCCGAGTCTGCTCTTCACGTCAGTCCTGCCGAGTCTGCTCTTCACGTCAGTCCTGCCGAGTCTGCTCTTCACGTCAGTCCTGCCGAGTCTGCTCTTCACGTCAGTCCTGCCGAGTCTGCTCTTCACGTCAGTCCTGCCGAGTCTGCTCTTCACGTTAGTCCTGCCGAGTCTGCTCTTCACGTCAGTCCTGCCGAGTCTGCTCTTCACGTCAGTCCTGCCGAGTCTGCTCTTCACGTCAGTCCTGCCGAGTCTGCTCTTCACGTCAGTCCTGCCGAGTCTGCTCTTCACGTCAGTCCTGCCGAGTCTGCTCTTCACGTCAGTCCTAACGTGTCTGCTCTTCACGTTAGTCCTGCCGAGTCTGCTCTTCATGTCAGTCCTGCCGAGTCTGCTCTTCACGTCAGTCCTGCCGAGTCTGCTCTTCACGTCAGTCCTGCCGAGTCTGCTCTTCACGTTAGTCCTGCCGAGTCTGCTCTTCACGTTAGTCCTGCCGAGTCTGCTCTTCACGTCAGTCCTGCCGAGTCTGCTCTTCACGTCAGTCCTGCCGAGTCTGCTCTTCACGTCAGTCCTGCCGAGTCTGCTCTTCACGTTAGTCCTGCCGAGTCTGCTCTTCACGTCAGTCCTGCCGAGTCTGCTCTTCACGTCAGTCCTGCCGAGTCTGCTCTTCACGTTAGTCCTGCCGAGTCTGCTCTTCACGTCAGTCCTGCCGAGTCTGCTCTTCACGTCAGTCCTGCCGAGTCTGCTCTTCACGTCAGTCCTAACGAGTCTGCTCTTCACGTTAGTCCTGCCGAGTCTGCTCTTCATGTCAGTCCTGCCGAGTCTGCTCTTCACGTCAGTCCTGCCGAGTCTGCTCTTCACGTCAGTCCTAACGAGTCTGCTCTTCACGTTAGTCCTGCCGAGTCTGCTCTTCACGTCAGTCCTGCCGAGTCTGCTCTTCACGTCAGTCCTGCCGAGTCTGCTCTTCACGTTAGTCCTGCCGAGTCTGCTCTTCACGTCAGTCCTGCCAAGCCAACACATCACTTCATGGCCACCGAACCAGAGGCTGTACACGTCGTACCTGCCAATCCAGAGACTGTTCACATCACGCCCACCAGGCCAGTGTCTCCGGACAAGATAGCCACCGCTAAACCTGCTCTGCCTGATCCGTCCTCGTCGCCTACACTGCCTACTCCGTCCTGGCCGTCTGTCTATTTAAACCCTGTTTACTCATTCACTCACTGCAAAGTCTTGTACAGTATGTTGTTGCACTGCATTTCCGAGCGATTTCCCTGGTTTCTCTTGGTTTTTGGATTTCTTGCTTGTTCCGTGGATTACTCTTTTTTGCCTCTGACCCCTGCCTGGTTTGTTTGTTTGGACTGCTTACCTGTGTTTTGACCTATTGCCTGTTTTTTGGATTATGTGTCTGGAATTCTCCTAAAGCTGCATTTGGATCTCAACCTTCGTAGTCTCGGAGCAGTTCGTAACAATAGGACTCATATTATGTTTTTTTTTTTTTTCTGTTTGTAGTTTTCAAAGTCTGGGAAGCTACTAAATCCATACCACCACAGCAAAATAAATTACATTTAATCTGATTTTACACTCTGAATTAAAAGCAATGAAAGAGAAAGTGTGCCAGAAAATAATCCAAAAACACAATGAGCATCCTATAGCATGATCTTCACTGGTTACATGCAACAACAATGTCCGAGTTGCAAAAAAAATATTAGTTAGTCTAATGACTCCCTAAATTAATTCTTGACTTTTCAATGAACTTTAGTCATTACTATTTCTGATATGTTAAGGATAAATCAGAATATGAACCAGAACTGTTCAGTTCCTTACATTGCTAATGACAACTTGCATTTGAAGGTACAACATTTATAGTTTTGATGTAAAAAATTCTGCTTATATAATAAACATAACTTAGCGTAAAACTTCAAATAATAGCCCGGGCTTTTATTTTCCCAAATCGTCGATCTGCACAAAGCTTGTATTTGAGATAGGCGTCTATATGAGATTGGCCTTTATAATTTAGTGTTGAGATGTTGTTCATTGAGTGTAGGCCTAGAGTCTCTAATCTCTAAAAATCTCCAAAAGCTCCACGTGAAACTGCGGTCTTCCGACCTTTTACTATTGTGTAAATTGATTTTGATTAATATGCGTGAAGGAGAGAGAGCATGACAGCGTTTGTGTTGTTTGAAGACGTGAGAGTGTGCGTGAGCGGCCAGGGCGCTCTCTCTCTCTGCTCATTATGCACTCTGTCAAAAGCAGCAGTCATTCTACTCTACATCACTCATCGATCGAAAAAGGTTTTGGCGGGACAAAAATTTGCTTTATTTGCAGCCACCAAAAAGCGATCTGACTGGTTTTAGAATATTAAATACAACCCGAAACTAAAAAACAGACATGGCCTCTATTTGAGACCAGCTTT
This sequence comes from Pimephales promelas, assembly GCF_988280905.1. Taxonomy (NCBI): domain Eukaryota; kingdom Metazoa; phylum Chordata; class Actinopteri; order Cypriniformes; family Leuciscidae; genus Pimephales; species Pimephales promelas. The sequence continues at coordinate 17,790,507 of NC_142778.1, forward strand.
TATTTACCCAAACCTGCAGCCACACCAGGCGTGTAAAAGAGACAGGCGTCTATTTAGGACTCTGCTATTATTTGAAGTTTTACGGTATATACTTATTTTGAATTAAAAAAAAAAGGTTTATAAAAACTTATCCCTAATCTTCATCTCCTTCCAGAAAGCACTCAACAGGATCATTTGCGATGCATTTTCTGTAAACCTATGGACCAACATGCTGCTGATGGCAGAGGATTTCACCCTGAAATCATTATCCCCCCTTCAGCAATAAAAAGTGCTGAATGGTAAAAAAAAAAATATATAGGCTGCATCTCTAATAACATCAGGAACATGTCACATGACTTTGTTAATGATTACAGGGCTGAGGAAAGGTCATCAGGGCAAACATAAGCATCCCTGGAAACTGTGTGAGTAGATTCACGAAAAGATCCTGTGCCATTCCGGGCAGGATAATCTCCATACATTGTCCATCAGAATTAAAGTTTAAAGGGGAAATGAAGCGGTGAATCAAGTTTACATGATTTACAAGATGGATTTCCAATATAATCAACAATTATATAAGAAACATTACAAATGTAAACATTTAGAAGAAAAAAAGAAAAAAACGTTGTATCTTTCGCCGCCAGGGCGCCGCCATTGTGCAGGTGACGTCACGGGGTTGGTTGGCTCAAGTTTAACAGGCTCTGGGCATTGAAAATCGCGACATCAAACTGTGTTTATACCAGTGTTTTGACCGCGAACGATAATATTAGGTACAGATATTAGACAAAAAGACGACGTCTCATGTTATATGTTGACAAACTGCACATAGAAACATTGTTCGCGATGTCTGCTGTCAGATATTCCCGTCTCGTCAACACCATGTAAGTTACGTTGCTGTGTAGAACAGTCAGTGGTGGTTTGGGGCGGAGAGCGGGTTTGCAACGCTAACTTACCAGGTGTCAGTGTGGCTGTTGTCCTGCGATGCCCTCCGTGTCAGAGTCCATCTGTTGTCAAGAGGTTGATCTTGAGCATTTGTTGCGTGGTCAATTCTGCATCACCGGCGCGCACGTTTACCATGCTGTGTCGGGAGTTAGACGTGTGGAAGCGGCGATGCTTTACCTGAAGGATTTCAGAGCGGAGACACCTTTTCCTAGTATATGTAGGCTGTAGCTAACGTTACTAGCACTACCAGTGCGAAAATATGGACGTTTCATTTCCCCTTTAACAAATACGTGCTAACTTGCATGTTATTGACGAGACGGGAATATCTGACGGCAGACATCGCGAACAATGTTTCTATGTGCAGTTTGTCAACATATAACATAAGACGTCGTCTTTTTGTCTAATAACTGTACCTAACATTAGTCGTTCACGGTCAAAACACTGGTATAAACACAGTTTGATGTCACGATTTTCAATGCCCAGAGCCTGTTAAACTTGAGCCAACCAACCCCGTGACATCAACTGCACAATGGCGGCGCCCTGGCGGCGAAAGATACAAAGTTTTTTCTTTTTTTCTTCTAAATGTTTACATTTGTTATGTTCCTTATATAATTGTTGATTATATTGGAAATCCATCTTGTAAATCATGTAAACTTGATTCACTGCTTAATTTCCCCTTTAACCTGAAGAAGTGACCTGACCTCACTCATATGCAGCAGATATACATGCAAAAAAAAGAGTTTGCATTAACTAGTAGGTTCATTAAAACACACAATTTCTCATACATAAACAAACTAGAACACTATCTACAAGGTGGCGCTAAATGATTTCCTGAGATTTCCTGTATAAATAATTCTACATCTAATCATTTAGGCCAGTCCCCCTGATTCAGTACTGAACACTCATTGCTGGAAGACTATCATTTATTGAATTAATCAATATCCATTATCGTAAAACAGAAGCACAAATTAGCAGATGCTTTAAAAGTCAGGAATCGACCAAACAGCAGAACCTGACGTTTCTCTTGATCAACAAGAAATAATCTAGACGTAGGATCCAAAATTTACACTCAGCAAGTGCCAAAATGCATTTGGAGTCATTTGCCAGTTAGCCAGTAACTTTATTTATGCATTTAATTAACTATTGCCTGCAGAAAATATCTCCATGGCATAAACAAAGTGAATAACAAGTCATACAATTAACAAAAATATATATAAAACATTTCAGATTCATGAAAAAAAAAACATTAAAGGGTGATGATGTCATTAAAGGAGAACTCGGGCGCAAAATGAACCTTTGGTCTAATAAAACATTGGTACCTAGTTGACCGTTCTCTGAGATTTGTTTTCATGGTAATCAAATTTTTTAGAGATAAAACTCTTTACATTCGATTATCATGAAAACAAATCTCAGAGAACGGTTGAACGGTTAACGGTTGATTTTGCGCCGGAGTTCTCCTTTAAAGACTCACCTTCATGTCGTTCCAAACCCGTAAGACCTCCGTTCATCTTCAGAAAACAGTTTAAAGGGTCACTTCACCAATTTGCATTAAGCTTTTGTATCTTTAGAAACCCAGTCATATTTTTGAATGGTTGTGGTTTATTCCCTTATTTTCCCCTGAGATGGGAGAAATAAGGATACAAGTGTTTTACTTCCTGCTTATCATGACGTAAAAATCATCATTTTGCATCAAAATTAGCAGGAATTCACATTTTATTAAAATCTGTATAAACTACAAAGATTAGCTCATTATTATTCAAGGGTGTGGGATCCACTCACCCTACAAGCCTATTACAGATCAGTGGGTAGGACTTCACTTGCAGATACTGAATCAATATCCGCCATCTTGTTTGGAAGCTTAAGCTAACAAGCGCTGTGGAGATGACGGTAGAAATGACAATGACGGAAGAAACTAAACATGATATGGAAGAAGAGGATTTTGAAATTCTGCTGCTCGAATCCGATGTCCGTGGCTATCTTTACGAGTCGCAGTATAGTTTAGAGCAGCTGAGGCTCATGGAGGAGCAGGAGGCGGCTGCCTGTCGGTCGAGAAGTTTGGACTGGGTCGAGCTGGGCGGACTGCTGTTGCCTGTACTCTCGCTGCGTGTCAATGCCTACGGACACAGAGTCCGTCTGCTGCGGAGAATTTCAACGATGGCAATTTCTCCTGGAGGAAATCTCTGAATCAGATGAGCACACGGATGTTTGTGTTGTGATAGTTTCGTCTGACAGAACATCCAGGTATCATGCAGTAATTCACCAAACAGAAAGAAATACAAACGAGGAGTAATTCACTAATGAGTTTGCCAATGTAACGTGAATGGGGTTTGTTGTTATGGGAAGAAGGCGGGAACCGGGGAACATTTAAACATTTTAATAGTAAAATGAACGAATACAAAACGAAAGTATAAGCCAGCAGCCTCTCATTGGCGACTGCTGTAACGTTACACACAACAGAAACAAAACACAACATAAAATCAGGCCTGTTTCTCTCTCGATCTGCCGTCGTCGCAACCCATTTTATGTTTTCGCTCCTCCGTGAGGGACGCGAGACCGGCGCGCGCCTCAGAGGTCTCTTTCATCATCGCTCACGCCACCGGCCTCGCGCAGCGCGCCGTCCTCTTACATCCCTCGTCCTTGATCGTCCTGCTCACCACAGCCAACTAGACATTTTGTGTGAAATGAATTTCAAACTCTGGTGACAACTAATGTTAGCCTTGTAGACGGAAGAGTGAATTCTCTGTTTGCGCTGTTCTGGATTAGTGGGTGTGGCTTGCGGATTTGTGCAATGCGGTGCATTGTGGGACCTGTAGTCTTTCATACAAATGCAACCCCTCGGTTGTCTTTTCTCGATCAAGAGGGCACCAAATTAAAAAATTCTTTTACATTTCGACTACATATATGATCCACTTTCAATAAAGATAAATGTTGCAATGGGTAAAATGCTCCTTTAAGATATTTTAAATTTAGTCCGAGAGTTTTCTGTCCCTCCATTGAAAATGTATGTACGGTTGTCCAGAAAGGAAAGAAAGACATCGTCATAGTAGTCCATGTGACATCAGTGGGTTAGTTAGAATGTTTTGATGCATCGAAAAAACATTTTGGTCCAAAAATAACAAAAACGACTTTATTTAGCATTGTACTCTCTTCCAGTTCTGTTGTCAAGCCACGTTCACGGGTCCGCAGTGATGCTGATGATGTAAGACGCTGCTGGCGTTTTATCTGGTGTTTCCATGTATTCGGGTTCAAATAAATATGGTCTTCCTCTGTGTCAAAAACGAAGCTCAGACGCAATGATAACACGTCAGCAGCGTCTTGCGTCACAAGCGTCACTGAACGCGGCTCAACAACAGAACCGGAAGAGAATACAATACTCAAGAAAGTTGCAGTTTTTGTTATTTTTGGACCAAAATGTATTTTCGACGCTTCAAAACATTCTAACTAACCCACTGATGTCACATGGACTACTTTGATGATGTGTTTATTTCCTTTCTGGACAAGGACAGTATACCGTACATACATTTTCAATGGAGGGACAGAAAACTCTCGGACTAAACCTAAATATCTTAAACTGTGTTACGAAGATGAACGGAGGTCTTGCCGGCTTGGGACAACATGAGAGTCATTAGTGACATAATTTTCAGTGAAAGGAGTCTGAAAAGAAAGGCATGATCGAATAAATAAATCTTGAATGATCTAATTGTAATACATTTATTCTAAACTGCAACATTGCAGTGAACTGTTAAAAATCTAAACTGTTAAAAATCTAACGTGAATGAAGATGTGCACAATTAATGATATTAACAATAAATTAAAAATAACAATGGCTAATTAATCAGCTGTTTAAATCAAATGATTTGCAGTGGAAATTTTGTGCTATTATAATTAATTAACAATTATTTCCCCATTAGAAATCCATGAAACCATACGTATGTGCAATATTCCTCAATAAGCCAACAAAACAACAACACGAGGAACAAAATCACAGTGTGTTCTCACGGCATGTGCATTTTCACATGATGCAAAACAACAGCTAAATAATACCAACTGAATGACCCCATAAAAAGACGCTATATATATAGATATATAAGATTTTATATACAGTATATTGTATATACTGTATATATCAACTATAAAATAAAATAAAAAAAAATAATGCACAAATAACACATTTTATGGCCAGTAATTTATCTCAATTCACCCACCAGCGAGAAAAATAAATGCTGGTCCCTGCTTTAAAATCTGTTCAAAATGTGCAAAACAGAGTAAAGATAAATTGCTTGTATGCAAAATGAAATTACAATGTAAAGTAAGAGCTTCTTTATGCATTACAATCATCTAAACTGGAGCTGCTAGCATTTGGAAGCTTTGCTGAAACATGAAGAGAATAACTGCAATGACCAAGTCAAACACGACACGCTTTAAAGCTACTTACAATCCAGAGAGACCATTCATTATTTTCTGCTCAAACCTGCCCTTTTTGTGAGGTTGTCACATGGCCTGTTAAATGTGGCCCAGGTCTGAACATGTGAAGCTCCTGAACTGACCCGAATAAGCAAAACCCCCTTAAAATGTTCATTAGCAGTAAACTACAGTAACGATAATCAATACTAGATAAACTGTGTCTAACATCTAACTGCATGTCAGAACCTCCCTACACTCTCAAACTCTCTATATATTTGGCCTGTAAATAGAAAACAGTTCAAAAGTTTGTGGTCTGTATTTAAAAAAAATATGAAAGAAATAGGTGGGGTGTTGCGACAGTTCGTCTGTTTTAGAACAACTTAGTTTGAATAAACGAGCAGACATTGATTATCTACTTGCTCTGCGTTTATTTTAAATTAACAGCAAGACAACTGGAAGTGAACATGCTTTCCATTAAATGAATCACACACAGTAAAAAAAAAAAAACAGGCCTTTGTCAGTGTCGGCTGCAAAGATGAAGTTGACGATTCTGACTCGCGATCTTTACAGTAGTGAACGCGCCAGAGAGAGAGAAATTCATACGGATTACATAAGCAGAGAGCGGTCTATAGTCTGTTTCCTTTCAGTTTGAATTGTTCTGTTTAAAAGTAGACATGTCTGTGAGGCAAGTAGGCTACCTTATATGCTGAGTTTCGGTTCATTTATGAGACGAGCTCCAGTTTACGCGCCGACGCCTCCGTTTCCTGATTAGCTATTGTCTGCTATTTTACTTCTTAGTTATTAAATCCAGGCAATTGGTTGATGAAACATTGATTAAAATTAAGATACAAATATTACAGAAATGCACTTTAAAGAAAGGTTTTGTGCTCTATCTTTGATGTCTCAGTGAAAGTTTTACTCTGTGAGATGTGATTAAATGTCACGTCTTTTAGTGGCACTTTCAGACTGGTCACATGCGTAACATTGTTTTTTCCACATGAATGCGAACAAGAAAAATGAAATAAAATGAATATTTTATGTTCTGTGGAGACTACTGTTACTAATGATGATTTGTATTCTGAATACGTAACGCCGGTACATGTATTCCGTTACTCCCCAAAACTGATATTAATATAACCTTATGTGCAAGATATTTTAACAACCTGGTTTTGGCAGTTATAGCCGGTCTCACGGTTATATAATAACCGTCACACCCCTACTCCAGATTTTATTACGAGAGTAAGAGCCCTCAGAGTGGATACACATCAGGGGACCACATTAATTACAGCGATCCAAATGGCCAAAAGAGAGAAAGACAAAGTGTGTGTTAAGGGTGAGAGGTTTTCACTGGGAGCCTGAGCAATTCTAGTAAACAGTGTGATTTATAAAGCTATCGTGTGCATGTATGACCATAAGTCATCGAAAGACTCAGAGTGGTCCAACACGAAACAAGCCTTTCATAAATCCCTGTTCAAGCACAATCAGCACCAGTCATGAAAAATGCCAAGCGTCATCTTTCAAAAGCAATAAAGATGGACAATATAAATACAGTGAATACAGCAAATTGTGTGAGCTATTGGCTGCTTTCTGTTAAATACTATCCATTGCATCACAGGCCAGAATTATTATTCAGTAAAAGATAATCTTAATATCCAATAATAATATGGATTTGACAACACTGACACTATTGGATGAGAACAAAACTTAAATAATATTATTCAATATAGAACAAAACTGAACTGAAAAAACAAATAAAAACACTATTGTCTTCTATTGAGCTGCTTCATAGCTGAATGACATTTTTATAATTGATTCACTTTTCAGAGTCATTGAACTGAACCAACATTACAATGGCTATCTATTGTCTTTTAAAGCTGCAGAATTTGAATTGGTTTCATATTTGATTAAGTTAGCTGATCACTGATTCTGAAAAGTCATATTAATTACTGTGAAGATGCTTTGAAACAACATATTGCGCTATATAAATAAAGGTGACTTAAATGACTTGCAATCTCCAAAAAACAAATGAAGCATTAGAAACTGGAAGGGTTCTTCACTCACGTCATAGCCTGGTAGATGGACTCTACACCAAAACGCATGGCAAACTCATCCACGATCTCCTGTGACACGTCGTCAAAATAAACCTTCCAGGCATCGTCGCCTTTGACTTCTGGGATCTTCACGACTCCACTGTTCTTCACCTCCGTCAGGTAGTGGAAGAGATTCTGCACAGGAACATAAGAATCATGAAGAACCATGTTATTTCAAGAGATAAACAGAAACAGCAAACCCGTTTAGGGGCCAGGCACTGTGCGTGAACTGCAACAACATTGGTATGGAATAAATGTCAAGAAATATCAACAGCACAGCCAACTTGGAAAGGTTAACATTTCAGGGTGCCAACCTACTGTCATCACACCAACAAAAATGCCACAACACTGTGCAGCCAATGGTGGTATAACACCAGCGAGACATGGGCCAGATTCTACACAAACATGTAGCTGAAAGAGTTTGCATTCATAAAAACGCTGGATTCTGAAAAACAGTTCATAATGCAAATATGTGTTTTGGCGGCTCTTTAACTTTCCAATATGGTGGGTATATGTTTTGCAGAAATCAACTACTGTTGTTAATTTATTTTATGTTGTAAAAGTTCGTAGACCAAATGTTTATATAATATAGGCGTGAGTGCTAATGAGCATCATCTAAGCGTCACACTGGTCAGTTTATGAACAGTTTATGCAGCAGTCATCCGTGAGGGGACAAAACCAGTCATTTCGTTTTGTTGTTTGTTTATTTGGTGATTTAAGTTTTACGCTGAACGTTTGCCGGTCCCTGCCTCCTTCCCTGAACACAAATCTTGTTACAGTACTATAATATAATATAATATAATATAATATAATATAATATAATATAATATAATATAATATAATATAATATAATATAATATAATATAATATAATATAATATGGGAACTTAACACAAAAAATAATGAAATATGGTATATGTAATGACTAAATCTAAATATCACATTTTGTGAAATTAATGTAATTTAATTATAAAATAAAATCAAAGTATACATTTTTTTTGTTTTTATATAGTTTTTATCGTGTTTTACAGAAAAAAAATGCAAAAAATTGTACTCGTAGAAAAATACAGAGAAAAGTTATTTACCACAATGTTTTTCGCAATATTAAGCACAAATCTACCAATATTTTATGAGTATTAAAGATATTTGAAGAGTTCTTTTCCAAAATGCGATAAACGCCATTTAAAAAAATAAAAAATAGTTTGTCGTGTCATTCTGCTGTGGACAGAACCCTTTCACTGCTCCATCAACGTTTCATGCCAAATCGCTATATTTCTTTGTTTAAAATGTACTGCAAGATACAGTTTCTTTCCAAAACGCAATAAGCGCCGCTCCCGGTTTTTGGCCTAAACGCGATAAATCCTCAAATTCAATGAGCGTTCCACGCAATCCAGCACGCGCGGCACTCTGAACAGAGGTTTATTATGTTCATTCATTCCTCAAAATGAGTCCTAGTTTTCTAGTCGACTAGTAGTAGATCATTTAAGCCATTTGTCTTATTAGTAATCACATATATTGATTTAATTAAATGGGAGAGAAACCGTATGAGATTTTTAATTGCCTATTCCGCATCTCAACGCATGCATAAAGCTTGCCATAAAGAACCGGCAAAAGTAATGATTATGAAACATTTGAATTGTTTATTAATAAACTAGTGTTTTCTGTCAGTGTCAGCAGCAAAGATAAATTTGATGATGCTACTCGCCATCTTCGCAGTGAATGCGCATAGGCCTATAGAGAGAAACGCATACTTCGAATTAGCCTACATACGCAGAGAGTTGCCAATTCATTTTCGTTTTTAATTGTTTTGTTTAAAAGTAGACATTTAAAGCTTTCTGTAGCCTAGTTCTCAGGTCTGTGTGAGGCAAGCATCGCGGTGTTTCGGTTCATATATGAGACGCGCTCCGGTTCACCTGAGCGCCTCTGTGTCCTGATTATATTGTCTGATATTTGCTTCTAATGTTTTAATTCAGTCAATTTGTTGATGAAACATTTATTAAAATGAAGATAAAATTTATATCAAACGAAATTTACAAGCTTTCTACAAAACAAAACTTAATAAGTGGTCAAAATCATGTCCGACCCATTTCAAATATTTTCCGATATTGGGCAGCTTTTGAATTTTGATCTCATGCGGTTCCCTTTTCATAGCCTATACTCAACATAGATGAAATAATAAAAATAAGTAACGTAATATTATTAAACACAAATGTGAAACGTAGCCTATGGTTTTTTTTTTTTTTTTTTACTTATATTTAAGCGTCACGCCGCTCCGCTTTGCTCACATGCTATGTAGCCTACACATGTGTGTGTGCATGTGCTGGAGGGGTGCCCATCCCTGTTTTGAATATCATTATCATTATTGATCATTTTTAATAATTAGTTTTTTCATGCATATGTTGAAATTGGTACTATTTGTTTGAGGTTTGACACTTTACTAAAAATGACTTTACTAAAAATTATACAAAAAAATGGATGGATTTATAGCGTTTTGAAAAAAAAAAATTAACTTTTAATTTATCATTAACAATAATGTTGTTTGATTTAATAATCATTGTTCAAAATCTTCAGACTGAACCAATACAACATTTCAACAGGATAATTTGAATATTCACAAAATCTGTGGGTCTAGGTAAAAAATGTAGTTTTCCTGAAAACTATTGAAATGGATTTATAGCGTTTTTGGAAAAGAACTCCTCATTTATGTATTTTTAGTGGATTTTTTTCATACCTCGTGTAAACATGTGTACTGCCCATGAGGCGGAGCCACCTTCTCTTCGCCTTTCATCTCAACGCTGATCTTAAGCCTGATGGCCCCCGACACCATCGACTTATCCGTACGCTTCTCTGCAGGGAGACAGAACAGCAAGAGCAAGAAAGGTGAATTGACCATGTGAACAGAATAGACAAGATAGATAAGACAAGAAATAGAAATAATTAAAGAGTGTTGGAGCTGAAGAATTTTCCTCCTCCTATCAATAGCACATTTGTAATGCAGCTGACCTCAGAACAGTGACCTGCAGACAGACACACACCAAATCTCATCAGCGTATGGCCATGTTCCTTTATAAATCTGACCCCAGGTCAAACTGCAAATGTAAGTAGGCCAATGAGCGCTCAGAGCACTGAAACACTAACAGATGCCAAATTTAGACCATCAACCTAAGCTAAAAGTTAAACGTCAACCATTGTACTTTTGTAAAGCGAAACTTTATCTTTGGTATATTATGCAAGATGATGAATGGAACTATGGAAGCTTGTTACCGCCACAGAATAAAAAATAAAAAAAAGTAATTGTGACTTTCTATCTCACAATTCTGACTTTTTTTCCTCACAATTGCGAGTTTACATCTCGATATAATGTATACCTCTATATATATATATATATATATATATATATATATATATATAAAGTGATATAATAATTGAGTGATTTGAATTGAGTGATATAAAGTCGCAATTTAGTTTTAAATCAGAATTGAATGTTATAAAGTGAGAAATATATATATATATATATATATATATATATACTGTATATATATATATATATATATATATATATTTAATTTAGGGTTTTTTCTCAGAATTGCATGCTTACATCTTGCAATTCAGAGGAAAAAAGACAGTCTTTTTTTCCTTAGAATTGGACTTTATAACTTGTGAGTTTATATCTCACAATTCTGAGAAAAGATGTCAGAATTGCGAGTTTATTTCTCACAATTCTGACTCTATAACACGCAGTTGCGGTTTTTTATATCTTGTTTCAATGTTTTATTCTGTGGCGAAAACAAGATTCCATTGATTATATTTCCAGCCATTGACAGAAATTTTGGTCTTTCAGCATATTCACTGTTATATGGTAGGGGGCACTATTACGCATCTTTAAAGAGTACAGAATCTCTGGTTCAAAACAGAGGTAAAAAAGAGGCAGAAACATACGGTGGCCGAGAGAAACTGTATTTGGTTGTGTTGTGAGTACTTAGAGCACACGTGTGTTGTGGAACTGATGAAGATGTTTTTCTTAATTTGCAGATGTATTTTTGTATTTGAATGAGTTTTTATAGTTGCACACGTTTTTTTGAATTTGCATTCGTCTTCATCAGGTTGCAGCGCGGTGAGCTCTCTCGGCCACCGTAGAAACAAGTGATAAAAGCATTGCAGGTTTTGTTCTGAATGTTGCATTTTTTATGAAAATTAACACATTTTATGAACACATCCAAGTGGTGATAATAAAATGTTTATTTGTTGTTTAAAAGCAGAGGATCTGTTCTTTCTTTTGAAATATTGCATGTTCAGATATTGCTGGCGGTGATTTGCAATTTACTTTAATTTAATTTTGACTTGAAAGTTGATATTCGGCAGCTGCTATTAAAACAATAAAGGAAAAATAGCACTTTGGCAATAATACTCCTCAAATCTTGTTTTGTCACTTAATTGCTCTAATTGATGTCTGGTCCATGGCTGCAGCGGATCTCTCATCCCGATGTGGACAGAAGAAGGACAGATTAGCCAGAGTCACAGCTCTAAAAACACATGCTTCTGCTCCAAGCCAAGGAAAACAATCCAACACACAAACCATCAACAAAATCAGAAATTATTCTCTGTGGAACAATGAGGCCATCTGCAACTTTCCTTGAGGAGTATTTAAGGGGCAGTTCATCATTAGCGAAGCTAGAATACCTGATGTAAAAGCACAGGATGAACTTCTTTTATGGTGTGTCTTTGTAATTTTTTGGTGCCACTACGGATAAATCTCACAAAAGGGATCACATTTCAACCTAAAATCAAAAGATTATATTATATTTAAAGGGGTGGTTGCGATTTCATTTTTTTCATTTTAAATAGTGTGTAATGTTGCTGTTGGTGCACAGTATATGTAAAGTTGCAGCGCTGAAAGTAAGCAGAGATATCATCTTTTAAAAATCAAGTTTATTGCCTACAAAAACGACTCGAATGGGACTACAACGGGTTTTATACGTAACTAACCCATATATTTGTATCAACCCCTCCCTCCGGAATATGCAAAAAAGGGCATGGCCATATTTCTGTGGCTTGTCAAAAGTGTGTTATGTTCATCCAGCTGTCAGGTCTTCTGTGTTCGGGCTTCCCACGGACGTAGTTTGTCAACAATGGATACAATTTATGTTTGATTATGTTCCTGAAAATTACAATCGTAATTTAGCTCTCTGTGCTCTCAAGAAACTGTTATTAAAACATGAAGCAGTTCCAACTTTAAAACCACAACCTGTAAGTAGGCTAAGACTTAATCATTTTAAATGTATTTGCATGTATAATTTCAGACGTAATGTTTTAGTTTAATCAAATGCCAGCACTGGCTTTATTACCACAAGACAAACGTGTACAAACATTTTGGACTTGAATTTTGTATACTGTATGTACTAATGTTGTAAATGTATTTTTCATGTATATATACTTTATGGTGTTATTTCTCGATTTGATCAAGAACGTAAACCAGTGCCAACGCTGTTTGTGTATATAATAGCCAGTCAGTTCGATGCTAATTTGTGTAAGACACATGTGTATAAAGTTAAAGGGTAACTAAACCCCTGGTCAGAGCCTGACTCCACCCACTGGCAATATTTGAAAAATGCTGAAAAAGTGGGCAGACCCCAGTGGACATAGAGGGGACGAAATAGATGCTAAAACACTCTATCCTGATTGTTTTCAATACTCGCAATTCCAACTCGCTACAGTGGTTTTGACGAAACAAGCTGGTTTTTATACTGGCGCTCATGCCAAGAGCGTGGTGAGCTGAAACCTGCGTACGTCACGAAGTGCGGAATTTCCAATAGGAAAATTCAACTGCAGTAGCCACCGTTCAACCTGAAGAGGGCAGCACTAAGACGTCTTTACACCATATATTGTAGAAATAAAACACTTTATACACAAATGTCAAAAAAGTTACTCGAATCAATGACTGGTATTAATAAAGATCCATTCTTACAGATCATTAACTAAAAAAGTTGGTTTAGGGTTTACTTACTCTTTAAAAAAATATAGGCTAATTAAAATTCTGAAACGTTTTGTAAGAGCCATGTGTGGTGAGGTTCTGCTTGCCTCTCTTTATCGCCGCTTTCTGGGTCTGATTCTGGCTCATACTGTTACTGCAGTATCGACACCATTATGTACATTTGACAGGAACATATGCAACTTCACCCGTAAAGGTAAAAGCATAAATATATATATATATATATATATATATATATATATATATAAATGAGAAAAAAAATCATAAAGGTTTAGCTTTATGTGGGTAAGTAAATGATGATTTTTTGTTTGTTTGTTTGTTTGTATCTTGTTAATGATTCCTTTCAATTTTGGTGAGATTTTTGATCGTAGAGGCCCATAACATACCTAGATTATACCAGACGTCCATCTCCCCGCTCAGCATCCGCACCTCGATGATAGTCTGACCCAGAAAGTCATCAGATTCCTTCTTAAAGTGCTGCTTCACTCTGGACTTTATGTCGTCGTCTTCATCCCACACACGAACCTTTATACGGTCTGTGGCGTTATGGCATTCACTGAGAATAGAGAGAAAGGAGCATAAGAAAGATTTATCCTACAATTTCAATTTCTCATCAAAATTTGATGAGAAATGTTTGAGCTCGAGTTCTTTTGATTGCAATCTGTTGGTATCTTGGAAATCTGACCATAGATCTCTTCTGAAAGACGTTTTTATTTTCAGAATCTGAGAACCAGGAGACTTAAAAATCTTTTTGCTCACCATATAATATCATTGCTGCTTTCCAAGAAAAAACAAATCCGATATTAAAGAGATCTCATTTGAGATTTTTCTTCGTCTAGACAGAACACTATTGACTTTATTTAAGAGTCAATTTTCCTTTGAGGATGTCCCCAAAGGGAAGTCTTTTGTTATTTAGCTGACATCAAGGGACAGTTTTGTCCCTAAAGTATAGCCAAGAAAATCCACACACACACACACACACACACAGAGAGAGAGAAGAGATTCGAGCTGCTTGCCGAACTACTTTTAAAGGTCATATGCTCCACTGAATCTCCAAACAGGGCACTTAGCCTCCTGTGGTCCATCTCTATGTCTTTCTCTCCGGTGGAGAGTTGATGTGAGAGACAGACGGTCTCACAGACAGACGTTACGCCTACAGACAGACGCTCCACAGATGCAGTCAACGCACCACAGCCTCACAGCACTACAAAACAGCACAGCCCCGAAACACTTCCAATCACATCAAATCATACTGACTGACATGATCCTAAGAGGAAAATATAAATATAATATTACAAGAACGGTAAGAGTTTTGTACAATGATCGCTGTGAGGGCCAGACAAATCCTGACACTGTTTCTTTATAATGAAAGAATCAAGTCTGATCATTTCCCTGTCCTTTTAATCAGTTCATCCTTTATGATATGAACTGATGTATTGGAATTCATACAGTACTGTTCAGTAAGTTTGGTGTCAGTAAGTAAGGGGTCAGTTCACTCTTCACAAGAACAAATGACCATAGGAAATTATACTGAAATGGATTCAAACTGTGCAGAAAGAAAAAAAAAAATCACAGAAGAACAAAGAATTTTCACTTTACAACATGAAGGTGACAGTATTATTTTTTTTTTCTGTCAAAATATACAAATTCTCAAATGTGTAGAAATTAAGCACCTACTCCACCCCATGTGTCCTCATTAACAGTCTCTGAACTAAATCTGAAATGTATACAGTGTTTATACACATGCAAATTTAGTTTAAAGCTAATCCAGAAAGTGTGCTAAAATGCAAATGAGACTAGCCACATGGTGCAACTTTGGGGTGGAGGAGCTGCTAAAGAGAACTGGATCAATGTCACAGATTTACTTCTATGTGCCATGGTGTTTTACAGCACATACAGCACACTAAAACACTAAGAGTTTTCAACGTGGCATTAGAAATGAAAATACACCACAACAGAAGCTCAAGAGCAGAGAAATGTATAATGACTCTTCATCAGCAGTTATAAACAGCAGTTATATTTAATGAATTGAATTTGCTGTTATGACAGAGAAAGACTATCAACCTGAGAAAACAAATCCAAAGTCTTCCACTAGCTCTCAATGAAAAAGTTTAAACAGGTGAGGGGAACTGAGAAATCATCTCATAATAATTATTTCCCCATAATCCTCCAGGGTTAAAAATTTAACAAGCGCCAAATGCGTGAACAAATAGGCTTTGGCGAGGCATAATGGTAGCTGAAAAGTGTAAACACTGTGAATCCTTCAAAAGATGTCTCTATTTGTTGAAGCATTTCGACAGAAAGATACAGTATTTCAACCAATAGCAGAGTTTGGTGTGGAACTATGTTTATTCAACCAATGGTAGAATGGTAGAAACAGTCCCGCCCACAGCCCGAGAGAGATTTGGTGCCGGAAGTAAATTTCCCATTCATTTCTCCCATTGATGTTTTGTAAAATCCATATCTAAAGAGTTTTAGAGCATATCTGAGGATAACCAGCTACGGCTGAACTCATAAGCATACAACATTTCATTTCGAGAGAAAAAAACGAAGAGAAAGTCCCAAAAAAGTCAACAAGACTGTGTACATATTTTTATTACCGAGCAAAGGAACTACTCATCCCATAAACCACCGCGCCTCACTGAAGATGACTGAAGCCACCGTGAAAGAGCCTTTTGAGTGACTTTCAAATCTGACGCCAGCCACGTGAACTTTTTCCTCCAGTGAATTTTATATAGTCAATGTGCAGGGAAACTCCTTTTCCTTGATTTACTGAAGCTTATATGTAAAACGCATTTGCAGCTGCACAGCTAAAACATTGAGCATCTGACTCGCTCATAGGCTGTGCTCCGGCAACTGCACATCCAATGGCGCGGGGGCGTCTCTGAGGTGCGACCAATGATCTTAGCCCTACGTCATTACACGATCTTCAGTCTTCACGGACCTTTGCGGGGTTTAACCAGACTGTACATGACTTCCACCAATCAGATGCATTACTGTGTGATTGTGGGATTGTTCAGGATTGTGGGTAATGAAGTACTTATCCAAGACATTGGAAATTAAAGGCATTTATCTTAAAACAAGGTTAGTGCCCCATGAACTTTTGACGTTTATATGAGCATATACTGTACAATTGCTTATCACAGCCGTAGCTGGTTTTAAGTCTACCATGTATGGTTACGTTTTTATGGCTTATATCTCAAATGTCAATGTAGAAATTGTATTGAATTGTTACTCCCGGCACTGGCTGTGGGCGGGACTGTGATGCTCTATTTCAGGTTCCGGAAGCATTTTTCCCATTAGGGTCTTAAAATGTCTTCTTTAAAGCATTATAAGCTAAGAACCAAACCAACCACCAGCAAACCACCACCAGTTATGGTAAATCACAACATTACAGACTTTGATTTGAAGAATGTTTTATTTATTTGTTTATGTTTTTTATTAGACAATAATGGTACAAGACAGTGTACTATGTAATGATAGTAATGGCTTTACTGTGGGAAAGAACTAGAATTCCATGAAGCACAGAGTAGACAATTAAATGTATATATTTATATGTATGAATAAATATACTGTATATAAGTTGATGTAATTTGCAGTGCTTCATGGGAGATTGCATTATGAGTACTGTATTTTTTTTACCAAATATTCACTGTTAGTTGAAATAAAATTGTGAATATATGGCTTCAAGAAAAGCATATATCATCAATATATCAACAACCTCATAGCTCACAAGAGGTCAGTAAGCTTATCGTTTAAAAAACTCTTTCCCAATGGAGAAAATCAAGGGATTTTTTAATTCCGGAACCCGACTGTGGCACTATATAAAGACACGTGAGGCTGTGTTATATAATGAATACAGTCACGACTGAAGGGGTTACAGGCCCTTTGCTGCTTGTTGTGTCTTGACAGCACCCTTAGTTTGTAACTATATTCACAATACAGCCAGGCCTCTCATACATTATTGCTCAAGGAAGTCACAGACAGTAATTACCTGTCATATTTCTCATACCAGTGTGAGGTCGACCACTTACACTGTACAACAGCAAGAGAGTGTGATCTCTTCTTTAATGTTCTCTGAACTGTTTTTATTCAGTTTCAGCTCTATATTCTTACACCACACTCTTCTCCTTTTCTTGTACAACAGAGGTGTCAAAGACACATCCCAGGGACCAGTCAAAGTCTATGGACGAGCTCAATTCAACCCACAGGATGATTCAAAGTTACATATAAAAAATGTATAATTTATATACCACACTGTTACAGCAAAGCAGGGCTGTAATGAAATGAATGTAACACAGATTATATATTGGATGGTTGGATGGTCCTTGTGATAACAGTTTGTCAGGCAGAAAGTAGTATTAGCAACTTTCTTTTCACACCACATTCATAATTATCACTTTTGCAAATGCACTGTAGCAAACTTTAAGCCCAATTTAGGCTACGTCCACATTTATCCAGATTTCGTTTAAAAAAACGCTCTCTGTCCACACTAGCGATTTAAGGCGTTTTCCAACATTTCAACGTGGATAAGAAACTTCTAAATTCACGTACTGCTTATGCGGTGAAAACTTCACAAAAGCTCACCATTTATTAAAAATAAATAATAAAGTTATCGCGCAATTCTTCAAACAGGATCATTTTATTTAGAAAAATATCTCACCATCACTGATGCGTCCAAGTCGCACTCAGTCACCATACTGTATGTTTGGTCTAAAACCCAACTGCTCTCCTGTATTGCCGCAGGACAGCAAATGTGAGTAGATTTTCTGTCATCTTTGCAGTACTGTGATATGAAGAGTGTGCAAAGTAACATATTTTAGCAACAGTGTAAAAGTGAATAGCACATAACAGGCACAATACCGGTAAACATGAATATCTATTGGTACAACATTGATCACATGACTAAACTTGCGTCATCGTTTTCCCCTCCGGCTTCACAGTCCACACTACAATGCGAAAACAACGTTTTCAAATTTATCCACTTTGGAGGCCGTATTCCAAAAGCTACATTTTCATTGACTTGAAACGCCGTCTCAATGTGGACGAAAGGCCAAACCGGAGAGAAAAATATAAGTTTTCAAACGAAAATGTATTAGTGTGGACATGGCCTTATACTTCTGCGTCAAACTCACGCCGTAGCTTTGTCATAGCCTGTGTGTAGCACACGTAGCCTATGGCATACCCTGACGTGCACCTCTCAAAAAATGTAACAACGTGACAATTCTACGCGGACCGGAAATATTGCCGGACCGGAATCTGCTAGAATCCCTCTCTCAGGTTTCACATGTTCGGACGGACGGATAGATAGATGTAGCCATTGACTTTAAAAAGGGGTTTGATACTGCTATTTTCGGCCGCTCTCATTTTCTCTTTCTAAACAGCTTCACTGTTCATCTTTCATCTCATCATCTTCTTGGTTGGCTCCCATGGGACTTTTAACGATTGGTGCAGAAAGCTGTGGGGGCAGGGAAGGGTGAACAAGGGGTTGGCAGACCAAACCCTTTAGAAAAGGTTTCCTAAAGAAGCTTTCATACCACCATCAACATAAAATGCCCATAATGCTTAGAGGCAATCTCCTCAAGCACCACAGTACTGTCAGATTTCGACATGTCACAGCACGCGTGTGTTTTAAATGTAGCCTTTAAAATCAGTGCATAACATGACATCAGTGGAGGAAGTAAAGCATGTATTACTCAGAGGGGATTTATGATGGTACATCACTCTCAGAACAGCAATCAACACCCATTAACATTGTCATACAGTACATAAGAGTGGTTTGGGTGAAATGACCATTAAAACCACCCTAATGGATCCCACCCAACAACACAACAGAATCAGCAACATATCTACTGGTGACAAGACTCACTATCACTGCAGCTAGTATTTAACCTTTAAACAGTGATTTAAACAGATGCATGACTAGGGATGACAAAAGCACAGCTCCTTTAGTATCAAGTAAAAAAACTCAAAGTAATGTAATAGATAAATATAAATATAAACTGCTGGAGGATAAAAACTTTGAATGTGTGGCTATTTTATCCATGCATTCGACCTTAACAAACCTACCAGTGTTATAATTGACCTACCACTTATGATAATTAAAGCAACACCAAGTAACTTTTCCTCTGCAGTCGCCCTACAGGTTGGAAGCTGAATTGCCAATTACCGCTGTTGTAAATAATTTAGCCTACCGCATCCCACTATCGCACACGCACATGCTCTCTGTTTATCCAGCACTGGCTTTGGAATGAACGATGTCCACAGACAAGGTAGAGTATGTTGCATGATTTAATGAAAGAATGATGTATTGCGACATCAGAAACGAAGAAAAACTAAATAATGACTATTGTAACGCTAGACGTAAAGCAAGTCAAATTTGTAGTTTTCTGTCACATTAGAACTACAGAAACACGACTTGATCTGGCAATCTTAGCGCGGTTATAGCAGATATAGGGCTGCAAAGC
Organism: Pimephales promelas; assembly: GCF_988280905.1. Taxonomy (NCBI): domain Eukaryota; kingdom Metazoa; phylum Chordata; class Actinopteri; order Cypriniformes; family Leuciscidae; genus Pimephales; species Pimephales promelas. The sequence goes on from NC_142778.1 coordinate 17,810,374, forward strand.
GAATCCAGTTCACCCTGTGTATATGTATATGTATATATAGAGGATCTATGTGGCCTTTAGCATACAGAACAATTCATTAAAGATCCCAAACCCTCTTCCATAGGCGGAGGCTGATAATTCTGTCAGGATTAAGGTCGCAAACTCGGATTGAAATGGAAAAATAAAGTGGGCGATGAGGATTAGAGGTCACATATAAGACAAGTAGACATACAAGCTGCAACTCTAATCACTGTCTATAGTAATCTAGCAATCCTCCCTTACGGCAACAACACATCCACACATTCAAGCTAAAGTTCAATACAACAGCAAGGAGAAGCAGATCGCTCCAGCGGCGATTTCTGCCGACAGGATTAATCAGTGTAATATTCAAGGCATCAGCAGTGTTCTCTCATATGTAATACAGGCTGAAAATCGGAGTTACTTGGTTTCACTTGGTTCACTGCATCTGTGCTGTTTGCTCACCATATGGAGTGAAAAAGGGCTGGGCAGTTTAACAGTAGATAAAGTAACATGGGTTAATGCAAAACATACAGGGCAGGATGCGGAGGAGCAGTATACAGAATATAGTATCCAAATATATGACTGTAACACAGTTATTCAACATATTATTTAATTGCATTTTCAGTAAAAATACTTACATTGTGATATACCATTACAGCCATGTAAAATTACTTTCTTTGCAAAACAGATCGGTTTGCTACATTCTGATTGGGTCTTGGTGGACTTACACAAACAAACTGTCCAACACCATCAGATAAAGATGCTATGACAACAGCTCTTAGAAGGCAAGAAGACCACCTCTGGAACCAATCCCAGGAAGCACAAGACTTCTCAATGGCTACATGTTACAATGTTTACATGGTACAATGACTGGTAGGCTATTGTTTGTATTATTCAATTAAATTCTTGGATTTGATTTCAATCTTAATTCTATATTGACTCATTTGGATAAATATTAGGAAAAAGAAATATTTGTATAAAGGTATAGGCTACAGGCTGCAGAAGACTTGTCCATCAAGCCTTACATATTCGAGCCAGAGCGAGCGAGTTGATAAAGACGACGAACCTGCATATGAACCTGCCGAACCATATGGATGTATTGGTATGTGAGTTAACTGTTTTGTGTTATTAGTGAAAGTCGACTATTTCTCTTGTTAAAACAAGCACACTGACAAGATAAATGACTACGGTCTAATCTTACCACAAAAAAATCTGTATTGACAATATGATACGTTTAGAAAAGCATCAGAAAACAACGCAACTAAATGACCATTGATGAAACTCAAGAACAATAATACTGCAGACGTGTAACATTACTTCAAAACCTAAACAAAGAAAGACAAAGGTACTGCTAAACCATGACCACCATGTGTTTTAAGAAAGTAAAGTACTTTATTTTCATTAACGATATTTACAGCTTATCGAAATGCTCTGTTCGTCGTCTCCAAAGATAGAAGGAATTTACCTCTCATTCAGACGAAGTCAATCGGCAAACCCTTCTTTATACTGGCGGAGGTTGTTGAAATGGGAATCCTTGAAGTGCTTCAGGTCACTAACGTACATCCAACAACCGAACATTTTGACTTGCCCTCTCGTAACTTCTGCATCATTGAGCTCGGACTACAAAATCGGAGCGAGAAATATTAATGGCGGATTGCTCGAAGTGTTGGACCGGTAGTCAATGTCCTTATTTGGCAGTTCCGCTGCAAATACGGTGACACACTTGCTCAAAACACGTCATAGAAAACAGAAAAATCTGAACAGGTTGAAAAATATGACCAAAACAGAATATAAAGATATAAACGAAGCACCTGAAGAGAATAATTTCATCTTTTCTGTACTTAAACACTCCAAATATACAACAAAATGGGCTAAAAAAAGTGGATTTTGCATGATATGTCCCCTTTAACTAAAAAGTAACAGATGATCGGTTTACTTGAACTGAGGCGTACATGTTGGGGATTGTTTGGGATCAGAGTACGCACGTATTTTGCGCAGCATATACATAGTGTTTAAGCGGTTGATGGAAAATAACTTAATGCACGTTCTGAAAGTCTGAATTCGAATCTATTATTTTTCACAGTATTTTGAAGTGCCCGCGATAACAATTTCATGCATAGTCATTTCCACGATTTATCGCATTACCGAATACCAGCACATGTCTAGTGGCTGAAACAATGATCCATCCAAATCCATTCATAACCATGTTTGGAAACTTTAAAACTGATGCAAACTACACACATCGATTTCAAACTCATTCAGATAAATTAAAAAAACTCCTTTAAGGTCAAGCAAAACGTCAGTGGTCCCACTCATCGCCTAAATCATACAGTAGATTTAATTATATCATATGGAACCAATCCAACTGATATAAATATTATACCGCAAAGTGACGATCTCACTGATCATTACATGGTACGTACTGCTGAAATTTGTCATGTTGCGCCACGTTATCGACCAGGAAGACCAATCCTTCCAACCACTATAGATGGATTCTCAAATTACTTACCTGATCTATCTCAGCTGCTCAATGAAGCCAAACAAACAGATGAACTAGAGGAAATGACTAGCAGTTTGAGCACAATTTTCTAGTACATTAGATATTGTTGCACCAATTAGATTAAAAAAGGTTAGAGAGAAAACTAAAGCACCATGGTACAAAAGTGATATGCATGCTATCAAAAGAGAAACTCACAACTTAGAGCATAAATGGAAACAAACTAATTTAGAGGTCTTTAGAATCGCGTGGAAAGACAGCATGTCACGTTATAAAAAGGCCCTGAAAACAGCCAGGGCTGAGCATCTCCGCAAACTAATCGAAAATAACCAAAATAATCCAAGGTTTTTATTTAACACCGTGGCTAGACTAACAAATATACAAACATCACCAGAGCAAAATATACCATTACAGTTTAGTACTAATGATTTTATGAATTACTTCAATGAGAAAATAGAAAGCATCCGAAACACAAAAATGCACATAAATGTACTTCTGAAGAAGGCTTGCTTCTGAAGAAGGCTGTATCTCAATACTAGTTCTACTTGATCTTAGCGCTGCGTTCGATACTAAAGATCATAAAATACTCTTGGATCGACTACAAAACTACACTGGTGTTCAGGGACAGGCATTAAGCTGGTTTAGATCGTACTTATCGGACTGTTACCATTTTGTCTGTTTAAATGGGGAAAAATCAAAGATAACGTCTGTAGACTATGGAGTACCGCAAGGATCGGTGTTAGGGCCTCTGCTATTCTCAATATGCTGCCACTTGGTAATATTATAAGAAAACACGGAATTAATTTCCACTGTTATGCTGATGACACTCAATTATATATTTCATCACGACCAGATGAAAACACTTTAATATAGATACAACTTTAATATAGAAGGATGTGCTGTTACTTATCCACTACAGTAAAAGACCTGGGTGTTATACTAAATCACCACTTGTCTTTCGAACACCATATTTCATGTTACAAGGCCTTTTTCCACCTTAGAAACATTGCTAATCTACGTAACATACTATCTGTTTCTGATGCAGAAAAGTTAGTTCATGCATTCATGACCTCAAGACTAGATTACTGTAATGCTTTATTAGCCGGTTGTCCTGCATCCTCAATGAACAAGCTATAGTTAGTACAAAATGCAGCGGCTAGAGTTCTTATAGGTCAAGAAAATATGATCATATAACACCAATTTTATCATCTCTACACTGGTTACCAGTTACAAAGTAGTACTACTGACCTATAAAGCCCTAACTGGTTTAGCTCCTGTGTACTTAATGGACCTTCTATCGCCCTAGAATCCATCGCGTTCTTCACTAGATCACTAAATTCGAGGCTTCTGGTCATTCCTAGGATATCTAAGTCCACTAAAGGAGGGAGGGCGTTCTTGCATTTAGCTACAAAACTCTGGAATAGCCTTCCTGATATTGTCCGAGGCTCTGACTGGCTGTCCCAGTTTAAAACTAGATTAAAGACGCATCTCTTTAGTCAAGCATTCACTTAATGCTTACCTTTTATTCCTATGTTGAATCAGATTGAATTTAATATTATAAAACTTGACGAGTCTGTAGGTTATTTGTATAGGTTGCATAGTATTTACAGTCATTACGTTCCTGTGGATATGGCGTGAATGATGGATGGTTGGGCAGATATTGTGTTTCACGGTAGGTGGTATGCCATACAAAACCGTTGGCACTGAAACAGCATTAACGCACCAGTGGGGCTCGGCAGCCTTAGTCAAACGGGTTGACGCGTATGGTTGGGTTGCGGAGAGATTGTGGTTAGGTCTCAGCAGCAGGAGGGATGTAGAGGTCCGTAAGCTGGGCTGAGTTGAGTGGGGGACGAAGGGGGGTGACTCTGGGTCACTGTCTTCAAGTTTTTAACATCTACTCTAGTGTAATGGAAATCATTATGAACAGCAGCTATGCTAATTATTTCCCATTTGCTTCTCTGCTGTTATCTCAGGACGTGAGTCCCAAGAAAAATGGTGTTCGTCAGCTCCAGTTTGTATCCAGCCTCTCACGGAGACTTCAGATGCCCAAACACCTGCGATGAGACGAATCAACGCCTGCGATGAGAAGACTCAACGCCTGCGAAGAGACGACTCAACGCCTGTGAAGAGACGACTCAACGCCTGTGAAGAGACGACTCAATGCCAGCGATATGTTATGCCCTAAATTATTACATGATTAACTAAATGTGTTTTTTCCATGTACATTTCTGAGATGCTTTCTGTAGAGCTGCTTTAAAAACAATATGAAGAGTTCAGATGCAAAAGCCTCTAAATGCCATTTGAAATTTTCTTCTTTAATGATGATTTGTATCAAACTTATATATTTAAGTTCAGTAATTTCACTTAAATAACAATTAATAGGTAATTATCATTGCAATTCAAGTGAAATTACTGAACTTAAATATACAAGTTTGATAAAAATCATCATTAAAGAAGAAAATTTCAAATGGCATATAGAGGCTTTTGCATCTGAACTCTTCATATGTATTGTGAAAAGCGCTATACAAAAAAAACAAACATTTTCTCAGTGACAAGCTATATGTAGCACAACAATGAATAATGAATCTTACACAAATTCAGCTGTAAATGTACAAATGAATTAATGCATCACAGATCAATCTTTTTACAGCTTCTTTGGACTCTATTTGTTTAGAATATTGCCAAAACTATTCAAATGGTGGTTTGGAAAGTGAGAAATGTATCGGTAAAAGTTGAAAGACACTTTAAAGACTTCTAACTGTGTGATTTAAACAAATAAGTTCCACAGGGCATTGGGGAAGGAACTGATGCCAGCAGTCAATCACAGCACAGGAATGGAAAAAATGCCAAACTGCAATCTCCTCCTCCTCATCGGAAAGGGATAAAGGTACGCTTTCAACAGACACTCTTTGTTCTGGGTCTCAGTTCAGCAAAAGTAAGACAGCCGATACATTCAAGTTCTGAGTCTCCCATCCAGTGGGACATCAATAGCTACAACAACATTCTGAGTCGCGGCCTGCAAGGGTGAGACTAACAGATCAACCATGTACTGAGCCTGCGGCCTGTTACAGGTGAAGGCAGCAAAACATACAATTTCTGAGTCTCTGGCCTGCAAAAGTGAGACAGCAACAGATACATTCAAGTTCTGAGTCTTACATCCGGTGGGACAACAACAGATACCCCCATGTTCTAAGACTGTAAGGAAAGAGACAATAACAACTACACTGCCCTACAAAGCAAAAAGGCAGTAACTGCAGTTTTGGTAAAGCATTAATTATTACAATTTTCATGACATTCAAGACATCCTTTGTTATGTGACAAAACATCTTATCTTAAATGCGTGTTGTTTTAGAGAAAAATGGTAGTCGTTTGTACAGTAACTGCAAAAAGCCCTAGCAAAAGTCATTTTTCTCAGTTCTGCACTCTGCGTAGTTACTGCCTTTTTGCTTTGTAGGGCAGTACAGCATGTCCCGAGTCTCTATGTCAGAGAGACAAAAGTGGATCAGCCAAGTTCTGAGTGCCTGGCTCAAAGGGGTAGAAGACGTACAGAGACATTTGCAACAAGGTTGAGGACTCTTTAAGGACCTTCCGCACCTACTTCTGGGCCTCAACTCATTGTTTTACAGATTTTAGGACCCTTTTGGTGCTCCTAAAGGCTGTTGAAATGGATTCTGACTCCTTTCCCCACTGCACTGTCACCCAGCACAACCAGTGGAAGACATCACGGCCATTGAACTGCTCTTTCAACCATGAGGAATGTAAATATCAATTAAACAAACCTCTTTCCAGAGACCTTGGGAGTGTTATATATTATCAGTATATGATTTTCTAATTTACATAAGAGGTAATATAGCTGATGTTAGTTAAAAACAAATAATCTTTCATTTATATGTTTGGTGCATAAGGCTTTTCGCCTTAATAGTTTCAGAAAAACAACAGTTTATGTAGAAAAGAAAAACCCAAGGCACTCTTCTTCAAAATTATTTTAAAAGCCTTTATTTGCTGGCTATTTTATGATAGAACTTTTTTTTCTATAATGAAATAGCCAGTAAATGTAGGTCTTTATAAATCATTTTGAAGAAGAGTGCCTTGGATTTTTTTCTTTTCTACATTTATTTTAATTCCCGACCGCAAAGAACACCTTCAAACATCCGACTGAAATCCCTGAGCACCCTGGACACTTTTCTTGTCTTGCTAAACAACAGTTTATCTTTCCATTATATAATGTAACTTCCATTGACACACTCAACTTAATCACTTGTATTTAATTCGTCTGATGCACTTTATGCCTTTATCATTCATAGTATTCGTTCCGTAGTTGTTAGTTATTCTTGTTTATCTTTTTACTAATAAAATCTATTTTATCACACCTTTGTGCTGAAAATAGAAAAGGTTTTACAAGTTAATGATATCAATCACCAATCTTTCAGATAAATCAGCTGACCATTCTCTCACATTGCCCAGGTAAAAGAACTTGACTGGTTCCCTGACCAAAGAGAGGAGGGAAGTGGTCATCTGATATACTCATTACCACAAGTGTGATGTGTCATCCAAGAATTACAACGTCGGCTCTGACACGAGTACCAATTACAGTATGCATCCATCCATCCTTCCATAATTGTGTCTGTCCGCGAATTTCAAAGCTTGTTTTTCAAAAACGTTTAAACATTTGGTTTGTTTTGACAAGCTTTGCTTTTCTAGTTAAGAATTGATGGTTAAGAATTTACTTTTTTTGTTTCGTGAGAGAAAATTTTGCTTCGTGTTTGCTACCTCAATTCAATTATCGAATTGGAATTTAAAAGGCATTCTCAGTTTAACTCAGAATGATGAATGATCCATGCTGGTCACACCACTCACTCCTCTGAACACACCACAGCTTGCAAAATACAGCAGTGTGATGAACAAGTGCATTGATCTCATAAAGATGACCTCAGCAAAACCTTAATTAAAAAAGCAACTAATAATCAGAGACAACCATAAATACACAAATGGCACAAGATAAAAGGTCTCTGTCCGGATAGTACAACATTTCCACAGTCAGGGAGATGCTGTAGATATTAGGCTTCTGATTTATTGGCTTTGTGCATCATCAGAAACATCAAATCCTAATAAAGGTTTATGAATGGAGCAGGGCAGTCTTCACTATAATGTGACACCCATGATTGCAGAAGCCTCAAGGATACACCATCAGGAATATGAAAAGAAATGATCCCATGAGAGAATGACAAAGCCAACAGGAATACAAATGATTTCCATTACTCATAATGTATGACCCTTTTCAAACAAACAAAAAAAAAGCTCCTTTGAGTATCAGCAAAAAAGGCAAAGATACAGACTCGTAATGGAAGGGCTCTAATAGAAACTGTCAAATTAATGAAAGGCTATTTTGAATAATTCATATGCCATTTAAAATTTGTTTGTGATTGAGTGGCAGAAATGTTGTAAAATGGAAACTATGTCTCTACCCTTTGAGTTCAACCTAATATTAAAAAGCTTCATTGCAGAAGAATAATCGCATAAAACCATTTTCATCTCTAGCAGCTTGTGCAGAGAGCCTGATATTCTAGAGCAGTGGATATGAACTGATGGGTCACACCCTAAAAAAATGTGCCTCAGGTCTGTTCTGAAGGGTTGTGAAAAGCAAGGGAAATAAAATGTTAAATGCCAATATAAAACAGCAACAAACCATATAATTATGCATCTAAATTCTCTGTATTTTAGTGCAAATTTATCTGTCACGTAATACCAACATAAAAAGGTTCACGATAAACGATAAAAGTTTTTACTGATTGCAATGTTACACTGTTGGCAGGAGAGATGTATATTAACATTAAATCTCAACGTCTAAAGGATATGTTTGTATGATACATCAGTATTGATTGCTCTGCAAATTGATTTCCAGTGTAGAAATCTGGATCCTTAAGCAAAACCAGTTAAGAACAATTGATAGAGCATATTGATAGAGCATCAGCACAATGTTAGCTAGTCTTATAAGACAGAAGGAAGATCTCAGAAGACTCACAAGAAAAACTTCTCGTCCCAGATGGGGTTGAGATTCCCGAAAACAGTTTTGGTCCTCCGTTTGGTCTTTCCCACTTGTACTGTGACGTAGGGGTCGCTGGAGCCCGTCTTGTCTTTGGCTTGCAAACCTTGAGCACATAAAACTAGAGAAGGGAGACAGAAAAAAAGAAAATGTTTTGCAAATTGTGTATTCTAAAAGAAAGAAAAAACATTTCCATTGAAGATAAAATGCTATTGTCTGAAGGATTGTTTTTAGTTTTATAAATCTGCGATTTTTAGTTATAATTTTCATATAGACCATTTCACAAGATGTAAACAACACTGGTCCAGAAGCACTTCCTGTTTCAGTTTGTAACTCTTTATTTCACATGTAAAGAAAACATCTTAAAGATGTTTGTTTAACTTTTTGATTCAGTTTTAAATGTTCTGTTGGCTGTATTTTATCCCAGCTTTTGTGTAGTGTTAAAAAACTGAAACAGGAAGTGCTTCTGGACCAGTGTTGTTTACATCTTGTGAAATGGTCTATATGAAAACGTCTCAGGTTACGACTGTAACCATAGTTCCCTGAGAAGGGAACGAGAAGATGCATCACTGTTACGCTTTGGGAACGCTTCCAGCGTGATTGCGTCTGAAGCTTCTATGTCAACTAGTCCAATAGAAAACATGACCGTCATGTTGACGACGTCATGACCAGGAAATGATAAAAGAGCATCCGGTGCAAACCGTCATTAGCTTCCAAATTGCCAAAGTAAGCTGATACAGGGATGCAGGAAGTATGGCAGGGTGAAGCATCGTCTCGTTCCCTTCTTTGGGAACTATGGTTACAGTCGTAACCAGAGACGTTCCCTTTCGAGGGGAACTCGCAATGCATCACTGTTACGCTTTGGGAACGAGAATACCCAAATTGCCAGACTTTCAAATGCCTGAGTGTCAGCCTGTTGTCACACCACACTAAGCACTACTACGCACCTGAGAACCTGGGGCAGCCTCTAGGTCCAGGCTATAAAATCTGACAAATGTGAGAGGATAGGATCAACCCGCCGCATCACAAACATCTTGTAGAGAAACTCCAGATAAAAGAGCTTTAGAAGCCGGCATACTCCTAGTAGAATGGGCCCTGACCGCCAAAGGGCAAGGCAGGCCAGAAGACTCATAAGCCAAAGAAATAGCCTCGACTATCCACTTGCTGACTGTCTGCTTTGAAGCAGGAAGACCTTTCTTGGGAGATCCAAAGCAGACAAATAACTGATCAGATCTCCTAAATGCAGAAGTCCAGTGCTCACACTGGCCACAAAAGGTTCAATTTTTCCTGGTCCGGAGAAGTATACGGCGGAGGACAAAAAGCCTGTAGCACAATAGGCCTCGGAATCATGTTAGGCACATTAGGCACATAGCATTGTTTAGGGTATAAACATGCCTTGTCCATCCCTGGTGCAGGTGGGGGAAACCGAAAGGTCCTGAAGGTCACCAACTCTCTTAAAGGGTTAGTTCACCCAAAAATGAAAATTCTGTCAGTATTTACTCACCCTCATGTTGTTCCAACCCCGTAAGACCTTCGTTCATCTTCGGAACACAAATTAAGATATTTAAGATATTAAGATCGCTCCTGCATACAGTCCATAGGCTTCTTGAGGGACTGGCTCTTGCCGTCCCCGAAAAGTCATAAAAGACATCGTTAAAATAGTCCAAGTGACTACAGGGGCTCAATCTTAAGTTTATCAAACGACGAGAACACTTTTGTGCGCAAAAAAACAACAAAAATAACGACTTTATTTCAACTATTCGTTTATTTCTCCCTCTGCGCGAGTCAGGTTACTAGTTTAATAGCGTAAGCTTCTTGTTCTGCCCCTCTTTGTGTTGCATTAGAGACATCTAGTGGTGTAAATTTATATTGCATTTGAGTTCTCATATTTAGTCCCTCCTCTCTTGCCGTTGTTTTTGCCCGTGTGCTTCTGACTCTGATCTACTGAGAGGTCTCGCAGCAGTTACTCTTTTCTCTTTGCCTTGGTAGTTTTTGAAGGTCTAAGTCTGTAAGTATTTCTGAAAAAGTATATTTACTTTGCTATATTCTTTGAGTATTGTCCGTTTTAGCATAATATGTATGTTGTATTAATAGATGCTAATCGCGATTAGCATTTCTCCATAGACATCCATGTTAATGTTAGCTTAAATGCTAACTAGTCCTACAAGTCTCTTTAAAATGACTAATTTTTCTTATGGGATAGCTATATATGTTAGACTTGATTTGCATATTCACGTATATGTATATATGGGCAGTTTGTAATGCCATGTTATTATGTTTTCACAGTTTTACAAAATTGGAAAGATCCTTACTAAAGGCCTCTCTCTACTCCGGTTTCCTGGGTCTTTATTTATTGGGTCTTATGTTAGCTATCTGCTACGCTAACCGATCAAAGCAAGAGCAGAATAGTAAAAAGACTTAAAATTCAGTCTGCTACCATAAGAAAAGTGAGATATCAACACTGCAGCCCAGAAGTGCAGCATAGATTCAACAATCTATCATGGAGGAAAAAAGTGAAGAAAAACCTCTGCTATATCCAGAAGATGGACAGTCTCAACACTCCTACCATACCAGAAGCTCAACCCATTCTAGCCGTGCCTCAACACACGGTTCTGCTGCCACGAGAGCTAGAGCTAAAGCGGAAGCTGCAAAAATCAAAGCTGCATATGCACAAAGAGAAGCAGACATGCTAATAAAGCAAGCACGGTTAGAAGCAGAAGAATTTAAAAGAAAAACTGAGCTTGAAGTGGAACTGAAACGTAGGACAACTGAGTTACAGGCCAACCTCAAAGCACTGAAAATACAGGGCGCTGCTGAAGCAGCTATTACAGAGGCTGAAATCCTTGAAGCAGCTTATGAGGAAGAAGTTGGAAAACCAACACAGCAGAATGTGACCAAATTAGCTCCATATCACTCACATCAACGCACTAGTGAGTATGTGCAACAACATTCGCTGGAACATGGGGAGCAACAGTCTCAACTCATGGAACCACAATGCATCTTTACACCAGAGCACCAGACAAACATGGACAACGGTGATACAGATAATCGTGGAATCCAAACACACAGTTGGGAAGAAATAAGCGACGGCATGTTCCAAGAATTAACAGCACAACGCCAGAGCACGAGCACAGCCTACGCTCAGCAAAGTCATGCAAGCCCTTTGAAGTTCTACCAAAATGAGTGCCGCCCTCTACAGACTCGCATCACACCAACAGAAGGTAAAACCTACTTCATGCCCTCTAGAGCACCCCTGCATGATCAGTCAGACACAAAAGACTTAGCCAGATACCTGATTCGCAAAGAAATAATTAGCTCTGGGCTCTTAAAGTTTGACGATAAACCAGAGAACTACTGGGCCTGGAAAGCTTCCTTTGTCAACTCCACCAGTGATCTGAACTTAACCCCCAGGGAAGAGCTAGATTTACTGACAAAATGGCTGGGACCACGGTCTACAGAGCAGGCTAAACGGATCCGTGCAGTTCACATCAATAATGCCAGCGCAGGACTCAAAATGGTGTGGCAGAGATTGGAAGAATGCTATGGATCAGCAGAAATGATAGAAAACGCTCTGCTTAAGAAGTTAGAGGAGTTTCCAAAAATATCAAACAGGGACAATGAGAAGCTGTGGGAGCTAGGGGACCTGTTGCTAGAGCTGGAGGCAGCCAGGAAAGATGGATTCTTACCTGGATTATCTTACCTCAACACACCACGGGGAGTCAATCCCATCGCACAGAAGCTTCCCTATAACCTTCTGGAGAAATGGATTGCAGTCGGCTCTAAATATAAAGACGAACATCAGGTTCAATACCCCCCATTTTGTGTCTTTGTAAAGTTTATCAGAGACCAAGCAAAGACAAGAAATGACCCCAGCTTTGTCGAACTGACCATGAGTGGTTCAGTCAAGACGGATAAACCTCTGAAACCCACCAAACCGTATGTGTTCACCAGGAAGACTGAGGTTTCTTCAGAAAGTGGTGATAAGCAAAACATTAGGGAAGAAAAGGTTGAGGATCCAGATAGATTATGTCCGTTACATAATAAGCCCCATCCTCTAAGAAAATGCCGTGGCTTTCGCAGCAAGACCCTAGATGAACGAAAAGCTTACCTCAAAGAGAAACACATTTGTTTCAAGTGTTGTGCCTCAACAAATCATCTCGCCAAGAACTGTGACAAATCTGTGCAGTGCAAAGAGTGCAACAGCAACAAACACTTAGCTGCGCTTCACCCAGGGCCAGTGCCATGGAAGTCATTCAGCTCTGCCGTCAAGGAGGATCATGGCGGGGAGCAGCAGGAAGATGAGACTCCAGAGGTTATGTCAAAGTGCACAGAAGTCTGTGGGGACTCATTCGGTTCCCGATCATGCTCCAAAATATGCTTGGTCCGAGTCTACCCTGCAGGCCAAAGGGAGAAAGCTGTTAAAGCATACGCTGTCCTTGATGAGCAGAGTAATAAGTCTCTGGCCAAGACCGAGCTGTTCGACCTTTTGGGCATTGGAGCAAATGCCGCACCATACACCCTTAAAACATGCTCAGGGATTGTGGAAACATCAGGAAGACGTGCAAACAACCTCATAGTTGAGTCAATAGATGGAAAGGTACAGATCTCACTTCCATCACTCATAGAGTGTGACATGATGCCAGACGACCGTTCAGAGATTCCCTCAGCAGAAATAGCACAGCACTATTCCCACCTCAAGCCAATTGCGGATAAAATCCCAGCCATTGATCCGGATGCAGCCATTCTTCTTCTACTCGGCAGAGATATACTGTGCGTACACAAAGTACGTAAACAGTATAATGGACCCAACAATGCTCCATATGCCCAACAACTTGACCTCGGCTGGGTCATTGTTGGAGAGGTATGTCTCGGAGGGGCCCACAAGCCTAGCAGCATTAATGTTTACAGGACTGATGTCCTACCTACTGGCCGTACGTCTTTCCTTAGACCATGTCATAGTGTTATTCACATCCGGGAAAAGTTTGACAAGAGGAGATCAAGTCACAGTGTACAAACCTTGAAAAAGATGGACATACTGGCAGATGACATTGATAATCTTGGAAGCACAGTATTCAAAAGAACAAAAGAGGATGAGAAAATAGCTTTGTCTGTTGAAGATCAAGCCTTCCTTGAGATCATGGACAAAAACGTTCACATGAATGATGCAAACAGTTGGGTGGCTCCCTTACCATTTCATTCCACAAGGCGCCGTCTCCCAAATAATAGAGAGCAAGCAGCCAAACGTCTCTCATCTCTGTGTCGCACTTTGGAAAGAAAGCCAGACATGAAAAAGCAATATATGGATTTCATGCAGAAAATCTTCGAGTCAAATCAGGCAGAACTAGCTCCGCCATTGAAAGAGAATCAAGAGTGCTGGTATCTACCAACATTTGGTGTCTACCACCCTAAGAAGCCAGACCAAATACGGGTGGTGTTTGACTCCAGTGCCAGGTACGAAGGTGTCTCCCTCAACGACGTCCTCTTAAAGGGACCAGACCTCAATAATACTCTTCTTGGTGTCCTTCTTCGTTTCCGCAGGGAACCTTTTGCAATCACTGCAGATGTGCAACAGATGTTTTATTGTTTCACAGTCTGTGAGGAACACCGTGATTTCCTAAGGTTCTTGTGGTTTGAAGATAACGACTTCACAAAACCAGTGACTGAATACCGGATGACAGTACATGTATTCGGTAACAGCCCTTCACCAGCTGTGGCCATTTATGGCTTGAGACGGGCAGCACAAGAAGGACAAAAAGAACATGGCCAAGATGCTAAGCAGTTTGTCATGCGGAACTTTTACGTGGATGATGGACTCGCCTCATTCTCCACAGCAGTAGAAGCCATCGACATTCTGAAAAGAACAAGGGAGATGTTAGCTGAGTCAAGCATCAAGTTGCACAAGATAGCATCAAATAGCAGCACTGTTATGAACGCTTTCCCATCTGAAGATCGTGCCAAAGATCTTAAGGATCTGGATCTGTCATCTGATCCTTTGCCTTTTCAACGCAGTCTAGGCCTCAGATGGGACCTGCAAACAGACAGCTTCTCCTTCTGCGTGTCTGATGAGGAAAAGCCATTCACTAGAAGGGGAATTCTTTCAACGGTCAACAGTGTCTACGATCCCTTGGGATTTGTGGCACCAATCACGATTCAGGGAAAGGCTCTGGTGAGAGATATCTCCATAGAAGAGTACGATTGGGACACTAAACTACCAGACGTCAAAATAACCCAGTGGAAAGCCTGGAAAGATTCCTTGATGGAACTTAAGCTACTTCAGATCCAGAGGACCTACCTTTCTGTTTCTCTGCTTGCCACTGTACACAGAGAAATTTGTGTCTTCGCAGATGCATCGACTTTAGCTATATCAGCTGTAGCCTACCTTAAGGCAGTTGATACAGAAGGACGCAGTCATGTCGGGTTCATTATGGGGAAGTCCAAGCTGGCTCCACGTCCTGCGCACACTGTTCCTCGTTTGGAGCTGTGTGCAGCTGTCTTGGCAACAGAGCTTGCAGACCTGATAATGGATGAAATCGATGTGGAGATTCACACAGTCAAGTACTACACAGATAGCAGGATTGTCCTTGGCTACATTCATAACACGTCTAGGAACTTCTATGTATATGTTGCAAACAGAGTGACAAGAATCAGGAAGTCCTCGCACCCTAATCAGTGGCACTATATCAGCACCAGCCATAATCCTGCAGATCATGGATCCAGGTCAGTCCCAGCCGCTCTCCTAAAAGACACCAACTGGTTTTCAGGTCCAGCTTTTCTGACAAAACCTGAGTCGGATGAGTCTCCTCAGCTAGAGATATTTGACCTTTTACATCCAGAGTCTGATGCAGAAATCCGCCCTCAAGTTTCAACCTATGCTACAAACACTACAGGTGGAGGTGGAGGTATCGGCTCTAATCGGTTTAGTAGATTCTCCAGTTGGAAATCACTTACCCGTGCAACAGCCAGGCTCATCCAAAAGGCCAGAGCCTACTCCAAAAATACAGACCATAAACAGAGAATGGGTGAGCTTCCTCAAGCAAAACTCATAATAATGAGAAGCGTACAACAGGACTTCTTTAAAGAGGAAATTCAAAACATCTCAAAGGGTGAAGAAGTCTCAAGACACAGTTCAATCAGAAGTTTGGATCCCATCGTAGATGATAATGGTTTGCTGAGAGTTGGAGGTCGAATATCGTCAGCAGACATGTCCTGGGAAGAAAAGCATCCAATCCTTCTTCCAAAAAACCATCATGTCTCTACTCTGCTGGTAAGACATTATCATGAACAAGTTGCTCACCAAGGACGACACTTCACTGAAGGTGCAGTTCGTACAGCTGGACTGTGGATAACAGGAAGTAAGAGATTGGTGTCAAGTGTGATTCACAAATGTGTGATCTGCAAAAGATTAAGAGGAAAGTTGGAAGAACAAAAAATGTCTGACTTACCTCTGGACAGATTCACCATGGATCCTCCGTTCACGAATGTTGGACTTGACGTTTTCGGACCTTGGACCATCTCGTCGCGCAGAACCAGAGGTGGTCAAGTAGAAAACAAACGCTGGGCAGTTATGTTCACTTGTCTGAGTACACGAGCAGTGCATATTGAGGTTGTAGAGACCATGTCAACCTCCAGCTTCATCAATGCTTTGAGGAGATTCACCGCTATCAGAGGTCCTGTAAGTCTGCTCCGTTCTGATAGGGGCACAAACTTTGTTGGAGCTTGCAAAGAACTGCAAATAAACTCAGAAGATCCTGAGCTAAAAGCTCACCTGCAAGAAAAAAGTTGCACCTGGATATTCAATCCTCCACACTCCTCTCACATGGGTGGAGTGTGGGAGAGGATGATCGGTGTTGCACGCCGCATTTTGGATGCCATGCTATTGAAGGAGAACTGTCGCCTCACTCATGAAGTGCTTGTGACTCTCATGGCTGAAATCATGGCAATCATGAATGCAAGACCTCTTGTTCCAGTGTCCTCTGATCCAGGGATGCCAGCTGTTCTCACACCAGCAATGCTGCTCACTCAGAAGATTGATCCAGTATCTGCTCCTCTGGGGAACATGGATCTCAAAGATCTTTATAGCAAGCAATGGAGGCAAGTCCAAAGCCTCGCTGAAACTTTCTGGAGACGCTGGAAGCAAGAGTACTTGGAGACGCTCCAACCCCGTAAGAAGTGGAAATCCGAAAGACCGAACCTGCAAGTTGGAGATGTGGTACTCCTTAAAGACACTCAAGTTAAAAGGAATGAGTGGTCCACAGGTGTTATTGCGGAAACCATCCCCAGTCGTGATGGCAGGATTCGGAAAGTCAATGTGAAGATCATGAGACAGGGTACTCCCAAGGTGTATTCAAGACCTGTTTCAGACATTGTGCTGCTTCTCAGTAATGGGCCATAGTGGTATTATTTAATACCAGGCGGGGAGTGTTCTGCCCCTCTTTGTGTTGCATTAGAGACATCTAGTGGTGTAAATTTATATTGCATTTGAGTTCTCATATTTAGTCCCTCCTCTCTTGCCGTTGTTTTTGCCCGTGTGCTTCTGACTCTGATCTACTGAGAGGTCTCGCAGCAGTTACTCTTTTCTCTTTGCCTTGGTAGTTTTTGAAGGTCTAAGTCTGTAAGTATTTCTGAAAAAGTATATTTACTTTGCTATATTCTTTGAGTATTGTCCGTTTTAGCATAATATGTATGTTGTATTAATAGATGCTAATCGCGATTAGCATTTCTCCATAGACATCCATGTTAATGTTAGCTTAAATGCTAACTAGTCCTACAAGTCTCTTTAAAATGACTAATTTTTCTTATGGGATAGCTATATATGTTAGACTTGATTTGCATATTCACGTATATGTATATATGGGCAGTTTGTAATGCCATGTTATTATGTTTTCACAGTTTTACAAAATTGGAAAGATCCTTACTAAAGGCCTCTCTCTACTCCGGTTTCCTGGGTCTTTATTTATTGGGTCTTATGTTAGCTATCTGCTACGCTAACCGATCAAAGCAAGAGCAGAATACTTCTGTTATTGTACGTCACACGCATCACACACACATGACCAGCGTCGGCCAATAGTGAGCCTACGTGTGACGTAGCTCTACGCAATCACACTACGTTAACGGACTACAGGCTTATGGAGAAGGAAGTGAATAGTTGAAATAAAGTCGTTATTTTTTTGCGCACAAAAGTGTTCTCGTCGTTTGATAAACTTAAGATTGAGCCCCTGTAGTCACTTGGACCATTTTAACGATGTCTTCAATTACTTTTCGGGGACAGCAAGAGCCAGTCCCTCAAGAAACCTATGGACTGTATGCAGGAGCGATCTTAATATCTTAAATATCTTAATTTGTGTTCCGAAGATGAACGAAGGTCTTACGGGGTTGGAACAACATGAGGGTGAGTAAATACTGACAGAATTTTCATTTTTGGGTGAACTAACCCTTTAAGGGATGAAATAGCTAACAGAAACACTGTTTTAAAAGTGAGAAATTTCTCTGAAACTTAATCCAAGGGCTCAAAGAGAACCTCAGATAAGCCTTCAAGAACTATATCCAAATCCCAAGCCAGTACCCTAGTGCGAGTTGCAGGCCTCATCCTCAATGTGCCACGGAGGAAACGTGAAATCAAGGGGTCTCGACCGAGAGAAGTACCACCCACTAGGGCATGGGAAGCCGCAATGGCTGCCACGAAACCTTGAGCGTGGAAGGACATAGACCTGATGAGAAACGCTCTTGTAGAAACTCGAGAATTGTGTTGACCGAACAATTAACTGGGTCCCACTGGCATTGGTGACACCAGGAAGTAAAAAACTTTTCGTTTAAGTGCATAAAGTTTCCTCATTGCAGGAGCTCTGGGGCTTAAAATGTTCTCAGCTACTTCCGCTGAAAGACCACTATCTATGAGTTGGGCCCCCTCAGAGGCCACACCCACAATTTCCAAATCTCTGGGCGGGGGTAGAATATAGTGCCCCCTGCCTGAGACAGAAGGTCTCTCCTGACGGGCACCTCCAAGGGAGGATCGTCGAGAAGATGAATGAGGTCCGCAAACCAAATTCGACTTGGCCAGCGTGGTGCTACTAGCAATAGACTTATTCCATCCTGGCGGATTTTCTCCAAAACTCCTGGGAGCAGAGCTACAGGGGGAAAGGCATACAGACGCAGCCTCGGCCACGTCTGAACCATAGCATCCAGCCCCAGGTGGCTGGTTGAGTGAGGGAAAACCAAAGAGGACAGTGCATCGTGTGCAGAGACGCAAACAGATCCACTTCTGCCTGGCCAGAAACCCTCCAAATCTGCTCCACCACCTCGGGGTGGAGCCTCCATTCCCCTGGCCTCAGCCCCTGCCTCGACAGTGTGTCTGCTCCTACATTCTGGACCGCTGGAATATATACCGCCCTCAGTGAGAGCACTTTCCCTAGGGACCACAGGAGGATCTGGTGTGCCAGTTTGCATAGTGGACGCGAACGCAGCCTGGCATGCCTGGAGCACAGCCATAGTAAGGAGACATGCACCAGCCTGACCTGCTGCCGTATAAGCTTTGCCCACTAACGTAGATGTTGCTTTTAACGGTTTATACGGCTGTCAACTTTAGTCGTTTAGTCGACTAATCAGTCGATGCCGTCTTGGTCGACTCACATTCTTATTGGTCGTCCAGTTGCATTTTTTCTTTTACAATAGAAATATTTTTTTAATGATTTCCTCCTTGATATTTATTCCTGTATAAGCAGTTATATATTGCCGTATTCTAAATATAATTAGCCTATATTTTGTCCCCAACTTTTAAGTCCCCCTCCGTTCATATTTTGATCTACTTTATAAACATTCCCAGTGGTCTTTAAAATATGATTATGCCATTTTTAGCCAAAATCACAAAACCTGTGCCGTTTTATGGGACTTCACTTCAGCAGAGCCGCAGTAGCTCATTAGCAATTCGCCTCTGGGTTGTGGGCGGAGCTGTTAGCACGGAGACGACCCTCCCCCTCCCCGTTGCTGAGAGCTCTCCTCTGTCTCTCCCGCCAGCTTACTTACAAATTATAAGCAACTCAAATGTTGTATTAATTTATTAGTTGTTGAGTCTTAAGTTCAGGCTATTGCTGTCTGATTCTATTAGTTCACCTCACCTCCTGATCCGAGACATTCATTCCTTGCAACTTCATATTTATCAGGTTTGTTCTCCTCCTCTCGTGTCTCGATACGTTAGCTGTCGACTCGTCAGTGTCTGACTCTGATCTGTCTGCTGGGCTGTGCCGTGTGTGATACAGAAGGACCGGAAAGAGTAATGATTAGTTCATATTTCGAGTCTCGAGTTCGGGTTCGGCCGCGTCCGAGTCTTTCGTTCTTCCCATCAGTCCCATAGACTAGAGGCTATGCTGTCAGTACCGGAAAGAGAAATGATTAGTTCATCTCATCTCTTCGAGTCTTCGGGTGTGAGTCGTTCTTTTGTCACTTGACCGCTGGTATCTCGCATGAAATACATTAGTTTCGTATTATTGACTGCGTCTGAATGTATATTGTTTTATATTTATAGGTATTAAATAACAAAATAAAACATTATCTGAAAAATAAAAGTTCCATATTGTCCCTGTCCGTCTCTTTTCTATATTGTGCATCTGTGGTGTGTTTTATATATATATATATATTATACATGAATTAACTACTATTACAGAAATCGCGCCTACATTTGAAATCGAACTTGAGCACGCAAAAGACGTGAGCAGCCCTTTTAACGGCTTTATCATGCTGACTCAAAAGATTGTTTTTTCTTAATATGTTTTTGTTTTAATTAGTACACTTGATGCATTTGAAAAATGGCCTAAAAAATGCAACAAAATGAAAATAGACCTATATGTCTTCCAAAATACAGCCCATTATAATTGGGATTTTTTTTAGGCTATGTGGGATTTTTGTGTGTTGTTTTAAAATGAGCAGCTTGGCAAAAGTTAACCCATAGCATTGTAAGTAAATAAGAATATAAAGCCTGTATAAACGAGAGCTTTTGTTAGGATATTTCATTATGTGGCAGATAGCAGTTATATTTTTTGTAGCGTGTGGTGTGGTCAGGAGCACGATTGTGACCGTCACTATAGACCTAGGACAGTGCTCCTCACTTTTTGCAGTTAAAAAAAAAATCACTAAATTTTCAAAGAATTGTATTATTATTATAGTTTTATTTATTTGTGATGTTTTTTCATTGTTGTTTTATAAATGCTCTATGACAATTGTTTAAAAAAATGTTCAATCAAAACATCCAGTTTTTTTTAGTCGACTAATCGTTGCGCAGGACAAGACTTTGGTCGACTAAGGATTTCTTTGGTTGACTACAGCCCTAATGGTTTAGTGGGCAAAGCTGTGGCCTT
Organism: Pimephales promelas; assembly: GCF_988280905.1. Taxonomy (NCBI): domain Eukaryota; kingdom Metazoa; phylum Chordata; class Actinopteri; order Cypriniformes; family Leuciscidae; genus Pimephales; species Pimephales promelas. Next base: position 17,831,261 of record NC_142778.1, read on the forward strand.
CAGAGACGATACCAAACCGGGCGACAGATAGCTCGCGAGCGTCTGTTCAGCCCGGGGCATCGCCTCATAACCGTACTCTCAGCCCCCTTATAACCGAATAAATATTAACTTGGGGGCTGAAAACACATGCTGAGTACGGCTTATTCCATGTTCTAGATATTTCATGATGTAAATCGGGGAAAATGGAAGGCCTTGTGGTGGAAGTGATGCACTAGATGAAAGAAAGCGCTCGTCGAGTTTGCTTTTAGGACGAGCGCCTTTCTTTTCAGCTGGCCAATCAATTTGTAATTTCTCTACAGCTCTAGTGATCACTTCCACCAGCTAATCATATATGGGAGAAACAGATGGCGAGTCTCTTTATCCCGTGCGTGTGCTTTCACTGTCGATGTCGAGTACATCTACGTCCTCAGAGCTAGAGCACTGAAGCATCGGGCTCTCTCCCATTCTCGCGGTGTTGGCAGTCAGCCCCCTCGAAGGCTGACACCGCATGCTCCACTCCGAAACAACCTACACACAGCTCGTGAGTATCCCCACCCGTTAAATAACGCAGGCAGGGAGAAGCACAAGGCTTGTACATTTGTTTCGCTATAATAGTTTTCCAACAATATATTCACAGACAACAGTAAATAGAACAGACAGAGACACAGATCGCTTGCTGAGGCAACAGAAGCTAATGCCGGTTTGCACCGGACCAGGAAATGCTTTGCTCTTTGACCAGGAAATGCTTCATTTCCTGGTCATGACGTCATCCGCCCATAACGGTCATTTTTCCTATTGGACAAGTTGACATAGATGCTTCAGACGCAATCCCGCTGGAAGCGTTCCCAAAGCGTAACAGTGACGCATCGCGAGTTCCCTCGAAAGGGAACAAAGGTTTAAAGATTTCAAGTTACGCTGGTGCCAGATGCTTCGTAAGAACACAATCCATCCTTGAACATCACTCATGTCCTATCTGAATGTGCATATACATATGGGACCCTAACTAATAACTGCATTAATGCCACATAAAAACAGTGTGTAGCCTGACTGTGGCACTAAAATCAGTCAATGGAGATACTATTCGTCACAGAGCCAATAGTAGTTCACAGGAAGCTCTTGCCTCATTAATTATGAAAGAGCAGGGTGCTAAATTATTCAGGGAACATATATCCTTGGGCTTGGAGACAGACAGACATTGGTGCAATGTCACCAGGCTGGTTGAAGAGGGTAATATAGTCCGAATTAGTTTTATCTAGAATGAAAGAGCGATGGCATGTTTCTGCTTCCAGAGTTGTGTTCACACATTGATGTCATGTTAGTGTGTCTGACAGTGACGGTCATATTGGTTTTGGGGTCATGGCACAACACTCTCTCACTGAACGATAGAATGACAGAGCGATAGATAGAACAATACATTGATAGAATTATAGATACAACGATAGATAGATAGATAGATAGATAGATAGATAGATAGATAGATAGATAGATAGATAGATAGATAGATAGATAGATAGATAGATAGATAGATAGATAGATAGATAGATAGATAGGTAAGTAGGTAGGTAACAGACAGACAGACAGACAGACAGACAGACAGACAGACAGACAGACAGACAGACAGACAGACAGACAGACAGACAGACAGACAGACAGACAGATAGATAGATAGATAGATAGATAGATAGATAGATAGATAGATAGATAGATAGATAGATAGATAGATAGATAGATAGATAGATAGATAGATAGATAGATAGATAGATAGATAGATAGATAGATAAATAGGTAGGTAGGTAGGTAGATAACAGACAGACAGACAGACAGACAGACAGACAGATAGATAGATAGATAGATAGATAGATAGATAGATAGATAGATAGATAGATAGATAGATAGATAGATAGATAGATAGATAGATAGATAGATAGATAGATAGATAGATAGATAGATAGATAGATAGATAGATAGATAGATAGATAGATAGGTAGGTAGGTAGGTAGGTAGGTAGGTAGGTAGGTAGGTAACAGACAGACAGACAGACAGACAGACAGACAGACAGACAGACAGACAGACAGACAGACAGACAGACAGACAGACAGACAGATAGATAGATAGATAGATAGATAGATAGATAGATAGATAGATAGATAGATAGATAGATAGATAGATAGATAGATAGATAGATAGATATAGCCCTTAGGTGTATATAAGTGTATGTTGCAGTCAAAGTAAATAAGAATGCACAGACTCTAGTGTTGAAACTCAAGATAAATAAATCATTGCATGAATACTTTCTGAAATGGGAGTTTCGACCGTACGCCAGGATAAATTAAATCAGAGAGCTGTTTTTCTCTCTTTGTTCTATTGACACTCTGGCAGTGTTGCAAGCTTGGCAATAATTCACAGCCTCTGTTGGCCCTCAAAGTCAGGTGAAGGAGCAACACTGATAGGGACATATATAGGAGCAAACTTCACCTGGCACTGGCATTTTTTTTCGTACCAAATGCAATTAATATGCTTAATAACAAATTGTAGAGGTGGTTTTCAGATATGTTGTACTAGGGGTCTTATGATTTTATGATGTTACAAAGATCATACGAAATGTTTTGAGAGCACTTTCTTGAGAGCTCTTCACTAAGTAATGAGTATTTATTTATCTGTCATTATGTGTCGTGTAGTGTCCTGTGTTGTGTGTTATTGAACTGGATTCCACAGAATGTCATTGCACTGTAAAACAAATTTACCTAGGGGTATAATAAAAGAAACCTGACCTAACCTAACCTGAACTAATACAGAGGTAAAATATACCAAGAGATAAAATATGACCGAAACATAGTAATGTGAAGATATACGTCATGCAGACGGACAGAAACTGTTCTTTATGACTCAGAGAGACGGATGTGACTGCCTGTGTTTCTGTCCACAGCAGATGGTTGTTGTCGTCTGGCGGTTTAAGCTGTCAGAAAACAAGCAAAACTCTTGGCGCATTTCACAAACTAAACTGAGCAGCATTTCCTCCTTGTAGGGTCTGATCCAGCCACACATGCAGAGATGCACAAATAGACTGTAAGGGTGAATCTCATAAAACTTGCCTAGAACGTGCTCGGCCAAGTTCTTGTTAGGTTATGTAAGATTTGTTCATTGCTTACCCGTGATGGTGATTTTGGCAGACCACTTGGACGTCCCCTCCAGCACGGCCTGTTTGGCTGTCTTCAGATGGGTCGTGAAGTCTTCCTTCGTGAGCAGAAACATCTCCTGAATCAACTCGAACACCTCGGGTCGGTTCTTCTCCCTGATTTTCATCCGTTCCTTCATGGCCATGATGATGTTTTGGGTTTTGTCCTCGGCTCCATGTTTCGAGCTCTTCTCTACTGCACCTATAGAGGACGATGAGATTTACATGTCATCTTACGTAATCTCTGATAATATGAGCCACAATTACAATTTCTATACTGTACGGCCTAAACAGTATATAAGATAAAGTGAAATGCATCCTAAATTATAGTACATTAAAAATAGCATGTTAAAGGTGCCTAGATGGTGTATTATTTCTGCAGGTTTTTGAAAGTATGAATGCATCTGTGCATGCTTTACGAGCCAATATTTCTCCAAAAAAAAAAAAAAAAAGATTTTGGAAAAATGTATGATGATGATTGCCATTTTCAGCAGTACAAAAATGGCAAGGGATGTGAGAGTGCAAGTTTATAGTTGTAATCTAAGGATTGGAATTATGCATGTATATAATGAGTATGCATTATGCATATAATCAAATCCTGAATAATTGAACACAATGCTTTGTGAATGATGGACATTGCAACTCCATAAAAATCTACGGAATTTCCTTAATTAAGATTTTATAATGATGTAGTTCGTCTTATTCAACATGTGCTTTCCCATCATCAGTAAAGTACAGACTTCAAGTGCTTAATATACAGTAGTATGCAAATTTACAACCATGTCAACGTGCATATAAAAAGTGGATATAGTATTTGCACATCCCTAGTGTGCAGCCACGAAACAGACGATTATAGATGATTCACTGCCGCTTGAAAAACGTATCTCTCTGCACCCTATTAAAATGAATCATTCATTCAGATGCATCATACATACCTTACAAATGCTTTATTAGAGTGTTCAAGAGGTGCTGAATGTGGGGGAAAAAAACGTGCGTCTCTGAGAGCGAGGTTTACTGGTGTCTCGCCCTATGTCTTTCCATGCAGAGAAAAGTGACGCACTAGTCAAACCAAACGCTCATATACACTCACATTCAAAAACACATTCTCAATATGATGAATTTGATGGCTCGTTTAATAAATCTCTTTCTGTACAGGCCCATTTGCGTCTCTGGCAGACAGCCACGTCTGTGAGGTTTACTAGGGAACTACATATATCTCACGCACTTTACCACTCATCTGAGAGCTTATACTTGTGTAGATGGTTATTCTGTTAGTGTCGAACAATAAAATGAACAGCTGCCAAACGCAAAATGTCAAGAGAAGCGAGCTGCCACGCTATGTGACAGACAGACAATGGCGTTAAACAATGGCGAACATTGCTCATAAAATGTGACAACTTTAGCATTTTCAGAAGAATGTTTTTTTTAAAAACTCACCATCAAAATGCAAAAGTGTCTCTATGGAGTGTTTTAGACATTTACATCTATTACACCCCCATTTTAATGCAAAAGTAATGATGTTTGACTTAGCAAACACCTTATATCCATTGTTAAAATATTCCAAGTGACTACAGTGGCTCAATCTTAACGTTATCAAACGACGAGAATACTTTGTGCGCAAAAAACAAAAACAAAAATAACGACTTTATTTCAACTATTAATTTCCTTCTCTCTGGGCCTCAAGTCAGGTTACTAGTTTAACAGCATATGATTTGCTGTTGCTGTGATACATCACACACATGACCAGCGTCGGCCAATAGTGAGCCTACGTGTGACGCAGCTCTACGCAATTACACTAGTTTGAATAGAGGCCCAAAGAGAAGGAAATGAATAGTTGAAATAAAGTTTATTTTTGGCACAAAAAGCATTCTCGTCGCTTGATGAAGTTAAGATTGAGCCACTGTAGTCACTTGGAACTCTTCGAAGTTTCAAGAAGCCTATGGATTAGTATGGAGAAGTGATCTAGCTCTCAGATTTCATCAAAAATATCTTAATTCGTGTTCCAAAGATGAACGAAGGTCTTACAGGGTTGGAGCAACATGAGCGTGAGTAAATACTGACAGAATTTTCATTTTTGGGTGACCTATCCCTTTCAATACAATCAGATATGTGTTGTTAAACAATATTTAGCCATTACTTCCAAATGTTCGTTAAAATTTACTTTGACTACGATTGGTTTGAACACGTAAACGTGTTTTGATCGTTTTTTTGTTTTTTGTTTTTCACATAGCTGCAACATAGACTTAAAATACTCCGTCATTAATGGTCATATAAATAAAATCAATACATGATTATAAACTATAGAGGGTGTTCTTTTTTGTGTACACTCTTATTAACATCACAAACTTGTGTTTTCGTAAAATAAATAAAATAAACAGGGTGCGCTTTGATTTTTAGATATAAAAATCTTTCTGAAACGTGTAAAATAAATGTAAAATAAATGAAGTTATTTATATAAAAAAGCAACTATTCTCAGTTGATGTAATCTGTATGAAAAGAAAGATGTCAGTGAACGATGTCCACAGACGAGGTAGAGTATGTTGCATGATTTCATTAAAGTTTGATGTATTGCGACATCAGAAACAGAGAAAAACGAAATAATGCCTATTGTAACGCTTGACGTAAAGCAAGTCAAATTTGTAGTTTTCTGTCTTATTCGAACTACAGAAACGCGACCCGTTCTGGCAAACTTGAATAGTGTGCTTATAGCAGATATAGAGCTGCAAAGCGAATCCAGAAGTGCCTTTCACCCTGTTGCGACTTAATGAACCACTGAAACAATTTTGGAAACATTATTTAAAGGTAAAAAAATTTTCTTAACTGTGCGTTCACACCAGATGCAAATAGCGCGTCAATTTTGCGCCTACTGTGTCTAGTTATACGCTTGAACACTTTGAGTCCATTCACACGACAAGAGCGAAATTGACGCGTGTAAAAACAAAAGTTTGAAGCGAAATTTAAGCGTGTCACGTGCGTCAGAATCAAAACCCGTTGGTGGCCATCTTTTTTCTGTTGATCCAGCATTCATCGAGAGAGTCACCGCTCTGCTCTGGAGAACAGAATAGCGGCATGGGGGATCATCGTCGCCGTATTTGTGTCTATAAAATCCTTCAGAGGCAAACTGTTTGGCGAGTTTCACCATTGCTCGCTCCAGGAGCTGCGCCTGGATGACGGCCGTTGTCAGCGGTACTTCAGCCAGTCCCGCGGCCAGTTTGATAACCTGTTGTCCTGCATCGGAGCGAGCGAGGATCACCCTCAACCTCATCCACCTAATCTGTCATTTACGTGTATTTTCGTTTTGATGATAAACAGAGCCAGCCTCCAAAAGTTATTAACCCGTCCTGTGATTTTTTCTCTCTCACGTCCAGACATGAATTTATGCACATGTTGTTGGTTGTCTTTACATTAAAATAATATTTCATATAATCTAGATATGGAATAAATAACATTTAATGAACATGTCTCGGTGTAAGTGTCCCGGTGTACTTCGGGTTTGTTTAAACTTAAAAGAACCACCATATGCATAAAGGCTTAGCTGTTTTTTCCTGGTTATTATTGGTATTATGGTTACACAATACACCATATCTGTGTTATGACTTTTGTTTCACTTCCTGTCTTGTATGCCATGTTTGTAGTCTTTTGTAGTTTTTAACGTTGATTTGTTCCTTGATTGAATCAACAGGTGATCCTAGGCATCGTTAACAACTATTTATCTTGTAAAATGTGTGATCAGTACCACCGCTCCCTATACACAGAGTATGTATGATCGTGATTTGGAAAGTGAAAGTAAAAAGTAAACGCATTTGAAAGCGATTTCAATACCCCACATATTGATAGCACCTTCCTGATGCCGCCCACAAATTATATGATATTATATACAATATAAAGTAATTACCAAACTACATAAGTGTGAGACAACGCAAAAGCATTGAAATATTTATCCCTCCCATCTCATATTTTTTTTCCATGTCCCTTTAGGGGGCCCGTAGAATGTGTCGAATGTATTTTGAATCATGGACTCACGTTGGAGACAGTCTGCATTCAGAAGGTCCTGGCATTTCTCGTGGCATTTCACCCCGCATTCACTGCAGCGCATGCCCTGTCGGGCGATGCCCCAGAGCAGACCCTCACACTCGTGACAGTAGGTGGGTGCAGTGGCCGTCCACACCTCGAAATTATGGGGCGTCGTGGAGGAGATGGGATAGATCAACGCTTGGAGAGTCTTTCTGAGCACATGCAGTTTCTGAGAAAAAAAAAAGAGAAAGTTTACAGCAAAAGGTAACACAGATACACATTTTTTTTTATTTTTTTTTTTAAGCAATGGAGGCCGTAGAAGAAGAAAAAAAGAGCATTTGCACTGATCACAGGATTCGATATGCACATTACTGCTGTGAACAAGCATGGTCTGGAAATCTACAGTTGATTATTACAGCTTTAAGGATAACCTGTGTTCAATAGATTGCTGAGTAAAGGGCCAGTTACTTTACATACTGTACGAATGCTGGATACTGGAAAAGCAAGCTCATGCAAAGAAGTTTCACATTTTGGTGCCAGAGACAGACTTATTATTGGGAGATGTGAGGGTCCGTGGCTCTACCATTGAAAAAAGCTTAATGGCTAACTTAAGTTGGATCATGTGTGCCTTGACGACCAATCACATTACAGCCTTGGCGTCATTTAATTTCATTCAGAGTTGTGTGACAGGCAATCACTGTCTGTGGAAATGAATTAGAAGTGCCGTAAACTGAACCATACCTGTCACACATTTTTTCTTGACTTCTATTATAAAACAGCATTTTTTAGGTGTAAACTCTAAAAATAGATCAATCCAAAATTACTGTTTAAGAGCAAACATGTTGAAGATTAGCCGATGGGCTGTTGATTCATTAAATGAAAAGCTACTTCCTCACAAAAACAACCCAGGGTCTAAATGAAGTTCCGGGTAAAAAAGTCAAGTCAAATTGTCAAGTCAACCACTGTAAATATTCAATATATCACCCAGCCCTAGGAAAGAACTCATTTTAAATGCATAATGTAATAAAATATTAGTCAAGGACTAAGAGATGTCATTCAGATTCATCTACATGATCTGAAGTTTAAGACCTCCACTCCTCTTACAAAATACTTCAAAAAGTAGACGACTCAGTCAGCTGGTGTTCAAAAACATCAATATACACATATATATATATATATATATATATATATTTTCTTAAAGATGTCATGCTGATATTAATTTCCGTAATTATAGAGCAGATATTTAAGCCCATAGTGTTCAATCTGTCCCTGCTCAGACTAAAAAGGTCTCTTAAAACCAGTCAAGAACATGTCATATTTCCCCCCAAAATTAAGATTTGTTGAATACAACACACAATTATGTTTATTTAAATTTGGGTTTCGATACATTACAATTACATGCATTTAAAATTAAACAATATATTGTTTTTTTTTTTTTTTTCACATTACATTAATAAAAATAGTGGAAGAAAATTTCCTTGTTAAAAAAAACTCAGGTTAAAAACATTTTCGTAATAACTAAAATTATTCGTTATCTTAAGGTCACCAAGAAATCAAAATCGACCCTATATCTACTTTGTTAGCGCACTAGTCACTACTAGCGCATTACTAGTCTTGTGGTAAACAATTCATCCATGAAACTTTCTTGAATTTTGTCTTCATAATCTTTAATCAAAATCTAAAAAAAGTACTTCCCTCTGGAATTGCCTTCATTCTCTAATGACATCAGTTTGACAGCTTGGGTAGAACATCCCTTCCGCTTGCTGCAAGCTTTTGACAGCAAGCTGAATGGAACGCCTACTTTTCTAGATCCAATCAGTTCCCAGTGGGAAAAAAACAAGCTAAGCCATCTATTTTTCTCATTCAGTATTCAGTTTCACTCAGAAAATATGTCAATACTGAAGTCAAGTCGGTCATTTTTAAATTGAAATGATAATAAAAAATATGAAACTATAAAAAAATCTCGATGAAACTAAAACTATTAATGAACAACATCACTATGCAAAAAATGAAGAAAAAAAAACACGAATGGTCCATAAAACAAGCTTAATTTTCTGTAAGCAAAAAATTCCTTCTTTTTTCTTTAGATTTCAAGCTCATGTATTTGCCAGATTTTATGTGATTTAACTACTTTGTCAATAGCTTGCATTCATGGACAAGAGTGGTGTAGAGTATCAGGAATCCTTTTGAAAGAGCAGAATCAATGTGTGAGTCCTTTTACAGCTGGATAAGACAAAGAGAGAGTGAGATATGAAGGAGAGGTGAGCTGGTGATGCACAGTGCTCTAAACTGATGTTTTCTTGTTTCCCATTGTGCACTTTTGCTGATGTGTGTTCTCTGCTCTCCACCCACAGAGTCATTACATTAAGAGAACTTCAGCCATGTCTAAATGGTGTAAATGTAGAAAAAAAAAATACAGTATAAAAGTAATTGTACTGCAGTGTGAAAATCCAGGTTAATTAGCTAAGTAAACCTAAAAATAGACAAAGGGAGAAACTTCCTTTACCGATCTCTGAGGGGAAATTTAGACACGAAACAGCAACAGCATCCAATGTGAAGTGAAAAAATAACTGAATGCACAATTGAAACTGCACAGAATGATTAATGTCAGTTGTCCTAGTTATATAAAACACTTAAAGAGGTCACATTATACATTTACAAATATTTTTTTTCATGAGGTTTTTCATGAGGCACTTATGTTGTTAGTCAAGGTTTAATGCACCTTCATTTATATTTTCATGACTATTTGTTTATGTTTTTAAAAAAAATCCTAAATGTAAGATTTTTGTGTTTGAATTGTATATAAAATGTACATCCATTTGGATTACAGTTTTAACAAACTAATAGGCCTACATTTTATGTATTATTATGTATTTATACTTTTTATGTATATTTGTCAGTCATGCAAAAAAAAAATGGTAACTCAAAATAATCATGGAATAGTTTAACTATTTAACCTATTTTATTTTATTTGAATAATCATTTTTAAAATGCATTTATTTCGATTGCTTAAAGTATGAACATGGTTAAAATATGGTCTTATTGCTGCTGGCCGTCACGTGCTCGACTCCTGCTTGACTGACGGCTGATTTCAGGCCAGCGGGGGTAATGTTACGCAAACGAGGAGGATTAACAGCTGGCCAAAACGGAAAAGGACTTTCCAATTTAATCTAGCAACTCCAGAGCAACTAGATGAGTTACCCTCAGAATTAAACACTGGGCTATCAGCCAGAGAGAGAGAGAGGGAATATTCATGGAGTAATCGCTCACGCTGAACGAAGTGGTCAGCACTGTCACAAACTCCAGCAGAAATGAGGGACAGAGGAATTAAACCATCTGTCAAACACACAGCCGCTGACCCACAAGCCTCACAGCATCAAATTACTAACAGCATATGCACTTTAAAAAAAAAAAGGGATCCTTAAGGGGGGTGGGTTTCACAACGATGCAATAGAAGATCTATTTCTATTTCCCCAAAGAACCAACAATAACCTCTTTTCCACTATGAAGAACCTTTTGTGGAATGGAAAGTGTCCGTAGATGGAAGTGTTCTACATGGAACGGTCAATGCCAATAAAGAACCTTTATTATTTTTTTTAAGTTATTTTGGAATGACTTGAATGTGGATAAATATAATAAAATAAAAAATAAAAAACATTTTCTTATTCTCGGCTTGTCCTTTAAGAAACATCAGCCAATTAAACATTTGGAAGAGTCCTAAACACCCGGAGCTCTCAGCTTCCAGACCCACTGTGGTGAAGTCTTTTGTTGAAGATCTGTTTCTGTGCTGGAGGCCACAGCTGGTCCTGGAAATGCTGTGATTTCACTTGATCACTGTGTCTGGAGACATTTGTACGGATCATGTGCACAACCTTTGAGGTCAGTAAGTTTTTTGTTTGTTAGGAAAGAAATGAACCCTTTTATTCAGTAAGGATGCATTCATTTGATCAAAAGTGACAGTAAAAGATTTCTGTTTTCAATAAATTACGTTTCCTTTGAACGTTCAATTCATAAAAGAATCCTGAGAAAAAATATATCACGGGCTCCACAGAAATATGAAGCTGCACAACTGTTTTCAACATTGGTAATAATAAGAAATGTTTCTTGAGCAGCAAATCAGCATATTAGAATTAATTCTGAAGGATGACTCCGAAGAATACCGACCGAAGAAAAAGTGACCTTTTGATACAATGCAAAGAATGCATTGCATGGTTGCAATATAGTATATTTTAACATTTTAACAACTTATAACTTCTTGTTTACAATTTATTCTTAATTAAAACCCCAAGTCCTACAGTATGACATCATCATGTTACTCATAGGCACGGATCAAAAAAATGTAACATGCAAAGAGGCCATTTACATAGAAGAAACTATGAGTCAAAGACAATTTAAAAACTAAATAGTGAATGTTTTTTTTGGCACAAAAACCCTTGACTCACATCATAAGTGGATTATAGGGGAAAGCGGACTATGGTGTTTCGCTGAATAATGTCACAGATCCAATCTAAACACTCTCTGTTGATTATTAGGGGCCAAGCACCGAAGGTGCGGAGGCACCTATTGTATCTGTTCCGGTTCTTATTATTATTATTAGGGGCCAAGCACCGAAGGTGCGGAGGCACCTATTGTATCTGTGCTGGTTCTTATTAGGGGCCAAGCACCGAAGGTGCGGAGGCACCTATTGTATCTGTGCCGGTTCTTATTATTATTATTATTATTATTATTATTATTCTTCTTCCGACTGGGCGTCTATGGCAGCCCATAGACCGGTTTGCGGGAAAGTTGTTTTGGTTTGACATTCTGATAGAGGACAGTCCCAACTTTAAATACACCAATTTTGGTGTCTCTAACTCATTCCCTCTAGCGCCACCAACTGTCCAAAGTTTCACTTTTATTATGCTAATAACTTTTGAACCGTAAGGCCTATCAACAAAATTCTTTTTTCCTCTTGTTCCTGAGCTCATGTCGATTCGATCGCACCCTATGACGTCATTTTCCGTCATAAAAAAACGCCCGCCATTTTGAATTTTCCAAAAAACCTACTTTTGCGAACTCGTCCTAGACGGTTTGTCCGATTTTCACCAAAATCGCACCGGATCATCTCCAGGCAGTGCTGACAAAAAGTTATGGAATTCAAGATGATTCGAATAACCGTTTTCGATAAACGCGTAAACAAAATTTACGTAGCGCTTGCGAAAACAGACGTGAGGTTGTATCTCCGCAACGCTTACTCGTTTTCACACCAAACTTGGTACGTGTTATCACAAGCATGACCTGAGGCTACGTGCTGCGTTTCGGCGCAGCGCCACCTAGTGGTCCGGAGATATGAAAAATGGCTATTTTTGCTCGTAACTTCTGAACGGTTTCTCCAAAAATCAAAAACTTGGTCTCGTTAGATTCAGGGCGTCATGCCGAGTCGACCGATATCCAATTTTCCCAGATCGGCCATTTTGGCTGTCGGCCATTTTGAATTATGTGCTAAAATGCTGTATTTTTTGAACGCATGAACGAATTGTTACGAAACTCGTTATGGGTCATCAGTACGATGCCCTGAAGGAGCCTGAGAAGTTTCGAAACAGCGCCACCTAGTGGTGAATTGTTTTATTCAAACGCTTATAACTTTGGGTGTGGTACACTTATTTTCACGGGAGTCATATTTTTGAGGTCCTGAATCGTTGCCGAGTCCAACGATACCAAATATGTCGGGTTTCGTCTCACGGATGGCGTAGCGTAGCGATTTAGCGCGAAAAAAACACTTGGCGATATCTTCAAAACCGCTGTTCCGATCGAGACGAAACCACCGCCAGAAACACGGAATCATAGCTTGTTAACTACATGCTAATGCCCAAATGCGTAAATATTGATAGTAAGGGGTAGTAAAATTCAAACAAAGTCATGTGTCAGTCATTTTTTACGTGTTTTTTCATATAAATGTTTATAACTCGGAAGTAAATTGAGATATTTGCACCAAAATTGACACACATATGTATGGGGTCACTCTGAGGACACATACAAAAAAATTGTGGGACTGAGCCTCTTGGTGGCGCTATAATAGAACAAAACGTGAAATTCCCATTGACTTCAATACAGTTTTGTGAAATACAATGCTATACTAAACAAATGCTTTGGTCTAACATTACGAAACTCAGTGTGTGCCATAAGCAGCATGCCCTGAAGGTACTCAAAAGATTTTGAGACAGCGCCACCTGTTGGTCAAAAGTTATAATTAATTTCTGAGAACGCTAATAACGTTTGAATAAATTTGCCTATTGCAATGAAACTGATCTTAATAGATTCCTTGGGTTATCCCGAAAACATAGATATCAGGTTTTGCATAATCAGCCAAACTTCCTGTCCGCCATCTTTATTTCTTTGAAAAGCCTTCTTTTTCGAACTCCTCCTAGACCGTTTGTCCGATTTTCACGAAAATTTAATCGCATCATCTCCAGACCGTGCCGACTAAAAGTTATGAATTGCACGATGATAGACAAAACCGTTTTCGTATACCACAGCATCAAAGTTTAGGCATGCTGCCAAAATTACTATTTAGGCTTTATCTCTGCAATGCCTTCACATTTTGACACCAAACTTTGCATGTGTCATTGTCACCTCCCTCTGACCACATCACATCTATTTCGTAACTGCGCCACCTATTGTTCGAAAGTGATAACCCATTAAAACATCTTATAAGTTAATGTTTATGTGATTTTTTTAGCCATTTGCCCAAAGTTCTCTCAAAATGCCCTTAATTGCTCCTTGCTGCAGTTGGTCTGCCACTCCTTGCCATTTTGGCATATGTTGCCGCTTCTTGCGCTTGGCCCCGGTAATGGCTGCTTGCAGCTATATTTATTATTATTCTTCTTCCGACTGGGCGTCTATGGCAGCCCATAGACCGGTTTGCGGGAAAGTTGTTTTGGTTTGACATTCTGATAGAGGACAGTCCCAACTTTAAATACTCCAATTTTGGTGTCTCTAACTCATTCCCTCTAGCGCCACCAACTGTCCAAAGTTTCACTTTTATTATGCTAATAACTTTTGAACCGTAAGGCCTATCAACAAAATTCTTTTTTCCTCTTGTTTCTGAGCTCATGCCGATTCGATCGCACCCTATGACGTCATTTTCCGTCATAAAAAAACGGCCGCCATTTTGAATTTTCCAAAAAACCTACTTTTGCAAACTCGTCCTAGACGGTTTGTCCGATTTTCACCAAAATCGCACCGGATCATCTCCAGGCAGTGCTGACAAAAAGTTATGGAATTCATGATGATTCGAATAACCGTTTTCGATAAGCGCGCAAACTAATTTTACGTAGCGCTTGCGAAAACAGACGTGAGGCTGTATCTCCGCAACGCTTACTCATTTTCAGACCAAACTTTGTACGTGTCATCACAAGCATGACCTGAGGCTACGTGCTGCGTTTCGGCGCAGCGCCACCTAGTGGTCCGGAGATATGAAAAATGGCTATTTTTGCTCGTAACTTCTGAACGGTTTGTCCAAAAATCATAAACTTCATCTCGTTAGATTCAGGGCATCATGCCGAGTCGACCGATATCCAATTTTCCCAGATCGGCCATTTTGGCTGTCGGCCATTTTGAATTATGTGCTAAAATGCTGTATTTTTTGAACGCATGAACGAATTGTTACGAAACTCGGTATGGGTCATCAGTACGATGCCCTGAAGAAGCCTGAGAAGTTTCGAAACAGCGCCACCTAGTGGTGAATTGTTTTTTTCAAGCGCTTATAACTTTGGGTGTGGTACACTTATTTTCACGGGAGTCATCTTTTTGAGTTCCTGAATCGTTGCCGAGTCCAACGATACTAAACATGCTGGGTTTCGTGTTACGGTTGGTGTAGCGTAGCGATTTAGCGCGAAAAAAACACTTGGCGATATCTTCAAAACCGCTGTTCCGATCGAGACGAAACCACCGCCAGAAACACGGAATCATAGCTTGTTAACTAAACGCAAATGCCCAAATGCGAAAATATTGATAGTAAGGGGTAGTAAAATTCAAACAAAGTCATGTGTCAGTCATTTTTTACGTGTTTTTTCATATAAATGTTTATAACTCGGAAGTGAATTGAGATATTTGCACCAAAATTGACACACATATGTATGGGGTCACTCTGAGGACACATAAAAAAAATTGTGGGACTGAGCCTCTTGGTGGCGCTATAATAGAACAAAACGTGAAATTCCCATTGACTTCAATAGAGTTTTGTGAAATAAAATGCTATACTAAACAAATGCATTGGTGTAATATTACAAAACTCAGTGTGTGCCATAAGCACCATGCCCTAAAGGTACTCAAAAGATTTTGAGACAGCGCCACCTGTTGGTCAAAAGTTATAATTAATTTCTGAGAACGCTAATAACTTTTGAATAAATTTGCCTATTGCAATGAAACTGATCTTAATAGATTCCTTGGGTTATGCCGAAAACATAGATATCAGGTTTTGCATAATCAGCCAAACTTCCTGTCCGCCATCTTTATTTCTTTGAAAAGCCTTCTTTTTCGAACTCCTCCTAGACCGTTTGTCCGATTTTCACGAAAATTTAATCGCATCATCTCCAGACCGTGCCGACTAAAAGTTATGAATTGCACGATGATAGACAAAACCGTTTTCGTATACCACAGCATCAAAGTTTAGGCATGCTGCCAAAATTACTATTTAGGCTTTATCTCTGCAATGCCTTCACATTTTGACACCAAACTTTGCATGTGTCATTGTCACCTCCCTCTGACCACATCACATCTATTTCGTAACTGCGCCACCTATTGTTCGAAAGTGATAACCCATTAAATCATCTTATAAGTTAATGTTTATGTGATTTTTTTAGCCATTTGCCCAAAGTTCTCTCAAAATGCCCTTAATTGCTCCTTGCTGCAGTTGGTCTGCCACTCCTTGCCATTTTGGCATATGTTGCCGCTTCTTGCGCTTGGCCCCGGTAATGGCTGCTTGCAGCTATATTTATTAGGGGCCAAGCACCGAAGGTGCGGAGGCACCTATTGTATCTGTGCCGGTTCTTATTATTATTATTATTATTATTATTATTCTTCTTCCGACTGGGCGTCTATGGCAGCCCATAGACCGGTTTGCGGGAAAGTTGTTTTGGTTTGACATTCTGATAGAGGACAGTCCCAACTTTAAATACACCAATTTTGGTGTCTCTAACTCATTCCCTCTAGCGCCACCAACTGTCCAAAGTTGCACTTTTATTATGCTAATAACTTTTGAACCGTAAGGCCTATCAACAAAATTCTTTTTTCCTCTTGTTCCTGAGCTCATGCCGATTCGATAGCACCCTATGACGTCATTTTCCGTCATAAAAAAATGGCCGCCATTTTGAATTTTCCAAAAAACCTACTTTTGCGAACTCGTCCTAGACGGTTTGTCCGATTTTCACCAAAATCGCACCGGATCATCTCCAGGCAGTGCTGACAAAAAGTTATGGAATTCAAGATGATTCGAAGAACCGTTTTCGATAAACGCGCAAACTAATTTTACGTAGCGCTTGCGAAAACAGACGTGAGGCTGTATCTCCGCAACGCTTCATCCTATTCAGACCAAACTTGGTACATGTCATCACAAGCATGATCTGAGGCTACATGCAGCGTTTCGGCGCAGCGCCACCTAGTGGTCCGGAGATATAAAAAATGGCTATTTTTGCTCATAACTTCTGAACGGTTTCTCCAAAAATCAAAAACTTGGTCTCGATAGATTCAGGGCGTCATGCCGAGTCGACCGATATCCAATTTTCCCAGATCGGCCATTTTGGCTGTCGGCCATTTTGAATTATGTGCGAAAATGCTGTATTTTTTGAACGCATGAACGAATTGTTACGAAACTCGGTATGGGTCATCAGTACGATGCCCTGAAGGAGCCTGAGAAGTTTCGAAACAGCGCCACCTATTGGTGAATTGTTTTATTCAAACGCTTATAACTTTGGGTGTGGTACACTTATATTCACGGGAGTCATATTTTTGAGGTCCTGAATCGTTGCCGAGTCCAACGATACTAAACATGCTGGGTTTCGTGTTACGGTTGGTGTAGTGTAGCGATTTAGCGCGAAAAAAACACTTGGCGATATCTTCAAAACCGCTGTTCCGATCGAGACGAAACCACCGCCAGAAACACGGAATCATAGCTTGTTAACTAAATGCAAATGCCCAAATGCGAAAATATTGATAGTAAGGGGTAGTAAAATTCAAACAAAGTCATGTGTCAGTCATTTTTTATGTGTTTTTTCATATAAATGTTTATAACTCGGAAGTGAATTGAGATATTTGCACCAAAATTGACACACATATGTATGGGGTCACTCTGAGGACACATAAAAAAAATTGTGGGACTGAGCCTCTTGGTGGCGCTATAATAGAACAAAACGTGAAATTCCCATTGACTTCAATAGAGTTTTGTGAAATAAAATGCTATACTAAACAAATGCATTGGTGTAATATTACAAAACTCAGTGTGTGCCATAAGCAGCATGCCCTGAAGGTACTCAAAAGATTTTGAGACAGCGCCACCTGTTGGTCAAAAGTTATAATTAATTTCTGAGAACGCTAATAACTTTTGAATAAATTTGCCTATTGCAATGAAACTGATCTTAATAGATTCCTTCGGTTATGCCGAAAACATAGATATCAGGTTTTCCATAATCAGACAAACGTCCTGTTCGCCATCTTTATTTCTTTGAAAAACCTTCTTTTTCGAACTCCTCCTAGACCGTTTGTTCGATTTTCACGAAAATTGAATAGTATCATCTCCAGACCGTGCCGACTAAAAGTTATGAATTGCACGATGATAGACAAAACCGTTTTTGTATACCACAGCATCAAAATTTAGGCATGCTGCCAAAATTACTATTTAGGCTTTATCTCTGCAATGCCTTCACATTTTGACACCAAACTTTGCATGTGTCATTGTCACCTCCCTCTGACCACATCACATCTATTTCGTAACTGCGCCACCTATTGTTCGAAAGTGATAACCCATTAAATCATCTTATAAGTTAATGTTTATGTGATTTTTTTAGCCATTTGCCCAAAGTTCTCTCAAAATGCCCTTAATTGCTCCTTGCTGCAGTTGGTCTGCCACTCCTTGCCATTTTGGCATATGTTGCCGCTTCTTGCGCTTGGCCCCGGTAATGGCTGCTTGCAGCTATATTTATTAGGGGCCAAGCACCGAAGGTGCGGAGGCACCTATTGTATCTGTGCCGGTTCTTATTATTATTATTATTATTATTATTATTCTTCTTCCGACTGGGCGTCTATGGCAGCCCATAGACCGGTTTGCGGGAAAGTTGTTTTGGTTTGACATTCTGATAGAGGACAGTCCCAACTTTAAATACACCAATTTTGGTGTCTCTAACTCATTCCCTCTAGCGCCACCAACTGTCCAAAGTTGCACTTTTATTATGCTAATAACTTTTGAACCGTAAGGCCTATCAACAAAATTCTTTTTTCCTCTTGTTCCTGAGCTCATGCCGATTCGATAGCACCCTATGACGTCATTTTCCGTCATAAAAAAATGGCCGCCATTTTGAATTTTCCAAAAAACCTACTTTTGCGAACTCGTCCTAGACGGTTTGTCCGATTTTCACCAAAATCGCACCGGATCATCTCCAGGCAGTGCTGACAAAAAGTTATGGAATTCAAGATGATTCGAAGAACCGTTTTCGATAAACGCGCAAACTAATTTTACGTAGCGCTTGCGAAAACAGACGTGAGGCTGTATCTCCGCAACGCTTCATCCTATTCAGACCAAACTTGGTACGTGTCATCACAAGCATGATCTGAGGCTACATGCAGCGTTTCGGCGCAGCGCCACCTAGTGGTCCGGAGATATAAAAAATGGCTATTTTTGCTCATAACTTCTGAACGGTTTCTCCAAAAATCAAAAACTTGGTCTCGATAGATTCAGGGCGTCATGCCGAGTCGACCGATATCCAATTTTCCCAGATCGGCCATTTTGGCTGTCGGCCATTTTGAATTATGTGCGAAAATGCTGTATTTTTTGAACGCATGAACGAATTGTTACGAAACTCGGTATGGGTCATCAGTACGATGCCCTGAAGGAGCCTGAGAAGTTTCGAAACAGCGCCACCTATTGGTGAATTGTTTTATTCAAACGCTTATAACTTTGGGTGTGGTACACTTATTTTCACGGGAGTCATATTTTTGAGGTCCTGAATCGTTGCCGAGTCCAACGATACTAAACATGCTGGGTTTCGTGTTACGGTTGGTGTAGTGTAGCGATTTAGCGCGAAAAAAACACTTGGCGATATCTTCAAAACCACTGTTCCGATCGAGACGAAACCACCGCCAGAAACACGGAATCATAGCTTGTTAACTATATGCAAATGCCCAAATGCGAAAATATTGATAGTAAGGGGTAGTAAAATTCAAACAAAGTCATGTGTCAGTCATTTTTTATGTGTTTTTTCATATAAATGTTTATAACTCGGAAGTGAATTGAGATATTTGCACCAAAATTGACACACATATGTATGGGGTCACTCTGAGGACACATAAAAAAAATTGTGGGACTGAGCCTCTTGGTGGCGCTATAATAGAACAAAACGTGAAATTCCCATTGACTTCAATAGAGTTTTGTGAAATAAAATGCTATACTAAACAAATGCATTGGTGTAATATTACAAAACTCAGTGTGTGCCATAAGCAGCATGCCCTGAAGGTACTCAAAAGATTTTGAGACAGCGCCACCTGTTGGTCAAAAGTTATAATTAATTTCTGAGAACGCTAATAACTTTTGAATAAATTTGCCTATTGCAATGAAACTGATCTTAATAGATTCCTTCGGTTATGCCGAAAACATAGATATCAGGTTTTCCATAATCAGACAAACGTCCTGTTCGCCATCTTTATTTCTTTGAAAAACCTTCTTTTTCGAACTCCTCCTAGACCGTTTGTTCGATTTTCACGAAAATTGAATAGTATCATCTCCAGACCGTGCCGACTAAAAGTTATGAATTGCACGATGATAGACAAAACCGTTTTTGTATACCACAGCATCAAAATTTAGGCATGCTGCCAAAATTACTATTTAGGCTTTATCTGTGCAATGCCTTCACATTTTGACACCAAACTTTGCATGTGTCATTGTCACCTCCCTCTGACCACATCACATCTATTTCGTAACTGCGCCACCTATTGTTCGAAAGTGATAACCCATTAAATCATCTTATAAGTTAATGTTTATGTGATTTTTTTAGCCATTTGCCCAAAGTTCTCTCAAAATGCCCTTAATTGCTCCTTGCTACAGTTGGTCTGCCACTCCTTGCCATTTTGGCATATGTTGCCGCTTCTTGCGCTTGGCCCCGGTAATGGCTGCTTGCAGCTATATTTATTATTATTATTCTTCTTCCGACTGGGCGTCTATGGCAGCCCATAGACCGGTTTGCGGGAAAGTTGTTTTGGTTTGACATTCTGATAGAGGACAGTCCCAACTTTAAATACACCAATTTTGGTGTCTCTAACTCATTCCCTCTAGCGCCACCAACTGTCCAAAGTTTCACTTTTATTATGCTAATAACTTTTGAACCGTAAGGCCTATCAACAAAATTCTTTTTTCCTCTTGTTCCTGAGCTCATGCCGATTCGATCGCACCCTATGACGTCATTTTCCGTCATAAAAAAACGGACGCCATTTTGAATTTTCCAAAAAACCTACTTTTGCAAACTCGTCCTAGACGGTTTGTCCGATTTTCACCAAAATCGCACCGGATCATCTCCAGGCAGTGCTGACAAAAAGTTATGGAATTCAAGATGATTCGAATAACCGTTTTCGATAAACGCGTAAACAAAATTTACGTAGCGCTTGCGAAAACAGACGTGAGGTTGTATCTCCGCAACGCTTACTCGTTTTCACACCAAACTTGGTACGTGTTATCACAAGCATGACCTGAGGCTACGTGCTGCGTTTCGGCGCAGCGCCACCTAGTGGTCCGGAGATATGAAAAATGGCTATTTTTGCTCGTAACTTCTGAACGGTTTCTCCAAAAATCAAAAACTTGGTCTCGTTAGATTCAGGGCGTCATGCCGAGTCGACCGATATCCAATTTTCCCAGATCGGCCATTTTGGCTGTCGGCCATTTTGAATTATGTGCTAAAATGCTGTATTTTTTGAACGCATGAACGAATTGTTACGAAACTCGTTATGGGTCATCAGTACGATGCCCTGAAGGAGCCTGAGAAGTTTCGAAACAGCGCCACCTAGTGGTGAATTGTTTTATTCAAACGCTTATACCTTTGGGTGTGGTACACTTATTTTCACGGGAGTCATATTTTTGAGGTCCTGAATGGTTGCCGAGTCCAACGATACCAAATATGTCGGGTTTCGTCTCACGGATGGCGTAGCGTAGCGATTTAGCGCGAAAAAAACACTTGGCGATATCTTCAAAACCGCTGTTCCGATCGAGACGAAACCACCGCCAGAAACACGGAATCATAGCTTGTTAACCATACGCTAATGCCCAAATGCGTAAATATTGATAGTAAGGGGTAGTAAAATTCAAACAAAGTCATGTGTCAGTCATTTTTTACGTGTTTTTTCATATAAATGTTTATAACTCGGAAGTAAATTGAGATATTTGCACCAAAACTGACACACATATGTATGGGGTCACTCTGAGGACACATAAAAAAAATTGTGGGACTGAGCCTCTTGGTGGCGCTATAATAGAACAAAACGTGAAATTCCCATTGACTTCAATACAGTTTTGTGAAATACAATGCTATACTAAACAAATGCTTTGGTCTAACATTACGAAACTCAGTGTGTGCCATAAGCAGCATGCCCTGAAGGTACTCAAAAGATTTTGAGACAGCGCCACCTGTTGGTCAAAAGTTATAATTAATTTCTGAGAACGCTAATAACTTTTGAATAAATTTGCCTATTGCAATGAAACTGATCTTAATAGATTCCTTGGGTTATGCCGAAAACATAGATATCAGGTTTTGCATAATCAGCCAAACTTCCTGTCCGCCATCTTTATTTTTTTAAAAACCTTCTTTTTCGAACTCCTCCTAGACCGTTTGTCCGATTTTCACGAAAATTGAATCGTATCATCTCCAGACGGTGCCGAATAAAAGTTATGGATTGCGTGACGATAGACAAAACCGTTTTCGTATACCACAGCATCAAAGTTTAGGCATGCTGCCAAAATGACTATTTAGGCTTTATCTCTGCAATGCCTTCACATTTTGACACCAAACTTTGCATGTGTCATTGTCACCTCCCTCTGACCACATCACATCTATTTCGTAACTGCGCCACCTATTGTTCGAAAGTGATAACCCATTAAATCATCTTATAAGTTAATGTTTATGTGATTTTTTTAGCCATTTGCCCAAAGTTCTCTCAAAATGCCCTTAATTGCTCCTTGCTGCAGTTGGTCTGCCACTCCTTGCCATTTTGGCATATGTTGCCGCTTCTTGCGCTTGGCCCCGGTAATGGCTGCTTGCAGCTATATTTATTAGGGGCCAAGCACCGAAGGTGCGGAGGCACCTATTGTATCTGTTCCGGTTCTTATTATTATTATTATTAGGGGCCAAGCACCGAAGGTGCGGAGGCACCTATTGTATCTGTGCCGGTTCTTATTATTATTATTATTATTAGGGGCCAAGCACCGAAGGTGCGGAGGCACCTATTGTATCTGTGCCGGTTCTTATTATTATTATTATTATTATTATTATTATTATTATTCTTCCGACTGGGCGTCTATGGCAGCCCATAGACCGGTTTGCGGGAAAGTTGTTTTGGTTTGACATTCTGATAGAGGACAGTCCCAACTTTAAATACACCAATTTTGGTGTCTCTAACTCATTCCCTCTAGCGCCACCAACTGTCCAAAGTTTCACTTTTATTATGCTAATAACTTTTGAACCGTAAGGCCTATCAACAAAATTCTTTTTTCCTCTTGTTCCTGAGCTCATGCCGATTCGATCGCACCCTATGACGTCATTTTCCGTCATAAAAAAACGGCCGCCATTTTGAATTTTCCAAAAAACCTACTTTTGCGAACTCGTCCTAGACGGTTTGTCCGATTTTCACCAAAATCGCACCGGATCATCTCCAGGCAGTGCTGACAAAAAGTTATGGAATTCAAGATGATTCGAATAACCGTTTTCGATAAACGCGTAAACAAAATTTACGTAGCGCTTGCGAAAACAGACGTGAGGTTGTATCTCCGCAACGCTTACTCGTTTTCACACCAAACTTGGTATGTGTTATCACAAGCATGACCTGAGGCTACGTGCTGCGTTTCGGCGCAGCGCCACCTAGTGGTCCGGAGATATGAAAAATGGCTATTTTTGCTCGTAACTTCTGAACGGTTTCTCCAAAAATCAAAAACTTGGTCTCGTTAGATTCAGGGCGTCATGCCGCGTCGACCGATATCCAATTTTCCCAGATCGGCCATTTTGGCTGTCGGCCATTTTGAATTATGTGCTAAAATGCTGTATTTTTTGAACGCATGAACGAATTGTTACGAAACTCGTTATGGGTCATCAGTACGATGCCCTGAAGGAGCCTGAGAAGTTTCGAAACAGCGCCACCTAGTGGTGAATTGTTTTATTCAAACGCTTATAACTTTGGGTGTGGTACACTTATTTTCACGGGAGTCATATTTTTGAGGTCCTGAATCGTTGCCGAGTCCAACGATACCAAATATGTCGGGTTTCGTCTCACGGATGGCGTAGCGTAGCGTTTTAGCGCGAAAAAAACACTTGGCGATATCTTCAAAACCGCTGTTCCGATCGAGACGAAACCACCGCCAGAAACACGGAATCATAGCTTGTTAACTATACGCTAATGCCCAAATGCGAAAATATTGATAGTAAGGGGTAGTAAAATTCAAAAAAAGTCATGTGTCAGTCATTTTTTACGTGTTTTTTCATATAAATGTTTATAACTCGGAAGTAAATTGAGATATTTGCACCAAAATTGACACACATATGTATGGGGTCACTCTGAGGACACATAAAAAAAATTGTGGGACTGAGGCTCTTGGTGGCGCTATAAAAGAAGAAAACGTGAAATTCCCATTGACTTCAATAGAGTTTTGTTAAATAAAATGCTATACTAAACAAATGCATTGGTGTAATATTACAAAACTCAGTGTGTGCCATAAGCAGCATGCCCTGAAGGTACTCAAAAGATTTTGAGACAGCGCCACCTGTTGGTCAAAAGTCATAATTAATTTCTGAAAACGCTAATAACTTTTGAATAAATTTGCCTATTGCAATGAAACTGATCTTAATAGATTCCTTGGGTTATGCCGAAAACATAGATATCAGGTTTTGCATAATCAGCCAAACTTCCTGTCCGCCATCTTTATTTCTTTGAAAAACCTTCTTTTTCGAACTCCTCCTACACCGTTTGTCCAATTTTCACGAAACTTTAATCGTATCATCTCCAGACCGTGCCGACTAAAAGTTATAAATTGCACGATGATAGACAAAACCGTTTTCGTATACTACAGCATCAAAGTTTAGGCATGCTGCCAAAATTACTATTTAGGCTTTATCTCTGCAATGCCTTCACATTTTGACACCAAACTTTGCATGTGTCATTGTCACCTCACTCTGACCACATCACATCTATTTCGTAACTGCGCCACCTATTGTTCGAAAGTGATAACCCATTAAATCATCTTATAAGTTAATGTTTATGTGATTTTCTTAGCCATTTGCCCAAAGTTCTCTCAAAATGCCCTTAATTGCTCCTTGCTGCAGTTGGTCTGCCACTCCTTGCCATTTTGGCATATGTTGCCGCTTCTTGCGCTTGGCCCCGGTAATGGCTGCTTGCAGCTATATTTAGGGGCCAAGCACCGAAGGTGCGGAGGCACCTATTGTATCTGTGCCGGTTCTTATTATTATTATTATTATTCTTCTTCCGACTGGGCGTCTATGGCAGCCCATAGACCGGTTTGCGGGAAAGTTGTTTTGGTTTGACATTCTGATAGAGGACAGTCCCAACTTTAAATACACCAATTTTGGTGTCTCTAACTCATTCCCTCTAGCGCCACCAACTGTCCAAAGTTTCACTTTTATTATGCTAATAACTTTTGAACCGTAAGGCCTATCAACAAAATTCTTTTTTCTTCTTGTTCCTGAGCTCATGCCGATTCGATCGCACCCTATGACGTCATTTTCCGTCATAAAAAAACGGCCGCCATTTTGAATTTTCCAAAAAACCTACTTTTGCGAACTCGTCCTAGACGGTTTGTCCGATTTTCACCAAAATCGCACCGGATCATCTCCAGGCAGTGCTGACAAAAAGTTATGGAATTCAAGATGATTCGAAGAACCGTTTTTGATAAACGCGCAAACTAATTTTACGTAGCGCTTGCAAAAACAGACGTGAGGCTGTATCTCCGCAACGCTTCATCCTATTCAGACCAAACTTGGTACGTGTCATCACAAGCATGACCTGAGGCTACGTGCAGCGTTTCGGCGCAGCGCCACCTAGTGGTCCGGAGATATGAAAAATGGCTATTTTTGCTCGTAACTTCTGAACGGTTTGTCCAAAAATCATAAACTTCACCTCGTTAGATTCAGGGCGTCATGCCGAGTCGACTGATATGCAATTTTCCCAGATCGGCCATTTTGGCTGTCGGCCATTTTGAATTATGTGCTAAAATGCTGTATTTTTTGAACGCATAAACGAATTGTTACGAAACTCGGTATGGGTCATCAGTACGATGCCCTGAAGGAGCCTGAGAAGTTTCGAAACAGCGCCACCTAGTGGTGAATTTCTTTTTTCAAACGCTTATAACTTTGGGTGTGGTACACTTATTTTCACGGGAGTCATCTTTTTGAGTTCCTGAATCGTTGCCGAGTCCAACGATACTAAACATGCTGGGTTTTGTCTTACGGTTTGTGTAGCGTAGCGATTTAGCGCGGAAAAAACACTTGGCGATATCTTTAAAACCGCTGTTCCGATCGAGACGAAACCACCGCCAGAAACACGGAATCATAGCTTGTTAACTATACGCTAATGCCCAAATGCGAAAATATTGATAGTAAGGGGTAGTAAAATTCAAACAAAGTCATGTGTCAGTCATTTTTTACGTGTTTTTTCATATAAATGTTTATAACTCGGAAGTGAATTGAGATATTTGCACCAAAATTGACACACATATGTATGGGGTCACTCTGAGGACACATAAAAAAAATTGTGGGACTGAGCCTCTTGGTGGCGCTATAATAGAACAAAACGTGAAATTCCCATTGACTTCAATAGAGTTTTGTGAAATAAAATGCTATACTAAACTAATGCATTGGTGTAATATTACAAAACTCAGTGTGTGCCATAAGCAGCATGCCCTGAAGGTACTCAAAAGATTTTGAGACAGCGCCACCTGTTGGTCAAAAGTTATAATTAATTTCTGAGAACGCTAATAACTTTTGAATAAATTTGCCTATTGCAATGAAACTGATCTTAATAGATTCCTTCGGTTATGCCGAAAACATAGATATCAGGTTTTCCATAATCAGACAAACGTCCTGTTCGCCATCTTTATTTCTTTGAAAAACCTTCTTTTTCGAACTCCTCCTAGACCGTTTGTCCGATTTTCACGAAAATTGAATCGTATCATCTCCAGACCGTGCCGAATAAAAGTTATGAATTGCACGATGATAGACAAAACCGTTTTCGTATACCACAGCATCAAAATTTAGGCATGCTGCCAAAATTACTATTTAGGCTTTATCTCTGCAATGCCTTCACATTTTGACACCAAACTTTGCATGTGTCATTGTCACCTCACTCTGACCACATCACATCTATTTCGTAACTGCGCCACCTATTGTTAGAAAGTGATAACCCATTAAATCGTCTTATAAGTTAATGTTTATGTGATTTTCTTAGCCATTTGCCCAAAGTTCTCTCAAAATGCCCTTAATTGCTCCTTGCTGCAGTTGGTCTGCCACTCCTTGCCATTTTGGCATATGTTGCCGCTTTTTGCGCTTGGCCCCGGTAATGGCTGCTTGCAGCTATATTTATTATTATTATTCTTCTTCCGACTGGGCGTCTATGGCAGCCCATAGACCGGTTTGCGGGAAAGTTGTTTTGGTTTGACATTCTGATAGAGGACAGTCCCAACTTTAAATACACCAATTTTGGTGTCTCTAACTCATTCCCTCTAGCGCCACCAACTGTCCAAAGTTTCACTTTTATTATGCTAATAACTTTTGAACCGTAAGGCCTATCAACAAAATTATTTTTTCCTCTTGTTCCTGAGCTCATGCCGATTCGATCGCACCCTATGACGTCATTTTCCGTCATAAAAAAACGGCCGCCATTTTGAATTTTACAAAAAACCTACTTTTGCGAACTCGTCCTAGACGGTTTGTCCGATTTTCACCAAAATCGCACCGGATCATCTCCAGGCAGTGCTGACAAAAAGTTATGGAATTCAAGTTGATTCGAATAACCGTTTTCGATAAACGCGTAAACAAAATTTACGTAGCGCTTGCGAAAACAGACGTGAGGTTGTATCTCCGCAACGCTTACTCGTTTTCAGACCAAACTTGGTACGTGTTATCACAAGCATGACCTGAGGCTACGTGCTGCGTTTCGGCGCAGCGCCACCTAGTGGTCCGGAGATATGAAAAATGGCTATTTTTGCTCGTAACTTCTGAACGGTTTGTCCAAAAATCATAAATTTGGTCTCGTTAGATTCAGGGCGTCATGCCAAGTCCACCGATATCCAATTTTCCCAGAACGGCCATTTTGGCGGTCGGCCATTTTGAATTATGTGCTAAAATGCTGTATTTTTTGAACGCATGAACGAATTGTTACGAAACTCGGTATGGGTCATCAGTACAATGCCCTGAAGGAGCCTGAGAAGTTTCGAAACAGCGCCACCTAGTGGTGAATTTTTGTTTTTCAAACGCTTATAACTTTGGGTTTGGTACACTTATTTTCACGGGAGTCATCTTTTTGAGTTCCTGAATCGTTGCCGAGTCCAACGATACTAAACATGCTGGGTTTCGTGTTACGGTTGGTGTAACGTAGCGATTTAGCGCGAAAAAAACACTTGGCGATATCTTCAAAACCGCTGTTCCGATCGAGACGAAACCACCGCCAAAAACACGGAATCATAGCTCGTTAACTATACGCTAATGCCCAAATGCAAAAATATTGATAGTAAGGGGTAGTAAAATTCAAACAAAGTCATGTGTCAGTCATTTTTTAAGTGTTTTTTCATATAAATGTTTATAACTCGGAAGTGAATTGAGATATTTTCACCAAAATTGACACACATATGTATGGGGTCACTCTGAGGACACATAAAAAAAATTGTGGGACTGAGCCTCTTGGTGGCGCTATAATAGAACAAAACGTGAAATTCCCATTGACTTCAATAGAGTTTTGTGAAAAAAAATGCTATACTAAACAAATGCATTGGTGTAATATTACAAAACTCAGTGTGTGCCATAAGCAGCATGCCCTGAAGGTACTCAAAAGATTTTGAGACAGCGCCACCTGTTGGTCAAAAGTTATAATTAATTTCTGAGAACGCTAATAACTTTTGAATAAATTTGCCTATTGCAATGAAACTGATCTTAATAGATTCCTTCTGTTATGCCGAAAATATAGATATCAGGTTTTCCATAATCAGACAAACTTCCTGTTCGCCATCTTTATTTCTTTGAAAAACCTTCTTTTTCGAACTCCTCCTAGACCGTTTGTCCGATTTTCACGAAAATTGAATCGTATCATCTCCAGACCGTGCCGACTAAAAGTTATGAATTGCACGATGATAGACAAAACCGTTTTCGTATACCACAGCATCAAAATGTAGGCATGCTGCCAAAATTACTATTTAGGCTTTATCTCTGCAATGCCTTCACATTTTGACACCAAACTTTGCATGTGTCATTGTTACCTCAGTCTGACCACATCACATCTATTTCGTAACTGCGCCACCTATTGTTCGAAAGTGATAACCCATTAAATCATCTTATAAGTTAATGTTTGTGATTTTCTTAGCCATTTGCCCAAAGTTCTCTCAAAATGCCCTTAATTGCTCCTTGCTGCAGTTGGTCTGCCACTCCTTGCCATTTTGGCATATGTTGCCGCTTCTTGCGCTTGGCCCCGGTAATGGCTGCTTGCAGCTATATTTCTCCTTCTTTCTGTGAATGCTGAGGAGAGTTCTCGTGATATAACAGTTTCTGTCCTTGTTTTAATGTGTCTTCTTAAGCATATGGACGCATGGGCTGTTTTGGGCACGCTTTTCTCGAAGGAATTGTGTTTCTTTTATAATTTCTCCCTCAGCCCCCTCACTTCATGTTTCTTTCTCTCTCGTTTTTTTTTTTTTTTTTTACTTTGTTCTCACTTTTGCTGGCATATTTAAAGCATTTGAAAAGCCTCGGACATCTGTTCGACCTACTTAGTAATCTGCTGGCTAGCTACAGCCTCTGCTCTCTATATCTGACCTTCCTCCTTTTTAAGTCTTTGAGACCCGTCGAAGGCTGTTTGGAAAAAGGTGCATCTAAAAGAGTAATTGTAGTGCTGCTATTCTTTAGAGGACTGCTAGTGTTGGATTAAGGTCGATTGCACTGTACCGCTGAACCCCATCTTTGACCTGTCCATTTATCACTCGCTAACGGTACCTTCAACACATGTAGCAATGAGTGTACTATATAACGTAGAGTATGTACCTGTATATGTAATATTGTGTATGACCTTCATTCTATGGGCAGAAAATCAATGAGACATTCTTTAAAATATCTTATTTTGAGTTCAACAGAAGAAACTCAAGACAGATTTGGAACGACATAGGGGTCAGTAAATTAGTCACTTTAGGGTGAAGTATCTGTTTAAGCTTTCAAGAAAATATGACTTTTCAGCTTCTCTACAACATAAACCCATGAAGCACTACAAATGACAATCTTCCGATGTTCTTAAATATTTGTGTGCTACTATATATATATATATATATATATATATAGTCCCTGACAAAAGTCTTGTCGCTTGTGTTCAAATTGATCTAAAGTGCCGCTGAAATATATTTCTAATCAAGATTTTTATTACAAGAAATGGCTCATTTTAATCCCAACAGCTTTTGCAATAATGTTTCAGTGCAAAACGAAACTTTCAAAAAGTATTCTAATATTCACAGCTTGGTAAAACCCAATGTTTCACTCCAGCAGAGCTCCACGAGGCCTGGTCACCTAAAGTCCCTGTGTCAACCAGAACAGTTTGTCGGATTCTATCTCAAAATGGCCTCCATGGTTGAATCAGAAGCCAACACTAAACAAAAGACAATTGAAAAACCGTGTGGCATTTGCCAAGGCCCACAGCCTG
Source organism: Pimephales promelas (assembly GCF_988280905.1). Lineage (NCBI taxonomy): Eukaryota > Metazoa > Chordata > Actinopteri > Cypriniformes > Leuciscidae > Pimephales > Pimephales promelas. Next base: position 17,861,772 of record NC_142778.1, read on the forward strand.
CTAAAAGGATAGATGCTTGGAAAGTGGAAGGTGGATTTTTCAGATGAATCTTCTGTTGAATTACACCACAGTCGCCGCAAATATTGCAGGAGACCTAATGGAGCCTGCGTGGATCCGAGATTCACCCAGAAAACAGTGAAGTTTGGTGGCTGAAAAATCTTGGTCTGGGGTTACATCCACTATGGGGGTGTGCGAGAATCTGCAGGGTGGAAGGCAACATCGATGGTCTAAAATAACAAGAAATCTTAGCTACCTATTATATTCCCAACCATAAAAGAGGCCAAATTCTGCAGGAGGATGGTCCTCCATCGCATATTTCCATCTCCACATCAAAGTTCCTCAAGGCGAAGAAGATCAAGATAGGATTGGCCAGCCCAGTCACCAGACATGAACATCATTGAGCATATGTGGGGTAGGATGAAAGAGGAAGCGTGGAAGACGAAACCAAAGAATATAGATGAACTCTGGGAGCCAAGACTGCTTTCTTTGTTATTCCTTATGACTTTATTAATAAATTGTATGAATCCTTGCCAAACCACATGGGTTATTTGTTCATAGAAAATTTGTTCAATGTCTGTATAGGCAAAAAAACCTTTTGTCTTGCCAAAATTTGACCTTTCTGTCTTGCTTCAATTGTTCTGTCTTGGGAGGGTTTTAGCTTTTCATATGAGCTATTTCTAACACCAACTGATTAATTAAAAGTCTGGTTAATAGCAGGTGATTCTACAAAATAGATAAGCGACAAGATTTTTTTAGGGACTGTATACATATATATATATATTTGTGCTGTCAAACGATTAAAATATTTAATCGCGATTAATCGCAATAATGTCAGTAAACTTGCGATTAATCGCACATTTTTATTCTAAATGTCTTTTGATTTCTTTTTGTTACATTATGTTTTTCTCATTTTAATTTCCCTTGTCAACATGGAAAAGTGGATTGGCTTGTTTAGTGCAAATGTTTTTTATAACATTGGAATAGTGTTCAATTTCACACTTACATATATAAATAATCTCTCACACAATGCAACACTGTCTATCAATAAAAGGGTGAAAGAAATACTGACGAGGTCCTGATATTGACAAGAGGGTGAAGAATTCGCATCATCTGTGTGTGTGTGTGTTTGCTTGGCCATCATCAAGTGGTGTTTCAGACTGGACGTGCTGCGATGATGATCGCTCAGTTCACAAAGACAAAACACAGATCACTTGGTCTTGTCAATGGGACAATTTGGCAACTTTTTAAAAGTAAACTTTCCATTCAGAATCTTAGGGTATCCATTTCGGCGTCTCGCGCTCGTCATCCACTCAAAACGTAACGTTACAATTTGGCCGGCTCGCAAGCCGAAACGAGTGTGTGCGGCACAAAACGTCCAAAACGAGGTTTTGTTGCTTCTTCGACCAAAGCGCAAGCGGATCTATCTAGAACGGAAACAAAACAACAGGCACGCCACAAACACACGTTTGAGCTTGCGAGCCGGCTTTGAGTGGATGACGAGTGCGAGACGCCGAAATGGATCAGGACGCATGCCGCGTCCTGTTGCAAAAGCATTTGAAAAAACTACAAAGTTTGCTAGGACAAAAAGACTGTTAATCGTGCGATAAAAAATTAACGCCGTTAAAATGGGTTTGCGTTAACACCGTTAAACTGACAGCCCTAATATATATATATATATATATATCGGCTGAGCGAACTGCATCACTAATTTTGTTGAATGGATTTTTGTACTTTAAATGGGTTCCGGAGGCAGTTTATTACTTTCTGAAAGCGGAGTTTGATTGGGAGATTATTCCATATAGTCGCACGTCAGAGGCGCCTGCACCATTGGATGTGCATTTGCCGCAGCACAGCCTATTAATGAGCCAAGCGCTCAATGAGCTCAAGCCAAACGCTCAAAGCGCTCAACCAAGGACTTAACAGTGGCTATAAGAAGCATATACAGGCTGTTATTTCAGCAAAAGGAGGCTCTACTAAATATTGATGTGATTTTTCCATTGGGGTGCCCAAATGTCTGCCTGTTTTTGTTGTGACTCATATTGCTTTGTATCTGTTAATTCAATAAATGTTATTTACGGTTTCAATAAGGTATATTATAAATAATAAAAAAAATGAAGTTGCTGCGTCGAAAGGCCAGCAGATTATTAACTGAAATTATGATAATTATCAGGGGTGCCCAAACTTATTTGCATATGTTGCAATAAAACAGTTCAATTCTATATATTTTAGGGCTGAAACAACTAATCGATAAAATCGATTATAATCAATTATGAAAATTGTTGTCAATGAAAGTCAGTATCGATTAGTTGGTCTTACGTCACGGGGATTGTTTACTGGTGATTGGTTGAAACAGGCCAGTAATGATGCTCTCTATCTTACATGCGCTTCATGAGGCAGGTCTCTCTCCCTCGACGCTCTACCCTGCTGCGCGCGCAACACGGACGCTTTGGAGCACATTATCTTCTGTCTCGCATGCGCGCTCTTGATTCCGTGAGTTTGAACTAATTTGCGGGCATCAGGGAACTGTTATCAATATGCAGCATACATGAATGCGGCATATTGATCTCACCTTTCGGCCAAATTCACCGTTTTGAAACTGAAATATGTGACCTACGTTAATTGTGTACACTTTATACTAAATGAAGCCATACTATAGGCCATACTATAGTATAATGTGAGATAGAAATGTATATTATTTAAGTAATTAAATTTAGGTTGAATTAAGGTTTTCCCTTCGCTGCGGCTGTCAGTCATTCTCTATTCGGTGTTCAAACAGCACGTCGCATTCGGTTATGACAGTTAACATGATGAAACTCTTTCCAAGATTCAATTTTAATATTATTATAATTGATCCGTAGATAAAGGTCTATGGTTCACATAAAATCATTATCTTGCAAGACTTTTATTGCTGTAACTTAATCACTTTCCACTGAGTGTCTGTTAGATCACAACACTAGAGTAGTCAGCGCACTATAATAGGTGGTTTGCAGTCACGTGATTGTATTGACGCGCGGAACGCAGATGGAGGGCAAGGAGTGAAGAGCGCAATGGACGAGATGGAGGAAAATCTGTACTGTACTACTTTAGACGCTATTACAAGAGAAATATATAAACAGAAAATCGAAACATATGTTGGACGTGATCCTTACGTTATGAAGAGGACCGATTTTCAACTGAATTGAGAGATTTGCCTGCCATCGAGGCTGTAAATATCAGCAACTAACTCGTCTTACAGACATACTTTGACTTTACAAAGTTCGGAAACTGCTATGTTACACAAACAGCCACATAAGTGTATTTAAACACCGGAATAATGTAATTATAAGCCACATAAATATTAACTCACAGTTGACGAAGTGATCACTGCGCACACACACACAGGCATTTTCCCATTCGGCTCCTCCCGACCGCAGACGTAGGTTTATAAGGCATTTTCCCGGTGTTTTTCTGTCAATTTCATGTACTTTCCTCCCTTATGAACAACAACTTTTGTCACACGATAAAAACTCCTCGTGGTTTGATCGATTTGAGCAACCATAAACGACGCAAAACATAGGCATTTTGAGTGTGTTTAAGTGCTTCCTAAATATAGAAATCACTTCCTGCCCTCCATTTGCGCTTCGCGCCATGGCAACGCAGTTGCGTGACGTCACGTGAAAACAAGCTATTGTTCATCACGCGCACAGTAGCCTAACTGAAATTTAAAACTGTTAAAAGAAAAGGCTGAATAAACTATTGCATAGATACTGTATAATACACTATGCATCGATATGTCTTTCTCTTTCCTTGGAGCTTTTAACTTTTCAATGCGGACTCGAAGAGCTGCGCGCCGCCCTGTGACTCCATGTGGCTTCAAGTGCATCATTCAGCGCTCGTGATGTGCATAAGCACTTTGTGCAGCACTGTATTGCAGTTTTTCATGATCATGTCATAATACTTTGAAAGATAACACAATGAAAGATTATTAATAGCCTTTGTTCTGTCCATCTCTTACATGTTGCTGCCTCACTAAACACCTGTGCTATACATTTAAAACAGCAGTGCATCTGATTTTTACGTTGTTTTTCATGAATGTATTTTACAACAATACAAAGAGCAATGCGTAACTAAATATTCAGATTTTATACAATTATTGTGCACTTGTGATTTTTCTAGGCTAAGTTTTGATGAGTTATCCACTAATCTAGTTTATAATAGCATTTTTTTTATATGTACATATATATATATATATATATATATATATATATTTGTTGTTTTTCTTTATAATGAAGTTGTCTCTAAGTATTGTGTTTAACACAAAAAAAAAATGACTATCAGATCACCGAGGCCTCATCCTGCTCGCCACAACCCTGATTTGGGGTTTTATTTAGTTGTAATAAATGACAAGGATGCATCATCAATTACACACCTAATGCACATCCAGGTAATTTTGTTGGTAGATAAAAACAGAATAGGAAATAAATAGGAAATTCCCCAGCATGTCCAGTTTGTGCCTGAATGCACATTATATATTCTTATAAGTTTATAAATAAATAAATAAATAAATAAAATGATATACTCTCCAGCTGAAATATAATCGGGTTTGTCGAGTAACTACCTGCATCTCAGTGTCATAACAGAGCGCTAAACATCACATCACACCGTGTGAATCTGTGCTGTTGATTCAGTGGATCAATTAATGGGAGGGAAGAAGGTCTGGATAAAAAGAAGAGTCATTCTTCTTTATTGATTAAGACGTTCTTTCCTCTCTCAGGTTTTTAACCCCTCCTTCAATCTTAAGTATGCAAATACAATTAAAACTAGAATCATCGATCAACACCCAAATAATCAGAAAGCATCTTAATGCTTTTAACACAAGTCAAGTACAACAGCAACATCCTCATCACGGCCACACTGAATGGATCTTCTATTTATCAGAGAAAGCTAATGAAATGTATAACTGTTTCCACAAAGATATGAAGCAGCACTACTGTTTTTAACATTGATAATAATAATAAATGTTTCTTGAGCAGCAAATCAGCATATCAAAATGATCTCTGAAGGATTATGTGACACCGAAGACTGGAGTAATGATGCTGAAAATTCAGCTTTGCATCACAGGAATAATTTAATTACATCTTAAAATACATCCACAGAGAAAATAATAATAATAATAATTCACAATATTTTTGATTGTACCAAATTTTGATCAAAGAAATCCAGCCTTGGTGAGCAGAAGAAATAAAACTTTCTTAAGGGGTCATATAATGCCATTTTTATAAGTTAATGATTCTTCAGGGTCTAAATGAAAAGGTTGTAATATACTTTAAATAAAAAGTATTTTAAGAAAACACACATTTTACCTGGTACTCATTTTACCACTCCGTTTAAGTGCATGCGTCTTTAAATGATAATGAGCTTCGATTATCCCGCCCCTCTGTTCTGTGTGGTGTTTTGACAACACACATGGAGTGTTGCCTTGACAACAGTTGAGGGTATATTTTGGAGAAAGAATGGCAGCGGGAGCCTCTGAGGACACACCTGTGCAACCGTATCAATTTGAACCGGAGTCGAAGGCGGAACAAGATGACGGGTGACGGCCCGAAGAAGTTCGACAATTAATTCTAGAACAGGATGTTTCTGAATGGTTGGTTAACGTAATGTCACTTTGATCTATCTTTGTATGTACTGGCAGGGTAGAGTAGTGAGATATGAACGCTATGTGTTTACTGATGTAACTTATACATACAAAGTTTGTAATAACACAATAACCATAACACGTTGTTCATTATAAATATGGGATTATGAATTATATTAAGAATGACATACATGGAAACACGTAATGTATCCTGAGTGTGAACCTTCACCATTCAACGCATTCATCATGAAGCATACACGCAATATGCAAAGTTTAATATAAAGTTAATAAAACTTAAAGGGATAGTTCACTCAAAAATGAAAAATCGGTCAGTTTTAACTCACCCTCATGTTGTTCCAACCCCGAAAGACCTTCGTTCATCTTCGGAACACAAATTAAGTTATTTTTGATTAAATCTGAGAGCTGGATCATTCCTCTATAGGCTCCTAAGGGACTGAAACTTGCCGGCCACGAAAAGTTATTAAAGACATTGTTAAAATAGTCCAAGTGACTACAGTTTCGCAATCTTAAATTTATCAAATGACGAGAATACTTTTTGAGCGCAAAAAAAGACTTTATTTCAACTATTCATTTCCTTCTCTGTGGGGCTCTATTCAGTAAACGTAGTGTGATAGCTCAGAGCTACGTCACACATTGGCTTACTATTGGCCAATGCTGGTCATGTGTGTGATACGTGTGATGTACAATAACAGAAGCTTACACTGTTACACTAGTGAACTCACTCGAGCCCCACAGAGAAGGAAATTATTAGTTGAATATAGTCGTTATTTTGGGGGTTTTGCGCACAAAAAGTATTCTCATCGCTTGATAAACTTAGGAATGAGCCTCTGTAGTCACTTGGACTATTTTAACTGTCTTTAATAAGTTTTCGGGGAACAAGTTTCAATCCCTTAAGAAGCCTATGGAGGAGTGATCCAGCTCTCAGATTTCATCAAAAATATCTTAATTTGTGTTCCGAAGATGAGCGAAGGTCTAACGGGGTTGGAACAACATGAGGGTGAGTAAAAACAGACAGAAATTTTCATTTTTGAGTGAACTATCCCTTTTAACAACCACTTCTTCTGGAGGTGCAGCAGGGACACGAATAGTTGGTACCCAATCTTTTTTTCAGGAGCAGCTTCATTCTTAGGAAAACCAGCTTTATACTGACCCTCGTTTATAAAGCAGTCTGGTGAGAAATGATTCGAGCAAACATGAAAGCATTGACGTTGATCGTGGGGAATATTCCCTTCGAAAACAAAACTCAGCCACTGCGTCTTCAGCGTTTCGGATTTAGGAACATCAAAATAATTTCTGTGTTTGTTATTGCACCCAAGAACAGAACAACACAATCTCTTAGATGCCATTCTTCTCCAGCGTATCAACTATGGCGGACTATGCTGACAGCTCACTCAGGGCGGGTCTGTGTTGAAACGCTGCTGTCAATCAACAATCGTGGGAGGTGTGTCGATATGAGACAGGGAAAACATACAAGTAGATTAAAAAAAAAACTTGATGGATTTTTATCATTATATGATGGTTGCGTACAGTGCCAACACACATTTCAGTACAGTCAACTCGTAAAAGTGCATGTTGCATTATATGACCCATTTAAGGTATTAAATAATTCTTGCTAACCCCAAAATTTTGAATAGCTTTGCTTTGAGTCTGCTTTGCATCAGGTTCCTGATCTCACTGTCAGGGTTTATTTTGTGACAATGATCAAATAGTCAAGAATATCATTAGAGTTTTTAAATAGTAATTTTTTGTCTTGCATGAATTGTTCTTGCCTCTGGGTCTGTGTTTGCAGACATGCGTGTGAATTAGTTGTGACTTTATGCATGAACGTTACATTAGTGCCACATGATCGCTCCTCATTAGACTAGCTGCTTACAGATTTATTTGCATATGAATCTGTATAGTAAAACCACTGTGCATGTGCTGTACACATCTGTATGTTTAAAACTCACCAGCTCCTCGTTGTTTAGAGTCGTTCTGTTCACGAGCCCAAACGCAATGCCTGCCTTTCGAGCAGCCAATGTCTGAAAGGAATTGAGAGCGAGCCAGAGTAAGGGAGGATGATAAACACAATGCTCAGGAACTCAAGTAAAACACTACAAGCTAAAAATCTGTTGTATTAGGCTAAATGTTTCCATGTGGGATAAGACAATTTCTGATTACTCAGACTGGGAAACCACTTTCACCATCCAGCAGATATTCACCGGTTACATAGAATGCAGCTCTCAGAAAGCTTTTCATTTTAGATTGAATAGAAGAACTAGATGAACATGTAGGCTGTATTCTGCTCTAATATGCTTTCATTTCATTTAGGTGTGCTGTGATTTTAAAGGAACACTCCGACTTTTTGGGACTTTAGCCTATTCACCTTACCCCCCAGAGTTAGATAAGTCCATACATACCTTTTTCATCTCCGTGCGTGCTATAAGTCTGTTTGACGCACCCACCGCTAGCCTAGCTTAGCACAAAGACTGGATGTGAATGGTTGCAGCTTTTATACTAATCCAAATGAGTGACAAAATAACGCAAACTTTTTCCTATTTACATGTTGTGGTTTGTATAGTCACAGAGTGTGCAAATATCAAGGCCATATGAGACACAGACATCTTTTGACCGTATAAATACTATATTTTCTGAAGGGGAAGCACTGCTACTTGGGCAGAGTGATAACAATCACCTGAGACGCACCGTGACGAGGAGCAGAGAGTTCGCTTCGCTCAGCGTTGGAATAAAGAGTCAGCAATTACTAACGTTAGATAGAAAAGCAAAGTTTATCATGGGTGTTTGCTTTATTGTATGAGCTGTGACAATAAACAGGGGAGACCAGGTAATACAGTACCATGTTTCATTGATTTCCAACCAAAAACGCACCCAGATTTATAAATATCACATGAATAAATAATTATTATTACAGGAATCAATATATTTTAAATGCAATTTATTAGCTGAACCAAATGTATTCAACAGTAAATACATTTGCCTATATAATATACAGTATTGCATTACTATAGGATAGAATAAGGGGAAAGTAATAGCACAAATTGTTTTTGCACAATGAACTCACAGCCTATCGTACCCTTTTGCACGCTCAAGTTCGTTATTTCCATGGTTATTTCAAATTTAGGCTACTAGGCGCGCCGCGCGCAGGGTGCAAGTTCAACGCGGTGAACGCGTTAGTTTTTTTTCCCAAGCGCGTCCGCACCGCATCAAGATAAAAACATATTCATACCCTAATCATATAATAGTGTCACTAACGTTACATTAGATCTGGCTAAAGGCACTGTTACAGTAGGTCATCTAAAAACATAACGGAACACTTACCTCAGCTGCAGGTGATCCACTTGTCCTGTCTATCGATGGGATGGCCGTATCCTTCAACACATTATGGTCCGTGTGGCAAATTCCATTTTTTCAAAATAGTCGTCCTCATTGAAATGTACCGAGCAAACATAATGTCCCTTGATAATCTTAGGTGTGTTTGGATAAATATCCAGAGTAAGTTAGCCATTTCTTCATCCAGTCAGCGTTTTTAGTTGGAATTCTGTGAAACATGGTATTACCTCCCCTATTTACAGTCGCAGCTATTTACAATAGAGCGAAAACCCATGACTGTAAACTACGCTTTTACTATTTATAAATTGCTGACTCTATTACCCAAACACCGAGCGAACTCTCCGCTCCTCACCACGGCGTGTCTCAGGGGATGCGGTTATTACGCCGTCAAAGTAGCAGTGCTTCGCCTTCAGAGAATAGTTCCCAGGTTTTATACGGTTAAAAGATGTCTGTGTCTCATTTGACTTTGTTATTTGTACATTATGTGACTATACAAACCACAACATGTAAATAGGAAAACGTTTGCGTTATTTTGTCACTCATTTGGATTAGTATGAAAGCTGCAACCATTCACATCCAGTCTTTGTGCTAAGCTAGGCTAGCGGTGGGTGCGTCAAACAGACTTATAGCACGCACGGAGATGAAAAAGGTATGTATGGACTTATCTAACTCTGGGGGGTAAGGTGAATAGGCTAAAGTCCCAAAAAGTCGGAGTGTTCCTTTAAAAATGCTGTCTAGGTGGATTGCGGGCTCACTAGAATTGTAACCTAGCAGGCATTTTCTTTTATGAACACTGAACAGAATTATACATATTCAGAAACATTCTTCATTTTTACATCAAATAAAGAAAAAAAAAAGAAAAAAATTATAAATAAAAATATAAAAATATTACAAATATTTAATAATAAGATTGGGCTTCCAGATGTCTGTTCACACATTGATGTCTGTTGTCTGTCAGACAGACAGACAGACAGACAGACAGACAGACAGACAGATAGACAGACAGACAGTTACTGCACCATAACTTCATATCTAATGAGCTAGAACAAATTAAAGTGAAACTTAAACAGTGAGTAATTTGTATTCTTTCCAAACACACACACACACACACACACACACACACACACAGGGTCTCTTAGGTAGATAATGATACATCTGCTGCCTTCAGCTGACTACTGTAGATAGCAGTTTAAGCAGTTTTAAGCAGACAATCACTGGATTCAAACGTGCATTCATTAAATGTCATTAGAATTCAAGAAACTTACCAAAGCCTAGAGTGTCCAGTCCAGGTGCAGGGAAAAGCACAACAGAACACAAAATTAGACATTTGGTGACGGTGAGCTGTCACATACTGAAGAGCACATCTCTTTACGTCATACCTGCCGTCATGCAGAAAATCAGATCAAGAGTCTGTCTAAAGCGCAGAGAGAAAGCTGCAGAGGTGAGGCTCAATCCTTAAATAACTCACCTCTGACATGCAGCAGAAATTTACAGTTCACTCATGCATTTGCTGTGCAAATGTTTGGTAAAGATACTGAAAGGTGCCCTGACATAGTCCTACAGCCTGTGAGTAGTTTTGCCATAAGACAGCATGTGTTAAAGCCAGCTAAAAAACACGATCCAAAGAGTTCAGGACAGAGAACGAAAGAGAGAGAGAGAAAGAGCCAATGCGGGGGAATGGGACACTACAGAGCCGGTCAAAAGTCATAAAGCCACGATTAGCCATATCGAGATCAGCAGGCTTGGACAGCGGACCATACTGGACTCGTCTTTACCATCTGACCCTGAACCTGAAGGTGGTAAAGACCAAGCGGGCTGCTAACGCCCCCTTAAAGCAGGGGTGCATAGGGAAATAGGATAGATTTGACCTCTACATGAACGTCAAGTGTTGATGTAAGTCTCAACATGCACTTGAATTGCTGAGGGTTGCTGCAGGCAATGGAATTGTAGTCTAAATTTTGGAGGAATTTTTCTCTGAGGTCACGTGACCGACTGTCGTTGCCCTGAAGCAATCACACAGCCAACAAGGGGACAGAAACAGACGACAGAGGCATGATGGGATAGACCAGATCGGACCCGGTACAGCACTGACTTCATCCACGCTGTAAAAGGCTTAGTGGCGCACGTCACTTTTACATGGATTTAAAAAGGCACACAGTTAAATCAGAAGTCAATGAAGTCCTCAGATATATTTTTGGGTAGAGTTGTCAACATTTCGGTTTCGAATGTATCTGCTGTCGATTGACTGAAAACGACCGTTTTGAAGGGAAATCTGACAACTCACGGAAAAATATCACCCATAATCAATATGGGCCCAAGTGGGAATGGACCACAGGACACGGCAAAAAAACAAAATAACAAACTGAACGATGACCCGTACTTACCAAAATAGGGTTGGTTTTTAATTTCATGCAAAATATGGACAGATACAGCATCAACATTTGTCCTTCAGAAGCAGAACATTTGCACAAAACTCAATGTAAGAATCGGTTAAGAAAATTTCCTCTAACAAAAATCAAGAAGAGATGGAGACAAAGACATGTAGACGGACTGCAAGAGCTCAAACGAGAAAACAAAAAGAAATCCTTTGAAATGTTAACAACAAATGCAAAAGTATGAATAGAAACATACGACATACTACATAGATGCTGTGGATCGATCATTCGCCGCCTAGAGTCTCGTAAATTAAATAGAACTTCATTATTAATATAAGAGCACTACACATTTAAAGACAAGACAGATGATTTGAACTCTGCAGATATTGTGGACAACACCAGGTGAGTGACCTACTTTTACTCTGGTGGAGCGTAAAACCCTTAAAATAGCATCAAAACATAAACACGTGTGCGCCTCTATCTTGCATGTGCCCTGCTGACAGTGTTGGATTGTAAATTCCGACTAGTGACCGTGTGCACGGTGGCTCTGATTGGCTAATACAGTCTTCTACAGCTCCATCAGTCAAACATAACCGTGCTGGGCATGATTACTCACCAGGTCTCGGACAATAGGCATGGTCCTCTTGCGACGTAAATCTGGCATGCTGTCAATGCCATAAAGTATACTGCCAACCCTGGGGATGGAGGCAGATTTAGAGTCTATTAATACCATAATCATGCTGTACGCTGTGAAACATTACCCGGATAAAAAGCAGTCGGCTGATTTACAGCACTGGCAAATGACATGGGATGGGCAGAGGGGGCTGGGAGGAACAGGAAGTCCATCATAATTGCTCTTGCCTCACACAGACCCATACTATTCATGCACAGAATACTTGGTCAAATTAGGCCTTACAACCAAAGCACACTCCACTGAGTACTGTATTCCACAATGCAATATGCTAAACTTATTCATATACATCATCTTCTTCACTAATCATTTGATCCGATATCAATTTCCGATATGATACCTGTATGATCAAATAAATCACGCTTTGGTTTTTAATGTCTCCATACTGAGTTTTTATTTGATTGGACTACCAAATATTAAAAAGAACTGTTCACAAAATTGCAATTAAAAATGTCAAATAAATATTTTCAACATCAAATTTGGATGAATGCAATGACAATTTACCATGCAACTGTTTAAAACGTTTTTCGTTGCATTATCCATACCGTTTCACATGGTATTTTTAAAAATCGAGGGTGGTACACACATACTGCAGAGAATACAGTATGCTTGTATTGTATGAACATAGGCGAAATAGATCTGGAGAATAACTCTGCATGTCAATAATTCTAAAATACACACATACACATTCGAGAGTTTAGATTAGGTCAGGATGTTCTCATACTGCACATTTCTATAAACTCAAGTCTTTTTCAATCATGCAGAGCCCAAATAAACACGTTTGTCTTTGTTAGGAAGAAAGTGACATCATCAATGCTTAATGAGAACGGCCTTTACTAAATGCCAACAGTGTAGGGTATATTTATTTATTTTTGACAGCTCATTACCAAAAATGTAATTCATCCCCACTACATTCATTAACCTGAAGACATACCATTGTAAACAATTAACACTAGATCAGGTCCCAAGAAAATCCACAAATAACATTCCATGCACATTCCTGCTCTCCTGCCTGAGGTTTATCAGAGAAAAATAATATCAGCGAGTGTGTGTCAGTGATAAATGGAAGACGAGGAGACCCAACGGCTTGAGGCACCAACACGCACACACAAACATTATTATGCATCTATAAAAGTGTAACTCTAGACAGTGTATAAGGGTGTGCAGATCAGCTGTCTTTATTTCAAGTGTGTTTTGCAGTTGAGTATGTCTGTACTCACCCTCCGCCAGTCAACCCCAGTTTGGCTGGGTCCAGGATATTGACACAACCCTGTCAAACAAGAAAACAGCCTGCTGATGATGACTTACACAGATCAATAAGACACTGTACTTAAGTACAGTAAGACTGTACTTACTGTATAGAATTTACCTGTACAGTAAATATAAAACATGGTCACAAAGAAACAGACAAACAGTGACAAACATGTGTAAATATACAGACAAATACATTACAAAAATATCTGTCTTTCTGTCTATTTATCTATCTCCATCCATCTCTGTCCTGTCTGTCTCTCTACCTGTATACCAGTGGAAATATCAATGGTGTTCTTATCTATATGAATCAAATGTAAATTCATTACAATTATAAATCTCATCAAGTTTTTTTTTTTCTTTTAGCATTTTTGCATTTCATTTTTGCATGTGATCTTGTCTAATCATAGTTTGATGGAGGCATTGCCTCCTCTCATGTGACTTTCCTCATTCATTCTGAAATAGCCCCCACCAAACCCACCTCACGCTTAGTGGGTCAGTTAAAACTCAATAGGCTCAGGGGAGGCGAAAAAGATGTGGCGTCCCACTGCAACTTTGCGTGCTGGTATTGCTGTTGAACAGTGTTACTTAAGAAAAATGAGTGATTTACAATGTCATATTTTGTAATATTTGCATTATTTTATTTTTGTAATATGGATTATATTTTCATCCATTTTTTTTAAAGAGGAACTGCCTCCCTTGCCTACCCAGAGGAAACACCCCTGTTACTACAAATCTACTGCATCTATACTACATCTATCTGTATATCCATCCACCCATAAGTTTATACATCTATCGAGCCATTTACCCATCTATTTATCTGTCTATATGTTTTTCTGTCTATCGGTCTATTTGCCTATGTCTCATTGTATAATACTGCTTATTAACATCACCACCAAACAGAACACTGGAAAAACATGCAGCATATATTATGTGAATTCAGAAATGAACAAACACAAACAGAAATGGGTGAACAATTATATAAGTAAAGAAAACACAAGAAGACCTCCGTGTCCAGAGCAGTGCTGTCTGCAGAAGAGAAGCAGAAAGACAGAGAGGAACGTTAGAAATAACAGCATATATCGACATCTTTATCTATAAATAACTGCACACACTTATAATGACTTGTGCCTAATGGAGCCAAACAAATAGTGCCAGCACAGCTCATTTACGATATCTCAGTCAGAGTAATCTCTGATACACACACACACAACCTTGAGCCAATATATCATGTTTCTCTCTCTATACTACACTGGCCATATAGTGCTGTAAAAGCCTGCGGTGCCTGGCACAGAGAGACCGCTTATGTTTATTTAAATACACTTTCAGACAATCAATATCCAAACACGATTTCTGCCAAATTATGGGCAGATTCAAACCTCAGAGATGAGGTTACACTGATGACCATTATACTGACCCTGATTTCTCATATTACAGTAGATAATCCATAAACTCCTTCCCCTCTTTCCATTCGTCTCATTCTCCCTCAAAGTTCACCTCAGACGCTTTAATGTCACTCAAGTGTTTAAATGTAATGGTGATGATTAGTTCAGCTTTAGTGTGATAGCTTCACAGCTCACTGGACCACGAACAATAAAAGTGAGACTTCAGAGGTCAATAAACGCACAAAGACGCCTAAAGAACAGCCTTGAAGCTGAAATCTAGCTGGTCAATAAAGTGAACACGAGCATGGTCGACGAAGTATTGATCAAATCTTTCCTGTTGGGCTTGTGAAGGGTTACTCATCCTTTTTGTAGCGTAGTGTGAAAACACTAAACCGAGGGCCAATCAGTATATATTTGGGTGTTTAAATGCCCTGTTCATTCCAAAACGATTTTATAGCAACAAAACATCCAACTTTAACTACTAATTGGGTTTATGGGTCTTATGCATTATATCTTCAAAAATTATGTTGATTTAAGAAAATTAAGAATTCTTTGGTCATTCTTACATCATGTCCAAGTAACAAAGTACCCCAACATAAAAATACATTTATTTTATATATAATTAAAAAGTTCAGCATCAACGTATTTTTGAAGTCAACATGTTTTTTACGGCTATCACTAAAAAAAAGTCACATCACACATTTTATCTTGCAGAATATCCTGTTTCACTCTATATGACACTACAGAAATAAGTAGGATTATAAATGAAAAATCACATTTTGACATTAAGAGAACATTAAGTTTGGTAACACTTTACAATAAGGTTTCATTAGTTAAACTTTAGTTAACTATGCTACTTATGTTAAGATGAACTAGGAATGAACAATACTTCTATAGCATTTATTAATCTTAATGTTAATTTTACTAATGCATTATTAAAATCAAAAGTTGTATTTGTAAACATGAGTTGATGCACTGTGAACTAACATGAACAAACTATTAACAGCAATATGTTTAGCATTGATTAATAAATACTGTAACAAATGTATTGCTCATTGTTAGTCCATGTTAGTTAATACATTAACTAATGTGAACAAATAAGACCTTAATGTAAAGTATTACCAAGTTCTAATTCTGATTGATTTTAAATTTGAAATATTCTTTACAGATCACATGATTTTGACCCTAAAAAAAAGATCACACACTGGATGTCCAATGTCTGCAGAATATATATGCACTGAGGCATTTCTCAGATGAATTAGATTTCTTGGTCAGTGACAAATGAAATGAAATGAATATTTTGGCTGGGGTTCTCAAGAGGCTAAAACATATCAGTATATGGGAGAGGTGACAGAAAACCTCTTTCACTCATTTGGATCAATGGTCTGTTTCCACTAAGCTCTGGCTAAAAGCATTACTTTTATGAATAGTTGCTTTCAGAAAACTAATTGCAGGTAGGAAATATTATCTTAAAAACATACAATGCCATTCACCATTTAAATGACCATATTGGGATCATCTTTCCAAGTTAAACAGAAGTCTCATATGCTGAAACGTGTTACATTTCTAACGAAAGTTAATGAAAAACATTTTTCCTTTTTCTTAAGGCACTGATGAATAGTGCACAACAAGACCAAGAACATTTATTGGAAGTAATGTTCATGTTGTCTCGACACAATATGAAAAGTCTTTTGTAATGCACTTTAATTATGCATTCTATAATTTGATGTATTTCTGAGCGAAACAAGCTTAGGTGAAGTGATGGAGCAAGTTGTTACATTTCGATTAAATAATAAAAAATAAAAAAAACTATTACATTTGAATAACATGCGCTGATTAATCATTCACAATAAGACCAGCTACAAGTATGAATAAAGTAAACGTGAGTCAAATTTGATTATTCTTGACTTACATGTCCATCTCTGTGAAGAATATTCCTAATACTGTACATAATCCTTGATTATTGAAATGCAGTTCAAATGTAAAGCATTGAAAATCTGGAGCAGAACTATATTTTTCTGGGTTTGAAGAGCCAATAAAGAAATTACAATCTTAAAATATTAATTCCTAAAAACAGCGAGGAGATGAGACTTTTTCTGCTGCTTCACACTTTTCTTTTTTCTGATACTTCACACATCTGCAAGTGGCAAAAAGTATTTAAATATCCACATGTTTTTTAAGTCAGTTTTCTGTGAGTGATGTGATCTAAATACAAAATAGCAGAACTGGCTTACAAACAGCATCAGCTGACATCGATGGGTCATAGCGGAAGAAATAAAATTGATATAATAAACACGTGAAGTGTGGACTGCAGGCTCACACGGCTAGCCTCCGAAACAAGACTCATGTAAGAGTCCCAACAACACTGACCTGGTTAGCAAGCGCCCTTGGGAGGAGGAATTAGCATGTGAATGCAGTTCAGGATAGAACTAAATGAGATTGGTTTGGCAGAAAGAACAAATCCCAAGAGACCACACTGTAAAAGGCTCCTAAAAACGTGCAGCCTGAAGAAGACTAAACCTAAACAGCGATGATACTCAGAGACACTCCATGACAGTTCCTCATTTTATGCAAATGATTTCTGATAAGCACTCTTTAATTAGTCGAGGAGAAAATGAGAGCTGAGGAATTAAATTGGCTGTGTGAAAACAAGGAGCTAAACACCAGCACCGCTGAGTTGAAGAATATTTCTGTGCAGTTTTCTTCAAAGAGGATAAACCTAGAGAAAGCTAATCATTAACATTCCCATTTTAAGCCCTATCAACAGAAAATCATAAAAAATATTAAAAAAAACTAAATTATATTAAAAGGGTCTGTCTAAATACTTAGTTCCAAGTCAGTTTAATCACTGTTTTATGAATGCCCTGTTTTCATTAAAGCACACACACACGTCACTCACTCACACAGATTAGAGATCGTCCTGCGAACACACAGAAACAGGAGCACAGAAACTTCTTGTCAACACTGCCCTGCCACTTTTATTAAAAAATTAACTTAGCTACATTATATTACTCAGAAAGAAGATTGTAACATTTCTGTTTTTGAAGCAATTGAACTTGCACAGCTTCTTTGCTAGTAGAGAGACGCTGCACAGATGCAAGTCATTCACACGCACATCCCTCTCTCTCTCCGTTCAAATAAATAAATGTTATAATTCAATCAAATAAATCTAATCGCACTACTTTATCTATTATTTAAAGTGGATTGAATGCAAGATGTAATGAGAGGTAGCTGATGAAAATAACCATCATTTGATCCTTCCAGTCAAATATTACACAGCTACTCGCCACATAGGCCAACTAAATAATTATGCACGAAATATTGATCTGTATTGAAATATTTTAGAAGCTGTAGAATGTTCAACTAAACAGACATTTAAGAGATATGGTATACAGTCATTTATATCACTATTACACCGCATTTCGCCACTTAGGCTAAATTATTCTTGGGATAAAATATGTTGATTTCAGATGAAACCATTTTAAAATCGTACCTGTTTGTATCTCATAATCCAACTGTGTACAAAAATAGTCACTAAATGGCAGCAGCTGCGTTTGTGTGAAACAAGAGAGAGCGAGTCCACGATTCTGGGTTGTAGAGCTGGGCGATATGGCCCAAAAAAATGATCACGATTTTTTTTTTTATATATACATCAGTCGATGTCGATAATTATCACAATATATGTCATATCTTTATTTCTTTCAAGTTTAAAGGCAGATTTTTGCTCTGCCTTTCCAGTGAGAGTTGTAAAGACCCCTTTTGCAGCGACGTCACAGTTACGTCACGGCGCTAGCTGGAGGCAGAACAAAGTGAAAACTGGAGGCGGCAAATACAAAACAGCACAGATTCGGCTACATAATAAGGAGCTTAAATAATTGCTACTATTATTAAATGTCATCTTGTTGTGTTGTTTGGTGCAAGAATTGATGAAAAATTAATATGCTGTATCTGGAACTTTTATTTCTAGAAAAAATTTACATCATTAAAATCGCACTGTAATGTCACTCTTTACATTGTCGTGGTCTCGGCGCTGGCTCGGCAGAACTGCGGATCGTACACACAAGTCTTCTACAGGACCATATAGGCATCTAAAGATTTATATGCCCTCAGTTTCTCTTTACGATCGGTTTCTCTATAAGGTAGGTGTAGAAGTCAGGCCACTCAACCGAGGTAACGTACGTTAATCCTGTCAGATCATCCATGCATTGAGTGAGCGTGTAGGCGGCTACAGGTCGGCCAATCTGGTTCCGTCCGTTAAAAATAAATTTTGGAAATAACAATTGTGGTCCTGGACACTGAGTGACTTTACACATTAAGATAATATCGGATTTTCTCCAGTCATTGTTAAAAAACAAGCTAACAATCCTTGCTAACTAGCGTTAGTGAAGCGGCCAGAGGGATCTTTCTGCCTCCACCTAAGCTCCACCCACAAAAAAACGTCACCATGTTTACCAACTGTAAAAGGGTCTATAAACCAGAGTGTTAATTGTGTTTTTAAACTACTCTTTAAATTTATGTTCAAAAACATATTTTTTTTTTTTTATGTAAAGACCACATTTTTATTTGGTAAAAAGTAATATTCTGACTGTTTGAGTTGTATTAAAATTAACCATTGGTCATCCAGTCTCATGCATTTGATCATGATAACCACAGATAAAACCTCACTATCATGGCATAACTTTATGGTTTCTGTGGTATTTGTATGAAAAACAGTAGCCTAACAGATAAATACATTATTAAATACTGTACTTATATTCCATTAGTCATTTCATAATATTATACAATTTAATATGTATATCCCACATTTCATAGTGCAGTTAATATTACTAGGCTAATAATCTTACAGTAAATCCATGATAGGCTAAATGGATTCAGTATCAACTCAGATTCTGACTGTATCGTTGCACGCAGTGTTTCTCCTTTTTTTCAGCGGTGTTCCATCTGCCTTTAAACTGGTTTAAACTTGACATTTGTGTTCTTCCCTGAACTCGCGCGCTTCTCACTGGATCTTGTGAGTGAGACGATCAGAGTAATTGCGTCTGCGTGAGCCAACGCTGCGCTCAGTGCGCTGCCGTTTGGACTTTGAGCCGAGCGGGTAAATGCTCCGTGTGGCGCGCGCAGTTCAAATGAGTTTCGTTCCGCTTTTACCGCATAAACATTATCGAATATTTATCGACCTCTTGATATCGTTTTATCGAGAAAAATTATATCGCGATAATTATCGTTATCGTTTTATCGCCCAGCCCTACTGGGTTGCATAAATAAAGAACTGTACACAAAATATTGATTTGACTGAGGGTTAGGGTTTTAATATTTTATTAGCACACCAAATGCAAAAACTTTACGGACAAAAAACATTCCTAGCAGGCGTATAACACTGGTAACTTTAGTGATCCGGATGAGCCTGCGTTGTCTGCTTTAAAGGGTTAGTTCACCCAAAAATGAAAATTAAGTCAGTAATTAAAGCTGCAAGCAGCGATGGGCGGGCCCTCGCACCTGTAGCACGTCGGGGTCTGAGGCGGCCGCGTTTCATTTTCTGCAGCTCAGCCAGTGCGGCTGTGCATTTGCCACACTGCTTCGTTAAAGGCCACTTCCTGTTGCCAGCAGGTGGCGCTATGACTGTGGGTGAATTTCGGCATGTAGATTTGATCAGGGCGGGACTCTTGTCAAATGTGTTAAATTTCGTGCAGATCTGGGCATTTACAGCCAAGTTACTACAACTTCCTGTTTCATGGCGAATCATCGACGCCACGGACACGCCCATCGACGAAAACGCGCAGATAGCACAACTTTTCATCGTCAATGCCTTTAGAAGGCACAGCAGAAATTTGAAGGCGATCCGACTAAAGCCCTAGGAGGAGTTAGTTAAAGTACGTAATGAGTAAATCATCCAAAAATGGCGGTAAAATTAGAAATGGCTGACTTCCTGTTGAGTTTAGGGCATCGCTCCAAGAGACTTTTCTGTGCGTCTGGACATGGTAGATGTACCACAGAAATTTCGTACATGTCGGTCAAACATGCGACGGGGGCTGCTTCGTTAAATATCACTTCCTCTTGCCACTAGGTGGCGCTATGAATGTGGGTGAATGTCAGCATGTAGATTTGTTCAGGGCGGGACTCTTGTCAAATGTGTAAAATTTCGTGTAGATCTGGGCATTTACAGCCAAGTTACTACGACTTCCTGTTTCATGGCGAATCATCGACGCCACGGACACGCCCATCGACGAAAACGCGCAGATAGCACAACTTTACATCGTCAATGCCTTTAGAAGGTACAGCAGAAATTTGAAGTTGATACGACTAAATCCCTAGGAGGAGTTCGTTAAAGTACGGAGTGTGTAAATCGTCCCAAATCGGTCGCCGAATTCAAAATGGCGGACTTCCTGTCGAGTTTAGGGTATGGGTTCTTGAGGCTTTTTTGTGCGTCTGGTCATGGTAGATGTACCACAGAAATTTCGTACATGTCGGTCAAACAAGCGGCGGAGGCTGCTTCGTTAAAGGTCACTTCCTGTTGCCAGCAGGTGGCGCTATGACTGTGGGTGAATGTCGGCATGTAGATTTGTTCAGGGCGTGACTCTTGTCAAATGTGTAAAATTTCGTGCAGATCTGGGCATTTACAGCCAAGTTAGTACAACTTCCTGTTTCATGGCGAATCTTCGACGCCACGGACACGCCCATCGACGAAAACGCGCAGATAGCACAACTTTACATCGTCAATGCCTTTAGAAGGCACAGCAGAAATTTTAAGTCGATCCGACTAAATCCCTAGGAGGAGTTCGTTAAAGTACGGAGTCTGTAAATCGTCCAAAAATGGCCGCCAAATTCAAAATGGCGGACCTCCTGTCGAGTTTAGGGTATGGGTTCTTGAGGCTTTTTTGTGCGTCTTGATATGATACACGTCCCCACCAAATTTCGTGCATGTAGGTTGAACGTGGACGAGGGGCTAATTTTTTCCAATTTTCTAGGTGGCGCTAGCGTGCCATTTTGCCCCGCCCATCTGCGAAACCCACAAAATACGAAATTTTTCACCAGTCCTGACATGCGTGCCAAATTTGGTGAGTTTTTGAGCATGTTGAGGCCCCGAAAATGGCACTTACTTTGCAGAAAAAAAAAAAAAAAAAAAATAATAATAATAATCCTAACAGTTTCAATAGGGTCCTCGCACTGTTAGTGCTCGGGCCCTAATTACTCACCCCAATGCTGTACCAAACCCGTAAGACATTCGTTCATTTTAGGAACACAAATGAAGATATTTTTGATAAAATTTGAGAGCTGGATCACTACCACATAGGCACCCTAAGGGATTGAAACGTGAAGGCGCAGAAAGTCATCGAAAAAAATGTTTAAATATTCCATGTGACAACAGTGGCTCAACTATAGTTGATCAAATGACGAGAATACTTTTTGTACGAAAAAACAACAACAAAAATAACAACTTTATTCGACTATTCCTTTTCTTCCTTGTAGGCCTGAGACGGGAATTTAATAGATTTCCACGACGCATGCGCAAGAACTGAACTAGGAGTAGAAGAAGATCGCAGTTCTAGCGCATGCATCGTGGAAATCTCTTGAATGATAGAACAAATGAACAAATCAAAATGAACAAATCTTTTTCCGAGTCATTTGGTTCATTCAACGAACGAAACGAACGAATTGACTTGGAAAAAGATTCATTCATTTTGATGAACGAGTTCGAACAGCAGAGTCACGAACGTGCATCACAGAACAGAGCAAGGCAAGCATTTGAGCTTATAAAACTTAAACTTAGTGTTGTTTTTTGTTTTTTTTTAATGAGCGATCGTTTCGCTTGATAAGACCCTTCATCGTCTGGAACCGTTTAAAGCCCTTTGAACAGTTTGCAGTTTGTACTGAAAGTGTCTTTTGGACCTTAAACCGTTTGGTTCACATTGAAGTGCATTATATGGAGAAAAATCCTGGAATGTTTTCATCAAAAACCTTAATTTCTTTTCGACTGGGTCATCTTGGATGACATGGGGTGAGTAAATTATCAGCAAAAGGTTTTTTTTGAAAAGTGAACTACTCCTTTAAATAGACACACCAGTAATAGACATAAGAATGGACAAGGAATTGAACAGGGAATATATATACACAGACGCAGAGCTGCCAACTCTCGCGCATTCACCGAGAGACTCACGCAATTGACACTTTTCACACGCTCTCACGCCCCACATTCATTTTCTCATGCAGACTTGCAGAGGAAAATCGCGAAGCAAAAGAGGACACTGACACCGACAGACAAGACAGAAAGCAGGCTACTGTTTTGATATGAAACAAATTCTCCGCTCCTTTAGATTCTGTAAATATTATTCCAAAATTCAAACAATAAATATCATTTTGGTGCTTTTAAATAGCGCCTGGTGGCATGGCATGTAAACCGATAATCTCTCTTTACTACTAGTTAAATAAACACAATTGAACAATAGGTAGCCTGTATTAAAAGATACAGTACAACTTACCGAAATGTGTGCCTTATACATAATAGGCTATTGATTGTTTTCAACCACGGAAAGAGATCAATAAAACATCTGGAGAACAATGTCACAATGTTACATTTACCATTTAATTACCATAGCACGTGTTAGTTGGCTAGAAACAAAATTGTATTTTATAATATAGCCTCTATTTAGCATTAGTATAAATTAGTATTTTGCTAAATATGTGCACTATTACATATCTATTATATTTTTTTTACTTATATCGTTAGAATATTATTAAATTGTCATTATAATAAGCTGTTTGTAGCCTATGTTTACAGCATTAGGTGAGATTTTCTTTATTGAAAAAAAAAAAATTTACTGTGCCGAATATTTATCAAAATGAATCAATATTGAATCAAGATCAGAATCAAACCACAATAATTGAATTGAAATGAAAAAAATTTGTATCAAAGAAATAATAAAATAAAGGCAATAGCCTACCAGTCATTGCACCATAATATGCTGTCACTATAATGAAATTGTTTAGTTGGGCTACCAAATATTTTGACAATGTGATGCAAGTTTATTTTATTTTTTTCCGCTGCAAGAGCAGCATATCTTGCAAAAAGAAACGAGAGGTGATGAATCTTGTTTAGAAGTCTCAACTGACTTAACCTTATTATTCTTTTCGTATCAATATAAAACACAAGGCTGTTGTTATTCAATCAAAACCGATTACAGTGTATCAGACCAATCCATTGCACTGTAGTCTATTCAAGCACCAAAGTTTCGAAAGCGATTTATTCTGTTTTTGATCAATTTACTATTTTTACTTCAATGGAGATTGTTGTGTTTGTATTTCATTTTATATGTAAAGAAAGTGGAGAAAAAAATCCAGTATTCTGAATATTCTAGTGCACAAACACATTGTTCCTGACTTAAAATATGCATTATATCAATTCTGAAAAGATATGTTTATCCTTTTTTAAACTTTTTTTGTCATTAACCCATTTGCATCATCTTCTGAATAGCATAATTCCATTGGTGAATCTGACTCTAAAATAACACAGAGAGCACTGCACCCTACATGCATGTATTCGATGTAAAACATCAAAATGCAATCATTTCTGGAATCCATGAGTTGAATTGTGTGCCAATGTCAAATCTCATTGTAATGCCTAAAAAATGAGCTCATTTGGTTTGTGATTTGTGGCTTGTGTTTTAAGGGAATCAGAATCCCCTTAAGTACACAGAGCATCTGGCTGTTAGCGTGCAGCATGAATGAGCAGCCTAAATACAGTATCCCAACAGTACTCAGCAGTGCAGTGTTGGGTTTGCCGTGTGCTGTGACTGTGATTTTCACATCTAGGTCAAGAGCGTTTTCAGTGTGAGTAAGACTGGGTGGAAATTCCCTTGATTCCTGACTGACTGTAAAAGAAACTGCTTTTGTGGGGTACATTTTAGAATAGTGTAGAGACAGTCGACACAGTTTCAGCTGTTTATGTTCATATTAGCATGTATTGTGTAAACTGACTATGAAAACAAATGTTTGAGAAACTACCACTGGAAATTAAATAAAATGCTAAAACTGCTAAGAAAACATGCTAGCACTTATTTAAGGAATATTTCACCCTAGATGAAATCATACATATGCACATATTCAAATGTGGTGCATCAAATTACAAGACTTCCAAGAAGAACCTATGCAGTTTGTTGTCAGACATCAACTCTGTCATTGTCATCAACTCTGGCCTGATCTGAAAATTCACATGAACAAATTGTATTGGAGAGAGCTATCAAATTGTAAACATCTATAAAATTGCGGTTTTATGATAAAAAAAAAAGAAGCAATCTGGGTGTGGAATGACAGTAGTGAGATTACAGTAAATAATGAGAAAAACATTATTATATGGATGGACTTATCTTTTAAAAATAAATGCTTAAATAACCACCTTGATGTCGATTTGTTTCTCTAAGATTATTGAAGGCCACAAAAGTAAAGTACACTTTCACCTGAACACTGATATGCTGGACAACCACACACACAAACACAAAATCAATCGACAATTCTAACCACTCAACATCTAAAAATAGTAATCATGATCCTGTCCATCAGAACAACCCTTCAATAGTGCCAGGGTATTCAGGAACCAAGACCTTTTTTTTTAAATTTAAACAACTATAATGTATGAGCAATTTTGTACAGTTAGCAAATAAAATAAAAATAACTGTTTGGATCATACCTCCTGCCAGGATCTGCTGTTCCAGCTCAGCCATCTGCTTCCTGTAAGCTCTCAATGCTGCCTCTTTGAAGGTGGGACGTATCCTTTTTTTGGGTGGTGCTTCCTGCACAGGAACCTCTGTAACGTTCTTGTTCTCGTCCTCATGTTCTACAGCCTTTTCAACCTCATCTGCTCCCTTCGTTTCTGATGTTTCTTGAACTTCCTGCACCTCCTTTTTGCCTTCCTCCTGTTCTTCAATCTCTGCTTCTGGTTCCCCAGTTTCTTCCACATAATCCACCAGACTCACGTCATATTCTGCTGTGTCTTCAGTCATGGGATTGTCGTCATACTCCTCACTAAATTCCTCATCATATTGTTCATCAAGGCTGCAGTCATATTCCAACACAAGGTTACCATCTTGAGAGATGTCATATTCTTGCGAGACATTGTATTCCTCTTCTTGGTACTGTTCCTCAGCCTCGTTGGCATTGGTTCTGTTTTCCAAATTGGCTAGCACTTGTTCCATCACCTCAACATAATGTGTCTCATTGTCCACAGGTTGTTCAGTAGATTGATCTTCATCTTCTGCCTTGTAATAGAAAGGTTCTGTGTAGACATCAGAGTCAATAGTTGTGCTGGAGCTGTTCGCTGTGGACTGGGACATGGTTCTGAACCTTCCCATGAATGAGGTGTTGCTTGGTTCTTCAACTGGGGCACTGGTGCTTTGGGGGCCTTTATTCCATACAAAATCCAAAGCTGACTTTGCTCTTTGCAGGGTGGATCCAAAACCTCCAAAGCCAAAGGATTTTTCACCAAGGTCTATGCTAAGCCTGCTACTCCATGATTTGGGGACGTCCTCCACCTTCTCATTTCTGATCTCACTCTGGCTCCGGTACATGGCTGAAGATTTCTGGCCCTGCTGGAGGTGGTTCACATCTTGCCGCTGCAAAGTTTGTGGAGCTGATTCAGGCTTAGCTTGGATCTTCTTGGTCTTGGGCTTCTTTTCAGGTTGCGGTTCAGCCACAGGTCTAGGTACTGGTTTTGCTATGGGTTCAATCACAACCTCTGGCCCCGGCTCTAATTCTGGTTCAGGTTCTGGCGGTGCCATTTGTTCTGGCTCTGGTTCTGGTTCTGGCTCTGGCTCTGGTTTTGGCTCTGGCTCTGGTTCTAGCTCTGGCTCTGGTTCTGGCTCTGGTTCTGGTTCAAGCTCAAGATCCATCTCAGGTTCTAAATATGTAGGTTCAAAATCTATATATTGGTATTGGCCTGTCTCGGGAGTGCTATCTAGTGTCAGAAAGGTCTCACCTTCAAATTGTAAATCAACCTCAAGGCATTTAGTAATTTTCTCAGGGAAACCAGGGTTAGCTGCAGGGTCAAAGGGACTACTGATCTCAGAGATTATGTTCTGCTCAGTTGAAGCATCCAAACCTGAATCAGTACCTTGTTCAAGGTGATGCCAATCTTTCCATGGTGAGAGGTCACCCTGCAGCGACAGCTGAGAGCCACTGTAATGGCTCCGGTCCCCTGATATACAAACGAGACCATTACTTACACCACTGTCAATTGTCTCAGTGGTTTCAACTTCATTATGCTCCACATAAGGTCGTTCTTGGCTCAGAGTTTGACTGGGAGGAGTAGCGTACCAGGACGATGCCATGTCTTCTTGCTTCCGTTGCCAAAGTTCCTGATCTGAGGAGGAAAGCAAGGAGCAGCCATTGACTCTGCTGAAATACTGACTCTCTGAGAAATCCTCAGAGTAAGACTGGCAAAGTTTAGAGCAGTCAGATTCAGACCGGCTGAGTTTGGGAGTGGAGTAGTCACTTTGAGAAAGCCATCCAGGTGTTATGTCAGAATAGTAGGACTTACTCTGCTTGTCGTGGTCATCATAGCCTGTATTATCCGCATAGTGTACAGAGTAGGCCGAGTCATCGGCCATCCTTCGGTGATCGTGAGACTTTTTCTTATCAGATTTACTTTTGGGGGGTGGTTTGGACACAATTGCATATTTGTTCTTGTTTAATTCATCAAGCTCTTTGTCACTTTCCATGGAGTCCCAGTCATCACTTTCAGCCTTGTCTTTGGCTGAGACCTTGATGTCCATGCTTTCATATGTCTGAGAGGAAGCAATTGGCTTGTCTCTCTTTTCTTTTGAATCATGTACTAGACTATCAGTCGAGATGGATATTCCAGTTCCTTTAAGCTTATAACACTTTTTCAAAACTAAATCCCTATCTTGTGGGCTTGAAAATATAACTACAATTGGTCGAGGTTTAGCATTGTAACATTCTCTTTGTTGCCCTAGTCGATGGGCCAGTTCGATTTTAAATGTCTTGCGTGCTTCGGCAAAGCCCATTTTCTCTTTCAGGATTTGATAAATAAGCTCTTCTGTTTTTTCAAACTTCTCCTCAGGCACATTTAAAAATCTCAAAGCAGCTTTGTTGGTCTGTTGGCTAATCTGTTTGATGTAATCATGGATGTCTCGAGTCTCACGTCTAGACTGCACAAAACCTGTTCGGAGCTGCTCAATTTCACTCTGCACCACCTCCACGCTGCTGGAGATCTCATCAATGGAGCTTTTGAGGGCGTTAACGTGCCCTCGCAGCTCTGAGAGCTCAGACTCAATCTGACTGATTCCCTGAAGTTCTTTGAAAATCATCTCCATCACATCCTGAGTCTGACTGATACATCCCGTCGAGCTGGATCCCGGCTCTAGGGTAGTGGTTTTCTGCTGTCGGCCAGCCCGGTCTAGAGATTTGCTTCTGATGCCAAGAGTCTTTCTCCAGTTGCTGGCCTCTGAGTCTGAGGACACACATTCTTGGCTCTTCTTCCATTTCCTCAGCTTTTTCAGAGCACCCAATCGAAGAGTTTGGAGACTGCTGCGCTCTCCCCGTTCTCCCTCCGAGCTGCCATCAGAGGGCGCTAAACTAATCAAACTCTTCCTGTTCCTTCTTACTGGCATTGTATAAGCTTTTTGTTCATCGAATCTATGGACAAGTTTTGCCTCGTTTAGAGAGTCAGAGTAATCACTATCAATTGACAAGACCTCATGAAATTCATTATTGTTCAGAAAGAGGGAATTTTTTGGCAGACCATTGGCAATTGCTACACGGTAACTGAATGTTGGCGAGAGAGAAGAACAGTCGTTTTTTCCATCATCCTCCTCAAGAGATATATTGCGTGCCGACGAGCATTTGGAGATTTTTTTAACTGTGCTTTTTAGTGTGGTTGAGAATGTTGGGTTCCTTGCTTGCAGGTCAGGGGACGTTTTTGGTTCTTTTTTGTTTTCGCTGCTCTCTTTCTTCTTTGTGGCAGTTGCCAGTTTCTTTGTAAACATTCCTTTGCAAATCTTTACGATGTAAGACGATAGCTTCTTGAAATGGGCAGAAACCATGGAGGGCGATGTTTCCGCAGTTTTGCACTCTGGATGCAGTGAAGCAAAACTGGTCTCAAACCAAGCGGTGCTCAACGGGGAACATGCAGACACTTATGAATTTTGAAAGTCAACCCTGAGGTATAAGAGGGTCTAGACAAAAAGTGACCTCAGATGTGGTTGTGCTGAGCAGAAATGGTTGCACATCCTCAGTGAGAGAAATATTGTTCAATGTTCTTCAGAAGAAGCATCATATCTCTGAAAAAAGAAAAAGAAAAACATCTTTTCAGTTAGTTTGCAATGAAGGTCAATATGTAAAATGCATAACGTTACACTGTATGTACTGCACGGTGAATCACAGAACAATGCATCTAGAGCACCAATTTAATAGGCCATTTCTCATGAGACTGTCAAATCCAATTCAGTTGAGCTAGATATGTCATGTTTTGTGAGTATTGAGGGAACCATCTTATTTACACAAAAACCAGAGCAGACTCTGGGCCACAATAGTATTGTTTTGGAGAGCCAATAATGCCCAAAACATACTAACATGAATGCCTGTGTTGTTATTGTTTTACAAATCTATACATACTGTACCTAACAACAAGCTTCAAAATTAGAAGAATGCAATTTGTTAGCTGTATCATGATCAATGATGTGTCTGTATGGCAATATAACCATTAATCATCAAGACACACCGATGTAAACTGTCTTTTGCCACATGTAGTATACCTTGCCTATAATCCCACCTACAGGCAAGGTACCTACTTAATGAGCACACGATTATTAACCCGAACAATCAACTCAATTGTACAGGACAAAACCCTTTATGCAATGGGAAAGAAGTGGCATCTGTTTGAAAATCAATAATTCAGACTTGAATAGATTTGTCTGAAAACTCATGTTATTCATAAATGGAGCAGGGCTAACTTTTTTTGCTCACCAGCCACTGTGGCTAGTGGTTTTCCAAAGTTACTTAGCCACTCAGCATTTTCACTGGCCACAATTTGGATCTCATAATTTGGCAGCCGGTATATTAGGCTACTGTCACTTTAAGACCTGACGCACGGACCCAATATGTTTTATCAACCTGGGGCCGTATTCACAAAGAATTTTAAGGCTAAAAGTAGCTCCTAACTGGCGAATTTAGGAGCAACTCCTAAAAATAATGGGCGTGTCACTCCTAACTTTAGGACTCCTATTTTTTTTTTCACTAAGAGTAATTCACGAAGCATTTTAGCCCTAAAAGTAGCACCTAAGTCTGGGACAGCTTAAAAGAAGTCGAGAGGACTCCTAACTTAGTAAGACCTATTCACAAAGGATTGTAGCGACACCAGCGCCTCTCGCAGTTGTCCGGGGTCCGCGACCAGTGTTGTGCAAGTTACTTCCAAACTGTAATACATTAGGTATTACTTGTTACTGTTATTTAAAAGTAATGCATTACCTTACAATATTACTGTCCCAGTATTGTAATGCGTTACATTACTCATGTATTACTTTTGAGTTACTTTCACCAAAATAACTAAGTAGAACTTAACTTTTGGGCTGTAACGATATGCAATATGAAACCGAAATCGCGATTCGCCACACGATCAACGAACCTACAGAATCGCGACACACCTCTTCCAACTCCAGCGTTATTCTCCTTACCGTCCAGATCCAATGCTGCCTTATCTTTAAATTAGGCTATTAGTATTATTTGAAGTTAACATTATAAAATACATAGACCTACACCACAAAACTAGTTGAGGATAAATTATTTAAAATTGGGGAAGTCCAGCATTATGGACATGATGACATTTGCAGTCAAAACTTGAAATAAAAATTCTCAGAAAATACATGTAGCCTATTGAAACGTATATAGGCTACTTCCTTAAAGGACTCCAGACATTAGACAAATATCAGTCTATTTTTTATTTTTAATATTAGGGAAAAGACACATTCATGCGTGACAAAAAAATAGGAGGCAAAATATATTTTTTGTAATTCTGTTAATTACACTGCGCAAATCGGATGAGGAAGGGTTGGCTCTCCAGTCTCCATAGAACTTAAAATATTCATTTTATTTTAGTTTTCGTGTTCGCATTTATGAGGAAAAAACAATGTCACAGACGCGACCGCTCTGAACTGGCACTAAAAGTCTGCTTTAAAACTTTCACATAGTCTGTTGCCTTTAAGAAGTGAAAGCAGACAATACACTGTAATACAACTGTAATACAAGCCTCACTGAACATGTAACGAGTAAAATATTACTGAAAATTGATTAGTAATGCCTTACACTACTGCGTTACAGCAAAACGCAATATGTTACTGTAATGTATTACTTTTGTAATGCGTTACTCCCAACACTGTCCGCGACACAAGTGGGAATGCTGCCTTCCAGTGCCAAATTTCACTTTTATTATGGTTTTTTTTTTTTTTTTTCTAGCACCAACTGGGCCAGCAGCAGTAACCGATCCTGAGTCCAGTTGGGCTTTCTTTTCCATTTTGGCGAGTTCAACTATTACATTATTTCAATAGGAGCAACATGTCCTTGCTTTAAATAGTCTAGTTAGGCTAATAGAATGTCAATTAACCTAGCAAGTGTTAATGCAAGTGTCGTTTTTCATTATTAGGCAAGTTGTGGTTTTCATTAGGGTATTAGGCACCGTTCACATATAGCGTCTAAAAATGCAAGGGGCACTGCATTCTCCCGGCGGTTGCGCTCCGGTTCTTGTCACATGACCTACGGTGCGCTCGGAAAAAACGGGCGGGCATACCGCGTACCTACATTTAAAAAAACGAACTTGAGCACGCAAAAGACGTGATAAGTGAACACTGCATGCCCTTAGGCTACCTTGAATAATTTCATTCATGACTTTTCTGTCTCTGCCTTTTTAGAATTACACTTTACTGTGGCCTGCACAAACATGTCATTATATAGCCTCATGCATTTCGATGACATTACTTTTTTTTCTTATTATTATTTTGTGTAGGACACAGACATATTTAGATATCGTAATTCCATGATGTTTTGCTGTGTTATGTTCCGCATGATGACCCTCTCATCTAACAACCAATCACCGTGATCATTGCGAGGAAGCTCGTGCATGAGAATTGACGTCATCCATAGCAACAAAGAGTTTAGGAGTTGTCATTTTTCCTTACTAAGAGTAGGTCTGAAAGGCCTTGTGAATAACTTTTAAGAGAAAACTCCTAGCTAAAATATTTTAGTCCGATTTAGGAGAACTCCTAGTGGTACGATAAAATTCTTTGTGAATACGGCCCCTGGTCTCACAGAAAATCTGTGGCAGTTTCACAGAATCGCCGAAAAATCCGTGATGGGTCCACGGAAGTGATGCCTAGTCAATGACAGGCAGCATCTGTGGTCCACACTCCAATTTACGTTGTTTTATCTCTTGGAAAGACATCGTTTATTATGGGTTTCTTTAAAAGGTACTTCACTTTAAATAATGATATTGCATTGTTCTGGTGTCATTTAATCACTATATAACTTCTGGTCAACCTGTTCCGTAACGGTGCCACCACATATTTTGTTAGCGACATTTATTTTGTTATCTTCAAGATATCAGTAAGTTTTTTAAACTAATGTATTTCAATGGGAAGCATCTTTCGTGATCACAGCACGATTCTTTCATCCTGTCACCCATCCAATCAACATTTATTCACAATATACTTTGTGCACAGACTATGGGTGTGAGCACAAAATCTGTGGGAATGAGTATAATGGTACTCAATACGTGCAATCCCCCGCCAGAATTCAAGCCCTGTACCACCAACAATATTCATCCGGAGCAAATTAAAAGAGTAGAGTAAGTAAAGGTTTGGTGAGTTAAGGTGAGTAAGGTTTGGTGAGTTAAGGTTTTGGAGAGTGTGAACACGCAGCTGGTGTCTTTTGTATATTTCAGTATTAATATGTATCGAAAAGTAAATATTACGGCCAACACTAGATTGCACTTAGTTTACTATTTCAGATGCCTTTTTAAAAGACTACAATTGAAAATGTATATTATATAAAATTCAACCCGCCAAAGTGGCTAGTAGGAGTGACTCCGTTACATGCAAACACTGAAATCCACCCGCTTTTGGCGGGTTGGCGGGTGTTAATGTCAAGCCCTGAATGGAGGTAAAAGGGGAGTAATAAAGTTATTATGCATCACTCCACAAAAGGA
Source organism: Pimephales promelas (assembly GCF_988280905.1). Lineage (NCBI taxonomy): Eukaryota > Metazoa > Chordata > Actinopteri > Cypriniformes > Leuciscidae > Pimephales > Pimephales promelas. The sequence continues at coordinate 17,894,644 of NC_142778.1, forward strand.
TCCACTTGTTGCATCTAATTAGATAAAGTAAAAAAAAAAATGTATAGTTATAGATGTTAATTTATAAATTTCTGTCAGTGAAAATAGCAACACAAACACAGCAATAGTACACTGTAAGGAATTAGATAGCACATTTGACCTATAATACAGAACAGACCAGAAGACAGCCCGCATGTGTGCGTGTGCGTGAAGCATGCGCGCAAGGGTTGATGACAGTGTTGTGAGTCAGGCACCTTGGTGTTTACAGACCCTTCTCCCTCACTCTTTCTTTCTCGCTCTCTCTCTCTCTCTCTCACACACACACACACATACACCTTCTAAAGAAGCTTTCATTTCACTAATGTAATTATAACCAAACAAAGCTTGTACACTCACTCAAGCATTATTGACCCCATTACACATGATTTGTCCATCTAGGCCTACTTTTGTCTTGTTTTTTACAAAAAATATCTAAACATCCTTACAACAAGATATGCTTATCAGGTAAAATAATGTAAATAAGATAAAAAAAAGGGAATTTTGAATCTTCAATTAGGTTTAATTTATCCCCCGCTGGTGAAAACAATCCAGTTTTTTCTTCTTGTTTTAATCATAAACCTCTCAATATATTTTCTTATATAAAAACAAACTCTAAATAGTTGGAAAATTTCTATGGGTAAATTTTGAAAAACTATAGGATAAAATTCAGTCATCTGCCACACATACTGTCTATTCAACACAACCAAACCACTCAATAACAGAAGCTAGAACATGGAAGCCAAATGTCCCAATCACTAGACTCTCCGATACTTTTAATTAAACTAAGTATTTGGCTGGTAAAACTCCAGCATCCGGCATGATTAAGACTTTGGACCTAATAACATTTGTCAAGTTCATTTCTGATGAACCCACACAGAAAAAGTTTAAACTGGGCAGTGGAAGCAAACGCTGAGACCAGAGGTTTCTAACTTCCTTTTCCAATTGATTTATTAGCTCTTCTGTGATTAATGGCTAAAATCACAGTCTCTTTATTAAGCTATTACAGCATTACAGAGCTCAATCAATCAATCAATCTACTGAAAAATACAGATGAGACGATTAAATCTGGTTAGAGTAACTGCAGTATTTCCACCACACCCCCAACAGGTAGGCATCAACTTCTAATTTACAGAGCTAAATGCTAATCAAATTTCACTGGATATGGTGTAAATGGAAAAATATGTTTTTGAAACATTAACTGAAATTCATTTTGATTCAGAGTCACATTATTTGGATAGCTAATGACAAATAAGTGTGTCTGCCTGCCTAACGAACCTATCTGCATACCTTAATTGACCAAATGATTGTGACACAACCTACAAATGCACACAATTTGCTATTTGAGCTACACCATAAAATCAAGCATACAGACATGCTATTATTTCAAAATGACTTTGTGCACAAAGCAAAGTCTATAAAGATATGCTTTACTGACTCTGGTGTGGAAGAACTGAACTGATTCACTAATGCTCTCATGTCCGAATACTGAAGGTGAGCAAAACCCTGCATACATGATCCAAGATCTTGTGGAAAGAAGAGTTAAGAAGAGTTAAGCTCTTAGAGACATTCATTTTATAGCTCTATATGATTCTTATTAACTAATTTGTATCTATTTTTATTTCATCTAAGCAGTTTAACAAGGTTTTTTTTAAGTTCTGAATTACGAAAGAACAACCTCTGAGCAATAACATTTTACTTTCCAGTTCCACAAGTTAGAATACAAATTCATGAGAATTGCAAACTGTGCCATTCACAACAACCAAACCTCAAACCAACTTTATGCAGATCTATGTGTGGAAAATGGGTTTCAGAAAACTGATTTCACTATCCAAATGGAACTACAAAGTATCCATGTATTTATTTATAATTTATTTTTTCAGTCATTTATTAGTTCAGTTCATGTATTATGTAGCTGCTCCAAATCATTGCGCTTGACAGCGTGTTGTGGAATGCTTCATAAAGACAGGCAGCTCATTAGCTACTCTCGCTTTCTCTCTCCCGAGGAAAGACGATCTCATGTGTGGCCGGCGGTGAGCTTGAGATGCAAAAGATATGGATTATTGATCTGATGTAGACGCAGGGCTCTGACCCCATACCTCACATACAGACACTCCTTTGACAACCTCAGCCCCTCCTGATGCATATTTAGGATGGAGAGAGAGAGAGGGGGGGACGAGAGACAGCGAGAGAGTGAGTAAGAGCCCCACCCACTAACACAATTACAATCCGTTGCTCATCTCACATTCAGTCATTACCCCGCTAAACCTCGGCGTGCACAGATCCCTGTCTACATACGCTCTTTAAACCTTAAAAATCGCATTCATTTTAAAAATGAGCACGGTTGACAATGATGCCCCTAGACGGAGAACATGCTGGATATCACTTCACATCAGGGCTTCTGTCCCGGCATGCATGCATGCATCAATGCATGCATGCATGAAACAAATGCTGGGTGCGATGCATGCCCTTTAGCCGAGAAACACAACAAATCAGAGCTGCGGGAATTTGAAAGCTCTCTCGATGATAATCCAGCGAGTGCTTCAATCATCCCTCTCTGCTTGCGAGAACATGCCACCAGATGTTGATCAGAGAGAAATGCGCTGATGGCAACAACGGGCTGAAAGCATCGGGCTTACCCCCGCCCCCTCTTCCCAGAACAACGCACAAAGTCTAATGACAGAATGTTAAAAAGTGATCCACGGATGCATGGACACACGATGCAGCAAGCAAATGCATGATCTGTTCAAGTGCATTTTAAGGTTCAAGATGCAACAGCTTAACTTAGTGAAGTGGACATACATACCCTCTCCGACAGCACGTAAAATCCATCCACTACAGCACAGGATCGTCCAACGAACTCTTAAACGTCCTGCCGTGAAGCACAGAGCATCCTCTGACAACGGAAAAGCCCTCAGTTCCACGTCCTGCTCTCTCCACGATCCATTCCTCCCTCGTCGCCCTCTTGCAGCGGCTGTGCTCAGCTCAACCTTGGAATGAAGTCTGGCACGGCGGGCGCATGCTGTTGCAAATCACGGAAGGATCCTGGGTAAAAATCCCCTCCTCTCCGTCAGGCTCTCCCAGACAGAAGTCGCAGTGCTCCGCTGGGCAGCAGACGGTGTGTCTGGGATGGTGAAAGCCCCCTGTCTGGATGAACGCGTGTGCGTGTGTGAATGTGTGCTGAGAGAGAGTACGAGAAGCCCTTAGAGGAGTGCAGCCCTGAGCCTCTCTCTCGCTCACACAGAAAGAAACGCACAAAGCCGCTGCTGCGATTCACAGACCTGCACACGTGACGAGAGAGAGAGAGAGAGAGAGAGAGAGGATGGGAAGGGATGAGACGCACAACAGGAAGGCGGGTTGAATGTGTGTGTGTGTAACAGAATCTAAGATTGACTTGCAGCTATTAAACCTGCAGTCAACATTTTGCACTCTTTCTCTCATTCAGTCCATTTCATGCATCCTTTAACTTGTGATGTTTTCTAAGGTTCTAAGCTCATAGGGATTTGAACAAAACTCTGACATTTAACATATTAAAATTGAGAGTGTGCCATCCCGCAGTTTTTGTGCTCCAGACAGGCTAAATTGTTGCTCAAATCGTGTGTTGTTGAGGAGAGGGTGCACTGTGCGGGCACTTTACTCTGGGGTTGTACTGATATCCTAATGTCACGATTCGATCAGTGGAGATTTCTTTAAGACTGCAAGGGAAGCTCAGCTTCCCCTATAATGTCAAACAAATAATGATCAAATGTGTACTATTGTGTTAACATTTTAATGAGTAAAAATGCGTTAGAACACGGTAATCTCGAAGACGAGTTCGTTCAGAATAAGCAACAAATAGCAGGTCGGCTGACTTGATCTCCTTCTCATGCATACCTGTAGCGCGTCACAGTGCATGCATTTTCCTATGGCATTTCCCCGTTGAAGCTCGGCGTCCATTGACTTCAATGGGGCTGCTTTGAACAGTTTTTTTCAGTGCTGTTAAACTAGACGGTCATTGGATAAATGCTGCGATTATGTCCCGCCCACGGACGCCGGGCGTCTCTGGGGTGAATAGGGAAGTGGGCTGGCCTGGCGTCCGGGCGTCCGCGTGATGATTGGAGGATTGCATCTCCTTTTGATTGACAGCGATTTCACCCAATAAAAAAAATCGCTGACGCGGAAGCTAGTTTAAAGACTTCGTGCTCAGTCTCGTCGCGAATTTTGTGTGTATTTTACTCGAAAGACGAACTACTGTAACATATTTCTTAGTATTTGCAATTTTCATCAGATATATTTCACAGTTCAACCTAATTCCCACATTTCTTCCGTCGATGTCAGGTGTCTTGTTACATGTGCGGGCGTGGTGTTTGAATCACGGCACATCTGTCTAGTTTGGTTTCACTTTTGTGTCGGGATTCGGACGTGCATTCTCCGCGTGTTTGTTTTCGGTTGTGAGTGCACAGGATGACCTTATGGTCGTACTCATGCGTAACGTTAGCGTTCTGTCTTGTCGTGTTCGCTCTGTTCAGTGTGTTGTGTAGCACATGGTTTGTGTTTACATCGGCCGCGTGCTTTCATGTCATGTTTTGTCTTGTGCTGTGTAGCACACAGCTTGTGTTTTAAACTAGCTGTGTGCTTTCATGTTGTCATGTTCTGTGTGAACACGTGTCTTATGAGTGTTCTCATCGTTCTTCAGGTCTCATTTTGTGTGAGCACAATTGCTTTTTAATTTGTTTTATTGGTCATGTGTTTTTGCACATGGCTTGTGCTTGTCATGTGTTTGTTGTGCCATATGTGCTTTCCTGTCATTGTGTCGACTCCCATCTTGTTTCCTGATTATTAGTTATTTTGCCCCACCTGTCCTCCCTCGTTACCTGCCTTTTTTGCTCCCAATTTATTCCCCTTGTTTGTTTTTTGTTTGTTTTTATCAATAAAATAAAGCCCATCAACTCTGCATCGAGTCCTCGCTCTTTTCACCATCCCCACACCTGACAGTCGAGTTTAAAAAAAAGAAGAAGAAAAAAGAGCTTCCCCTCTTTGAAAGACCAGCAGCCGCCACTGGATTCGATATCATCGATACGATATTATTGCGATGCTCCAAGTACAAAAAATGTACTGTTGATTAAAATGCTATATTTGGTATTACATTGAGTGTGGAAATGAATAGGCTTGGACTTGGTGCTGATAACCCAATGCAGAAGACAATGGTGACAGCAGAATAAAAACATTCATGATTCTGGGACCGTATTCCCAGAGAATTTTAAGGATAAAAGTTGCTCCTAACTGGCGAATTTAGGAGCAACTCCTAAAAATAACTTTAGGACTGCTAATTTTTTTCACTAAGAGTAATTCACGAAGCATTTTAGCCCTAAAAGTAGCACCTAAGTCTGGGACAGCTTAAAAGAAGTCGAGAGGACTCCTAACTCACTAAGACCTATTCACAAAGGATTGTAGCGACACCAGCGCCTCTCGCAGTTGTCCGGGGTCCGCGAAACAAGCGGGAATGCTGCATTGATCTGCAAACAAATCCTCTTCCATGTCTCACGCTAAGTTTTGCTTGATATTCCAGTGCCGAATTTCACTTTTATTATTATTTTTTTCTAGCACCAACTGATTCGGCGTCCAGTTGGGGTTTCTTTTCCATTTTGGCGAGTTCATAATCCACCGTCATTCAACTATTACATTACTTCAATAGGAGCAACATTTCCTTGCTTTAAGTAGTCTAGTTAGGCTAGATATTCACATTCACATATAGCGCCTAAAAACGCATGGCGCCGCTTTCTCCTTTTTCCAAAGCGCTGGTTAGTTCTTGTCACGTGACCAACGGTGCGCTCCATACGGACGCGCTTGGAAAAAACGGGCGCTCACACCTACATTTAAAATAACGAACTTGAGCGCGCAAAAGACGCGATATGTGGACACTGCATGCCCTTAGACTACCTTAAATAATTTAATTCATGACTTTTCTGTCTCTGCCTTTTTAGAATTACACTTTACTGTGGCCTGCACAAACATGTCATTATATAGCCTCATGCATTTCGATGACATTACTTTTTTTTCTTATTATTATTTTGTGTAGGACACAGACATATTTAGATGTCATAATTCTATGATTTGTTGCTGTGTTATGTTCCGCATGATGGCCCTCTCATCTAACAACTAATCACCGTGATCATTGCGAGGAAGCTCGTGCATGAGAATAGACGTCCTCCATAGCAACGAAGACTCACTCTTAGTTTAGGAGTTTTCATTTTTTCTTACTAAGAAGAGTAGGTCTGAAAGGCGTTGTGAATAACTTTTAAGAGAAAACTCCTAGCTAAAATATTTTAGTGCAATTTAGGAGAACTCCTAGTGGTAAGATAAAATTTTTTTTGAATACGGCCCCTGAAGCTGAAAATAAAAAAATATTTTTAAACAAATGCTTGCACTCTGTCACTGACTAGATATATTTAAAATAATGTAGGCCACTTCTTACTGGTAATATAAGACAGTTGGACCCACAAATATCCCCCAATTGGATTATTATACATTATATTCAACACACTCACCTAAAGGATTATTAGGAACACCTGTTTATTTTCTCATTAATGCAATTTATTATCTAATCATCAACCAATCACATGGCAGCTGCTTCAATGGATTTATGGGTGTGGTCCTGGTCAAGACAATCTCCTGAACTCCAAACTGAATGTCAGAATGGGAAAGAAAGGTTATTTAAGCAATTTTGAGCATGGCATGGTTGTTGGTGCCAGACGGGCTGGTCTGAGTATTTCACAATCTGCTCAGTTACTGGGATTGTGTGTCTGTGTGTGTGTGTTCCACATCCATAATTGCAAATGGGACGCGATTACAACAACAAATGGTAAATGGTAAATGGACTGCATTTATATAGCGCCTTCATAGACCTAATGGCCACCAAAGCGCTTTACAGTTTGCCTCACATTCACCCATTCATACACTCTTTCATACACCGACGGCGGTGTCAGCCATGCAAGGCGCCATCCAGCTCGTCGGGAGCAGCTGGGGTTAGGTGTCTTGCTCATGGAGTCATGGACACCTCGACACTTGGTCAGGTGGAACCGAGGATTGAACCACCAACCTTTCGGTTCGTAGACAACCCACATGAACCACTGAGCCACTGCCGCCCAAGTACATAAATGTATCAAATAACCATACCGAGACGTACTGGTCCATTCTCATTTGTGTTTATTCTGCCGGAGTCTCTTCGTACTATTTATTTTCCGATTCAAACGTACGCTGAATGACAGACAAAACAGCACGTCTCTCGCTCTCCCCTTCTCCTTACTGACTGCCATAGGTATCAACTTACGCACCTACACCTATAAAACCTATAAAACCTTATACCTATAAAACAGGTGGAAAACACAGCAGATGCACACAGAAGGAGGATCAATCATCTATAATCTGCTATCAACCACATAGCAATGCCCTGGCAACCCAGAACAGTCCATGCAACCATCTAGTAATCACAAATAACACTAGCAATAACCTAGTACACCCTAGAAACGTTTTAGACCGTATGCATGCGCCAGAGAAACAAGCATTCAGCCATCTTTAGAATTTTGTGTTTAAACTTCTGTTTTTGTGGTAGTATGACACAATGTCGAAGAGTAATTAGCTGGTGAATTGAATTTACCAATTGTAGAGTTAACAAAAGTGTCATGAACATTGTAATGTTTGAAGCGAATGTCATAACAAATGTCAGTAGACTGGGAAGATTTTAAATTGAGCAGTTCATTCTTAAAATCCATAAGATCTTACCTTCATGTTGTGGAAACCAAACCAGGAGACAGAACACAATAAGCGAAGCGCTGAAAAGGGGCGATTGTGGTGGACTTTAAATCAACCTTCAAGAAGACCATATCAACTGGAAAAAAAAAAAAAACATTCAGAATGCATTAGCAATCACATCGCCCTAGTAACTACACCCAAAACACTCTAGGTGGCCACTAATAACCCAGAACAACTTAAAACAGCCTATAGATTATATTATTTAAAATCATATAATACAATATATAATTTATAATAAATAAAACTATTAAAAACATTTGTGTTAATTAAACCAGAGTTGAAATAAGGTAAAATGCAAATATTAGATTAAAGGAGCATTTCACCCATTTCAACAATAATCTTTATTGAAAGTGGATCATATATGTAGTCGAAATGTAAAATAATTTTTTAATTTGGTGCCCTCTTGACCGAGAAAAGACAGAAAATACCCGAAGGGTGCATTTGTATGAAAGACTACAACACCCACGATGCACCACATTGCACAGCTCCGCAAGCCACACCCACTAATCATTCTTTCGTCAACGAGGCTAACGTTAGCTGCCACCAGAGTTTGAAATTAATTTCACGCAAAATTTCTAGTTAGTTGAGACTAGAATCAATGTTGACGTGAGAGCGGCGCAAAAGGACGGCACGAGGCTGGTGGCATGAATGATAATGAAAGACAAGAAACGCACCGAACGAGCAGGAGCATAAACGGCAGATCGAGAGAAAAACAGGCCTGATTTTATGTTGTGTGTGGACATCAGTTGTCATTGAGGGGCTGTCGGCTTATACTTTCGTTTTGTATTTGTTCATTTTACTATTAAAATGTTCAAATGTTCGCCAATTCCCGCCTCCTTCTTCCCACAACAACAAACCCCGTTAACGTTACATTGGCAAACTCATTAGTGAATTACTCCTCGTTTGTATTTCTTTCTAAATATGGTGCATTACTGCATGATACCTGGAGACGAAACTATGATTGTTCACATCACAACACAAACGTCCGTGTGCTCGTCTGATTCAGAGATTTCGTCCAGGAGAAATTGCCATTGTTGAAATTCTCTGCAGCATACGGACTCTATCTGTATCTGTAGCACGCAGCGAGAGCACATGCACAGCAGTCCGCCTCAGCTCGAGCCAGTCCGGGCTCCTCGACCGCGACAGACAGCCGCCTCCTCCGCCTAAGCTGCTCTTCACTAACTTATATTGCGGCTCGTAAAGATAGTCACGAACATTGAATTCGAGCAGCAGACTTTCAAAATCCTCTTCTTCCATATCATGTTTAGTGTCTTTTGTCATTGTCATACTTCCAAAAACAAGATGGTGGATATTGATTTCAGTTTCTGCAAGTGAAGTGCCCACCCACTGATCTGTAATAGGCTTGTAGGGTGAGTGGGTCCCACACCCTTGAATATTGAGGAGCTAAGTTTGTAGCCTAGTTTCTATACTTTTCAATGAAATGTGACTTCCTGCTTATTATGAAGCAAAATGACATTTTTTACGTCATAGTAAGCAGGAAGTAAAACACTTAAAACCTTATTTCTCCCATCACAGGGGGAAAGAAGGGAATAAACCATGACCATTCAAAAATATAACTGGGTTTCTAAACATACAAAGCTTAATGCAAATGGGTGAAGTGTCCCTTTAAAAACTAAATCAAACGTTGCCTTGGCAAATTACTTCAATAAGTTTCATTTTTCAGCACCATCCACCTAAAAATCATGCAGAACAGTGAACCACACAGAAAACACTTAACAACAGCCAAGCAAGCACCTAATATATTTGCACAGGCAAAAACACCCCCCACATTTTCTTATAAGAACAAAATATATCATTATATCATACTGCATGTCACTCCCAACTTGCAAGAGGAAAAATGCAATGATACCCTAATACTCAACACAATATTTGAAACTCACCAACTGGACTTTCCGGAAGTCTTAGTGTATAATTAGTGATCTTTTACAAACTATCTTATTTGTTGTGTCCTCGTAGAATATGATGATTATCATTTCTGATTCATTTAGAGCCGATAGCTGAGAGCTCTGCTCACTTAATTTAGCCTCTGCGCTATTTCCAAAGCTTTTATTATGATTTCTGCATCACTCAGGAAACAGGGGATGTGTCATGTAATTCCACAAATAGCCACTAATTTGTCTCGTCTCCCAGCTAAATTGCCTTCCAAACAATCTTTCCCTGTTTCAACAGAAAATGGGTGTGTGAGAGAGAGGGAGAAAACCATATGAAAAAAAAAGACAGAAAATGAACTGGAGCCAGAGGGAAGCATGAGGACTGAATTTGGGATGTTAATGCAAAACACGGCTCTTTGTCGCCCCCTAGTCTGGACACAACTACTGTAATAGTCAAACATAGGGCAGAACTAATCCACAGCTGTTTGTCTACCAAAGCTTATTTTTTCTGGCACAAAAATAGCTAATTATTTAGGCGAATGCACTGCTTTACTATAAATGTGATGTTCGATCAGTAATAATCTCTGGCTGTGTCATATGGACGAACCTATAAAATAGCCTACATAAATTTCATAATCCTGTTCATAAAGTCAACATGAAATTCCATTTGCAAACCATTTTACCATTTGATTGATTGGACTACTTGTAACCAGACCTCCATTCTCCAAAGCCTGATTCATCCAGGGGCATTGGATAAGAGCAGCATGGTTAGGGTTCGGTGCGTGCACGGGGAGGTGGTGAGTTCTGACAAATATGAATAAATGGTGGATTACATTGTAATCTATCAGAAAATTACAAAAAACATACCACTCTGAAACATCCAGTGAAATCCATACTTGCAAAAGCCTGTGCTTGAAATTCATTCAGCACAATCCTCTTGTTCGTTAACATTGTCAGGGTCTGAATCGGGCTCAAACTGTTTTGAAATTGATGGCATCCTTAAAGGGATAGTTCACCCAAAAATGAAAATTAGCCCATGATTTACTCACCCTCAAGCCATCGGTGTATATAACTTTCTTCTTTCATACGGATACAATCGGGGGTTAATAAAGGCCTTCTGAAGTGAAGCGATGCATTAGTGTAAGAAAAATATCCATATTTAAAACTTTATTGACTAAAATAACTAGCTTCCGGCAGATGATGGTACGCTTTGATTTATGGTGAAAGAGTAACCCTTGATCTTGACGTACAACATAATGACGAACGCAGAAGTGCAGAGGATAAAGTAAATTAGAATTAGAAGTCTAAAAAAAAAAAAGCATTGCTGTGTTTTCGTGCCACACAGCAGTGCTCCTAACGCACCATGTTAACAGGTTAGGGCTTTCACTTTTCACTGGTGTGGTACATATAACAGCAGCACAGCGATCGTTTCCACACCGAGTCTATTTTTGCTGTGCTGCAAACGCTGAATTAAAGTGACACATTTCGTGGTCAAAATAATAAAGATTGACCTGAAAATGTAGTAATTTCACCATAAATGCACATTTAATCAAGGAAATCAAGGAAAACTACAATTTACTTCAACAAGGCGAAAGAATGAACAACACTCGTCTCAGTCGTGGAGGTGGAAAAACAAGTTCTTTGTGACATGCATGTTTTAAAATTGAAATGCAAAAGAAAAGGCAAGTCGGCTGCTTTTTTCAATTTTAAGTTTTAATTTAAATTGTTTGCGATTTTATTATAGTAAAATATTTGACCACTTGCTTGAGCAACTTATAAGTAATGCATGGAGTAATAGCTAGGGTTGGGTATCGAGAATTGAGTATCGATTGGAACCGGGACTAACTTTTCGTTTTTCCCGGAATCGTTCAAAAGTTAAAATTTCGATTCCTAGTTTCGATATTCACAGTCCGCCGAGCGGAATAAGAAACCGCTGAACAATACCAACGAAGAAGCGTCTACCGGAAGTGTTGGCATAACCGCGCGAGTCGAACATGACTAGCTTACGTTGGCGGTCCAAAGTGTGGCTTCACTTTTCTAAAAATAACGAAATCTCGGCAAAATGCAAAATTTGTGACAAAAGGAGTATTTCCTTCAGAATGGATTATTTCCTTTAGAAAGACCGTTGGTTAGCAAGGTTAGCTAAACTTTTTTGACCCTGCCTCTTAATAGAATCAGAATCGAGAATCGTTAGGAACCGGAATCGAAACAAGGAATCTGAATCAGAATCATTCAAATTCAAACGATACCCAACCCTAGTAATAGCCCTAACTTACGTTGTTTAAATTGTGTTAAATGTGCATACAAAGAATCGCAATGCTGACAACTTTTTTTTTTTTTTTTTTTTAAGTTGCAGCATAACTTCTGGATTTTAATAAAAATAGTAAGTGTGTGTTTGTAGTAAGGCCACGGATCAGTTATTTACTCCAAATGCATCATAATATGTGAAAGCACTACAGCACGCGTTGCTCCTGCAACCGCAACACGCACTGCAAACGGGGTATGTGTGAAACGGGCGTTAGATCCACCTACAGTTCTTAGAAACTTAGATGTGTTTAAGAACGCTTTTTTTCGTACAACAGCACTCATCTTGTTTGTTTATTAGCGGATGCGGATGAACAGTCGTAGACCGGAAACTGATATGCCGACAAACTGACAATCTGACAAAAGTTCGTCACTGCACTTATGCTCGCAGCCTATTGTGTATGTCTCCCTTATTTAACACACCTGATTCAGATCCTCAGCTCGTTAGGATAGACTCTATGAACTGAACTGAGTGTGTCAGATAAGAGAGACAAAATGTGCAGAGCAATGGGTCCCGAGGACTGCAGTTGAGAACCACTGTCCTATGCCATACATCGTCAAGTGTTACTCTTTTGGCGTACATGTAAGTCAACTTGCATAGGATGTCTGCCGGAAGCTAGTTATTTTAGTCGATAAAGTTTTAAATATGGGGGGTTTTTTAGCCATATTTAAGATAAAAAATATATATTTTTCTTACATAAATGCATCGCTTCACTTCAGAAGGCCTTTAATAACCCCCCAGAGCTGTCTGGATTTTCTTCCCAATAACATTTGCTTACAATAGCCATTTTGACAGTGTTGGATGAACAGTGTTAAAGGAGTAGTTCACTTTTAAAAAACTTTTGTTGATAATTTACTCACCCCCATGTCATCCAAGATGTCCATGTCTTTCTTTCTTCAGTCGAAAAGCAAATAAGGTTTTTGAGGATTCCAGGATTTTCTACATATACTGTAATAGACTTCAATGGGAACCAAACGGTTCAAGATCCAAATGAGAGTTTCAGTGCAGCTTCAAAGGGCTTTAAACGACACCAGATGATGAATAAGGGTCTTATCTAGCGAAGCGATCAGTCATTTAAAAAATAAATAAAAAAGTTTTATAAGCACAAATGCTCACCTTGCCCTGTTTTGTGATTTGCGTTCGTGACTCTCCTGTTCTAACTCGTTCATCAAAATGAACAAATCTTTTTTCGAGTCATGACTCGAAGGGTCCTAGATAAGACCCTTATTCATCGTCTGGTGTCATTTAAAGCCCTGTGAAGCTGCACTGAAACTCTCATTTGGACCTTGACCCGTTTGGTTCCCAATGAAGTCCATTATATGGAGAAAATCCTGGAATGTTTTCACTGAAAACCTTAATTTCTTTTTGTCTGAAGAAAGAAAGACGTGGACATCTTGGATGACATGGGGGTGAGTAAATTATCAGCAAAAGTTTTTTTTTAAAAGTGAACTACTCCTTTAAATGCTCTAGTGTGGACCTGTGTCAGTATTTGACAAAATAGCTGGCTAAATCAAGTCAAGTTTAATCTTACTTTACTCAGATGTCCGGAAAAGATGAAACTCCAAAAACAGACTGGTGGCACTTGAACGAACTATAACCTACAACAGAACACACACACACAGTATCTTAAAGGGTTAGTTCACCCAAAAATGAAAATTCTGTCAGTAATTACTCACCCTCATGTTGTTCCAACCCCGTAAGACTTTCGTTCATCTTCGGAACACAAATTAAGATATTTTTGATTAAATCAGGAGAGCTGGATTACTCCTCCATAGGCTTCTTAAGGGATCGAAACTGGCCGGCCCAAAAGTTATGAAAGACATCGTTACAATAGTCCGAATCACTGCAGTGGCTCAATCTTTAGTTTATCAAGCGAAGACAATAATTTTTGTGCGCAAAAAAAACAAGCAAAAATATCGACTTTATTCAACAATTAATTTCCTTCTCTGTGGGCCTCAAGATTTCTCGTAGTGAAACTACGCAAAGCTTCTAGGTTGTACATCACACACATGACCAGCGCCGGCCAATAGTGAGCCTACGTGTAACGTGCAACAGATTACGGAGATGAACGGAGGTCTTACGGGCTTGGGATGACATGAGGATGAGTCATTAATGACATAGTTTTAATTTTTGGGTGAACAAACCATTTAATAGGAAATAATTATCTGAAACAACATTACATGGGGAGGTGGTGGACAGGGGCGGTTTTTTTTTCATTGGGGCGATTGGGCGACGCACCACCAAAGTGTGAATCACATTCACAATCTCATGCAACCAGAGAGTTACGCTAGCCGTCACTGGATATAGTCCAATCAGCGTCATGTCACGTTCTGTGGAGTACCACCTCTTTTTGGGCGATTTCACTCTGGCTGAGAATTGCCCAGAGTGTTTCCATAGACTTACATTCAAAGATGTTTTTTTTTCGAACTGCAGGCACTGCAATACATTCTCTATGGGTTCCGGGAGGGCTCGCACTAACGTGCTTACATCATCATACGTATCCTTAACTTGTGCAGCGATTGGTGGGAACAAACATACACTATTAAAAATCTTATCTTACAAATAATCTAATAATCTTACAATTATTTTAAGTGTTACTTTTTAACACTGGTAATGAGTTCATATAATTATTTTGAGAGTTACATTTACTCTCCTTAGATTTAGTATTTTAACACTATAAATTTTAACTCTGAAAAAGTGTTAAAAATTCAACTCCAAGAGCAGAGTTATTTTAACTCTGCGCTGGAGTCTATTTGATGGTCTCACATGTACACTCAGATTGAGTCGATTTTAACTAACAGGGAGTTTATTCCAAAAAACAGAATTTGCTGTGTATGGAGGAGTGATCCAGCTCTTAGATATAATCCAAAATTTTTAATCTTAATTTGTGTGCCGAATCTCTTTATTGTGATGTAATAAGTGTAATAATAGTGAGTATAGAAACAAGACGATTTATTGTTATTAAGTCACTTTATTTGTCATTAATATTAAAGCGAAGTTGACTTTACATGCTTAAACGTACAGTATGCGATTTTTGGCCACCAGGGGTCACTCATTTAAAATAATAACAAAAGACGTACTTTGATGACGTCGGGAAAGAGCGTGGGCTCACGGGAGTTGTTGTCGCTGTCAATGACAACCAGCTCAGCTCATGACATGACATCATCGTTTCACAAAATATACGGATATACGGCATCTCTCTGTAGATTTAGCTTGTCAAGAAGCTTTAAATGCAACCCCAATGTTTACCTGTGTCATGCTTTTTCTCCTGTCCCAAACCCTTCTCGGGTCATATTTTTCACCCGTACGTTTGAGCTTTACTGAGCTGGCTGTAGCAGCAGAACGTGCAGGCAAAGCGTAATCGTGGTCCATAACTATAATACAGACGAATATAAATATTTATATTACGCCCCTTCAATGAATGACCTATTTAGAACATTTTTCATATAAAGGGCGCACCGGATTATAAAGCACATAAGATACTACAGTCAAACGTTTGATTGGGTTTGCGTTATGCATCCACTATGTGCTAAAGGCTAAAGGGAATGTAGTGAGTGCGCAGCGCCGGAAGTGAGGCGTTTATTTAGTAAGCACGAGCGTGCTGGAGCGGGCACGTAACTTACATTCGCAGCCTGACTCATATGAGTATTCAATGTGCGCGGCTCGCTGACAGCAACAGCTGGCTGATTTGAATGAGACGACCCGGTTACTGTGAACGGGGAGCGCTTTATGAACATTCTGTGACGCGCGAGCAGCACCGGGGACAGTGTGTCTGTTAAGAGTGAGCGCTCGTGAGGGCACGTGATTTACACACATAAAAATATGTACAACTTTTTTTTCTTCTTTATTTTCTTTGCTTTATTGGCAGTAGTCCTGTGTTCCCCTTTGTGTTTGGCAGGTTTCGCCGGGTTCCGCAGGAAGTTAGAGAAAAAATAGAGGAGTCAAAGGTTATATGACGCCATAGATGGGCGACGAAACGGAAATAAAGAAACGTCCCGTGTGTTCGAATTAAACTATAAATTTCTCCGTATTTTAAAGTTGGTGGAAACTGTCGGGATAATGTAACTACACATCTAATAGAAATATATAACATAGATACAGTTATTTTTGCTATTTTAAAAGCAGAAAAAATACATATTGTGGCTTTAAGCTCTTAATTTATCCATTGCATGGGTGGGCCTTGTCCTTATCAATCATCCAAATATTTGCCTCCCCTGAGAGTTTTTGCAGGAGCCGCCACTGGTGGTGGAGAATATATTTGTCATGATGTAAACAAAAATGGACTCAAACTAACCAAACCAGAACAGTGTTAAATGCTCTATTGTGGACCAGTGTCAGTATTTGACAAAATAGCTGGTTTACTCAGATGTCTTACTTTACTTACTTTACTTTAATCTTACTTTACTCAGATGTCTGGAAAAATTAAACTCCAGTGGCTCTTGAACTGCAACAGCTGCAACAGAACACACACACACACACACACAGTATCATGATTTAATTTTTAATATTTATAAAATTAATTTATATATGAATTCTTTTTTGGGGGCATTCATTTTCTGGGGTAACATTACATGGGTTCTGTCAAAATGTAAACAAAAATGGACTCAAATTCAGTGAAAAAAGTTATTGGGCCTAACATTATCCTTTCTCACCTGGCATTTTACTGGAAAGGGGAGAAAATATGCACTAAAAATCCAGACAGCTAACATTAAATTTCCCTGAGAGAGAAATAATTTCATCCAAATTGTTTTTTACTCAAAGTTATTATTTACCAAATAACGTTACATGTTTACTCAAATCTACCCTAATGACAATAGTGCTAACTTAGTTTGCCACAATCATTGCAGAAATAAAAACATTGGTATGTTGAAAGGTATGAAAGGTAATGCTAACAGGCTAAGTAACTGTAGGCCTACAAATAAAGCATATTTTAAACTTTCTTACCGTGTTCCGTTCTCGCCGAACTGAACACTGCATGAAAAGACTCAAATCCGGCAATATCCGGGCATGGTAAACTCCTGTGCAATTCGATGTTTGCTGGATGTATGTGGGAAAAAGCGGATCAGAGTAACACGGAACAGTATATTTCCAGACAAACCCGGAAACCTCACCTACGCGGGCATATACAGGAATCCGTGAAATTTTACGGACATATACAGCTGAAACACTGCTGGATGTGAGAGGTGTGAAGAAGACCTTTCATATGTTAATGACTGACACTAAGGGTGCTGGCTGTTCTCAGAGGGAGGAGTGGCAGGGGACTTCAGGATTGAAAATTATCTCTGGTCTACAGCAAACAAGTTTTTTTTGTACAGAAAAATAAATAAATTCTTAAGGCCCTGAAACAGAAAACCGACGTCAAAGAACTAGCAATGACTAAAGCCAACTCTAGGGTTGGCTTATGTCGCCTGTGTCAGGGCCTTAAAACTACTGTATGAAAAAAAGTATCCTAATCAAATGTTCTTTTATAAAAACAGGACAAAATAAACACCATGAATATACGTTCACAAAAACATCTGAATATTTAATGAAATAAAAAATACAGGGAAACATTTCAGAATATCTAAATTTTTATTGTGAAGTTTTACAAATTGCAGACAACAACATTTGTCGCCATTGGCTTTGCTTAGTTGGGGACATTTTTATTTAATATTCAACAATGTTATTGAACTGCCTGCATTGACACCATTATATGAGATCTGAACTGAGATGGACAATGACATCACGGTTTTGGCTTGGAGTTAATCCATGCTTCTTTGGGCATGCATGATGTGAAACGAGTGGTCGCAAAACCACCGGGCTTTCCCGTGTTATTGTCAGCAGCTGGTTATCCTTCCATGTTGAAAGGTCCAGCTGCATCATTAACCATTAATGGCGTCACCCTTGTTGTTGTGCAAAATAAGGTGAATAGAAGAAAACTGTTTCCAAACCTTGAACTGTTCTCTTTGCTTCGGGAAAGAATGCTGTAATTTTAAAGTATTTTTCTCGCGCTTGAAGCAATACACTAACGTTATTGGTTGCACCTCCATTACGTCACCACATTTGTTGTGTTAATGGTTGTGAGTGGTGAATTTCAAACCTCAAAACGCCCCCTTTTCTTGCAGCTTGTTTGTTTGCGGAAGGACTTATTTACTCAAACCACAAACCTCGGTATGACGCGTTGCAAGTGAATCTATTTTGTGAATAAATATGATGCAGCTGGACCTTTCAACATGGAAGGATAACCAGCTGCTGACAATAACACGGGAAAGCCCGGTGGTTTTGCGACCACTAGGTGCTGAAGGGGTGCTATCATTGACAGGGGAGCTTCACAATTATATAAAAAGGCTACTTTTAATAAATGAGCAAAACTTAGCCACTCAATATATCATATTCAATTATTGTAATTATCACAATTCAGGTTTTAATTTAAATTAAAATAAGCACAACATTCAACATTCAATCAAATATTCTTATGTAGCCTATTAATAATAATGTAATTTCCACACAATATCTTGTTATTTCGACATAATATGTGTGCGTGCAACAAGCAAGATGTGCATTTGTAAATCCGGTGACACGCGTGCATTGATTTTTATTGCATTTTATTTTTATTAATAAACTGTTTTCTGTGTCCGCTGCAAAAGATGAAGTTGAAGATCTCCATCTCCGCAGCGAACGCGCCTTGAGAGAGAAATGCACAAAATGATTACATAATCAGAGAGTACCTATTTCTTTTCGTTTTGAATTGTTTTGTTTAAAGATATTTCCAGCTCTCTATAGATATGTCTCATGTCTTTGAGACATGCTGAGTTGTGGTAAGTTGAAAGGCATTTTTTGTGCATAGTAAAACATATCTGCAACATTTATCAAGTTCACGGATAATTGTGCGTGCATTTATTAATCGTTATGATAGGCCTAAAATCATAATAAAGGCTGTGTACAAAAAATCAGATGAGCCCAGAACATGAATGCAACGCGTTTAATTAGCCTACACATTAAGCATTTTCCTCCAAACCAGAACGCTTGGCCTGCGGACTTGAATGTATTTAAAAAATACATAGAATAGTTTATAATTGTTCCTCATGTTTCATCTGTAATCTGTGTAGGCTATATGAGGAAATATGTGCATGCCTTATGTAGGTTTTAATCAATGTTTTTGCAAAAAAAACAAACAAAAAAACAATCTACAGCACGTTTACCATTTTTTAAAGCTATATTATATTATTAGACTATTAGCCTACATGACTTAAAACATTGTTTTATAGTTTGACGATGGCCACAGGCCTACTATCCACTTAATAATGCATCAAGTTTCAGCTGATTGTCAAATAATTCACTCCATCTCAATGCTGCGTAACTCTGCGTGTTTTAATCAATGGGCGCACGCGCTGAACATTCGAGCCGCATTTGAACTGGAGCAGACAACGTTACCATGGAAACCGGGCGGTAGCTCAACTGACAACGATCAGCACAGCTCCATCTCTCGCTGTTGTTTTCACTACTTTCAGGTAAGTTTAGTCCCTAAAATTACACAAATAGTACATAAAAATGTTTCCGACAATTTCTTTTATGTAAAAGACTCACTTCCGTTGAATATTTGCTTGGTTAGTGTCTTAGAAAAAGTCCGTTAGCATCTCAACTGTTAGGCTAACTATAGGTAAGTTAGGTTAACTATAACGTTAGACTTGAGCAGTAAGTTTGGGCTTTTAATCGTATCTTACTGTATGTGTAGATTAGATATTTATTTTGATAGTTTTGTAAAGGTTTTGTTGGCAATTGGTCAATGGATGAATGGAATTAAGCTAGCTAATCGTCAAAACAGTGTTATTAATACAGTTTATTGATGACGTATTCTTTGTACAGGTAATGAACACACAGAA
This sequence comes from Pimephales promelas, assembly GCF_988280905.1. NCBI lineage: Eukaryota > Metazoa > Chordata > Actinopteri > Cypriniformes > Leuciscidae > Pimephales > Pimephales promelas. The sequence continues at coordinate 17,914,509 of NC_142778.1, forward strand.
CAAATTATTTATAACGTAATAATATTGGTGTCTTTCTCTTTTCAGTATTGTTAGCTCCAACCCCAATTATTTATAATGTAACTTAATAATATCAGTTGTCTTCTTTCTCTTTTCAGTATTGTTAGCTCCAACCCCAATTAATCAGACCTGAGCAGCTGACTAAACATCACCAGAAACTCTGCAGAACACTGGCCCTGGTCTGGTCTGGATGCCACTGTTGTAAGTCATCAATCTAGCAGTCATCCTGCATCTCTGATGTGTCATGTTCAGAACAAAGTTTTCCTCTAACCTAGTCCAGCACACCTGAACAAGCTAATCAAGGTGTTAAACTCTGGGTGCTTATCACTCAGGTCCCTAGCTCAGTAGTCAGTGGTTAAAGGGATTGTTCATTTTTTAAATACATTTTTGGTATGTTTTAGCTTATCTCGAGGGCATCCAAGATGTAGCCTAGGTGTCTTTGTTTCCACAGTATTTTCAATTTCGATTTTTTTAGGTCAAACCGTTCTTGTCGGTCAGGCATATAATGCAGGTATATGGGGTCCACCTCAAAGAGCATGCACAGAGAAGTCCAAATTAAACATGATTTAATGACTCGTAAATTAAGTACACATTGATGGCTTAAAGACACGAAACGAGCGGTTTGTGTGAGAAAATGAACAGTATTTATATCGTTTTTATCTGTAACCACAGCCACGTCCAAGTGATCTGAGGGCGTGGGCTCTTCGGTCTGCGAAAGTGTCGGGAAAGTGCCGGAAGTGATCTCTCTCGCACGTGTACGTCACTCATTGTTTACACAGAACAGAGATTGTAGGTAAGACGGCTAATTGAAATGGTACTTATTCAACGTTGTCTGTTGATATATCGAAATCGTCTTCCATTGCGATTTCCTCTATATCTAAATAGATCTTCACAGTGAAAGGTAACACTTCCGAAATCTCTGTGTAAACAATTAGAGATCACTTTCGGCGCTTTCCGGCGCTTGCGCAGACCGAAGAGCCTGCGCCTTCACATCACTTGGACGTGGCTGTGGTTACAAGAGGTAAAAATGATATAAATACTGTTCGTTTTCTCACAATCTGCTCGTTTCGTGTCTTAGGCCATCAATGTGTACATATACGAGTCATTAAATCATGTTTAATTTGGACTTCTCTGTGCATGCTCTATTAGGTGGTGACCATAGACCTGCAACTAAAAATGACCTAAAAATATAAAAATTGAAACTACTGCGGAAACAAAGACACCTACATCTTGGATGCACTTGAGGTAGGCTAAAACATACCAAAAATTAATTTCAAAGTGAACTACCCTGATTACTAGAACTAGATGATTTTAAAACAAAAACCAATATTATATTTCAGCATAAACATGTAATGTCTGATCAAGCAAACATTTACAATTTATCTGTGACTGAAATCTTGCACGTATATGTATCCACAAGTTTCCGAGGGGCGCTCCTGTAAAAAATAAAGTGGGTGAAACTTCCGGTGAGGCGGCGGAAGTAGCATTCCAATGGTATTTTGTGTGTTAGTTAGCGAAGAGGCTAGCTGTTTTTCGGAGAATTATTTTACTATTTAAAGACGCAAATCTTTATGAGAGATGTCGTTACGGAGCTCATGGACAACATGTGCTGTTCGCGGTTGTATGTATAACCGGTCTAAACTAGTTCAGTGGCTTAAACGTGATTGTTTTGAACATAAGCTGAAAACGAAATCAGAGTGTTCCTGCCAACGACTGTAGTTTCCATCACCTCCCAAAAGACGACGAATCTTCCTGTGTACATTTGTTTAAATTCTTAATATTCTATAAACTTTTATCAGCATGTGTTTGGCTGTTCTCTACTGATGTTGCACCTAAACTCAGGATCAAAGCCTGTGTTGACAGAATACCAAATGTGCCAGTTAATGTATTCAAGTTGCACATTCATTTATAATTTTGAATAAACTCCAAAGCACAATGACTAAGTGTGTATTTTTTATTTTAATTGTTTGTCAGCTCGCACAACTGTCTGTCACCATGCCTTGATGAGTATTGATTATTAATAATGTTATTATAATACTCCCAATCAACTACTGCGGAGGGTAAAGGTACTGTTATTTCACCTTTTTTAATTTCGTTGAGGTTGTGTTCCCACATCGTTAGCTAGTTTGGATCGCTATAACTTGAATGACTGTCAACTGTTGAATGAACGAGTGTCAAGCATGTCAAATCGTGCTTTGTTTACTTCCAACCGGAAGTCGCGCCCACTTTTGACGCAAGGCCTCATGGGGCGTAGGAAACTTGTGGATAGGAAAAACTCAAGTGTATACTTTACGTTTCGGACAGCCATTGTTTTTTTTTGTTTTTTTAAATGTACATTTTGGTTATTGTTTTCTTTCTCACCAGGCTAAAGCATTTCAAGTAAAAACTTAAGTCGTGGCTTAATAATCCGGGGTTGGGATGGTGGAAGGAGCAGAAGAACCAGAAGATCGGAGATCAGGAAGATATCTGTTGGTGCCTCTGAGGGAACTGATTTAATGTGTAGAATTTAACCAAAAATGTTCGTCACTCACCTTCATGTCGTTGCAAACCTGTAAGACTTTCGTTCATCTTTGAAAGATATTTTTAATGAAATCTGAGAGGTTTCTGTCCCTCAATTTCACAGTTTATGCAACTACCACTTTCAAGCTTCAGAAACGTAAGACATTATAAAAATAATCAATAGAGGGTTTGCATATGGCAAGCCGTTTTAACGTTTAATCATTTTAACCTACTAGTCTCTATTTTCATGCTACTAGTACTTATTTTTTAGATACTAGTATCTATTCCATTAAGTACAAGTACTTATTCATTAGCTACTAGTGCTTATTCTTTAGATACTAGTGCATTTTCTTTAGATACTAGTGCTTATTCTTTAGGTACTAGTACCTTTTTAAAGATACTATCACTTATTCATTAGATACTAGTCCTTATTTATTAGATACTAGTACTTATTCATTAGATACTAGTACTTATTTATAAGATACTAGTACTTATGTATTAGTTACTAGTGCTTATTCATTAGGTACTAATACTTATTCAATAGATACTAGTACTTATTTTTTGATACTAGTACTTATTCATTAGATACTAGTACCTATTAAATAGATACTAGTACTTATTTATTAGATACTAGTACTTATTTCGAAAGTGACTAGTAACTATTATTTTGTGACTAGTAACAAATTTAATTTTTTGCCATTGACTTCTATGGGGATCTGTCATTCAGATATCAACTATTCAGTTCTGACTAGTATGTATTCCAATTGTGACTAGTACATATACATTAGATACTAGTAGTTATTCATTAGGTACTAGTACTTATTTTGTAGATACTAGTACCTATTAAATAGATACTAGTACTTATTCGTTAGCTACTAGTACTTATTCAATAGATACTAGTACTTATTCATTAGATACTAGTACATATTCATTAGCTACTAGTACTTATTCAATAGATACTAGTACTTATTCATTAGATACTAGTACTTATTCATTAGATACTAGTACTTATTCATTAGATACTAGTACCTATTTATTAGATACTAGTACTTATTCATTAGATACTAGTACTTATTCAATAGATACTAGTACCTATTTATTAGATACTAGTATTTATTCCAAATGTTACTAGTAAGAATTTTTATTATACTAGTCACAACTGCTTTTTTACTAGTCTTATGTTATGACTAGTCAGAACGACCACTGTATAGTTCAATTAAAAATCTTACTAGTAAAATAAAAATTCTTACTAGTAACATTTGGAATAAATACTAGTATCTAATAAATAGGTACTAGTATCTATTGAATAAGTACTAGTATCTAATGAATAAGTACTAGTACCTAATGAATAAGTACTAGTATCCATTGAATAAGTACTAGTATCTAATTAATAAGTACTAGTATCTATTGAATAAGTACTAGTATCTATTGAATAAGTACTAGTATCTAATGAATAAGTACTAGTATCTATTGAATAAGTACTAGTATCTATTGAATAAGTACTAGTACCTAATGAATAAGTACTAGTATCTATTGAATAAGTACTAGTATCTAATGAATGAGTACTAGTATCTAATGAATATGTACTAGTATCTAATGAATAAGTACTAGTATCTATTGAATAAGTACTAGTGTCTAATGAATAAGTACTAGTGTCTAATGAATAAGTACTAGTATCTATTGAATAAGTACTAGTATCTATTGAATAAGTACTAGTATCTATTTAATAAGTACTAGTATCTAAAATATAAGTACTAGTACCTAATGAATAACTACTAGCATCTAATATATATGTACTAGTCACAATTGGAATGCATACTAGTCAGAACTGAATAGTTGATATCTGAATGACAGATCCCCATAGAAGTCAATGGCAAAAAATTTAATTTGTTACTAGTCACAAAAGAAAAGCTACTAGTCACTATCGAAATAAGTACTAGTATCTAATGAATAAGTACTAGTATCTATTTAATAGGTATTAGTATCTAATGAATAAGTACTAGTATCTATTGAATAAGTACTAGTATCTATTGAATAAGTACTAGTATCTAATGAATAAGTACTAGTATCTATTGAATAAGTACTAGTATCTATTGAATAAGTACTAGTATCTAATGAATAAGTACTAGTATCTATTGAATAAGTACTAGTATCTATTGAATAAGTACTAGTATCTAATGAATAAGTACTAGTATCTAATGAATAAGTACTAGTATCTAATGAATAAGCACTAGTAACTAATAAATAAGTACTAGTATCTAATAAATAAGTACTAGTATCTAATGAATAAGTACTAGTATCTAATAAATAAGGACTAGTATCTTTAAAAAGGTACTAGTACCTAAAGAATAAGCACTAGTATCTAAAGAAAAGGCACTAGTATCTAAAGAATAAGCACTAGTAGCTAATGAATAAGTACTTGTACTTAATGGAATAGATACTATTATCTAAAAAATAAGTACTAGTAGCATGAAAATAGAGACTAGTAGGTTAAAATGATTAAATGTTAAAACGGCTTGCCATAGTTTGCACCCACGTCACGATTTGGCCAGTTACCCGGATGCGCGGCTATATTCGAGATACTCGGATGTAAACAACAGCATTGATTGCACTGTTTATGTACTACTGAACACATTGTTACACTAATTTATGATGTCTTAACTACGAAAAAAACACATGGAAGCTGCAAAATCATATAGGCTAGACTTAGTAAGCAGGAAAGAGCGTGGATTTTTGACGAACTAAAGTTAATATCTGGTAAAGATCTGAACGAGCTAGTTTCTCTAGCCCTTACTGCTATTCATCCTTCTATTTCTTATCCCACATAGGCTACGTTCAGATTGTCAGTCCAAAAAAAGCACATGAAATCCGTTTCAAGCTACATCCATATGTCCACAATCCTATTAAATCACATATCTGGAAATCTGCTTCAGTCCGAACGCTCTGATCAGATTTCGCGTGGTATGTGACTTTCTCACGCCACGCAAATTTTAAAGTCAGACATTGTAATAGGGAACATGCTAAAAGTCGCTGCCGAAACAAGGCTGTGTTGTTGCAAAGTGCCGGACAAGCGCTTTATATTTGAAACCGGCGCAGATACGAGCACGGAAAAAAGCTGTGCACACCAGCCTCCTCTAGTTCTGCAGCTCAAAACACCAGTCCAGCACGGCGGCTACACATTTCCATGTTGTAAAATTTAAATAAGACAACATCTCTATTGCAAATGCAAACCCCTCCATCAACGCAATGTCATTGCCATATTTCCAAAGAGCTGCATGAACACACGACTCGGATCTGAACAGTTGCGATACATAGTGTAGACATCATTTTAGATCAGATCCCAATCGGATACAAAGATACATCAGATTTGGACTGACCGTGTGAATGTAGCCATAGTTAACTACTTTACTTTAACATTTTAGCCATAGTCAACGCTTCATTTACACATGTGGCTGATGCTTTGCCTCTCAACTACAAACACCTTCATCACAAACACTTTCTTTCATCCATTTTTTGCACTCTTCTCTTTAACTTTAGGCAGTCTATAGAACTTGAAATGTTTTTTTCCCGGTGTGACCTATTAGTACAGACCAAAACACGACCATTTTTCAGCAGCAATAATCAGCCAAATATGCAAGTCTGTTCAGTTCAGTGGCATTGTTTACGTTCAGTGCCTCCAAAATGACCGACTTCCGGATTGATGACGTGTAGTGAAAACACTCTATTAAAATCGTACGGATTAATTAATGAACCACTTGTTTTAAAATCATCCCGTTCTACTGACATTTGTTATGACATCCGTTTCAAACATTACAATGCTCATGATAACTTTCTCTCCAATGGTTTAACCTCAACATTATGAAGCGATGTGAATGCTGAACACGTGTTCACAGAGCACCACGATTCATCAGTGTTGTGTTGGCGTGAGAGTCAGTCATCTCATGGTGCAACCTGTATCGGCGATACATAATTTTGTTTTGTTTTTTCCACACACAAGGCATCTGTTAAAAATATATTCAAAAGTCTTATGGGTTTGGAGCGACATGAGAGTAAGTAATTAATGACAATTACATTTTTGTGTAAACTATACCTTTAATGTTTTCTAATGTGGTTATAATTAGTCTGTTTTATAAACATTTTCAATGTTTTAAAGATTTATTGTTTTGATGTTTATCAATAAATGATAAAATGATGTTTATACAGAAAAGATGGATTCATTTGATCAAGTCACAGTTAAAGTCTTTTAAATTGTTTTTGAAAAATTGTTTCAAATAAATGCTGCTCTTTTGAAAGTTATTTTCAAAGAATACTGAAAGCTGAATCATTTTCCAAAAAAAAACATGAAGCAGTACTACTGATAATAATCATAAATGTTTCTTGAGAATCAAATCACCATATTAGAATGATTTCTGAATGATCTTGTGGCACTGAAGACTGAAGTAATGATGCTGAAAATTCAGCTTGGCCATCACAGGAATAAATGACACTTTATTATATATTTATATGTATATTTATTTATAAATTTATAGAGAAGTTATTTTTATTGTGGTAATATTTCACAATATTGCAGTGTTTAGGCTATATTTGATCAAATGTGGGCTTGATGTGTGATCAGGGAAGTTTTTACTTGAAAGATGTATTTTATGTGTCAATAAATGTTTTGATAAACTTTTGTGAATTGTCTTATTTTGACAGTAATTAGGAATATTAAATATAATCATGAATCCATGAAAATTATGCCTAAAAAAAGACGTCTTTTTCAACTTTCACTTTACAACCTAATTTAAACGTGAATGGGACGTCCTTTTATAGACTACAACTACCAGAAAAAGACGTCTTTTCAACGACCCGAAAAAGACGTCTTTTCAACGACCTGAAAAAGACGGCTTTTCACCTTTCACTTTTCAACCAAATTTTAACGTAGTTTAGACGTCTAGCAATGTCGTCTTTTCAACGTCTTTTCAACGAGTTTTTGCTGGGTGGGTTGCGTTCGTTTTGTCATCTTACTCCCGTCTGAGAAAGACTTTAACTTCCGGCTCATGAGAGGGATGAGATTCTGCGCTAGTTGAAACGAACGGTAAAATATGTCAAGTATTAAATGTTCAGTTAGGTGCTGCCATAACAGTTGGATTAAGAGGAGAGAACAATTGAACCAACGGTGTAACGAACATAATGTGAGGCGGTCAGATTGTTGTTGTGGTGCACTTTACGATTTAGCTACACCCACCACCTAAAGACGAGGAGCACCGGAGGCAATGGCGGAAGGCACACATTTGGAAGCATAGGCTTGAAAGTGCCCGATTCTGATGAGAAAACGCAAAAGTGGCGTTGCGTCATCTTTTTTTTTTATTCTGCGCTTAGACGAGCGTTTTGTGTGAGAAGTTATGGAATTAATATTGAGCCAATAAAAATGAACGTAACTTTTCAAGAAACGAATGAAAATATAAATTGAAACTGAATAAAATATCTTTGAAACTGAAAAAGAATGAACCGCAAGCAATTTTTTTGACTTTGTTTTTAATACACTACATGTTTTGCTAACTATTCCTCATATTTCGTTTACTGATCTACACTTACAAATGCGCTTCCAGAGTTTTCATTTACGCTTCTGAAGTTTTCGTTTACACTCCCTGAGTTTGCGTTCGCTGTTCTGACACAAATCTCTCGTGGGGGCGGGGCTAGTAGCAGTGTATTCTCATTGGCTACTGAGTTTTTGATTGACAGCTTCTTGACCTGGAAGTGAAGACGTCAGAGTTGTGTTTACACGTGTGGATGTGAGCGTCTGTAAGCGCAGCTTTCTATTTAATTTTAGTGATATTAAGTTATGTTTGTTTTTTAATTTTATCTGTATTTACCTTCTGCTGCGATTACTTTGTCAACAGAAGCTTTTAGGTTCACAAGAGATCAGTCTATTCAGCTGTAATTGTACATCAAAGTACGCCCACTGTATGTGACTAAGTTACTTAAAATATTTTGCCCAATGTTTTAGGAGAATATTTGTTTATTCTTGATGATTCGTTTGCATGTTAGGCTCTGAATAGGTTGTGCTATTACAAGAGAATAGCCTACTAGTATACGTGTGTGATATATTCAGCAGTCAAGAAAGTTTCACTTCAACCAGGTAATCAAGGTTGGCAACCATGGCCATCAAATTTCTCATTGTTACCATATGCATTTACACCATCAAATGATCATGTATGATCACTTAAATAAGAGGAATTTAAACTATATGAAAATTACAATCGTGGGTTGCTGTCAGATGATACAGACCTCAAAGGTTTTCTCACATTTAAAATGGTAAATGTATTTGAACAATCATCAACAGGTTCAATTATGACTTATAAAATCAGTTAAATGAATTTAAATAAAAAATCTAATAAATGTATTCATTCTTTATTGTCACTACAGCATATACACAAGTATCCAAGTGAAAGTCTTGGATGCAGTTATGACAGGAAAGACCAGAATCCACAAAACATTAACTGCATACTGTAATGCACAGTATTCTCATAATATAGATAATAAAATGTATAATCACAAAGATTTTTAATGAAATAATACATCTCTGTGAGTCCACATAACACAAGTGGATTGTACCCATGTATGGCAGTTGGTCGGAAGTTATTTTTAATAGTTAAAACAGTTTACATTATTAGTATTTTCTTATCCTATTGTTTCACTTCAGAAGGTATTGATTCATCCACTGAGGTCACATGGACATCACGGTCACTGTGTGTGGTTTTTAAAGCATCTTTAGGACTTGCAGAGATGGATTACTTTCCTTAAAATCTTAATTCGTATTTATATAGAAATAAAGTAAAATGCATCTGGGACAGCATGAGGGTGAGTAAAATAAGTGATCATTTTATTTTTGGATGAACTATCCCATTCATATGCTGTTGATATGCAAATCCATGATCAGCAGAGACTAATAAGAATAAACTGCAACCTCTTGTGTACTGTGTTTGTTTTAATCTAGAGCTCCAAAGAAATTAAAATATTTGCTATTTTATCATATTAAAATAAAATACAACAGGTGTCTGAAGATAAGGATCCCAGTCATTCAAAGGTGATATGTCTGAAGTAACATTATTGTCTGATGGAGACAGCTGATCTCTGGTATTATCACTCCATCATCTGTGTCAGCATCAGAATTTTGTTTATGGAAAAGTTGCTCAAATCCCTGGAAAATGAGAAAGGAAATATATTATAATCTAACAATACAAACTGCTTTGAACTCCCACATGCAGTAACCATTTGCAGACTTAAAATAATTATTTCAAACAAATTATATAAATGTTTTAAGGGATTTTACAGTACTAAATGTTTACCTGACTCGCACACCATTTATCATCTGTAATACTATTGTGTAACCAGTAGATGGCTCTATAGCCCAATAAACATTTATCCATGGCTGTGTAGCGTCTACTCCCAGTTGCTGGATTTTTTCAGTCATAATTATATATATATATATATATATATATATATATATATATATATATAAATTATTAAAGACTATTAAAAATTCGAAATTTTTCTCCAAAATGTTGTTTTTTTTAACATAATTATTACTCAAATATGGATACAGAAAAAGCATTTTGTTGCCTTTTGCAGAATAAATATTGCGCCCAGGGTTATACTTCAAAACAAATGAGTGTTTACATATTATGAATGGAGACGTGGAAAAAGGTCAAGTACTCTCTCTCTTCTTTTAAAAACTCTGCATCACAAATTAATCAGCAATTGGCTTTACAATGCCAAAGTTGAATCGGGCAGTGATTGACAGCGCTCTGGTCCAAAGGCATTGGTCATTGTCTGATACAGTACATTTTGTACTGTAGGCTACAGTACAGATACTGTACAGTACTCTAGCACAATGTTGTTTGGGGTGGCAGAGGGGAAATATGATCTAATTGAAGCAAATATGATCTAATCGAAGACTGTAACCGTATGTAACGTTAGATAAACAAGACATGTAATGATTGGGCTAAAAACTTACCAATTAAATCAAGAAAACACTGCTGTATAATTTTATGGGCTCTCACTGAGCTCTAATATGCCTCTCCACCTGAAAAAGCAAGAACTGTATTATAATTAGTATTAGTTTAGTATTAATTAATAAAAAAAAATAAAAACAATCAGACTTACCACGAGTAGCCTATGCTATCCAGTATTCTGATATCGACGATGACAAATTATATCATTTGTCTGTATTCCTTCTATAAGAAATCATATCAACAATATAGTGTAGCAGTATATAAATATAGAAATAAACTTAATATCACCTAAATGAAATAAAAAGCTACGCTTCGACGCTCACATCCAAACGTGTAAACACAACACTCACTGACGTCTTCACTTCCAGGTCAAGAAGCTGTCAATCAAAAACTCAGTAGCCAATGAGAATACACTGCTACTAGCCCCGCCCCCACGAGAGATTTGTGTCAGAACAGCGAACGCAAACTCAGGGAGTGTAAACGAAAACTTCAGAAGCGTAAATGAAAACTCTTGAAGCGCATTTGTAAGTGTAGATCAGTAAACGAAATATGAGGAATAGTTAGCAAAACATGTAGTGTGTTAAAAACAAAGTCAAAAAAATTGCTTGCGGTTCATTCTTTTTCAGTTTCAAAGATATTTTATTTAGTTTCAATTTATATTTTCATTCGTTTCTTGAAAAGTTACGTTCATTTTTATTGGCTCAAAATTAATTCGATAAGAAGTCCGCGTGCAAATGGAGACGCAAAAGTGTGTGAAATTCAATGTAGTATGCACTTCAGGCGGCTAGGAGTGCATACTACAACAACACTAAGTCCACGCGCCTGCGTACAACTTTCACCGTCAAGCAAACTTTTGCGTTTTTACCGTTACACGGGAACGCGGAGGTGGAGCGTTTTTAAGATTTCCACTCTGGAGGGTGGTTTCACTTTTTTTGCGTTTTTGAGCCTCAAAAACGCCATCGCCGTGTAAACGAAAGGCACATCCGATAAAATATTTTTACTTTTTCACCCGCGAGCGTTCTCGTGTAAACAGGGCCTAAGGACGGGAATCCGATTGAGGAACACCCCAGAAATGGCTCGGCTACGATGTTCCGATAAAGAAGTCACGCTGGGTGTTGAATATTGTCAGATTCAGGTAAGCTAACTTGCCTAACTGGTATGTGCTTGTTTGCCTAACTTTAGATTCGTGAAGTCCGTTCTATGAATGCATTTAAGATCAGTAACAAGCCGTAAACAAAATACAATGAATCTTGCATGATTACCATTGCCCACATACATGTTATTTATTTAACTTTGTGATATTGACCTAAGAGTCTGAAAGAATAAATGAATGAATGAATATTCACGGTAGTACAAGATAGTATGGTAACTTACATTAGTCTTACAATAGCTCACATTACTGCTATTGCACATTACGAGATGTAAACAACACTGATCCAGATGCACTTCCTGTTTCAGTTTGTAAAAGGCTTCTTAATTTCAAATGTAAAGAAAATATCTTGAATATGTTTGTTTAACTTTTTGATTCAGTTGTTCTGTTGGTTGTGTACTTTAACCCAACGTTTATACAGTGTTAAAACTGAAACAGGAAGTGCTTCTGGACCAGTGTTTACATCTTGTGAAATGGTCTATACAGAGATTGCTGATGCTAGCAGGCCAGCTAGCTACATCTCTCATTCAGATATTGATATTGACTTATGGCGAGTTAGGAGATTGTGTATTGTTTCGTTTTTAATTAATGTATCTTTCTCACACACTGTTCTGTGTAACTATGGGTGCCATCATCAATGAATTCTCCATGATCTATTTTAAGTAGCTACTAATGTAAAAAAATGTTTATGGTTATAATATTTCCATAGATGCATCAATGAGAGTCAGTAATGCAGTGGATAACTATGAGGATGATCACATCCACATGCCCCACAGCTGTGATGCAGAATCACAATGGGAGGATCAATCTGTCTTTGGTCACAACCTGATCTTCTCAGAGAGACTCTCCAGCGTCTTGATGCTCTTTAGCGAAAGTATGAGCAGCACAGACTAACGTTACATGAAGAATCTTACAACGCTTCGAAAAGAATAAAAAAGGCACATGACGTGAACATTGCGGTAAGTCCAATTATTGTTCTATAACGTGGATAACGTGTATAACGTGTTCGGTTACAATTATTGTTTTGTCTCTTGCGGTTACTGTGATGGTCAGCTTATTCCAACTGAAAATTCAGTTTTGTGGTTCTTGAAGATTGTGAATCAATTTAATTGCTTTTTAATTTCAAACTTTACAGGAATCTGTAAGGCGCCTCCATAATTCAGAGAACAACCCACACAAATATGTTCCACAAACCAGGTAAGACTGTTTCTTATATACTATAGCCTAAATGTTAGTTTAATCTACTACTCTATGGATTTGGAATGCCAAAAGTGAATTTCAGTAATGATACCTGCAACTTTCCCCCCCAGAATAAATTCATCACATAACCTGGCTGTGACCACTTACCTCTTCGAAGAATTAAGGTCAACTTTTACAGACGTTGACCCTGAATGTGTAAAAGGTAATCTTAAAGATGTTTTAATCATTTTATTGTCCTCTGTTTTACTTATTTTTATTGCCATTACATTTATTTATGATATATTTAGCAGGTTGGAAGATGTATTTTGAGACTTTGCGGAGGAAGTATTCTTTGGCTCAGCCTGAAAAGGCCCAGAAAAGAAAAACTATGACGAGCATTGCAAAGAACCTTCAAAGAAAGCGACTGGTAAGTTAAGAAACTGGTTAAGCACTTTTTTTTCTCTTCAGAATGTAACTATCCTCCTCTCTGTGTTTTAGTGGTTAAGTTACTGTCATGTTTTTCAGTTGCTGGAGACCAGGTCCGGGGTTGTACAAACCAACACAGAAAAGGAACTTTGGAAGACCGCAACAATAGAACTGATGTCTGATGAAGATGATGCTATTGTTGATGGAAGGCCAGTGTGAATGGTGAGGTCTCCACCAATCTGCTCTCTGCTAGGTACTATAAAACAGACTAGAGGCTGACCCACACTATGCGTCACACCACCAGCGTATCATGGCAGTTTGAAAAATGTTAACTCGTAAAAAAAAAAAATATATATATATATATATATATATATATATATAACCGTTCAAAAGTTTGGGGGTCGGTAAGATATTTTTTTTTTTTGGTTTGGGGGGGATAGCTCAAATTAACTCAATACTTTTATTCAGCAAGGATGCATTAAATGAATCAAACGTGATAGTAAAGACATTTATAATGTTACAAAACATCATATTTCAAATAAATGAAATATAACTTTCTATTGATCAAATAATCCTAAAAAGTCTACAACTGTTTTCAACTTTGGTAATAATAATGAATATTTATTGAGCATCAAATCATCACATTAGAATGATGTCTGAAGGATCATGTGACACTGAAGACTGGAGTAATGATGCTAAAAATTCATCTTTGATCACAAGAATAATGTATTCCAATAGAAACGTTTATTTTAAATTGTCATAATATTTAACAATATTACTCTTACTTTTTTTGTATTTTTTATATATAAAAAAAAAGCAGCCTTGGCGAGCATATGAGACTTCTTACCGATCCCAAACTTATAAACGGCAGTGTACACCTTGAATATTTTATATACACTTTAATTTCTTATTTATTTTTCTCGTATTATTTCATATATTTGTTCCTTTTTTTTGTTGTCCATGTTGCTTATCTCCATTTTGTTTACTTGTTTGCATTTTAATGTATGTTTATAATGCACTCTCTGTAATGTTCTATTTATTTATATTGTTTACTTGGAATATCTACGTATATTTTATATATATATATATATATATATATATATATATATATGAAGAGTTCAGATGCAAAAGCCTCTAAATGCCATTTGAAATTTTCTCCTTTAATGATGATTTTTATCAAACTTGTATATTTAAGTTCAGTAATTTCTCTTAAATAACAATTAATAGGCAATTATCATTGCCATTTAAGAGAAATTACTGAACTTAAATATACAAGTTTGATAAAAATCATCATTAAAGGAGAAAATTTCAAATGGAACTCTTCATATATTTTATATATATATATATGTAACTTTTTATATACACTGTGTACTTTATTCCTTTACATCTGTCCTTTAAAATGATTGGGTAAAAAAAAATTAACGAAAATAAAAAGTTAACAATTTATTTAATGTATGTTTATAATTTTCTTTGGAATGTCCATGATTTTTTTTTCTTCCTTTGAGATGTTATTACTTCATACTTTTTTTTCTAGTTTTTGTTCCCAATTCCTCTGTAATGCTTGTTTATAATGCTATTTGGAATGTGTTATATACCTTAATAAAAATTTCAGACTTTCCCATTGTTCTTTGTGTGTTTAAATATAAATATAAATATATATATATATATATATATATCAAATTTATTTTAATGAATATATTAAAATTGGGGGAGGGAGGTTTGGTATATATTTGAGCAATATCTGCATAGCTGGTATATAACCAATCAAATCAGTATGCTACAAGGCCTAGGGTGGGCTATGTTTAAAAGTAACCAATAAAGTCCGTTTACTGGGTTTTCAATGTGTCCTGCCCTCCAATAGTGGTCTGGGTGTTGGGAGTGGCTTTAAAAGAACAACCAATCCAGTTTGGTTGGAAGGCAAAAAGGTGTGAATGTTTCCTGCAAAAAGGTGTGATTTTTTCCTGCTAAAAACTTTAATGGGATTACTTGCCATGGCAACAAATGGCTCTAGCACGGAAGTATACGTCCACAACATACATCCGATTTGGTATCATTCCGGATGTATGCGGATATATACAAACCCATGGAATTTGACATATCCGGCCACTATACTCCTGGATTCTTCCGAATTTCAGCAGTGTATACAGGAGTATACTGGTCCGGATACACCTATTTTCATGCAGTGGAAGTGCTGACAATGATCAGATAATTTGGAATGATTCAGTAATGGCGAGGTGACAGTTGAAATAGGCGCGTTCGGTCAGAGAGAGCCATGTATTGAGAGAGTTGCGACACGCACTTGCTTTGATGTCGCCGCAAGGCTGTCACGTGGTTCATGGAACAGACGCGGGCTGTCATGTTCTTCAATGGACAGACAGCAGCGATTGCATTATTAAACGGTAAATATAAAATAAAACGCACACCAAAGTACTTTTTAAGCTTTTATTGCGTTTGATTAATGTCAGTATTGCATTTGGAGAGGCAGGGTGACAACTTTGATGTTTTTTAGGCTATATTTTTGGAGGGGAAAGGCTTGTTAAATGTTCGCATTGGTAGTTGCACTGGCTTTAGCGGCTCTAACTTAACTTTTCCATGTCATTAATCTGATGATGGACGTCTCATGATATTTATTTTAGCACAACTGGGATGTAGGTTATTGATTCCCGTGATCTTGCTTATAAATTCCGATTCAGCCATTAGCCTACCGTGATCACGCAAAGACCCGTGGACCGGTGGCCCGTTCAGGATAACAATCACGACAACCAACGTAAAATATAAATAATTACGCTGTGCATGTACAAATGAATGATTTAGGAGGGATATAGACTGCTCCCATGACGTAGCAATGACCATACAGTAATGTTCGGTAAATTTTAACTGTTAGGTATCTTTTCTATTTTGAATGTACTTTATTTTGTATAGTGCGATGGACCGTTTAATATGTATGTCCTGAATAAAGATATGATGATGATGATGAGTTAATGAGTAAAATATTTGTTCCTAAATATGATCCATAACTGTTGGGATTCAATTCAGTGGCTTCATCCTACCCTATTCATAGACTAAACCATTCATCAGAAAACACACACAAATACATTTATACGAGGTATGTATTGCCTCCCACACCAGTGTTGTGCAAGTTACTTCCAAACTGTAATACATTAGGTACTTGTTACTGTTATTTAAAAGTAATTCATTACCTTACAATATTACTTTCTCAGAATTGTAATGCGTTACATTACTCATGTATTACTTTTGAGTTACTTAATAACTAAGTAGAACTTAACTTTGGGGCTGTAACGATCTGCAATATGAAACCGAAATCGCGATTCGCCACACGACTCAGATCCACGAACCTACAGAATCGCGACACAATTCCAACTCCCAGCATTATTCTCCTTACCGTCCAGATCCAATGCTGCCTTATCTTTAAATTAGGCTATTAGTATTATTTGAAGTTAACATTATAAAATACGTAGACCTACACCACAAAATTACCACAATAAATTATTTAAAATTGGGGAAGTCCAGCATTATGGACATGACATTTGCAGTCAAAACATGAAATAAAAATTCTCAGAAAATACATGTATTGAAACGTATATAGGCTACTTCCTTAAAGGACTCCAGACATTAGACAAATATCAGTCTATGTTTTATTTTTAATATTAGGGAAAAGACACACATTCATACGTGACAAAAAAATTGGGGGCAACATATTTTTTGTAATTCTGTTAATTACACTGCGCAAATCGGATGAGGAAGGGTTGGCTCTCCAGTCTCCATAGAACTTAAAATATTCATTTTATTTTAGTTTTCGTGTTCGCATTTATGAGGAAAAAACAATGTTACAGACGCGACCGCACTGAACTAGCACTAAAAGACTGCTTTAAAACTTTCACAGAGTCTGTTGCCTTTAAGAAGTAAAAGCAGACAATACACTGTAATACAACTGTAATACAAGCCTCACTGAACATGTAACGAGTAAAATATTACTGAAAATTGATTAGTAATGCCTTACACTACTGCGTTACAGCAAAAAGTAATATGTTACTGTAATGTATTACTTTTGTAATGCGTTACTCCCAACACTGTCCCACACACACATACATATATATATATATATATATATATATATATATATATGAAGAGTTCAGATGCAAAAGCCTCTATGCCATTTGAAATTTTCTTCTTTAATGATGATTTTTATAAAACTTGTATATTTAAGTTCAGTAATTTCACTTAAATAACAATTATTAGGTAATTATCATTGCCATTTAAGTGAAATCACTGAACTTAAATATACAAGCTTGATAAAAATGATCATTCTAGAAGAAAATTTCAAATGGCACTTAGAGGCTTTTGCATCTGAACTCTTCATATATATATTATGTATGCCTATATACATTTCACAAACATGCATAACCCTAAACCATTTAAATAAATCAATTGTGTGTGTGTATGTATATCTAATATTATATATATATATATATATAATATTATATATATATATATATATATATATATGATGTTATAAAAAAAGCTAACAACGTTAGTGAAGTGTGGCTATCGCTGCAATTAACCTATTATCTTCCAATAAACATTTACTAGATCTGGCTACATAACATATAACTACAGACTAGATTCACGAGAGGTCGGCTAATGTGTGTAAAAGTAAAAAAATACAGTAATTTCATTAATTTACCAGCGAGTGTACTTCGGAAGCACTGAAAATGAATGGGGTTCAATGCTGGAACTATCAGTGGTTGGAACTAATGGGCGGGTCCATGACACGCGTTACTTCCGCATTCCTGAGTTACAATGGCGGCCTATACACAAGTTTACGCGGCAAATTGTGGGCGCCGCCATAACGCTACACATATGCAATTAATTTCCGCCGGAAGTGGTTTGCACAGCGTCTGCCGGTGTAAACAGATGCTAGCTTGGGAACACGGTTCCACTACTTTGACTGGAGATGGCGTTACTATCCCCCACCCGAATTCAGTACAGAACTGGGAGGATAACATGACGACGTGGCCCAGGATAACGTACAGTAATATTTGCTCCTACTTCATGCACTCCATGGCAATAGATGGAAAAGCAATGGACAATCTAAAAGCCTCCGAGGCATACCAATATCTGCACAGCAACAAAGTCGGTTGTGTTATGTCATACAAACATGATCACTTTATTTATCTAAAAGCAAATGTAGAGCCTAGCCAGTGAGTTAACGCCTCTTTGGCTGGGGAGGACGATTGTATCCCAACCACAACTCTGGGAAAGGATTATCCTTGGTTGGTTTTTGGTCAACAAAGTGATAGGAACAAACATAAACGGTGCGGGGTGGTTTCTTTAGATTTAATGCCTTCAGCCAGGTCCTTGATTCCGAGTCGGTATCAGGCTTGCGAAAAAATGTAAACAATGGAGCGCATGGACATTGCCTCTTCGTAGCTGGTTTGTGGTCGTAACACTCTCTATCTAACCACTCGTTCAGGTGCTTTCGCGAGTTTTTGCAACCAACTACCGCACACGTCGTTCCCGAACCACTTTTATTCATGTTGTAAGTTAATTGTTATCCTCTTTGTCACTGCGATATCAGTGCTTTGTCGGCACAACGGAGCTAGGTAGCATAACCAGCCCGCCAAAACGGAAGTGGATTGCATAAACGGGAGGAGCTTAGGATGTAGAGCGGAAACGGCTCAAAAACTTGTGTATGGGACTACATGGCTCTGCGGTCAGAGAATCCTCGAGGTGACAATGCAGAGAGCGTTGTCCAGAGGCGGGGCATATTGTGCGCAATGCTGCTGCGCATGGCCGAAAATTTGCAGAGCGTTACCGGAGTCTTGCCATCAGGCACTGAAGCTGATTAATTAAATGCATTGACCAGCAGCTAACACCATTCATGGTAAATACCCTTAAACATTGAAAGGATGATACTTCAAATATTTCACTTTCCTTGTACTGTAGCCTTTTCATGAATATATAATTTATGAATCCACGAAGCCTCTGTACAGATAACCATGATAAACACAGCCTTGTTATCATTATTAACTTATTTAACATACACATGCATGAAGTTCAAAACAAGAAGGGTAACCTTATAGACAGAAAACACATTGCAGTAAGTGCAAATCCACGAAGCCTCTGGTAAACACAGCCTTGTTATCATTTTTTAACTTTTTTAACACACACATGTATGATGAAGTTCAAAACAAGAAGAGCTTGGTAGTCTAAGGTTGGTTGCGGTTTTCGCCACAGCCCTACTTAAAAAAATATACAGCCGATCACTGCCATTATAAAGTGATTTGTGAACTATGATTGTGTTCATCTGAAAGGAGAATATCATACAACTATGATGACTTGAGGGTGAGTAAATCATGGGCTATTTTTTATTTTTTGGAGGAACTATCCCTTTAACTATTAAAACCTCTACACCAGAGCAAAACTCACTCCGTTATGAAGGGCCATAAAATTTCGAGAACACAGAAGCAGTAGCTGTGCATATGGGCCAGATAACCATTCTTGTCTTTTTTTTTTTTTTGTCACATTTTATATTTTGTAGCATCATCAAAACAGAAACTAAGCACTGTGTTCAAGACACACTGGGGAGTGAGAAGCTGTAATAATGTAAAATGTGAAAAATGATGTTTTTCAAACAATCAAGCATGAAAGCGTATTTTAATACACCCCAAAAACAAAATCAAGACTTTGTAAAAAGTGTAGGACCCCTTTGAGATATTTTGTCTTTTTGAAGCTTGACTTTATTTTACTTTTCTTCCACAGAAGAAAGAATGAACATGTTGGATGACAGAGTTGTCCCTTTTGTTGTTCTTGTGATTAGGCCTTAAGAAAGAAAGGAGAAAGTTCAACAAGTAAAACTACTTTTCCACAACAAAAAGTGTGCCAAACCAATTAAACTGTTCATTTGTTTAGGAAAATTGGACAGTTGCTCTCACAGCTGTTTAACTGTAAAGTGGACCTTATCTCTCTCTTTCTCTCCTGTGATATATCCCATCATCGGTCTTCCTGTCCATCTTGCCCGGTCATGTATCTTTGCTCTAGATGAGTCAGAGACATTTAGGCATCAATCCTGGTTCACAGTGTGAGTCCACCTATAACCTACATTTGCCACACAGGAGAATGGCCACTGCATGCCGCATAACCTACACACACATGTGTAGTAGTCATAGATCATTCAGTACATATCATACAGTCTCTCCACAGTAGGAAATTTAAAGTAACAAGGCGATTAATCACGAGTGCTGTGATGCTCAGAAATATCATTATATTCTTTCTTGACAACATAATAGAAGCTTGCCACCAAGTGAATATTCAATGGAGTATGTTGTTTGAGAGTAAATGACAATCGTTTAAGATCATTTCTTGTCTTTCCTCCTCCAGTGAATGCAGGTTTCATTAGAGGTTGTGATGTCTCATTTCATTCTGTAATTTTTCAGTAAACAGAGTTAACCTGTTACTCGCCAAACGAATGAGAATGGGTTACACATGGAACATAAATTGCAACATATTCATAACTCAGTAATTTGAGTTACATTTTTCAGTGTTTTGTTTAATGATGTTTTTCATGACTGATGTTCCTCAAACATGCCTGCGTGTAAAACGGAGAAATGCATCTCTTTGGCATTTGAGAAAATTGTTTTAAAGGTCAAAGCAGAGCAGAATGATATGAAACACCTGAGATTTCACAACATGACATCATGACTTTTGCGTAAACATATACGCCACTTTTGAGTCAGGTGGCGTGTTATCTCTACGCCATTAACGTCCACGTCAGATCCGTGTGTCTGTACACGCAGTCAAATCTCCAGTCATAAATGCCATTAACCCCAGTGACGGTTAAGTTTAGGGATGGGGTTGAGGTAAGTCATATCTTTTTTTTACCTAGGATGGTAAGGGAACAGTCATAAATGCCATTAACCCCAGTGACGTTTAGGTTTAGGGACGGGGTTGAGGTAAGTCATATATTTATATAACGTTAAGTCAACGGCGTTCATAAACACGCTGAAAGGCGATTATGCGTCTTGATAACACGCCAAAAATGGAAATACGAATTGGCGTGTCATACACACGCTACTTCATGAGATCAGTCTGGATTTCATTTGCACATTACTGGAAATTGATTTAATATTTATAAAATAGAAATAGAAAGAGGAAACTATATAATAATACAGGAAATATGCATTCAGACAAACTAAGTGTTTTGACGGGACACAGGTGTCCGTGTCTATTGGTCAGAAATGAAAATTCTCTATTTATTCTCATGTTGTTAAAAACACATGTGACTTTTTTGTCTGTAGAACACAAAAAGTGAATTTTGAAAGAATATTCTACCATTGTATATAAAGTAAAAAAAAAAAAAAAGACCAAAAAAAAGGTTTTCAGTTCTCAAAACGACAAAAATATTTGGGTCAGTATTTATGTATTATTTTATTTTCCACAAAACACATGAACACATACTTGATTTTTGACAGACTCTTTATTTACCTCAGCGACATGAGCAGTGTTGCGTAAGCTACTCTGAAACTGTAGTTTGACAAGCTACAAGCTACTCGTAAGTTAAAGTCGTTCAACTATAGTCAAGCTACCCGTTTAGAAAAGTAGTTAGCTACACTACAAGTTACTATCAAAAAGTAGCTAGCTACATTGAAACTACTTTTGCTTTTTTAACAATATATATTATAAATAACTGAATTGTCTGAGGAATGTTTTAAGTAGTATATTTAGTGTTTAAAACAATGCAATACAATTATGATTTCAAAGAGTATTGTTTTATTACACACAACACTCAAATATCTAATATTAAATATCAAAAGTGCAAAATTGCAACAAATAGCCTACAACATTGCAAGAACAAAATATAAATCCATGTAAATTGCATGTAGCAAAAATACCGATTGAACTTGGACAAATAAGGCCATGGGTAATTAGCGTTAGTTGTTTCTCCATCCTCCAAATCTGCCATCACATCTTGTCTAATCATAATATGGGTGTGTCAACCCACTTCTGTACGTCAGTGAACCGTTAGCCGCAAGATGCGTGATTAAACAACAGGTGGCGGTAATGGCAAAAAATGAGTTTGTAATCTAACAAGAAGAAGAATATCCTTGCATCGCGCTGATTCGCGCAGGCTCGACAACGCAATGTAGCTTTTGCTCGCACTACACCGCTACTTGCTGCAAAAAGTAGTTAGCTACTGGAAAAGCTACACTGTTTAAAAAGCAACTGAGCCACTGCCAAGCTACTGAAAAATGTAGTTAAGTTAGTAGCGTCACTACTTGTAGTTAACTACTCCCCAACACTGGACATGAGAGATGGATTAACCACACAAATATATCTACAACTATACTGTTGTGTCTCAGACTGGCCACCTAGCACTAACCCTAAGGACATTTAAAGTAGGGATGGCTGACGCGAAACAGACGTGCCGAAGCGAGATCCCGAAGCGCAGATGGTTCAAAGCACTGATCCGAAGCGTGATTTAAAACACCCATGTCACGTGACTACGGCTAAATGAAGCTTCTGAAGCCCCTTTCACACAGCGCGTTGATCCCGTGAAATTGCCGGGAAATTGCCAGAACGCCTTCTGTGTGAACGCAAACACGACCCGGGATTGATACCGGGACTGATCCTGGGTTGGGGACCTATTAACATTGCCGGGATCAGTCCCGGAATGCGCACTGTGTGAACAAAAGCCAGGACCAATGCCGTAAGGGGTGTGTCATAGTGATGACGCTCGTGCCATCGCGCGACTCTGTTGCTCTTAGAAGAAAGTTTGTGTTCGTCATCAACAAAGAAAGGACGAACAAATGTCTGCAAACTGGAACAAAGCAGAGACTAGGAGCTCCTCACTATCGCGCTGAAGCTGAGATCGTTCACCAGCTTTGTGGAACGGTATGAGCGTGTACATGTTTTCGACACGTCCGTTATACGTCTCATCCTGACATCCTGTGTCTTCCCGGGATTTTTACGGGTTGTGTGTGAACGCACTCACAGATCCCGGCAAATCACTGGCAGTGTGAATGAACCGAAATCAAACAATCCCGGGACAAATGCCGGGTCACATTATCCGTGTATTTTCTGGAATCTCTGTGTGAAAGGGGCTTGAGTGTTTCCTCAGGTGTCATGGTCCGCTGAATCAGGGGTTGATTGATAGATAGGTCGGTAGGGAAAAATCACACAATCACACAGTAAAAGTGAAGTCAAAGCATTTTCACATTGTGGGTTTTTGTGAGAGGACTTTGGTTTTTAGATAGCTGATTTTTGGTGATATAATGACATTTATAGTGTGATTTGTTTAGTTATATTTAGGCTTCCATTAAAATGTACACATTGACTGAGAGAAAGACAGTTTAGTGAGAAAGAAAGAAATGAATCAATCAATCAATTCGGCATCGATGCCGGTATCAATCCCGGGTCGTGTTTGCGTTCACACAGAAGGCGTTCTGGCAATTTCCCGGGATCAACGCGCAGTGTGAAAGGGGCTCTAGTAACATTGCCGGAATCAGTCCCGGAACGCTCGCTGTGTGAACAAAAGCCAGGACCAATATGCCATAAGGGGTGTGTCATAGTGATAGTCGTGCCATCGCGCGACTCTGTTACTCTTAGAAGATAGTTTGTGTTCGTCATCAACAAAGAAAGAACGAACAAATGTCTGCAAACTAGAATGAAGCAGAGACCAGGAGCTCCTCATCCGCACTGAAGCTGAGATCGTTCACCAGCCCTGTGGAACGGTATGCGCGTGTACATGTTTTTCGACACGTATGTTACACGTCTCATCCTGACTCGCTGATCCCGGCAACTCACTGGCAGTGTGAATGAACCGAAATCAAACAATCCCGGGACAAATGCTGGGTCACATTATCCGTGTATTTTCAGGAATCTCTGTGTGAAAGGGGCTTATGTTATGTTATGCCATCTGATTCATGAAATTTATACTTCATATGTGCCGTCAGTTTAGGATTTGTTACTAATTGCTGTTTTCATTTTCAGCCACAAATGTCAACATCAGGCCCATCATCATCAACAGCAGTAGAAACACAGGACAGTTTATGGGAATATT
Source organism: Pimephales promelas (assembly GCF_988280905.1). Classification (NCBI taxonomy): domain Eukaryota; kingdom Metazoa; phylum Chordata; class Actinopteri; order Cypriniformes; family Leuciscidae; genus Pimephales; species Pimephales promelas. The sequence continues at coordinate 17,938,858 of NC_142778.1, forward strand.
TTGATGATTGTATTTGATGATACAATGATACACAATGCTACAGCTGATGCCACAGTAGAAGTGAAAAATACATTTATGCCCAGAACTCATGATCCCCTAAATTACTGGAAAGAGAGAGAAATAATCTTTCCTCATTTGTATGCCCTTGCTAAAAAATATCTTTGCATGCCAGCAACAAGTGTCTCCTCAAAAGAAGTAGGCCAAGTCCTTTGACAGCAGAGAAATTAATATTTTTGAATAAAAATCTATAAGAAAGTGAGACTCTGTGGCATATATACTGTATATACATATATATATGTATATATATATATTTATATACTATGATACAAATTTTATTTATTGGCTTTTCTTACTAGATTACTTAATGTTAAGTCAAAATAATTTGTTTTTGCTATGATTTTAATTTAGACTGTACCATGTGGTAATTAGTACTTACCTTATCCCATTGAATTGCAATGACACTTAAAAGTCAGGGCAAATATATTGTGTAACTAAAAGGTTTTTTTTTTTTTTTTTTTGATAACAGTACCTTTCTCTGTAATTTATTCTGCAAATTGTGTTGTTTCGTATTGCTACATAGTAAGTAGCGTTTGTTACCCCCTTGTTCTGTGTAGTTACAGGGTAAGTTTAACTTCTGCGGGCTGTAAATTAAAGTGGTGCTTGTTACCCCCTTGTTCTCCGTAGTTACAGGGTGTAACTCCTGCGGGCTGTAAATTAAAGTGGTGCTTGTTACCCTCTTGTTCTGTGTAGTTACAGGGTAAGTGTAACTCCTGCGGGCTGTAAATTAAAGTGGTGCTTGTTACCCCTTTTTTACCCAAAACTTAACATATTGTTCCCTTATACCTACACGGAAGTATACGATAATTACAGAAATGTAAACCGTAATTTCAGTGTACTTACACAGTTGTTTGTGGGTTGTAAAATAAAGTGTTACCAGATGTGTTTTACTATGCACAAAATGCCTTTCAACTTGAGCGCAAAATTGCATGTTACATAAAAGCGTCACCACTGCATCAACACCGAAAACATGATAAAAAAAAAATTCAAATCAAAACTTGTGAATAATAAATTATGGGGGAAGGTCATGCCTTTTTTCACAATCATTTTGGAGGGTCATAGAAAAAAAATATTGCAGGCGAACTGAGGGTCAAGTCTTTTTTGACTACAGATCTAAAATCTCCTCCCTTAAATACATTAAATAACGAACAGTCCCTGAAAGGAAGAAAAAGAGCAGCATGGATGATGGATCTGGTTGTGAACAAACAATCAATCGCTCTTTGATGACGTGATTATTACTTAACTGCAGATCATCTGTCCATCATCGTGTAAAGCCCGCCCTGGCAATTTGATTGGCCCGACCATTTCTGAACCGATCATAATTACTCCTAAATGGATCGAGTCCAGACCGAACATCCCTACCAAAAAATGTTGTGGGCGGGGTTTGAGCATCCAGGCTAATATTTTGTATTTTGCATATACCGAGTCTTTTTTTGTGATGAACAAAACAAAATATAAGTCATTTTACATTGAAAGGGGAATAACAAAGGTTTATTTATCACATAAAGCTATCATATGGCCTCATCATACCATATAGTACTCAATTCCATGGAAGAGAGAAAATCATAATTGATGAATGGATGACAAAATTTAGTTTTGGGATTAACTTCTTTAAAACATGATGAATACATTTTTATTTAAGTTCCCCTGTCAATAATTTTACCTCTTTAAACTCATATTTGATCACCAAAATGTCATATTTAAATGTTTTTCCTTGAATTTTTTTTCATGCCTTAAAATAGCTTGAATGTAACTCTACACACTTACCGCATTAAGTATACAAGATTTTATGATTACGCCTCCACTCACTCGCACCAGAGATCCACTCGTTGATGATCCCATGTTGACCTGATTGGTTACAAGGTAATTTGTGACGTCAGAAACACCAGCGATTTCCAAATGCGTTTTTGAGACTGTCTTTGATTCACTGCAGTTTTAAGGAGAAAATGGTGTTGGCTTATGAATTTGTGCATGATTTGTCTTAACCCTCAGGTGCTCTTCATTTCGGAGTCACACTTGTTATCTTCCCGGTCAAAAGTGACCGGACACCTAAAAATGAAACTTTCTCCATCCCAGTAAAACCAATGCAATTTATTTTTGTTCTATAATATTTATTCTTTGTAATTTAGTATTTTGAGACAGTTTGATTGAATTTATTAATATTTATGCAATATTTATGGTTTATTTTTGCCATGGAAAAGTATATATATTTTTCTAAATATATATAATTTTGAAAAAAAATGATGAATGCAGTATTTTAGTATACTATAGAGTCTTGGCCTTCAGAAAAAAAATATTTTTTGAAGAAAATTAGCATCATCTAGTTACAGTATAGAGAAAAAGCGTAGAATCATGGTGTAATCACTAGCCTTCGTTTCGGAGTCACACTTGTTATCTTCCCGGTCAAAAGTGACCGGACACCTAAAAATGAAACTTTCTCCATCCCAGTAAAACCAATGCAATTTATTTTTGTTCAGTTATATTTTTTCTTTTTAATTTTGTATTTTGAGCCAATTTGATGTTACTTATTAATATTTATGCAATATTTATGGTCCATTTTTGCCATTGAAAATAATACAAACTTTTTTTATATATACATTTTTTATTTTATTTTATTTTTTTAGCAGTATTTTAGGTTAAAATAGAGACTAGGCCTTCCAAAAAATTTTTTTTGAAGGCAGATTAGCGCCATCTGGTAAGAGTATGGAGAGAAAGCGTAGAACCATGTTGTAACCACTAGATGAAATGTACAGTTCTCTATGGAGAAGCATGTAAATTCCCCAGCTGTTCATGGACACGTTTACTTTTACTTTTCATGGACACATAAGTTTTAGATTTAATAGTGATTTAAAGTGTTAGTTTTTGCATTATGATTACAGTCAAACCTAAACATTGTGTTAGAAAGAGAATGCTAGGAAGCAAATTTTATACACATTTTTTTTTCATTCTGAATTTGTACAAAAAACAAACAAAAAAACAATGCAATTCATTCAATTATAACACTTTATGTAAAATAATATTTAATGAGCATGTCTATTTGTGTCACTGAACCGTAACAAATATATAGGTGTGTGTTTATTTGTGCGTGTGTGCGTCTGTTTGTGAGTGTGGGTGAGTGTCAATATCACAATCTTGATGTTTTAGAGTGTCACCCCTTCATTGTTGAGCACTTTTTTCTGCATCATGGCCAATTTGTAGATTGCAAATTGTAGTTTGAAGTTGTAGATTGTTGTTTTTGTCAATTTCCCATTCATTTCCTATGGTCGGTCATGTTTGACAGAAGAGCAGAAGTGTATCTCATTTTTTTACGACCACTTAAAGTGCTCGAATCATGACCTCAATTTTTTTTTGTGTTCACATACATGTTGCCATAAAAGTCACGAAGTTTCGTAATTTTCTGATGAAGCAGTGATTTTTTTAGAAATTCAAAACAGATTTTTTAATCACAATTTATTGGTGTTTTTGTGTATAAAAGTGTGTGTGTGTGTGTGTGTGTGTGTGTGTGTGTGGTTGGGTATGTCTGTTTTGCACTCTTGATATTTTAGAGTGTCACCCCTTCAATGCTGAGCACTTTTTTTCTGCATCGTGGCCGATTTGTAGATTGTACACACAAAAATTCTCAAAGTTTTTGTTTTTGTCATTTTCCCATTCATTTCCTATGGTCGGTCATTTTTGACCGAAGAGCACAAGTGTGACTATTTTTTTTACGACCACTTAGCATGCTCGGATCATGACCTCAATTTTTTTGTGTGTTCACATACCCAATGGAATAAAAGTCACCAAGTTTTGTAACATTCCGATGAAGCTGTGATTTTTAACATTTCAAAACAGAAATTTTTTCGGTCAGAGATGACCGAAGAGCACCTGAGGGTTAAAGCATTAAAAACAATACATAGACATATAAACAACATTAAAAGCATTATTTTTTTCCACAGGGGACTTTAAATAAACAGCAGTTTTGTTCCACCAAAATGTTAAACACTTGCATATATCTTTGAACATCTGATGGTGGCGTTTGAGCAGCAGGATTGCAGAAGCACAAGATGGATGGAGGAGGATGAAATTTAGGGATTTCCCTTGTGTCACTCACAGCAGTCAGTACATCACATGCAGGTCTGGACTGCTGCATTGCAGTTGAGAGATAATGTACCACAGCCCATCAAACCCTGAATCTAAAATTGCTAAGGAAGAGAAAGACAGACAAGAAAACACTCAAAACTCATCATTACTCACTTAAACATTCATAATCACCAGAACAAACACATTCTCTTTCTTATCAGACCAAAAAATACAGCATGGCCCTCTGCAGTTGCTCGCTTGATGTTGTTAAACTCAAACTATATCAGTAAACACAAACCAACTGTACAGTATATGCCTCCTTATTTCTATAAGAAAATGGAAAGCAGACCCAGATAGCAAACTGACATTGAATCAACGTGGAAATATGACATCGAAACAACGTTGATCTGACATTGTTTTGCTCATCGAATTAACGCTGAACCAACGTCAGACGCGTCATTCTTTCAAAACTAACGGAAAATCAACTTGAAATCAACGCGTTGTTTCAACGTTATGAAAGCAAACCAATTTTCGATTTCATTTAGCTTTGAAGAATGCCGCGTCTGACGTTGGTTCAACGTTAATTCGATGAGCAAATCAACGTTGTTTCAATGTCATGAGAGACGTCGTTTCCACGTTGATTCAATGTCAGTTTGCTGTCTGGGGAAGCAGTTGGATACCAACCTCTAACTGAATCTCAGCTCTATAATTAATAATTTCTTTACTATGATGAGTTAAGACTTGTACTAATGAGGAACTAACCTTAACTACAACATGAGTCATATGAATTCCTGCATGAATATACCATCTTAACTACACGTTAATACATGCTTGTTAATTAATGCATTAATTAACATTTCGGGAGGAACTAAATCAAACTTGTTCTAGAAAATGGACACATTTTGTGGCCCAAAAGAACAGCAAGAACTGCATTATGATATAAAGACAGTAAAACCAATCCATAAAATAACAACATAAATAACCATCATCTGTGCTAACACTGATTTTAATTTTGAAAATTGCATCTGTTTATGAATATGGTAGTGTAGGTATGTCACTCTTGGGGCCCTATTTTAAAGTGGGGGTTGACTGCAATTTCACTTTTTTCATTTTAAATAGTGAGTAATGTTGCTGTTGATGCATGGACAGTATCTGCAAAGTTGCAGCGCTGAAAGTTCAGTGTAAGCAGAGATATCGTCTTTTAATAATCAGGAAGTATATTGCCTACAAAAACGACTCGATTGAGACTACAGCTAGGTTATGGTACGTCACTAACCTACACATTTGCATCAACCACTCCCTCCGGAATATGCAGAAAAGGGCATGTGCATATTTCAGCAGCTCTAGCTCGTCGAGTGTGTTGTTCATGCAGCTGTCAGGTCTTATGTCTTCGAGCTTTCCACAGACGCTGTACTTCGTCAACAATGGATACAATTTATGTTTGATTATGTTCCTGAAAATGACGATCGTAATCTAGCTCTCTGTGCTGCGCATTTACGAAAGACAGCTTCCAGAATCTCCACGAGTTCAACACCGGATTCAACAAGAAACTATTACTAAAACATGAAGCAGTTCCAGCTTTAAAACCAGAGACAGCAGTTGTTGGGCCACAACCTGTAAGTAGGCTAAGACTTCATCATTTTAAATGTATTTGCATGTATAATTCCAGACGTAACCTTGTATTTTATTTTTTTTCAAATGCCAGCGCTGGCTTTATTGCCACTAGGCTATTAGTTATGCTATTTTGTGTCTACGACAAACGCGTACAAACATGAATTTTGTATAAGTACTAATATTGTAAATGTATTTTTCATGTGTTTTATGACGTTATTTTCGATTTGATCAAGAACGTAAACTAATTCCAATGCTGTTTGAGTTAACACAGTCTCATCTCAAAAAGTCATATAACTGACGTCTTGGGACGTTTTTTGACCGTACGTCAATATCCGCCTTTTTAGGGCCCCTTTAAACGTCGGTAGATGGCGATCCCGGGCCGTCATACAACTGACGCTTTACCTTTAACGTCAGTTAGGTGACGGGTTAGGTTTAGGGTTAAGTTTAGGTCTGGGGTAGAGTTAGGATCCCATAACCTCATCTACCGACGTTTAAGGGGGCCCTAAAAAGGCGAATATTGACGTATGGTCAAAAGACGTCCCAAAACGTCAGTTATATGACGTCTTGGGATGAGACCGGGTTGTTTGAGTATAACATTAGTTGCCAGTCAGTTGCTATTGTTGCCAGTCAGATGCTATTGTCTTAAACAAACGTGTATAAAGTAAAAAAAAGTAGCAAATTATCATTCAGAAACGTTTATTAAGAGCTGTGTGTGGTGAGGTTCTGTTTGACTCTCTTCTGTTTGGCTTTCTCTGTCTGATTCTGCCTCAAACCGATACTGCAGTTCGACGCATATTTACATCTGGACCGGAGCTCATGACATGCCCGTTTCGCCCGTAAAGGTAATGGGCGTTAACTTTCCGGACAACGTGAGCGACAGTTTAGCCAATCACAACACACCGGGCCAAGCTAACCAATCTGAGCCCACTACGTGTTTCTGAGGGAGTGGTTTCATAGACTCAGGAAGTCAACCGCTCGTTCGAGGACAGAGGAGAGCGCGGCTGACAATAAAAGTGAAGTTTATGAAAAATAAGACTTTTTAAAAACGAAAAACCACGAATACATGTTATATCGCACCCCATAAACTACAATCATGCAAAGAAAAAAGCAGTCAACCCCCCTTTAACGATCTGAAACGCAAGTGGCAAAACGCAAAGCGCAAGTAACTTTGTGGGCGGATCCCGGCCCTGTTGCTATTTTCCCGGCGGGATAAATGCCTCTTGCGCTTGGCGCAAATCTAAAAGAGGTTGGTTTGAAATAGCTTCATTATTCATGGGTGTGGTTTGGGCGTAACGGAAATAAACCAATGAGAGCGTCATATCACATTCCCATGATGAACGAGGTGCGCTTGTTCCATGGCGCAATTCTATTTTACCGGCGCATTTACCAGGCGCGCTTCAGCATCGGTTCACAGCCGAGGAGATCGATGTTCTCGTCAGGGCCGTAAAAGAAAGAGGAGTGACATTGGGGATGGGACAAAGACACCCAGTATTTTTCTGGAACTGCAAAATATCACTAGGGATTGTTTGCGCCCACACACACGCCTCCTTTTTGCGCCGACCCGCCCAGGGAGCGCAAGTTCATTTCCTAGTTTACCGGCGTGCGTCTGTGGAGGAAAAAATCCCGCTTTGCACAAGTGTAAAATAGGAATGATAAATGCGTCAGTGAATAAAGTCATTTGCGCCGGGTGCAAGATAGAGCCCTTGATGGCAGCAGTGGAATTACTTAAAACAGAGTGAGATTAAATTGTTTTTAATTATTAATGCATCATTGTGTGTTCAATATTGAACACACAGTGATGCATTCATAATTAAACCTTAACCTTACTAAAGTTAAATGCAAACATTACAAGACATCTATATTCACTGATGTTTGTGACAGTTGCTGGTGTCAAATTTATGAACAATTTTACATTGTGCCCTTTAAGTACATGTTTTTCTGATCTAGATCAAGTTTGATAAGTTGATTATTAATTAACAAGCATGTACTAACTTGTAGTTAAGATGGTATTCATGCAGTATGTCATATGACTCATGTCGTAGTTTAGTTCCTCATTACATGTCTCATCATTAGTTCATATTAAAGTAATTATTAATTCAGGCATTAGTGCATGAATTTTAAGGTGAAATTTCTTATGTTGATCATACTTCCAAACGTAGAATCTGTTATTCTGAATGCCAGTATCCACACCGGCATGACTGACACCATGCACACTCAAAACTCAAAACTTTGAATTCATCCGCACTGTACCATGTCGCAGCTTTAACTGTATAAAAATACTATATTTACAGAAAAGAGAATCATAAAAAAAAATCCTAATATTTATAGTTATAGAATCAGGAAAACCATTGCTAAAATATTAACACTTTCATGAGCTTGACCCAACTGTCTAAATCAAAACTCTTGATTACCTTGAGTTTTGTTGATTTTCAACAAGTTGTAGCATCAGTCTGCTAAACATTAAACACAACTAATTGTGACTGATATGAACCTGTAGTTCCTCAACTCCCAAAAATTGCATACAGCCAATCAAATTAGAATAGGTGATTTCAGCTTGCCATTTTGTGTGCAGTATGCATCAGTGTGCAATATGTGATGGTTCGTGAGCGTGCTGAGACGAGCCGTTCATTACCATCATGACATTTAGGACACCTATTAGCATGCAGTCTCATGCACACAAAAACACACACCTCAGTCATTGCGCTCTAGTTCCCCTATCAGGGCCCCTAGAGAATTATGGTGAACAAGCACTGATTCTTTAACGTTTTTTGCACCGCAGCTCTCTTCTGTAAAAACAACACCAGAAAAACTCCCTTAAGATCCTCAGAACAAACTCAGAAGCACTTTGCTAAACTCTCCAGGCTCAGGCAGACACCATCCTCTGTAGAAGTAACTCTTTTAATCTCACTGTAGACGACAGGGTCCTTTCAGGGCCGCAGAGACCTTTCAACAGCACAATTGTCTGGCGAGTTCAGGAAGAACTCCTGTGGATTTGTGTTTGAAGAGGACATGATAGTTTGTACCTGAAAGCCCGTGAAATCAGCAAACCAGCATTTGAGCATAATTACTCTAGCAGTCTCTTTACACGTCCGCAGCAACAAAACCTCAGAAGAAAGAAAATTTAAAGTCACCGAAACCCTCAAAAGAACTGAACAGAACATGAGCTGGACGTGCTGCTGCTATCAATATTGCGCAGACTTACAACGATGCAGTTAACCAGATGACAAATCCTCAAAATAGATTGTGTTTTGAACACTTTTACAATTAAACTGTATTTTTTTTTTTTTTTCAAGTGTTCAAATATTGCAAGTTCTGAAATGAGAACTAGTCAACGACTAATCTGTCATGTTATTCTTCGCAGGTTAATCATTAATATTACTGGTTTCTACCTCCCTAAGGTTATGAAATATGACAGAAAATAGACTAAACAATAGTAAATGTGTGGGCCGAATAGGAAAAACAGAACGGGAGTTTTTGGTAACACTTAATTTTACAGTGTCATTGTTACACATGTAGTGACATGTAGTTAGTAGTGACTATAAATTATGCATAATTACATGCAATTAACCCTTAACCAAACCCTTATCCTAACTTTAACCCTATAGTAAGCACATATAGTTTATTATTAGTACTCAGTAATCAAAAGTATAATTACACTGTTGTAGTGACAACTTAATGCTAGGGTATACGATTTCAAAGATTGTTCATTATTAATGTCCTCGTTTAAATGCTGGTTATGGTTATATAGTACAATCCTAACAATATGAATAGAAAAAAGAATGAAAAAAAATCTATTCACTCTATTGGCTGTAGAGCCGCAGAGAAGTTGACCAATGTAAGCTGTGCGGCCGGACAGCTTACATTGGTCAACTGCTCTCATCCAATCACCAGCTCCACTTGAAACTCCGCCTGGCGCTCGCGTCTCCAACCTCCTGGAACCCGACCCCGCCCCCCTCCTTGCGCAAGCAAGCAGCAGCTGACAGTCTATGGTAGCTAGCTCAGCTCAAGTAGCGTCAGATCACCAATGGATAAAGCAATGGATAAAAATATAAACGACAGCAGCAAGTGGACCCTGCTTGCCCCTACTGTAAAGTTTGGACAAAAGAGAAAGTCTGTGGAGGAAAGAGCAGAGATTAAAAAGAAATGTGAAGAATGCCGGACTCTAATTCGGATAAATATAGGGTCCACTTGACCGTTGGAGGAAGCTTCAGGGAGATTTGGGACTGAAAACTGACGCTGACCTGGCTGACTTTTTGTTTAGCAGGTAAACATTTATTTATACTTTCATGGTGTGACGTGTTGCATAGCTTTTTATCAGTTTGACAACGTGCTCATGCTGCCGGTCGGCATTGGAATGTTAGCCGTTTAGCAGCGCCCATCACAGGTCAAAGTAATTATATTTCTTGAAGTCCTTGAATATATTTCAGTATGCCTAGCGGGTTTCTGTTCGAGCCGATCGGAATTTGAACAAGATGCGCTGTGTGCTGCAATAACAATTACTGAAAACCTTAGCAATGCTAGTGGTATTATACTAATGGTGGTGGGCAGTTTAGAACATTTCATGTGTTGCTAATCTTGCGTTGACGTGAACTCAAAAGTGACATACGTCAGGGATCAGGTAGCACAGAGAGAAGGGGTGTGTGGAGGGGCGGGATGAGTTTTTTAAAACTTCCCTTCCGTCTCAGGCTTTCTCGACCGAGTTTTAACATCGTATACCATAGCTTTAAAGTGTAACCGAGTTTTTAACCACATCTCTAAGAGGATTACATTTATAAGAGTAACCAAAATATCAAACAATTTAGAATATAATTGAAAATAAAATGTTTCTGCTTGATAGCAGTGAAGTTTAATTATCTATTTATTATTTAATTTTTCACAAAAATGACATTCGAGCATCTCTGCCTCACAGGTGCAAAACGGTTTTGAGGCAGTGCTTGAGTAATTGCCAGTGAAAAGCTAAATTCTTTTTGAATTGCCACAGTAATTGCCAGTGAAAAGCAAAATTTAATAACCTCAAATAGCCATTTACGCCACAAGTATCTTTTATTTGTTGTCAAAATGGAATTAAAAGCAATTTTTCACATTTAAGCGCCAATTTTCCCTCTAGACGCTGCTTGTCAGTAATCCATCAATGGGACAGATACAAGCGGCTACTCTCGTACTGCCTTCACCCGTCTGTTACCCAGCATGACAGCAAAACACAATGACCGGTCCTTTGCGTCGGTATTGATCCGACTGGCACAGTATTCCGGGATAATGGACTAAACAGGAAGCGCTGGTAGGCTACACTGATTAGTGATTAGGATAAATTTTTCTGTTGAAACGCTTAAGGCTTTTAAGTGCCACAGCTTGGAGGATATGTTAAAATTTTAACTCCTTTGTGCTACAATCCACTCTTAGAGAAAAAGGTTCAATGGGGTTCTTGCCTAAATTTCAAAGAACCCATTATGCCAAAAAGGATACAGTACGGAGAAATGTCTTAAAGGAGCATTTCACCCATTGCAACATTAATCTTTATTGAAAGTGGATCATATATGTAGTCGAAATTTAAAATACTTTTTTAATATGATGCCCTCTTGACCGAGAAAAGACAGAAAATAACCAAGGGGCGCCTAAGTATTAATAACTACATGTCCCACAATGACCCGCATTGCACATATCCGCAAGCCACACCCACTAATCCGGGACGGCGCAAACAGAGAATTCACTCTTCCGTCTACAAGGCTAACATTTGTCACCGGAGTTTGAAATTCATTTCACACAAAATGTAGCTGGCCGTGGCGAGCAGGACGATCAAGGGCGAGGGATAACGGCGCTCTGCGCGAGGCCGGTGGCGTGAGTTATAAGAGAGACTGATAATACCAAGACACCTGTGAGGCGCGCGCCAGTCTTGCGTCTTTCACGGAGAAGCGAAAGCATAAAACGGGGAGTGACGACGGCAGATCGAGGGAGAAACAGGCCTGATTTTATGTTGTGTTTTGTTTCTGTTGTGTGTAACGTTACAGCAGTCGTCAATGAGAGGCTGCTGGCTTATACTTTCGTTTTGTATTAGTTCATTTTACTATTAAAATGTTTAAATGTTCGCCGGTTCCTGCCTCCTTCTTCCCACAATAGTAAACCCCGTTAACGGTACATTGGCAAACTCATTAGTGAATTACTCCTCGTTTGTATTTTTTCTATATGGTGAATTACTGCATGTTACCTGGATGTTTAGTCAGGTGAAACTATCACAACACAAACATCCGTGTGCTCGTCTGATTCAGAGATTTCCTCCAGGAGAAATTGCCATCGTTGAAATTCTCTGCAGCAGACGGACTCTGTGTCCGTAGGCCGTAGCACGCAACGAGAGCACGGGCACCAGCAAGCCGCCCAGCGCCAGAGTCAGTGCGGGGTCCTCGACCGACAGGCAGCCGCCTCCTGCTCCTCCATGAGCCTCAGCTGCTCTAAACTATACTGCGACTCGTAAAGATAGCCACGAACATCGGATTCGAGCAGCAGAATTTCAAAATCCTCTTCTTCCATACCATGTTTAGTTTCTTCCATCAATGTCATAACTTACTATCTCCACAGCGCTTGTTAGCTTAGCTTCCAAACAAGATGGCGGATATTGATTTCAGTTTCTGCAAGTGAAGTCCCACCCACTGATCTGTAATAGGTCTGTAGGGTGAGTGGGTCCCACACCCTGGAATAATAATGTGCTAATCTTTGTAGTTCTAAAGATTTTAATGAAATATGACTTCCTGCTTATCACGACGCAAAATGACGATTTTTACGCCACGATAAGCAGGAAGTAAAACACTTAAATCCTTATTTCTTTCATCTCAGGGGAAAATACGGGAATAAACCATGACCATTCAAAAATATGACTGGGTTTCTAAAGATACAAAGCTTAATGCAAATGGGTGAAGTGACCCTTTAAAGGTGCTGTAAGTGATTTATTTACCTTTCTTTGCCTTTGTCGCCATTGGCTTTTGGCTTGCTTCGTAGGGGACTGTCACAGTGTTGGGTTTGTGTTCCCCAGGTGTCCACTAGATGTCCTCCTTCCCCACGGTGTCATTCACTTATGAACTACAATTCCCATGATCCTTGTCTTATCATTGCACTCAGCTGTTCCTCATCACTGATCATTGCACTCAGCCATTTCCCCATTATCATTGACTATTCCCTGTGTATATAACCCAGTCTGTTCCAGTGTGTTTTACGGAGTCCTTGTATTTTGTGTCACACCACTTCATGTCTATGTTAATTACTAGTTCCTGCTAGTGATGGGCAGATCGAGGCTTCGTGAAGCAATGAAACAGTTGAAGCAAATGTGCTATATTGTTTCAAGGCTTCGAATCAATCCGACACCCGTCTCCATGGCGACACCTAGTGGTCAATTGCAGGTGTTCATCTGAAACAACCTTTACAACGAGCCATTTAAAAATGTGTTGTTTTTTATTATTGTATTTTTTATTGTATTTTTCTCCATACTTCCAGTCCTAAACACTTTCATAGTGGGGGGAGTACTTTGGGTTCGGGCCAAACTCCGAGACAGCACGCCAAATACGCATTCAATTTTATCCACTCTAAATATATGTAAGTGTGAACTTATGAATTTATTTCAAAACAGGTTCAAGAATAATACAAGACAGCAGTCATTATTGCACACTTAATTTATTTATTATTCCCTGACATGAAGCCTTAAAAGTCCCCTTATTAAAACAACTCGTCCAGGGCGAGCATTTTCTATGAGCGACTTCTTAGGCTGACGATGCTTTTGGGAAATGCAGCCCAGATTAGTCAAATTTAAAGATGACATTACCTTTACTAATGCTAACATCTAATTTTATAGAGGGAAATGTCACAAGAAACAGCTGTGGTTGAATATTATGTCAAAATTAAATAAACAAGAAATAATTATTTTTTTAATGAATTCTCATTAAAATAGTCGCGGTGATGATCATTGTCTTAAAAGGTTATTGGACAGGAGAGTTAAAGATATTAAAAATAAATACATTTTGTTTGACAATTTGTTTGGATGTCTATTTCAAATATCAACAATGTTTCTCAGAAATCTGTACCTTTATTTATAAGGATGTTATTTTATTTTTTTCTGATGATAAAGTATGTTTACGAGCTGTTTAATTCATACAATTAAAAATTAATGAAACAAAATTAAAACTAAATCTATAAAAGGATCCCATGATGGGAACCCCTAACATGTTCTGTATGAAGCGCCTGACAGAACTTTTTAACATTTTCTTCTTAGAGGGTTAAATTAGGGTGAGGGGTTTGTGTAAATCACTTCCACTAACTTTTCCCTGCATTAGCACAATTCATCTTGTGTGGTTTCATCCTCTTCCAGAGATCCTCTGGCATGTTGTTATTGTGCGTGGGTCGAGACACAGAGTTGGTGGATCCAGCCTACAGCCGCATGAAAGACTGCATTTACATTTGCATCAGAGTCAATGTGGCAGCCGAACAGCCCCAAGATTCACCGATGCTCACTAACTCCCTCAAACATACATCACCCTATAGCTGAATACGGCTGTTTTCTCAATCTTATGCAACCGAGAACAGCAGAGAAGAGAAACTTTATTGTGGGAATAATTGTCTAAGAGTGGGGAGATGGACTCAGTTCAGTCTACCACATGAAGCATAAAAACAAACTAATTTCATCTGCTATATTTTTTTTATACTATCACAAAAAATATATTTATCGCCCAGCTCTTTATAAGTATACATATATACTCATGTAAAGCTATACTATGTAACAAATCTAAACTGCTTGATTGCTTGTGTCGTTGCAAAATATAAACTATATTATCACTAATATAGCCCTAAGACGTGAAGATATAAAGATGTTTAAACATTAACATCATGATTTTCTGTGAAGCTGATTTAAAACAATGAGTGTTGTGAAAAGTGCTTCACAAATAATTTGACTTGACATAAAGGAATCATTCAACTGAAAACTTCTTGGTTACTGATGTAACCCTCGTTCCCTGATAGAAGGATTGGGGATGTTATGTTGGCTGACAAATGGGGTCTCACTTGGAGGCAATAATCACCTCTGAGTTAAAAAAAAGGCCAATGGAATTGGTGAGTGGAATTTGCATGACAAACCACTCCCCGTACATATGGGTATAAGGCAACGCTACTTTTGCGTCATCGAAGGTTAACGCCCCTTTTGGGGGGAAAAGAAACGGATTCCCCTGACGACAGAACTTGCTCTAGTCGCAGCAAAGTTTCTTAAATGGCACAAACATACACACTATCTTTGCCGGCCGAGGACCGTGAGCGGCATTTAAATAAGCTACTGGATACAGGGTTACAGAGGTGTCCTTTTAAAATGTTCGAAACTGGATTAATGACCCCACTATTCAGACATCTACCACTATCTCGTGGAATCACCAAGTAAGTAGCCTATTTTTTTTTTGTCATTAACACACTCACAGTATGGCAAACTAGACGATGAGGCTATGTCGCTTGGATCATATTTAACTTGATTTAAGCTATTGACATAGTTTTGTTGCCGACTAGCTATA
Source organism: Pimephales promelas (assembly GCF_988280905.1). Lineage (NCBI taxonomy): Eukaryota > Metazoa > Chordata > Actinopteri > Cypriniformes > Leuciscidae > Pimephales > Pimephales promelas. Next base: position 17,954,118 of record NC_142778.1, read on the forward strand.
AGTTACCAACGTTAGTTGGCTGCTAGCAGCTACGTGATTAACTTAGACATGCTACCCTGGCTGTTAACTGATTTTACTGTTGAAATAGTGGCAGGCTAGGACTAAAGTGGACTTGGCTGGTTTCTGCTTGTGTCTAGAAAGTGCTGGTACTTTGAAAGTTGTACGGTAACATAATTAAAGCCAGTAACTAGCAAGTACACTACTTTATGTTAAATAAAGATAGTTTAGGGGTTGAATTAATTAAATAATTGGCTTACCTGTTATGAAATGCTTCCCACATGCATAAGTGTGAGGGGTCTTTGGGTCCCACAACCCTCCATCTGGTGCTTCCCTCTTTATCGACAAACCGGGTGTTTTAAAAACATTTGAGGTGCAGCTCACCACGCAACAACTTTTGGGCATGTTATTTTTGTTCTTCTGTTACCCGGAGTTGACAAAATTCAGACCGTGTCAAAATAGAGAATCCAGACTGAGACCGTTTGTTTTCCCCCAAAAAGGGGCGTTAACCTTCGATGACGCAAAAGTAGCGTTGCCTTATATAGGATGACTGCACACATCCACTCATTCAGGTTTTATGCTGAGGAGCCGAGATTGTATCCTGGCCATTTAGCAGTGGGGTGGTTCACGTTTGTGGCAAGAGGGACATAACGGCTCCGTTCCCTCCATCAGGGAACGAGGGTTACATCAGTAACCAAGATGTTCCCTATCTGTCAGTTATTTCAACATTACATCGACTGACAGATGGACTCTCTGGAAAGTGCACAACCACTGAACCGAGTTACGAGTGTTGGAAACACAGAGGATGGCAAGTTGTAGCAACTGCAACTAATGTGGCAACTGCTCCCATTAAGTAGTAACCTACCCAACGCACCGGGCAGTACTGGGCCTGGCATTGGAAGCCTGCGCCATGTCTGGCTGCCCAAGGATGCTCGGAGGAACTCAATCCAAGGTTCACCTGGAGAGCAAGAAGGCGCTCATATTTTAAGTTCAACTGATTCGAGCAGTTCAAAGAGAACCTCTCTAGACCAGAGAGATCCCAGGAGGGGATGAGGCACAGGCTGGAAGGATTTAGCCTTTTGGCGCTGCTCAGGTACCTGATAATCAGGTTTCCCAGTGATCTACCGTGAACTGCAACGGGATATCATGCGATATGGCGCAACATACAGTACACCATCATGGTGAAGGGGGACAGCCCCCAACCTCTCTTGCAGGAAGGAAAGCACAGAGCTGATTGGGCATTTCTAGGGGGCTTCCCGTAGAGAGGAGTACCACTCATCGAACAGACTTGAGCTTGACATAAGCTAGCCTTGAAACAGCCTCAGTGGCGTAGGTTGTAGGGCGTGAAGTACTTGAAAGAAGCTTTTTGATGCGCTAAACGCGAGTTTGAATCCGCCTTGCCAAACTCTCTCTTCTCCCTTTTCCCAACTCAGATTATGTAAAATGTAAAACCTAAAATTAAGGTCTCTAGCGTTATATTTTGCCAACGAACTAAAATTGAAACCATGATATGGTGTTGCGCCATTATAATAACTGACATTAGAATAGCATCCAGTTTGTGCTGCGTGATTACTTTGCTCACGCGATCATCATGGTCAGGCTGCTGGTGTTTTCTCCTAAATAAAAGCTCAAGGGTTTATTTCTTGCAAGTGAAGAAATTAGAACAAAAGTATTTTAATTTTCCTATATTATAGTGTAATGTAGGTTAAAATATACTTTTGAAATACTCATTTTCATTTACATAGTACATTTATAGGCTATAAATGGATTTTACAGTACGTCATAGGAATAATTATAAATCATTTTATTTATAATTATTGAGGGGAGGATGGATGGGGCCATGTATCGCGAGATCTTGGCCAACAACATCCTTAACTCAATAAGTGCATTGAAGATGGGTCGTGGCTGGGTCTTCCAGCATGACAATGACTCGAAACACACAGCCAGAACTACAGGAAACATGAATTCTGTAATTGCAAACAAAGGTTTCTGTGCCAAATATGTTCCTCTTTGTCGCCATCTCTGTTCAAATCTGTACTTCGACACGGCACAGTGCAGATGAACACAATGTTTGAGGAGAGTGTGCAGCTGTCAATTACCGCACCAGAGAGGATACTGGCATTCAGAATCACAGACTATTCTTTTTGAAACAGGGGCGGCTGGCCAATAGAGGGCGTTAGGGCGCCGCCCTCCCTCGACGAGCCAGACCACAGTTTATGAGCCAAATGCAATAAATAAGTAAATACATAAATCATGTATACAAATTGTCAATATTAGTGTGTTTGAGATGTTAAATGCACCCAGTTTATGTGAAAAATAAAATAGAAATTCAAAATGTCTGTTTTTTATACACTTCCCCTTCTTGAAGTGCACGCATAGAGTGCATGTGACCAGCTCTGGGGCGCTGGAGAAATCGCCGGAAGGCGGGTCTCTGGAGCAGCTTAGCCAATCGCTGATTTAAGATATAAATGATTGACATAAACTGTAGCCAATCAGCGAGCTCAAATCTAGTCAGCTATGGGCGATTCTTGTAGCGCCCCAGTCTCATTTACTGTACATGTGGAATATTTGCTTGAAAAAATCACTAAAAATTGTTGTGAATAATACTTTATTTAATCAGCTAATTAAGCAATCACTAAGTATTAGGGATGCAACGGTACACGGTAAAATCCCGGACCGTTCGGTCAGCCCTGCACGGGACAATCTAACCTCGTGTCCCGTGGGACTTCGGTTCTGCCATAGAGTTCGTGCTGATCCTTTAACCGTATTTTACGCACTATAAAAGGCGCACTTAAAAGCCTTTAATCTTCTCAAAAAACAACAGTGTGCCTTATATTCTGGAGCGCCTTTCTTATATATGGATCAATTAGTTAACAACGCTCCGCGTTATTAAATTCGCCCGCTCACTCTAACAGACACACGAACAGACCGGCGCTGCTCGCGCGTCATAGATGTTCATAAAGCGCTCCCCGTTCACACGGGTCGTCTCATTCAAAACAGCCAACTGTCGTTAGTGAGCCGCCGCACATTGAATAATATGAGTCAGGCTGCGAATGTAAGTTACGTGCCCGCCCCAGCGCGCTCACGCTTACTAAATAAACGCCTCACCTCCAGCTCCACGTAGCTTACTCTCTACATTCCCAGCACATAGTGGATGCATAACGCAAACCCAGTCAAATGTTTGACTGCAGTATATTTTTGCACAAGAATCTCTCAAAAGTGGATGAGTAAATAACATTGCACTTTGTATCCTGAATGCAGTATTTTTTTTATTATATTATTTAGCTCTGCTCTTTTTATTCAAACCACAAGCTAATTTATGTTTTTTAAAGGTAAAAGTGCACTTTTTCTTTCACATTGATCACTTCATTTACCAGTTATCAAGGTTTGGAATTGGGATCCACTTGAATATTTTAAAGTGTGCTCGTTTACATTTTGTATATCATAAGTGATAGTTGAAGAGGTTGTATTGCTTAGTGTTGTTCAGTACAGACTAGAGTGTTAATTTATTCCATACACATTGATGTTCTTCCTACTGTGACATTCTGTTTATGCTCATAAGAAAAATAAAACATATTTTTGGGATGAAATAGCAGTCTCTTTCTGCACAAAACATGTACCGAAACCGAACCGAGACCGTGGCCCAAAAACCGAGGTACGGACCGTACCGTGGGCTATCTGTACTGTTGCACCCCTACTAAGTATATTGTTTGAGTTCAATTTCAAATGGAAAGTTTATGCACTACGTTTGTTTTTGTGCAAGCCTGGCTCAACCTTTTAATATTGGCATTAAATAATTACTTCTTCACAGAGCACTGGTATCCTTAAATTGTATTTGTGTGGTTATTAAAATTAATTATAATAAGAATTGTTAATTGTATAGCCTTTCCAACAGCCCAGGTCGCTTTACAATATAGGTTAAGAAATTAAAAAAATAAATAAACCTCAACAGCAAAGATGACAGAAAGTAATATTCAGAGGTTACTTACATTAATCTCTTACTGTACAATATCCATAACAAGGCAGAGGTCTACATCAAAGCGTACAAAAATAAGCATGTTATGGAACCTTTAAAGATTGTGAGCTGAAGAGTAATATTCAGATTTTTTTAAGTGTTTTTAAAAGGTTTTTGATGGAGAGAAGGGTGGATTCTTGACAGATGTCTTGAGGAAGAGCATGCCACAATGCTAAAAGACCTGAGTTCCATGGTTACCAGACTATTGAAATGCCAAATATGACACAGCCCCACCTAAGATATTTTTCACCAGCCACCACTGTTTTGGAAGTATGACCAACATAATCATTTTCACCGTAAAATGTCATCTGAACAAGTAAGTAGCATCCACTTTTGTTCTGGTTCTGACATTGCAGTAAATTGCACTGATTAAATCTAAAAATCGCTTATCATATCACGCAAAACCGTGCAAATTATACTTTGTTCTCAAATTGTTAATGTTCAGTGTTGTGCAAGTTACTTCCAAACTGTAATGCATTATAGATTACTTGTTACTGTTATTTTAAAGTAATTCTCTAAATTACAATATTACTGTCTCAGAAATGTAATGCGTTACATTACTGTATTACTTTTGAGTTACTTTCACCAAAATAACTACATGGGTTAATTGTTAACGAACTGTGATAGGCCATTTTGCATAGTTTTGGCCATTAGAACTTCAAGTGTTGGTTGAAGTGTTCCATAAAAACAGGTTTCCGCACTCTATAGGATGTCCAGTGAAACACAGAAAGGCTTCATAATGGAGAAGTATTCCTTCAGAAACTGGTATTTCCATTCATACATTTAATCTGAATCTGTGTGCAATGCATAGATTGTTGATGTCACCTAGTGGCATTTCTATGATCCTAAAATAGGTGTCATAAAGAGTCCCATTTTTATGACACCTATCCTAACATAGGCTATGACAGGTGTCATAAAAATGGGTTAATTGGGCACAATCAACTTCATTTCACTGATCTCTTCTAGGCACTCAGATGCAACTGTGGACCGGCTAGCTTTGGTCCATAGTGCTGAATACTTAGCTGTGGAACCGCGGTAAACATTCATGGATTCTGGGTTTGATACCAACCATTTATGAACCTCATTGTTGCATCTATGATGTACAGGAAGCACACACAGTCCTTGCTGTGCATCCTCATCATCTTCCTACACCTTCGTCATCCTCAGTTTTGACTTTGTTGGTATTCTTAAAAGCTTTAACAAAGTTGCTGCCATTGCCTGTCACACATGCAGTTAACTTTTCAGTGGTTAATCCATACTGGGATTAAGAGTAGCTTGGACATTAATCATGCAGATTTTAAAATGATTATTTTTTTTCCTTGAAACTCAGCACTGCAGAGCCCTGAGGATCAGCTGTGCTTGTTCATTCATAGGGAAGCCCATAAATAAATGGAAGACTAGCTCCTGCTTAGATCATGAACATTTCCCACATCACTATGATGCAATTTCAGTGTGAATTTCCCGCTCTGGAAGGTACTGTCAAACTAGGCAACACCCCTGGGAATTAAACCGCCTCGCTAATCGCACTCCTGCGGGCGAACTAAAATGAGCTTGGCCGTTTCTCCATTCTGAACGTGTGCTTTCTAATCTTTGGGCAGATTAAAATACGACCCACGTCTGAAACAAAACACTGGAGGCAGGCGAGGACAAAAAGACTTTGTTCCGGCTGTTAGCATGGACAGGGAGTGAAATGTCAAGGGAATGAGCTAAATTGTTTCCAGAGCAGAATCACTATTGGCTTGCTCACAATATCAATGACACAAAGAGATTTGCATTTTCTTAATGCTAAAATGCTGTTTAAAAGCTAAACCAATTTACTATTTACTTTTTAGCCTCAAACACAAATGTGTGTTTATGAAAAAAAAAACTATAAAACTAGAACCTGTGTAGTTTCAAATTTTTAAGTTCCAATTAACTCTAAACAGAAATTGTTTGTGTTCCTCCACGAAACGAAAGTGCAACAACCTAATTATGACATTGCAGTGAGACAGTGATAAATGTGACCTACTGTATCATTATTTGACTATAGAGCCAACAAAGCTAACATCCCTCAGGCACCCGTGGAGTCCAGATATACAGTATAATACACAGTAAAGTCCTAATTACTACAGTACACAGGGCGCTAATGACAGAGGCGCTGCAGTTGACACCGCAGGCGTTTGGAGATGCTTGTCCCATAACAGTCTGTGGCCGGAGCACAGAAAGCCAACATTAAAACTGAACGAATCTTTTTGCACTTTTGAGTATAATACTCGTCTATATAAATGGTCCTAACTAAAGTGAGGATTTTATACAAAAATGGGGACTTAAACAATTTTACAGGTTAAATAATACACGCATTTTAACAAAACTGAATGTATGTCAAAAAAAGTATATAACTCAGAGTTGTCGGCTGTAAGTATATATCACAAATTTGTCAGCTGCACATCCATGATGGAAATCTTCCTTTCCAGCACATCCCAAAGGTGCTGTATTGGATTGAGATCTGGTGACTGTGGAGGACATTTAAGTAGTCATGTTCAAGAAACCAGTTTGAGATTATTTGAGCTGGAAGTAACCATCAGACAGTTCTTATCTGACAGGAGTGTCACCAGTGAGTTCTTCTGCTGCTATAATACGTCTGCTTCAAGGTTGGACGTGTTGTGCATTTAGAGATGCTCTTCTGCAAACCTTGGTTCTATCGAGTGTTTATTTGAGTTATTGTTGCCTTTCTATCAGCTGAACCAGCCTTCTCCTCTGACCTCTGTCATCAAGGAGGCATTTTCACCCACAGAACTGCCACTCACTGGATATTTTCTCTTTTAGACTATTCTCTGTAAGTCCTAGAGATGGTTTTGTGTGAAAATCCCAGTAGATCATCAGTTTCTGAAACACTCAGACCAGCCCATCTGGCACCAAGAACCATGTTCAAAGGTTCAAAAACACTTAAATCCCCTTTCTTCCTCATTCTGATGCTAAGTTTGAACTTCATTAGATCATATTGACCATGTCTACTAAATGCATTGAGTTGCTATGTGTTTGGCTGATTAGATATATGGGTTAAAGAGTAGTTGATACAGTAGTACAGCAATATACAAATGTTTTGGGTGAGTAACCAGATAGTATGTAACCATTGAAACAATGTTGAGTCAGTGTTGATGTGTCAACGCTGATTACATTGAAATGACGTTAGAAAGTGATGTTGATTTAGCATCAGTCTTGCACCCTCAGTTAATATTGAAATAATGTTCAGATTTCAACCACAAATCAATGGTGTTAATATTGCTTCAACATTACAAAGTGATATTGTTCCAACATCACTTTTGCACCCTTGGTTAATGGTGAAGCAATGTTGAGATTTCAACCAAAAATCATTGGTAATAGTATTGATTCAACATTACAAATTGATATTTTTTCAACATCACTTTTGCACCCTCAGTTAATGTTGAAATAATGTTGAGATTTCAACCAAAAGTCAATGGTAATAGTATTGATTCAACATTACAAAGTGATATTTTATCAACATCATTTTTGAAATATGAAAGTCAATGGCTACCATCAACCATCACGTCTGATTACCAACATCCTTCACCAAAGAAAGACATTCATACGGGTTTGGACAACTTGAGGGTTAATAAATGATGACATAATTTTAATTTCATGCTGAACTATACAGTATATTTTCTTTAAATATGACAAAATAGATGTCAGTCACTTTCTTTATAAACACAAGATGTTTTTTGTTATTGTGTTTAAGTGGAAACCAGTTTAACTGAATGGAAATCAGTTACATTTCTCAAATTTAATACAGATTCAGGAATATGAATAATTACCTGATTAAGCAGTGATAAGATGCAGGATATCATCAAGTCCCAGGTCAGGTGATTATGCTGTCGACAACAACTAGTGTAATCAAATGTCAGCATTATCAGGGGGGTGCTTCTCTTATTTTTGAATTTTTTTTTTTTTACTGTCCATCTTCATCTGCCTTCACTCCTACTAAAGGAGCAATGTGCTCTGCATACAAGCACTGACGGATGCAAGACATCGGCTATGTTTGTAGTGTAACATTCTTGTTCATGTGTCCTACTAGCCTGACTTTGTTATACTCATATTCTTGTCGTAATATGAGTCTGAAACTGCTCCGTAGGGCTTTGATTATGAGGCGTGTCTTAACCGTACCAGGAAAAAAAACTCTGCACTCAATTGGATAGTCGGTAAACCTTCAACCAATCAGAGCAACGAGTGCAAGTGATAACAAGTGTTGCTTCTTTTACTTGGTCCTTCATGAGTGCGACCAAAGGAGAAACCACAACGACCACAGGCTTTTCATTACATTCCATCTTCTTAGCGACCGTCAGAGCCAGCTGATAAGTTACTCTTTTGCCGAATCATGTAGGAAGAAGGGCAAAGATATCTTTCAGATCGACAAATGCCTTGATTGCAGTTTTCTGTTTGTCTATTCAAATTAATGCGCTGTCGATTTATTTCCCGATTTATTTAAATCCCAATTCTCCAGCTGCAGTCATCTCTGAGGGAAATCAGTTAAGCGCTCTTTGATAACGTGATGATTACGTCCTTGCAGATTACCTGTCCGTCATCGTATAAAGCCCGCCCTGGCAATTTGATTGGCCCGAACTTTTCTTGTCTGATAATAATTACTCCTCAATGGATCGAGTCCAGACCGAACTTCCCGACCAAAAAATGTTGTGGGCGGGGTTCTGGCAACCAGGCTAGTGTCCTACACTTGAAGAAATCTGTTAAATGATGTCAGAACTTTATTCAGGAAATTCTTTATAAACTTTACTAAAGCAAGATGCATGTTTTAAGAATGTAGAAAAATATATGCTTTATTCAAACAAGATCACTTTTTAATGTATCTAATTAATGAATGTATCGGTAACAACACAAATAAAACACAAATAAGCACACAAAACTGAGAAATACTGATGCATCATTGTTTGAAACTGTCCTAGAGAAGTCATGCAAGTATGTCAGGTGATTTAACAAACAAGAGGTCTTGGATGCACCTGTTTTCTCTCTAATGAGGAAGCATTAGGCCACGTTTACACAAAGCCGGGTATTGAGCGAAACGAATATTTTCCCCCTCTCCGTTTTCAAAAATAACATCGTTCACACACCTGCATAAATACACCATCGAACGCCATCATAACTATGCCAAACCTATTGGCGGCAGTGTAGGGAGAAAGAGAAAGCCATGCAAGTCAATCAGAATCCTCAGAATCGACAAGAGAGAACCTAAAACACCATTTCTCCCAGTTCACATAACAACAAAACCGGCGTTTTCAGAAATCTCCACTTTAGCCGGAGTTTTTAGAAATAATCGTTTTCTGTGATAAAAAATGGGGTTTTCGTGTAAACAAGAGGCCAATCCGCAGGAAAATATCTGCGTTTTCCCTTCGTGTAAACGGGGCCTTAGACTACTGAGAAGTGTACATGCAAAAACAAAAATGCCATTTACCAATCAGTGGCCAATTTCAAACTATAATAAATGTTTTTCAACCATTTTTCAACAGACATGCTAAAATCATGAAGGCCCACCCCTAAACCAAGCCCCCAGTGGGTTAGAGCAAATTGGGTAAAGCAGTTGAAAATGCCAATTGTGGTTTAAACGCCCCTCTGACTGAGAAACAACCACTAGTGTTCTACAGAGAGACATGCCTGAATGATCTTGTGCTCATCAACTACAAATCACCGTTAGTTCAAATGTCTACATGTCTCCACCCTTGTGTGCTGTTGGCTTTCATCAACATTTCAATGCTGATCCAACACACTTTAAACATTGAAATGTCAATCTCCACCAAAATGATGGTTTGGATCAAAACTCAACATTGAATTAATGTTACCATGCTATCTGGGTATGTTTTTTTCTGTTCATTCTTTACTCAGCAAGATGGCATGATCAAAAGTGATTTTGAAAACATTTGAAATCTTAAATAAGATTTCTATTTCAAATAAATGCTGTTCATTTGAACTTTCATTGAAGAATCCAGCAAGACAATGTATCAGTTTCCACAAAAATATGAAGCAGCACAACTCTTTTCAAAATTGATAATAAGAAGTTTCTTGAGCAACAGCATATTTGAATGATTTTTGAATGATCATGTGCCACTAAAGACCCGAGTTGTGATGCTGAGAATTCAGATTTGATCACAGAGATGAATTACATTTTAAAATGTATTAAAAAATACTTTCCCTCTGGCTATCAGATATCTAAATTGTACTGACGGCTCACAGCACCTCATTAACTGTATGTACTGTGCACTTTCTCTGCCATGGGGTATGGGCTATGTGCACAACCGTAGTTTCGAACTTCCGCTTTTGTCAGAAGTTGGCGTATCAGTTTCCGGTCTACGACTGGTCATCCGCATCCACTAATAAACAAACAAGATGAGTGCTGCTGTTTTACGAAATAAAGAGTTCTTAAACACATCTAAGTTCCTAAGAACTGTAGAGGATCTAACGTCCGTTTCACACCCGTTTGCAGTGTGTGTTGCGGTGCAGGAGTGTGCTGTTACGTTCACATATGATGCGTTTGCACAGTGAATAACTGATCCGCGGCTGTACAACAAACACATACTTATTATTTTTATTATTTTTTGCGCGTCGATCAAAATGTCTATTTTGTGCAGCCATTCCGCATGAAGGTTGGTGTTTATCAGGAAGCAGTAGAAGCTCAAATGGCTGTTAGCGACTTGAAGCCGAGCAAAGTGCCGCACAGCACAGCAGTCTTCTAACGCTCCATGTAAACAGGTTAGGGCTTTCACTTTTCACTGGTGTGGTACGTATAACAGCAGCACAGCGATCGTTTCCACACCGAGTCTATTTCTGCTGTGCTGCAAACGCTGGTGGTCAAAATGATAAAGATTGACCTGAAAATGTAGTAATTTCACCATAAATGCGTTTAATTAAATAAAATGAAGTAATCTCACCATAAATGCACATTTAATCAAGGAAAACTACAATTTACTTCAACCAGGCGACAGAATGAACTCGTCTCGATCATGAAGGTGGAAAAATAAGTTTTGTGACATGCAAGATCTATAGTTTTAAAATAAGGTTTGCAAAAGAAAAGGCAAGTCGGCTGCTTTTGTCAATTTCAAGTTTTAATTTAAATTATTTGCGATTTTAATATAGGAAATATTTGACCACTTGCTTGAGCAACTTGTAATGCATGGTAATAGCCCTAACTTACATTGTTTAAATTGTGTTTAAACGTGCATACAAAGAATCGCAATGCTGACACTGAAACTTTTTGTTTTTAAAAATAAGTTACAGCATAACTTCTAGACTTTAAAGGAGCAATGTGTGATTTTTAGCGACATCTAGTGGTTCGGTTGCGAGTTTGCACCAGGTTTGCACTAAGGGCTCAGCCCACTGCTCACCCCTCCCTTTCGAAGAAGCTACGGTTGCTAAAACGGGACAAACATCTCGTCGGCTGAGACAGCAGAGAATAGCCAGAGTAAGCCAAGAGTGTGTAACATTGTCACTGTTTCTGTACCACAGTCCATTATAAACCACATCATGGATACTGTTTACAAAGCCATAGTCAGGTGAGGATCAAGGGTTTTAATATATAATTTAATATAATAATAGTAATCAGCTGATTGTCTCACAAACGTAACCAGCAGCACATTTCTCCACACATACTGTAGTAGCAGCAAACCCATAATACAGCGAGGGAGCAGCTATATATTTTTTCTAACAGGGTAGTAATAGTTTAGCTGGCTAATATGAGCTGTTACTGTGGCTGAGCTGGGACGCGTCCGCATCGCATGAGTCCAAAGGTCGGAAGTGCGCGCGCTGTTACAATCATGTCATCTCCGCATCCCATAGATACTATTTACTACACACAATAGGCTTTTTTCTCTGTTTTGAAAACTCTTCGTGATCGACTTTAGTGATCTAAAAGTTTCTATCGACGGGTTAGTGATTCCTGTAACGTACTGTTTTACGGTCAATGACATGAATACTAATCATCAGCTGTCTCACGAACGTAACAGCACATCTATCCCCAACATAACAAACCCATAACACAGCGAGGGAGAACTAAGTTACATGAAACAATCCCAACTACATATTTTACACCACTCACAAGGGAAAAGTCATTACTCACGGAGTGTAAGGCTAGCTTCCAGCTTTCCGCTACTTTCAAGGTAGTGATGAAACGCGTTCTGATGCACTGTTTGTTCGCGTTCGGCTACGGTAGGAATATGACGTCACAACATGGCGACCTTCATAGAAGGGGATTCCCGCGGTTATGGAGCTATTAATGTCTCATTCTAAGGTAATAAAAACATTACGGTTAATTAAGTAAGTTCTTTATACACCACTGAAAACATAGTTATGGATGTCATATTGCATTTCTGTTAATAGATACTCATCTTTTTTACACATTGCACCTTTAAATAAAAATATTAAGTATGTGTTTGTTGTACAGTCGCGGATCAGTTATTCACTGTGCAAACGCATCATAATATGTGAACGCACTAACAGCACGCTCCTGCACCGCAACACAACCTGCAAACGGGTGTTAAACAGAGGTTAGATCCACTACAGTTCTTAGCAACTTAGATGTGTTTAAGAACTCTTTTTTTCGTAAAACAGCAGCACTCATCTTGTTTGTTTATTAGTGGATGCGGATGACCAGTCGTAGACTGGAAACTGATACGCCGACTTCTGACAAAAGCGGAAGTTCGAAACTACGGTTGTGCACATAGCCTATAAGGGTTTTGGTCCTATGCCCTAGGGTTGCTGCTGGGGATTGTTGGGTTCATTGTTGGTGTATTTATGATGTCTGTTTTTTTTTTGTTGTTGTTGTTGTTTTGGTTATTTATGTCTGAGAGTTGTACCAAGAAAAATTCCTATCAACTTTGTTGACATGGCAATAAATTATTGAAACTTGAACTTGAAAAAGAAAACAGGTCTTTTAAATTGTAATAATATTTCACAACATCACTGTTTTACTCTATTTTTTATCAAATAAATGCAGCCTTGGTGAGACTATGAGAGATTTTCAAAAACGTTTTAAAATCTATCTTACCAACCCAAAACTTGAAAAGAAATGTAGAATTTCAGCATTAAGGAAAATCATCTTCATCACCTGCTCCATGGTCTTCTTCATCATTGGCAACTTTTACACCTTTAAGAACATTCATTCATCAAACAATCAAAACAATTAGCACTGCTAAGTGCTAATTAAATATGGTTAATGATGGAAGACTTTTTGGTTTTTGATTAGGCTCAGCAAAGCATGCTAACACAGGAAACACTGTTTCTGCAGAAGAGATATCTGTAATAATTATCACTAAGAAAAAAAATTGCTGTTGTCATATTTTCCCCATAAAACCATTTTTCTTTCACTGGAATTAGGGAGTTATTTAAGAAACACTCACAAGTAAATTGGCTCAGCGCTGCTCCTCTAAAGGCATCTGAAACAAACATGTGACACGGGATTTGACACAAGAAAAAAACTCAATTGTAACGTTACAATCAGTGCAAATAAATTGCAAACATAATTGAGTGATAAATCTAGCAGTTTTATCTCATGAATACACAAATTAAAACAGGTTTTTTTGTTGTTGTTTTTTTCAGCTGCCAAGTCTGACACACTATCAGAGCGAGCAATCCTTCATTTCAGCTCCATCTGAGCTGAGCACACCACACAGGAAATGAACTGATCCCTAACCCATTCTTTTCATTAGTTTTTCACCCAGGGAACATCGACTGTGTACAAAATAGAATACTAGCATACTGCTCTGATGGTTTCTGCAGTATGCATATATTGTTCACTGTGTGCTTGCAGAATAAGTCAAATGTGCAGTATAAACTAGAGTAAAATAAGATAAGAAAACCTCCCAATACCTTTCAGAGATGATGCTATTCTTCTTCTGACATTTTCAGAAAGTTCATGCACTGAGACACACACACAAACTTGTTTTAATATCATTATTTAGACTTTCCATAGACATAACTTTTATACTACAAACTAATTACTCTTAGTTTTCCCCCTGTGGTGAAAATCAAGTTTTTAATGTTGTTTATATGTCTATGTGTTGTTTTTCTGTTTCCTGTTAGGCTATGTTTACACAGAAATGATTCTGAAGAGAAAACGCAAAAGTGGCGTTGTGTCATCACTTTTTATTCTCCGTTTAGATGAGCATTTTATGTGGGAAATCCGTGTGCAAATGGTGACGCAAAAGTGTGTGAAATTCAATGTAGTATGCACTTCAGGCGGCTAGGAGTGCATACTACAACAACACCAAGTCCAAACGCGCCTGCGTACAACCTTCACTGTCAAGCAGACTTTTGCATTTTTACCGTTTACACGGGAACGCGGCGGTGGAGCGTTTTTAAGATTTCCACTCTGGAGGGTGCTTTCACTTTTATGCGTTTTTAAGCCTAAAAAACGAAAGGCACATCTGGTAAAATATTTTTACGTTTTCACCCGGAATCGTTCTTGTGTAACTTAGTGTAATGCCACTTTTGCGTTTTCTCTTCAGAATCGTTTCTGTGTAAACATAGCCTAACAGGAAACAGAAAGAAACACCAGCAATTACTTACCAATGAATGCATGCTTTGTGTTAAAGCATATTTAAAAACAACACATAGACATATAAACAACATTAAAAACTTGATTTTCACCACAGGGGGGAAACTAAAAGTAATTAGTTTGTAGTATAAAAAATATGTCTATGGACTTAATCGCGTGTAACTTAGCCTTAGTCCTTGTTGTCTTCATTTACTTGATTGTTTTCACCTGGTCGTCATGTGCTATCCCCTTTATATTGTGCCTCTTTTCTTCATTCTTTTGTGTATGTGTGTTCATATTTTATTTAGTTCCTCTCTAGCTTGCCTTCAAGGTTGGAGTTTTGTTTTTATTTCTTTGTTAAGTTCCAATTATTCATTTATAGAATTTATTGGATTTTTCCTTTGTTATAGAAGTCCCGCCCCTCCGCTTCCGGCTCATGTGACCTTATTTTGGAAAAAAATATGAATGGTAGTCAATGGCGAGAGACAACTTATCTTTTTATTCCGTCTGAACTGTGCCCTCAATTACACATATGCTGTTTGTCAATTTAAAAGATAATTCTGAAAGTCAAAAACGTTGCCGTTTTTCATACAACAGAAGAGTAACATTTAGTTTTATGTGAAAATCGCTCTGTGAACTACATCTCCCGGGAAGAGAAACGAGATCCGCGGCTCGTGTGTGTGCAGTCTGGTACAAAACACTCAGGTAGGATGGCGTAACGTTACGATTACAACGTAAGACTGTAGAAACAATGACAGACAGCCTCAGTAAAGTTAGCTTCATTCATTGAGAGAAAATGTGTGCGCCTTTGGGGTTTGTAGTCTTTGTAATTATGTATTTTCACAGTCTTATACCTAAACGGTTTTACATCAAACTGCGACTTTCTTTACTTTAAAATGTATCTTTTAAATTGACAAACATCATATGTGTAATTCAGGGCACAATTCAAACGAGATCAAAATATTTGTTGTCTCTTGCCATTGACTACCATTCAATATTTTTCCGAAATAAGGTCCCATGGTGGTCGACCGGAAGGGGAGGGACTTAGGCTCTCTATAGCTCCAATTAGGCTATAATAAGTTTCTTATTGTTTTCTGGTGTCGTAGTTTTTATTTTTTATCTCTTGTCTTGAGTCTTAATTGTGTTGTTTCCTGTCTGCTCCCCAAGATTCCCTGCTTGCTGGTTCCTTCTGCCTGGCCATTAGACTGGTTCAGGGTCTGTGTGCAGATCTCTTCTTTATGGTTCTATGTTTTCACCACATCATCTGCCTGGCCTGGTCACGTCCTCAGTAGAGTTCTTCCACCTGTCTGGACTTGGTTCCAGCAGCACCCTCATCTGTCCTGTCGTTGTTTCCTGTTGATCCTTCTGTTTGGACCGTTCCTGCTTCACCCTTGTACTGTCTCCTGTTAAAGGGGTCATGATCTGGCTTTTTAAATTTTATTATATTGTTGTCTGAGGTGAACTTATGACATTCTCTTGGTTTTTGCATTCAAAAACATCAAAATGAATAATTAATGGGCTATTTTCTACCCTAGTTTTGAGCCCAGCTCCAAACGCAAGGTTTTTATGGGCGTCTCGCACTGAACACTTGGAAGTAAACGTCCACTGCTGTGAGTGGAACAGTTTTGCATATTATAATGACTTTCAACTCACCTCGTCGATGTACGTGGGGAAAATTGTTTTGAAAATGTCCAATCTTGTAAAATGACAACCGGAATGATTCTCCCATACATGTTCGATCCAGAGTCCGTGTGTTGCACAATTCCTGTCAGATCCAATATAGATGGCACTGCACCGTTCTTTACCCTTAATATGTCTGCAAATCCAGTCTTGTTTACAAAACAATCCTCAGTGAAATGAAGCGAACAGACGGTTTTACCTTATCAGCTGGAACGTCTTGAAAAATAAATTTTTGCATTCCTATTGGAATCCAGAGGAAGCTTATGCAGCCACTGTTTTCTTCCACAACCAGGCACTGCACAACATTTAATAAACGGTGGCTCCGGTTTGTCATCATGAGCTAGGCATCTATGTTATTCAGCTATGCGTGTAATGCGCGGAACGGTGGGCAGGGCTAAACCGGCCATGTTGAAGTAGGCGTTGATCTTCTTCTGCGCGGGTAGTGTTTTATCCTCTTTGACGTCATAGTTCCCCACTTTTAAAAACAAGTCGTTTGCTGATGTTGGTATCAATAAAAGCTTTTATTGGACTAACAAGAACGTTTTCAGTTCTGAAACCTACAGGATATTCTTATAATATGATGACCTCTTAGATGTCAAAAGCTCAAGAAAAATTTGATTTCTCAGTTTATCACCCCTTTAATAAATGTCACTCCCCTGCTCATTCTGCATCTGGATCTCCCCTATCTGAACCCTGACCGTTACATTCAAGCTATTTTGAGGGAAACTTTTAAATGAATCATTTTGGTGATAAAAGATTAGTTTTAAGGGATGAAATTGACTACAGTGGACTTAGGGGGAAAAAAAACAGAAATATAAAAAACGTAATCTTGCTTTATTTCTCGTTTTAATTTAGTTTAAATTTATATATTAAAATAACTTAAGCCAAAATATAAATGAAAGCTAAACAGACATTTTAAAAATAAATCTTAAAAAACCAAGTAAATTACTAAAATTTGTAACTAAAATGAAGTGAAAAAATATGTAAAAACTTAATGTTAATAACAATAGTTTCACAAAAACACTAAATTAACACTTAGTCCGAGACCGTGCGACCCCAGATGTCACAAAGCAGATTTATGTCATATTTAGCTCACTTCTAGGGTTTTTTTGTTCCTAAAGTTTAGCTATATAAACCTCCACAGAGTCCACACACATGCGAAATCACTATTTGTGCTCAAACAAGGCTCTTGAAGGGCACATGAACTTTTAGTTCTGCATTGTTTCAGGGGGAAATAGGATTTTGTGCTGACTATGAGAATATTATGACCTTCCTGTTTGATCAGCTCAACAAATATTTCTCTTTGTGTCCAGTGATCAATGACACCTTCTCTCTCACACACACACACGGGCAGGGGGCTTCACTATTTCTCTCTTTTCTCTCCTCCCCTCTCTGTCTCCTCTTTCACCTGCTCTGGTTAATGCCAGATTGCTGTTTCTTTTCACACCGCTCTTTCAATCTCTTTGTCTCTATCCAACTAGCTAGTCATGGATGACTCTGATATGTCCAAACACAACGCCTTCATCAACCAGGGCTGAGAAGATCGTAGAACCATTGCCATGCCACCAATGGTCTCTACTATCAATGTAGCTCAATGCTTTTAAGAAAAGCAGCTTTGGGTGGTTTGGTCTTTGTTTTTAATATTGAAAAATAGCCATGCTTATAATCTCACAATATCTATACACAAACACTTTTTACTGATGTTAAAGTCATTTTAGTGCGTCATCGTGTGTTTTTAAAGCCTGAGAAACTATAAATATTAATAAATAATTAAATTAAAATTAAAATGAAAAAAACTCTATTCTATTTTGTCTGAATAAATAACATAAAAACTATAGTGAACAATGATAGCATTATTATGCACAGTTTAAAAAAGCATTTGAACTCAGTTCTCAATAATGTATTTGTCTAAATGACATTTAGCCGTGAAAAAAAACCTAGTAATAATTTAAAAAATAAATTCTAGGAAAATTTCATGAAATAGAATAAAGTGAATATACATTTTTCTAGTTATTCTATGATGTAAAATACTTCATTGGTTAAACTTTGCTCATAATATGCTCATATTTTTGTCAATTAATCATTTTTTAATCGGTTCATCAACTAAACTGTTTTATAACTTAGGCAGAATAATTTGTTATCAGAGTCATCTGCATCATAAAACTATTAATCCTGAGATCTCAGCCAATTTAAAAACTCATGTAGAAGTAACTGAATTAAATGGTTTTACGTTGGCAGACCAGTGGCAGAATGGAAGAGTTCGGAAAAAAAAAAACTGTTTAAATTGTTTTTGGAATTCTGCATTCTGTAAATTACACACTTCAGTTTTAAAACAGGATTTTACAAATCTACATTGTGAAATATTCAAACCAAACTGGATCAGTGTGAAACATAGGACAATATAATGGATCTAGAGATAAAAATGACTTTGGATATTTAAGTATAAAAACTCAAACAAATGATCCTAAATAATGACAGGTCTGAAGAAGGCAAATGTTTATGATACTAACACACGAGCGGCAATGAGAGTTGTGTATGTGGGCATTATCAGTGGCAGATGGTATCACTGGTGGACGATAGCACACAGATGGTCCAGGTATCGGGTCGGGTGCCAGGGGCCCGCTGGGGAACAGGTCCATAAGATGGATCAGGCTGTCTGGGGCTAGACAAAGGCATAAAACAGGGTCAATACAAATGCTGTTCTTCTCCACTCTCTCCCTCCATATCCATCCTCCACGATTCTTAGAAGAGCTTTTTTTAGGGGAAGGACCTGCGGGAGGAGGCAACACCTCTCTAACAAATGGATCTTTGGAAAGCACCAAGTCTATTTTTTTGGAACTGTCATACCCATTACAAGCCCAAGACAAATGAACATTTCTGCTCCACGGAACTTCTCCACGGAGCATTTCTTTATTTAGGACACGGAGAAATTTTAAACAGTGTTCAATTATGCTCTATATTTTTGAAAACCTTATAAAATAAATTGTCAACAATGATTAAAATAAAAAAAAAAAGGTCAACAATGATAATATATTGAATGGTAATATCCAATAATGTGTGAATTATGAGTCGACGGGTAAAGCTTCCTAACACTAGTTTTCAGGAGCTGGGATAAACAAAATAAACACAATAAATGTCTCCTCTGTCAAATGCACAGCTTAAAAGATTTAATGCAAAGCTATTTTTCCATTAAAGCAATTAATTACGCTTTTCCATGTATAAAGATTATAATGTTTCTCTTTTCAAATAATGCTTAAGCTGAGATACATATACTGTAGATGAAAACACGAAATGTACTTTTCGAAACAGTGAAAATAGAGGGTAAATGACGTATGAAAGACACTAATCTCCTGCTGTTTGTCCGTGAGGGTTATAAAGGCCCGTACGGACCTATGGATTGAGGGAATATTGCTGTCTGTAGCAGAAATCAGATTTGCTCCAGTACTTTTATCCCTCGAACGTGTCGTGGCCACAGTGAAGCTCTTTATGATGTTCTTAGAGAGATGGTGATTAAATATTCCAGTATGTGCTCTAAATGGTTTGTGACATTTCAGCAGTAGACTAGATGAGCAGCATCTATGTTTTTTTATTTTTTTATTTAAATCCTCTGGAGAACTGCATAATCAACTATCTACCAACAGCCTGATTTAATTCAACACAATGAACGATATTAATTTTGGCCAACAATGGTAAGAACAGAATTATTTTCATTTTATGAAACCGAAATGGTCACAGAAAAGTAATAAGAATACCTTGATCGAATATTGTGTGAATGATGGCAGTAAAGCTTCTCAGCATTTTTAGATGCCACAAAAACAAAACAAGCACAATAAATGTCATAATTCAACTGCGTAATCCAACCGTAAGTCAACAACTTTATTCAATGCAACACAATGAAGGAGGTTGGGGAGAGAATGGTTTGTACCAGATTGTGTGGCAAACACACACACACTCACACACACACACGTCTTAGCTTTAATCAAGCTTGCATCTGGTGACCTGTGTGTGTCACTGCCTCCTGTGCCGGTGGATATTAAACAATCTCTTCTGACCAGCCACAGCTGGCAGGGAAAGGGAGGTCACACAGGGGTCACTGTCTGTGAACTTTGACCTCACATAACGTCCTCCCTCTGCACAAAAATATATCTGGCTCTGAACTCTCCTTCTTTTGCCAGTTTTATCCAAAAAAAAAAAACATGCATCTGATCACTTAATAAAGTAGCAGCACAGCTCTCCTCAACAAGACATTATTTGAGAAATCATTAATGTCTGGAGCACAAATGCTGCAAGGTGTTTCTCATTTTTGAAAAATTTGAATGCATTAAACAAAACTACAAAATAGTTAAAAAACTATTCACATCTAAAAAAATACACATCTTCCCTGGCACTGCCCACAGAAATGCAGAAAAAGACTGTTTGTTTATCCTCTGGAGATCATGAAAGTCAAAGGGGCGCTCATCTTTGTGCTCTGTATAATCCTTTTGCACATTCAAGTTTGTTTAGCATTATAATAGAACTATATTTAATATGCAAATTACCTGGAGGATGAAGTATTCTCTCAGAGGACATTAGGAATTTCCACATCTGCATAATATTACTGTTACTAAGAGGCTTTCAAGGCAAAGGGTGCAATTTCTGCACAACTCGTAGCACCAAACTACAAAAGTAATGACTGTCTTTAAACAGGTTTGCAAAGCATTCCTTCTGCCCCCTATCTGCTAAGTAGTCCAGACCCAATCTTATTTACATTTATGCATTTGGCAGATGCTTTTATCCAAACTGGCAGCTCCAGAAGTAATAAAATTATTTATATTAAACTAAAAACCTAAATCAAACAATTCAATAATAAATTAAAAAGGAATTTTATACCTCTATGATATTACACTCTACCCACATTGGACATGGAGTTAGTAAAAAATATGGATGGATGATTCAGCTGAAGGTGCCATCTTCTGGACATGGGAATTCATTCGGTGAGACCCTCACAATGCATTATGGGCCGTTGAGCAAACGACTGTATCCTAAAGAATAAAAATGCTGCCTTCAGAGGACGCATTCCATGGTAGGAAGGCATCAACGCACATCCGAAGCCAATGTTGGGCAATGTTGTACACTTGTTATTTCGGTGCATTATGGGATTGAATGAGTGCCCTGGATAACGTCCACTCCAAATGGCTGTTCCCTCAAATAATGCCCTACTTATAGGGGGCGATTTCAAACACAGCCGGAGCTCCGATGAGCATTTACTACTTTTAAAAAATGCGGCCAGGAAGCGGGTCGGGTACAATGTTTTTTTTTACTTTTTTTTTGCGGTCCGAGTTGCGGGCGGGTAGCTGAAAACGTCGGTCGGTTGCGGTTTGTTTATACATTGACCCGCGCATCACTGATAGATATGCATGTGTTTCACATGAGAGTGTCTGTCCAATCAACTGTATGTAAATCAGTTGCTGACATTACAGTTCCTCACATGTTGGTTTGTTGCAGTTCAGCATGTCAATTGAAGGAGAAAAGCTACTAATAGAGCCTCTTCCTGCATCATATAAACCTCCTTAATAATTCTCTTTTATGTCTTGTGCTTGAACTGACAAATTCACACAAAAAATATATCCATAACATGCCAATCTTGATGAATATCCTTGTAGGTTAAATCTTAACTGAACGTAAACAGTTGAGAAAGACAACGCATGTGTACAGTAACGCATATTGGATCCATGCATTGTCTTAAAGTGGCAGCAGCCTAATATTCCTGCTGCTGCTGTTTTTGTTTTTGTTAATCAACAAAAAAATGACAAAGAAATCACTAACTGCTATTGGCTGAATAACTTTTGTAACTTTAATAAGGATTCATCTTTATTTAATTAATAAGTTAAGTTTATATGAAGTGTTGGTTTACATTTGGTTTACTTTACTAAATCTCTGCACCTGAAAAACTGAAAAGCACTGTTTTTTTATTTGCTTTATTTATTTTTGCTATTGCTTGTTTGATTATTTGTTCATATTTTCTTCATTTTTTATTTGCCAGTAGTCATTTTTTTATAGCACATACCGAAATTATGACACTAAAGGCGTGATACAAAATGAAGCATGAGTAATTTGAACCGTTACACCCTTGGTAGTTACATGGCTGCTTGCTCTAACCTTAACCTAGGTAAATATGAGCTATTATTAGTGGAAGCTAAGTCACAATCAGCTTTATTGCCAAGTACAGTGGGTTTACACGTACATGGAATTTAAATCAGTGTACAGGTGGGTTGTATTGTTGATGAGGCCAGATGCAGATGGAAAGAAACTATTTTTGTAGTGTGAGGTTTTAGCCTTGATGGACCGCAGCGTCCTGCCAAAAGGGAGTGCCTC
The DNA here is from genome assembly GCF_988280905.1 of Pimephales promelas. Classification (NCBI taxonomy): domain Eukaryota; kingdom Metazoa; phylum Chordata; class Actinopteri; order Cypriniformes; family Leuciscidae; genus Pimephales; species Pimephales promelas. The sequence goes on from NC_142778.1 coordinate 17,976,695, forward strand.
AAAAAGTTATTTGTCCAGGGTGAGAGGGATCAGCCACAATCTTAAATGTGCACTTTGGTGTCCTGGAAGTGTACAGGGCAGGCCCTGAAGAGATGGCAGATTGAAGGCCAATAACCTTCTCAGCAGACAGAATGACACACAGTTTGCTTTTGTCTTTGGCAGTGGCAACAGCGTACCAGATGGTGATGGAAGAGAAGGATTTGGACTCGATGGTGGAAGTGCTGAAGAGCACCATCATTGTCTTCTGCAGTGGCGGTTCTAGACCATTTCAACTGGGGGGGCCAAGCTGGGGCCAGTTGTACTGTTAGAGGGGCCAGTTACATTTAGACCTTATCATTTTCTGCACTGCACTAAAGGCTAAACAAGCAAAACACCATGTTTATAATTATCCAACAATTTGCATTTCCATTATATTTTTACATTTGCATTACATATTCAGTATCAGTCACAGTAGCTGTATTTGAATTTCCACTATATTTTTTTTTACATTTGAATATATATACAGTATATATATTCAGCATCAGTCACATTAACTCTAATCTACGATTTTTTTGTTTGTTTTTGTTTCTTGCAAAAAGATCAGAAAATTATCCTCTAAACTGGCCTTTGTAGGGGGCTTCCTCTCAGGGTTAATGAGCTTTTTCATAATTGTTTTTTTCCTGACATCTTTGAAAGACAGAAGCAATAATTAATGCATCCTTTGCCAGGATATAATTATAAAATATGACATGATTTTAAAAGTGACCTATAAAATCGACTATGCAATACACTTTAATTTATCTAATGCTAATAAAATTATTAATCCTATTTGGAGAGAGAGATGTTTATAATGTGACAATGTCAGTCATGGTGTAATAAGGAAAATATGACTAGGCCTAGACTGCTTGTTCTGAGCAGGTGTTGTCAGGCTGTAAAACTGTTTTCTAAGGGGCCGTTTACACCTGGCCACTTTATGCGTTTTCTGTGATCGGATAGCTATGCGATCGTGAAAAGACCAGGTGTAAATGCCCCCCGAAATGCATTCGAGACGGATTTGAATCCGATCGCCCAAACCACTTCAGGAGGTGGTCTGGGCCGCATTCCAATCCAGACGAAACTGGACAAGTGTAAATGCATCTGGTTCTTGAAACCACATATGTAAATGTTACTACTCCCAAAAATGCTAAAAAAAATAAACGCATGAGAGCGTGTTACAGGCTAGGCTATCCACAAGTTTCCTACGCCCCATGAGGCCTTGCGTCAAAAGTGGGCGCGACTTCCGGTTGGAAGTAAACAAAGCGCGACTTGACATGCTTAACACTCGTTCATTCAACAGTTGACAGTCATTCAAGTTATAGCGATTCAAAAAAGCTAACGATGTGGGAACACAACCTCAACGAAATTAAAAAGGGTGAAATAACAGTACCTTTACCCTCCGCAGTCGTTGATTGGGAGTATTATAATAACATTATTAATTATCAATACTCATCAAAGTATTCAATCAAAAAATACACACTTAGTCATTGTGCTTTGGAGTTTATTCAAAATTATAAATGAATGTGCCGCTTGAATACATTACTGGCACATTTGGTATTCTGTCAACACAGGCTTTGATCCTGAGTTTAGGTGTAACATCAGTAGCGAACAGCCAATCACATGCTGATAGAGTTTATAAAATATAAAGAATTAAAAAAAATGTACACAGGAAGATTCGTCGTCTTTTGGGAGGTGATGGAAACTAACGTTACAGTCGTTGGCAGGATCAGAGACGGGCTCTGGCAGGATCACTTGTTTTCAGCTTATGTTCAAAACAATCACGTTTAAGCCACTGAACTAGTTTAGTCCGGTTATACATACAACCGCGAACAGCACATGTTGTCCCTGAGCTCCGTAACGACATCTCTCATAAAGATTTGCGTCTTTAAATAGTAAAATAATTCTCCGAAAAACAGCTAGCATCTTCGCTAACTAACACACAAAATACCACCGCCTCACCGGAAGTTTCACCCACTTTATTTTTTACAGGAGCGCCCCTCGGAAACTTGTGGATATGTCATGTCATTTTAGTCAGATGACGACACTACTGCGACACGCTCAAGCGCATCACTGAACGCCTATCAAACCAACGCACCGCAATCTAAATCAAAGTGAAAGTAAGTCGCAGACGCTTAACACTACCATCTTCATTAAAAGTAAAGAAACGAAATGATCTTACCAGTTCTGTTGCCGCTCTCTCTTATCACCGTCTTTGCTGATTTTTAAATTAACCGATGATCAATAAAATCCAGCTCATATCTGTTGCTTTCGGTGACGTGCACTTCATTAAATCCGAATATAGCGCGGGAATTGAAGATCGGATTTATATCCGTTTTGCAAAAACACATTTATGTGACCAGGTGTAAATGGAATCGTTTTGATAAATCAGATAGCTGTCCGATCTGAGAAAACGCATGAAGTGGCCAGGTGTAAACAGCCCCAAAGTTACAGAGTGATAATTAACTGAAACGTTCTCTAACATCAGTCAAGTTGTCATTGTTTTTGTCAAACAAGTTGCGAATTTGTTGTAACATTAAAACAGGCTTACTCCGTGCTCTAAGTGATGTTCGGAGCTCGAGTGATTAGTTTCATCTGTGGGACGGGTGAAGAAACTTTCGGAAGATGTTGTAACAAAATCATATGAACAATTGCAGGATATGCTTTTTTTCATTGGTTATTGCGTTAAATTTTACCCAGATACCCAGATAAGTGCCCTTTTCTGATCGGCTATTAAGTAGCACTTCTCTTTTTTTGATTGGCTGATACGTTGCAGGGTCGACTGCTGAACTCCAGGCGAGACGCGCTTGATTCTCACGTGAGAGCGGCGCGGCCAGAGAAATTGCATATATTAAATATATTATTAGTTTTTCCGCATGAGAAATACAATGTGTGACGGGAGTGTGTGACAAAAGACTGAAACGAGTGACTGTCACGCTCAATGCATAACAAAATAAAAAAAATATTTCACACTGACTCCACATTTAGGGGGGGCCACAAGGGGGTCCAAGCTTGTTGTCGCAGGGGCACTGGCCCCCCCAGGCCCCCGCCTAGAACCGCCACTGGTCTTCTGTGAGTTAAACTTCTTCAACTGCCACAGGAAGTGATGATGATGATGGTTACCAGGAAGCGTAAAGAGTCCACAGTATAGACTGGGGTACGGTGTACATTTTAGGACATCCTCAGACCTCAAACTGTCACGGCACGGTTAACAAAAGTGAAGGGGAGGACTCAAGTGCAGCAGAAGGGGAATATTTATTAATAAATGAAAACAAAACACAAAAACAAAAACCCACGAGGGGAAAAACATACTTCATAAAACATAAAACTTAACTGACCATAAACACATCGAGAATCAAAAGGAACAGGGGAGACATAAGACAAAGATCCGACCAAGACAGCAAACAAGAGGAGACTTAAATAGGGAACAAATCAAAAGGGAACAGGTGGAATAACTCAAACAGCAATCAGGTAACGAGGTGGAGGGATCAACAATAACAGAAGCACATGGCTCAACATAACAAAACACCCATGTGCTAACAAGGACAGACATGCGACACAAACATGAAGACAAGGTATCATGCCTCAGACTAAAAGGCTTCATTTGTTGGACAAAACGGCATCGTGCCTCAGATTGAAAAGCTTCAGGTCCCAGGAAAAACAATGTCAGGCGTCAGGTCTCGTACAATTAGGCATCAGACAAAACAGCCTCAGACTAAAAGGCATCAGACAAAACAGCCTCAGACTAAAAGGCATCAGACAAAACAGCCTCAGACTAAAACACATCAGACATAAAGGCATCGGACGAAACGGACTCAGACATAAAGGCATCAGGCGAAACCCTATTTTTTACAGTCAGTGGGCGAAACGGACTCAGATGGAGTTTGGAGGTTCGCATTGCCCCGCCCCTCGTGACGTCACATGTACACGCGGTTCATAGCTCAAAAGAATTATTTACTTCACAATAGTTTGCACATATGTCATCTAACATTTTAAACGTGCAACTAAAACTCGTGAAATGCATGTTCTCTTCTGCATACAGCGAAATTAGTGTAACATTTAATTACACTAATTTCTTGCACGTTACACCCAAAACACGGGTCTAATTCCTCATTAAGAGAATAGGGACAACTCTTTTAGAACATGCGCCAGGCACGCCGACCAATTTTCGTGTCATTAAACTAGTAAAAGTGAATTCGGACACATTTGCACCGTCCGATTGCACCATACACTTTAGACCATGCGCTTACATCTTTAAAATAGCGCCCTATGCATACTACGTAAAATTACCATGTGTTAACCAAGCATTCATGCATTTGCATACTACTGTAGCTTGGAGCATGCTTACATCCTCACAATTTTCAGGAAATCTGCCTCTACAGAACTGAAAAACACAAACACTTCTGCTTGAAGTTCTCGTTTACAATTCAAATATGAACATGATGATCTGGCAGGGTTACTTGGGAGTGTCAAAATGTCCCTGAATCAAGCAGGTCACGTGTCTCAGAAGGGAAGTAAATGAAAATCTCTAAGCCTGCATTTGAAGAGTTCAGATGCAAAAGCCTCTAAATGCCATTTGAAATTTTCTTCTTTAATGATGATTTTTATCAAACTTGTATATTTAAGTTCAGTAATTTCACTTAAATTGCAATGATAATTACCTATTAATTGTTATTTAAGTGAAATTACTGAACTTAAATATATAAGTTTGATAAAAATCATCATTAAAGAAGAAAATTTCAAATGGCATTTAGAGGCTTTTGCATCTGAACTCTTCATTTAAAGCCAAAGTTTCTACACATTCCTACCTAGATGCACCTGTGGAGATTTCCTGACAGGGCCAGAGGAGGATCTGACAGCATTCCAGGCATTTTCATAAGTGAGAGACATTCACCATTCAAACCCTCTCTGACACTGTATGACATCAGAAATGCTAAATGTAATGTAAATGTATGGCATCTCTGCAATGTGCACACACAACATGACACACACACACACACATATCAAGTGACATAGCCATGATACATTTCATCTTAAATGCTCGTCTTTAAATGCAAAAATAATCTGGGTGGGAAACTCAAAGTAAGATATTTAAAGAATAAATACAAGTGTTTGATAAGCTGTCACTGTGTCGCCCACTGGCTGCAGGAAATAGCGTTAGCGTAGAGAGATGTTATGTGACCTGCATTATCAAAGAGCCACGGGACAGTTACATAAACACACATGACACAAATCAACATGTCATGTTTACATTACTCACATAAACTCACCCACACAGTCTAAAATGTGCAGTGTATTATATGAAAAGAATAACATTAGAACACTGAAATGTTTATCAGAACACAGACGACATTGCCTATATATGGACGCACTACTACTGTACTAATAATGGTCATTTTTTATATCATTGTGAGCTGGTTTGGGATCGACCGGCAACCTTCCAGTCTCTCTTGTGCAGCCAACACAGTGAATTGTGAAGTGAATTAAACTGCAATTAATCCACTGGCCGCTAGAGACAGGGTCCAGAAGGGAGTCAACTCCATATATCCCCCATGTTAAAATGCCCAACTTTACAGCAGAAAAATATGTGTTTACAACCTGGTGCGAAAATTGCTTTTGGTCTATATAGCTAATGTCATGGCAACTCTGAGGCGGGTGATTTTTTTTACTACTCATCCGTTTAAATAATATTAAGCCTTAAAGTTCTGCATAATTAAGGGCGTGGCCATTTGAGCGACAGTTGGATTGCCGCAGATTTCACAACTAGCCTTTGTATGCTGTTAGCCGTCACTTCACCTCAGATAATTCCAGCCGCTGAAGTTGGCATCTCTGTCCTGTTTGTGCTTTGTTCAGGATTATTTCATATAATTTAGTAAGCGCACTATACCTACGCCAACGCCATTGGATTCTGTCATTGTCAAGTATCGAGAGAACAACCAGCGCTGTTTTTCAGTTGTTTTCCTCTGTGAACATGCATTAATGGATGTCTGACAATTTTGTTGCTTTTTGGAGAACCATATTTTCAGATTTAAAAACATCTATAGATATAGAGGCTACACTCGTTCTGCGGTACCATTGCTCTCACTGAACAGATAGACTATACTAGACTGACACGCTGCCAAGATGGCTACAGCAGGCTCGGCCCACTTTAGGCTTCAAAAAAGCTCTTCAGAAACCTACGGGTGACATTGCTGACACTATGCCCATATTTTTTACAGTCTAGGTGTGTTCGACATCAGCTGCTACTGGGATGTAACTGATTGGAAAGAGTTGCCGCGTGCAGCCGGGGAGGAGCTGAAAATGGAGACCATTGGTGCTTCTCAATATCCCTCCTCGTCTCCTTGCTCATCCGTCTTCCATACTATGACCCGGAAACCGATCAAGCTCAGCCATGTTGAAGGACATCTCAATCCTCTAATTGGACCGCGAGGAGGTGAGGATTGAGGAGTGAGGAAGCGAGGATGCACAGGTGTATACTTTGCGGAAGTGTTTTATTGACTAAACATGATGCACGTGTAGTGGACTTAGTGGGGCTCTGTGGCTCTATAATTAAATTGATGCGCTGGGGGTAGTGAGGGCCAATTACCAGGAGGAGGCACAATATAAAAAGGAATCGTTCACCCTTGTGTGCGTGTGCCGTCTGAGTTGCGTCATTGCTCGGGGACCGCCCCTTCCAGCTTTCGGTGTTGTTTCCGCTTTGAGGTATGTGCTACCTGTCTCGTTTAGTGAACACAGGTGCAGGATTTGGGATAACCGATTGTGTCGTTTATAGCTTCAGGATAATTCGCGGCTGTTGGCGGCCCCAGCTTTCCGGTTGCATGCCTCTCTTGCTGTCTCTTTGGCAGTCCCGTCTCTCCGATACTTGAGGTAATGTATGTGTGTGTTGGCTAATTAGTCGACACCTTGATTGCGATGTGTTTTAATAATAACTGTGCGGGGTTTAGTGGTGGGAATAGCTCGTCGTGTGGGCTGCGGGTGGCGGCCGCGCTCCCTGTGCATGTCCCTCTCGCATTCCCGTGCTTTGTGGATGATGATGTCCGGCGTGGTGTAGGTGGGCGTCGGCTTATGAACAAAAGGTATGTGACACGTCCATTTTTGTGTAGCGCCAATCCTGTATTGTATCGCAAATATGTTTGTTTGTATTTTAGGATTAATAAGACCTGGTGGGAAACGCTGGTTGACGCTGCTGCTTACCTCCAGATTTTTATAACAACTCCTTCAACACGTGTGTGCCGAGTTTAAGTATTTTGTGTGTCACCTGCTTCCAGCCCGAGTCACCGTACGGCTGGAGGTTTCATTAGTTTTTTTCAAATCGCTGTTTGTTTACTGCCTTCATTTTCTTTTGAGTATTTTCTATTTTTTGTTATTGTGCTTGGTGGTGTTTTGCAAATATCTGTTGAGGTCTGTTGTCCTTCTAATGTGCTGGTAGCAAGCCAGTGAGTTAATAGGAACACAGCGGAGACGGCAAACCTTGACTTTTATTTTTTTTGTTATTTTTATGTAATTGTGTATGTATACTTGGTGTAAGTGTTTTGTGAGTATTGAGACTGGTGGTAATTCTCATTCTCATTGCAGGAGCCGAGGCTTTAGGGCAGTCCTCTATCAGACCCTTACGTGTGGTGGTGGGCTCGTCACAGAGTGCTGTGCTGGACTGGATTGCGATGTGTGTGCATTGCTGTGGTACACAGGGTGTTGAGAGTTATATAGAAGCCTGGTGCGCCCTGAGAGGTGTCTGCCATTAAGCCTCGGTTCCCTTTTAGCTATTGTGTTTCTTTTGTGGGGAATGCTGATGACCTATTTCTTTCTTGATGTTTTTAATGGTGTGAATATTTAAATAAAACTTTTGCATATTTTGTATCCACGTCAATTATAACTCTATGAAGCTGGAGTTTGTTGCGCTCAAGTGGGCCATGACAGAGAAATTCCGCGAGTACTTGTTGGGTAGTAAGGTTGTGGTATTTACAGATAACAACCCCCTTAGCCACCTGGCCTCCGCAAAACTTGGAGCAACGGAGCAGCGTTGGGCTTCTCAATTGGCGGCCTTTGATTTTGACATCAAGTACCGTTCGGGTAAGAGTAACAGAAACGCAGATGCACTTTCACGGCGGGACCACGTGGATCCTGGGGTTTTAGACGGGCTGGTCCCCGGCTCTGCAATTCCTGAGTCATTGCGGCCAATGGTCGGGTTGGACTCAGCTGGAGTACTGACCCAATGCGTGATCTCTACGCTTCCCGGTTACTCAGTTGGTGAGTTGGGTTCACTGCAAGAAGCCGACTCTGTTATCCGGGAAGTGTTGCGATTCTGGAGACGTGGTACTCGCCCGAGCCATGAGGAACGACGCCGGCTGACTAAGGCAGCCCTAACGTTGCTCCGTCAGTGGGACCATCTGGTTGAGCGGGACGGTATGCTTTATCGAATAGTTTACTGCCCCGAGGGTAAGGAAGAGATGTTGCAATTGGTATTGCCTGCGGTCTTGAAGCCCGAGGTTTTGCGACAGTTGCATCAGCAACATGGACATCAGGGCAGAGAGCGCACACTGGAGCTAGTGAGACAGCGGTGCTATTGGCCGGGATTGTCCTCTGAGGTGGCAAGCTGGTGTCAGGAGTGCGAGCGGTGCCAGTCAGCCAAGGACACCCAGCCACTCGCCCAGGGATTTATGGGGAGGTTAATGTCGTCTAGGCCAAACGACATCCTCGCTGTGGACTTTACCGTTCTGGAGCCTACGCACTCTGGCATTGATAGCGTCTTAGTAATGACTGACGTGTTTAGTAAATATACCCTGGCTGTTCCAACAAGGGATCAGCGAGCCGAGACAGTGGCTCAAGTACTGGTGACGGAATGGTTTTATAGGTTTGGCGTTCCGGGCCGCGTCCATTTTTATCAGGGTCGAAATTTTGAGTCCTTGTTAATCCGTCAACTATGTAACCTCTATGGTGTGGAGAAGTCTCGTACGACCCCATATCACCCGGCTGGCAACGGCCAGTGTGAGCGCTTTAATCGCACATTACACAATCTGTTGTGCACACTGCCAGTGTCCAGGAAACGTGACTGGGTAGCGTGTCTTCCCCAGGTAGTGTTCAGCTATAATAGCACCCCCCATCAGTCCACAGGGGAATCACCTCACTTCCTGATGTTCGGGCAGGAGCCGCGATTGCCCGTGGATTTTCTGTTGGGAAGAGGGCCACAGCCTATTGAGGGTAGTGTGCATGATTGGGTTTTGGAACACCAAACCAGTCTACAGGTAGCCTTTGCAGGAGCACGCGAACGGTTGCAGGTGATGGCCGACAGACGCAAGGCCCATCACGATCAACATGTCCGAGATGAACCGCTGGTGGAGGGTCAGCTGGTGTACCTCCGGGATTATGGGGTAAGGGGCCGTCACAAAATCCAGGACCTGTGGAGCCCAGTGGTCTATCAAGTGACGAGGGCACCGAAGGAGGGTGGTGTCGTGTACACAATTGCGCCTGTGGACGACCTTACCAAGACTAGGAACGTGCACCGTTCACTGGTAAAGAGTCGAGTCTGTAAAGATACTGAGGCCGCAGACTGCAGTAGTCCCTTCTGTGACCCAGTTGGGGACACACACCCAGTAGGTGAATACGAGGATGAGGGGGATCTGCTGGCTGTGGTACAGGAGCCTGACCGATTCGCAGTTGAACTACAACTGAGAGGGCTGGCACCTGAAGCGGAACCGGGCCCACAGGGGGGGATGGAACCTACAGAACCAGTTCTTATGATAGAGCCAGGACAACTGGATCCAGAAGGAAGTAGGGCCAGTACCCGGGGACCCCAGCCTGAGGGCCTGCCTAGGGCTGATGGGGTTGTCTTGCGCCGAACAAGCCGTTTAACTGCAGGCCTACATCCAAATCGACATCATCTTCCCCGCCCGGTGGGAGAGATGGGCGGGGTCTCCCTTCAGCAAATGCAAGGTATAACACGCATTTTTAGGCCATGGGATTAAGTAGAGTTGACTGGGACCGTCGGGGCGACGATCCGAGGTTGGGGGGGTAGATTGTAGTGGACTTAGTGGGGCTCTGTGGCTCTATAATTAAATTGATGCGCTGGGGGTAGTGAGGGCCAATTACCAGGAGGAGGCACAATATAAAAAGGAATCGTTCACCCTTGTGTGCGTGTGCCGTCTGAGTTGCGTCATTGCTCGGGGACCGCCCCTTCCAGCTTTCGGTGTTGTTTCCGCTTTGAGGTATGTGCTACCTGTCTCGTTTAGTGAACACAGGTGCAGGATTTGGGATAACCGATTGTGTCGTTTATAGCTTCAGGATAATTCGCGGCTGTTGGCGGCCCCAGCTTTCCGGTTGCATGCCTCTCTTGCTGTCTCTTTGGCAGTCCCGTCTCTCCGATACTTGAGGTAATGTATGTGTGTGTTGGCTAATTAGTTGACACCTTGATTGCGATGTGTTTTAATAATAACTGTGCGGGGTTTAGTGGTGGGAATAGCTCGTCGTGTGGGCTGCGGGTGGCGGCCGCGCTCTCTGTGCATGTCCCTCTCGCATTCCCGTGCTTTGTGGATGATGATGTCCGGCGTGGTGTAGGTGGGCGTCGGCTTATGAACAAAAGGTATGTGACACGTCCATTTTTGTGTAGCGCCAATCCTGTATTGTATCGCAAATATGTTTGTTTGTATTTTAGGATTAATAAGACCTGGTGGGAAACGCTGGTTGACGCTGCTGCTTACCTCCAGATTTTTATAACAACTCCTTCAACACGTGTGTGCCGAGTTTAAGTATTTTGTGTGTCACCTGCTTCCAGCCCGAGTCACCGTACGGCTGGAGGTTTCATTAGTTTTTTTCAAATCGTTGTTTGTTTACTGCCTTCATTTTCTTTTGAGTATTTTCTATTTTTTGTTATTGTGCTTGGTGGTGTTTTGCAAATATCTGTTGAGGTCTGTTGTCCTTCTAATGTGCTGGTAGCAAGCCAGTGAGTTCATAGGAACACAGCGGAGACGGCAAACCTTGACTTTTATTTTTTTTGTTATTTTTATGTAATTGTGTATGTATACTTGGTGTAAGTGTTTTGTGAGTATTGAGACTGGTGGTAATTCTCATTCTCATTGCAGGAGCCGAGGCTTTAGGGCAGTCCTCTATCAGACCCTTACGTGTGGTGGTGGGCTCGTCACAGAGTGCTGTGCTGGACTGGATTGCGATGTGTGTGCATTGCTGTGGTACACAGGGTGTTGAGAGTTATATAGAAGCCTGGTGCGCCCTGAGAGGTGTCTGCCATTAAGCCTCGGTTCCCTTTTAGCTATTGTGTTTCTTTTGTGGGGAATGCTGATGACCTATTTCTTTCTTGATGTTTTTAATGGTGTGAATATTTAAATAAAACTTTTGCATATTTTGTATCCACGTCTCTGACCCTCCTTTGACAATCACGTTCCTGCGTGTCTCCGGGTGTGAGACAGTAAACCTATAGTGTTAATATTTCCCTGGTAAACAGAGTGGCGTAGTCACGTTTCAGCCGGTGGTGGCATGTCTATAGTTGCTCTACCTCCGAAGAGAGAGGTCCCACTACACACGTATACATTCTCCTCCCCCTTCACATCGGTCACAAGAATTTAAATTTATACTTTACCTTTGCAGTTTATATAAACCACACTTCTCACATATTTCAACAGGGTATCTTGCTTTATTATAAACAAACTTCAACAACACCAGCTGATGACGCTGTGAAGTGACACTCGAGTGGTCAAGTATTCCAATGTATTTAAAAATAGCAGCTCTATGCAGTTTTTTTTTTACCTTAACTGACCCAGATAGCAAACTGACATTGAATCAACGTGGAAACATGACTTTGAAACAACGTTGATCTGACATTGTTTTGCTCATCGAATTAACGTTGAACCAACGTCAGACGCGTTGTTCTTTCAAAACGAACAGAAAATCAACTTGAAATCAACGTTGTTTCAACGTTATGAAAGCAAACCAATTTTCGATTTTCATTTAGCTTTGAAGAATGCCGCGTCTGACGTTGGTTCAACATTAATTCGATGAGCAAAACAATGCCAGATCAACATTGTTTCGATGTCATGAGAGACATTGTTTCCACGTTGAGTCAATGTCAGTTTGCTGTCTGGGGAATAGCTTCAGAGTTATTGCAATGGTTATATGACTATTTTCAGGTTGAATGTTGTGCGTCTTGCAGTTTGACAAAAATGGAAATCTTACAAAGTGCTGCTTTAAAAAACTTTCATTTGTCCTCCTCTTCTTTCCTTGCATCCTTCCCTTGCATATAGGGGGTGGACTGAGACACAAGGAAAGGAAGCAAGGAAAGGTAACGAGGATGCACAAATAAGAAATGAGGAGCACCCCTGAAGTTGCTATAGTGACTGCTCACGTGATGTTTGTACAGTATACTTTACCACAGCTTAACATTATTATTAAGAATAAAAAACTTCCATTAAGTAATGTCTTCTGCAATTTTGTGCTGTTTGCAGTTACCAAAATTAGGGTTAGGGTTAAGTGTTTTAGAGTGTTCTTTGAAACTTGTCTCACCAAAACATAATTTAATAGTCAAAATAACGACCTGTCCTACAATAATACGTAATAAATAATTTATAAAAAATATATTATTTTATTAAGAATAAAGTAATAAAATTATCTTCTTACCAATGAGGAATCACAGATTAGCTTTTCAAGTGTTCCCGAGAAGGAAAAGAAAGGTATCTCTCATTTCCTGCTTCTGTGTCTCTCTCATCTCACTCAGACTGGTTTCTAGGGTTACAGGAAGGAAATGTGTCCCAGAATGTTAAATAATGGCTTTCAGAATCAAACAAATCAATTATTTTTCTCTCTGTGACCTCAAGGCAGACGTGCTGGATGTATTTCAGTGTGTCAGAGCTGTGAGATTATGATAATGACAAGAGAATGAATCATGAGATCAGAGGCTCTGACCCCATTTAGCACCCGCTAATATTGAGAACCATTACTGTCTGTTATTACCAGCATTATCTCATGTCATCCAATATGTTATGACAATTATCATATTTCTATAACTAGATTTTCACATTTTTTTTCAAAGAAAGTGTGTGCAATATGACTGAATTTTAAGCATGTTGCTGTAGGGTTTCTATAGGGTGTTCTGAGTGGTTACTAGGTGATTACTGACGGTATTTTACAATGTAAAAAATATATATATTTTCAAAGTTGTAAATCAATCAATTATAGTGTCATGGTGTGGGTTTGGCTTGTCATGTTTAGTGGTTCCCTGTCTGTCTATAAGGCTGAATCCCAATTCTCTGTCTTAACCCTTCCCCTTACCCCTTCCCCTTAGTTTTGCACGTTCACGTGAGAGGAAGGGCTATCCCAATTCTTATTTTTATATAGGGGTAGGGGGAAGGGGTGCCCATTTCTGTCTGTGGTCGCTGCAACGTTTCCCCTGCGTGCCTCAGTACCAGTGAGAGCAGTCCCTAAAAGAGCATACACAGATAGTTCGCATCTTTTTAAAGATGACATCCTATCTGTGTGTTTCTGGATGCGGTCGTTACCTGGGATCACAGGATGGTCACGAACGCTGTGTTGTGTGCCGAACCTGGGGTTTGAACACGCACAATCAGCGTTCATGGATGAGTCATGTTCTCATTGCGGGAAAATGACCATCTCGGAGCCGAGACTCTTGCTCCTGCAAGGGGGTGGAGTCCCCGTGCCGGCGCTCCATTCCAATCCTCCAACAAGGGTTGCTTCGGCCGCTGGCGCGGGTGACCTGAGGATAACAGTGAGCGCGCTTCCTTCGGGGAACTAACCCCCTAGGAACCTTCACTCCTCTCAGCTTCCGCTACCATTTGAGCTGCCAAGAGAGCGCACTGGACCATCCACGAGATGTGTATCAGTCGTATCTTTTGACGCTACCCACGATGAACAGATGTCAATTGCGGCATCAGAGGGTGGGTCAGATATTTCCGCGGATGACGTGTCGGAGCCGCTGCCTCCTTCGGGGGTGCCAGCAGTGCCCGATACGGACCCGGAGATAATGGCCATGCTTTCCCGGGCCGCTGAGCGGGTCGGGCTCGTGTGGAACCCTCCACCGTGTCCCGAACCCTCGAGATTGGATAATTGGTATCTCGGGGTGGCGCGCGCTGGTTCTCAGCAACCCACCCCAGAGCCATTCTTCCCGGAGGTGCATGAGGAGCTCACTGGGACGTGGATGGCACCTTTTACTGTCCGAAACCGTTCCAGTGGTTCCTCCTCCCTCACCACCCTTGACGGCGGCGTAGCTAAGGGTTACACGTGCATCCCGCCGGTGGAGCGGGCCATTGCTATGCAGCTGTGCCCTAACTCCACTTGGCGCAGAGAACCGAGTCTCCCTTCCCGGGCCTGTAAGTACTCGTCGGATTTAACCGGCAAGGCTTACAAGGCCTGTGGGGAAGCTGCCGCTGCCGTGCATGCTTCGTGTTCCAAGAACTCCGGCGGGCGACGGACCTCGCGCTTTGTGCGACGAAGGTTACTGCTCGCACAGTGGGCCGTGCAATGTCCACAATGGTGGTCCAGGAACGCCATCTCTGGCTGTGTCTGGCTGACATGTGGGAGACCGACAAGCTCCAGTTCCTCCACGCCCCTGTATCCCAGACCGGCCTCTTCGGCAACGCGGTCGAGAACTTTGCCGAGCAGTTCTCGACTGTACAGAAGCAGATTGAGGCCATCAAACACATCCTGCCACGGCGGTCAGCTGCTGCCTCCACCTCACCACCGACGGCTCCTCAGTCTGCTTGTCGCCGGGGGCGTCCACCTGCGCCCTCCCCGGCTCCGGCTCGCAGCAGCAGCCTCCACCGAAGCAGCGCCCAGGAGCCAGTCGCAGGCAGAACGCCCCACCCGTCCAGGCCGAGAACGCCACCGAGCCACCTCCCGCACCTCCTGCCCCATGGAACCAGGTAAGCGCTTCACAGCACACTCAGACACTGCTGGGGGCTGCCTCCCAGAGAGAGCCCCCCCAGCCAGGTCCCTGTGTTCCACTTCGCTGCCCCACTCCAGGTACACCTACGGTCCCCTTAGTCCCGCTTGTACGGTCTCTGAGAGCCTGGTTAGCGCTCCCCAGTCCATCTTGCTGGCTCATCCGGACCATCAGGCTTGGCTATGCGATTCAGTTCACCCGGCGTCCCCCCAAGTTTCGGGCCATCCACTCCACTACAGTGAGAGCAGCCGATGCCCATGTCTTGTTTGCGTTCGAGGGTCGAGCATATCAGTATAAGGTCCTACCCTTCGGGCTGTCCCTGTCCCCCCGTGTCTTCATGAAAGTCGCGGAGGTCTCTTGTTCCCATGAGAGAACAGGGTGTTTACATCCTCAACTATCTTGACGACTGGCTCATACTAGCACACTCTTGAGATCAGTTATGCGATCACAGGGACCTTGTGCTCAGGCACCTCAGCCAGTTGGGTCTTCGGGTCAACTGGGAGAAGAGCAAACTCTCCCCCGTGCAGAGGATCTCTTTTCTCGGTATGGAGTTGGATTCGGTCACACAAACAGCGCGCCTCACAGAGCAGCGCACTCAGTCGGTGCTGGACTGCTTGAACAAAATTCTTTCAGAGGCTCCTGGGGCATATGGCAGCAGCAGCAGCGGTAACCCCGCTCGGCTTCCTTCATATGAGACCGCTTCAGCACTGACTTCACGGCCGAGTCCCGAGATGGGCGTGGCATCACGGCACTCACCGGGTGGCAATCACACCGACCTGCCGTCAGACCTTCAGCCCGTGGTCAGATCCCTCGTTTCTTCGGCAGGAGTCCCCTTGGAACAGGTGTCCAGGCACACTGTGGTATTCACAGCTGCCTCTGCCACTGGCTGGGGTGCCACATACAACGGGCATGCAGTATCAGGGGTGTGGACGGACCCTAATCTGCATTGGCATATCAATTACCTTGAATTGCTAGCAGTACACCTCGCTCTGCGCCGTCTGAAAAGGCCGCTGCAGGGCAGGGATGTGCTGGTCCGTACGGACAACACTGCAATCGTTGCGTATATCAACCTTCTCTCAACCTTCGCTTGGTGGTCTTCGCTCCCGTCGCATGTCGCAACTCGTCCGCCATCTCCTCCTCTGGGAGCTGTGCTCCCGGGAGAATGGTGACTTTACCCCCAGGTGGTTCAGCTGATCTGGAGAGAGTTCGGGGAGGCTCAGGTAAACCTGTTTGCCTCCACAGAGACTTCCCACTGCCAGCTGTTTTACTCCCTGACCGAGGGAACACTCAGCACGGACGCACTGGCACACAGCTGGCCCCGGGGCCTTCGCAAATATGCGTTTCCCCCAGTGAGCCTTCTTGCACAGACACTGTGCAAAGTCAGGGAGGACAATGAGCAAGTCCTTCTGGTGGCTCCCTACTCGACCCCACTCATTACCCTCTTGCGATCTTTACCTGGTGCTCCGAGCATTTCAGGATGTTCACTTTGAGCCTTTGCAATCAGTGGACTTAAAGCTTCTATCCATGAAAGCTTTGCTACTGGTTGCATTGGCCTCTGTCAAGAGGGTAGGAGACCTACACGCATTTTCGGTCGACGAATCGTGCCTAGAGTTCGGGCCGGGTGACAGGCACGTGGAATTAAGACCCCGGTGTGGCTATGTGCCCAAGGTTCCTACCACTCCCTTTAGAGACCAGGTAGTGAACCTGCAAGCACTGCCCTTGGAAGAGGCAGACCCAGCCCTGGCTTTGCTCTGTCCCGTTCACGCTCTGCGTATGTACGTGGACAGAACTCAAAGCATCAGGACCTCAGACCAGCTCTTTGTCTGTTACGGAGGCCAGCAGAAGGGAAAGGCTGTCTCCAAGCAGAGGATGGCCCACTGGATAGTGGATGCCATCACCTTGGCTTACCAAGCTCAAGGTGTGCCCTGCCCGCTCAGGTTGCATGCACACTCCACGAGAGGTGTTGCATCCTCCTGGGCGCTGGCTCGTGGTGCCTCGCTAACAGATATCTGTAGAGCTGCAGCCTGGGCGACACCTAACACGTTCGCTAGATACTATAGCCTATGTGTAGAGCCGGTCTCCGCCCGTGTTCTCACCCTAAACGGATAGAAGTCCGCTGAATCCCTGAGAGCCGGACTCGGGCTGGGTTCCATATGTGCGACCCTTCAGGGATCCCATATGTGTATATGTTCCACGGCTGCTCCTAAGTCGGAAGCCTGTGTCTTTCCCTTGGCCTAAGTCACCCATTATATCATATGCAGTACAGCCTTCAGGTTAGTCCATATGTATTTTCCACATAACTCTCTGAAGAAAGTGGGTTCTGCAGTGTTCCCCTCCCTCTAAAAAGGGCACGCTTTCCCAGTGTTATCCAAGTCTCCCTGTATGGGTTATAAAGGAACAACAGTGTCAGGCACTCTCTGTGTAACCCTCCTCCTATTGTCCTTCCAGGCAAGAAGGTGCAGAGGCTTGCATGGGGTGCTGGATGGGGTGCAGCGACTGTGGCGCTTTGGTAGGGATTCCTATAGGTCAGTCTGACCTACGTTGTAGTGACTGACCGATAGGGAACGTCTCTGTTACATATGGTAACCCTCGTTCCCTGAGGGAGGGAACGGAAACGTAGGTCCCGTCGCCACATCTGCTGCCAAGCCACATCTGCTGCTTCCCAAGTTTTGCTCCTCAGAAAAAAAACTGAAGTCCAATCACACAGCCACTCATTATATACCCGGGCTGACAAGGACGCGCAGCTGTTGCAAATGATTGCACGCCAATGTGCATTGGCTTGTTTTAGATTTACTCAAAGTAAATTGGCTCTCTAGCGAGATTCCTATAGGCAAGATTCCTATAGGTCAGTCTGACCTACGTCTCCGTTCCCTCCCTCAGGGAACGAGGGTTACCATATGTAACCGAGATGATTTGCACAATCTGTCCCACATTTTGAGATCACCTCAAATGTCCGGGATTCAGCTTTTGCTTTCTACAGTCGCCATTCATTATGTGTACATTATTTGACACTGACACATACGTGATCAGCTTCTCAAGTGAAGCATTCAGCTTCAAACTGATCTAGACAGAGTTGAAAACACAGGGATATTAGATAAACAATACATTCAGATTCACCGATTTAAATGAATGAATTCAGTCCGATTGAAACAACACCTTGTGCATGTAAACATAATGAATATTGAAGGCAGAAAGAAAAAGCCGAATCCCGGACATTTTGAGCAATCCCGACATATCCGGGAAAAGGAGGACGTTGTATGGTCACCCTGGAGACATCAGTACATGCTTCACATATTCTGTCCTGTATTTGTTGCTGACGATCACAAATAAATCTCCAGTACCCACGCAATCAACATAAACATACTTGCAGACGGCATCTTGAAAGTTTTGAGAAGTTTGTGATCAACACTTGTCGCCCCGGGTGACACAGATGCCAGTTAAGGACAATGTAAGATGACGTAACCAAGTGGTGTCTCATTTCATAGGGGTATGTTTGCACTAGCGCTTACCACTCGGTTTCGAGGGACAAAGGCTCGGGGTAAGATGAAGGGGAAGGGGTAAAGGGAAGGGTTAAGACAGAGAATTGGGATTCAGCCTTAGTCTTGTTCTTAGTCTGGTATGTAGTCTGTATTATTCATAGTTTATGAAATAAAGTAGGGATGCACCGAATATTCGGCCGCCGAAAATTTTCGGCCGAAAATGGCCCAAAAGTGCATTTTCGGTTTTCGGCCGAAAGACTTTTATCACCGAAACAATACGGCCGAAATGTTGTGATGACGCAAACAGAAACCGCGACCTGCACGTGCTTGTCTGAAGCAACATGTCTGTGTCGTGGACGTATATCAGTGTATCTGAACCCGCGATGAGACGGAAACCTTGTTTATCCACCTATTATCTGCTCTAAACAATGCGTGCCGCCATGACGACGACTCCGGTTGCGAGCGGGTCAAGAGCGGTGCGCGCGCTGTCAGTGGAGGCAGGCGAAAGTATAAACAAGGCAGCGCGAGTCTCCACAGACAGCGCGCGCACCGCTCTTGACCCGCTCGGAACCGGAGTCGTCGTCATGGCGGCACGCATTGTTTAGAGCAGATATAGGTGGATGAAACATGTAAAAATTATAAATAAGACTCGCGCTGCGGAGGCAGGCGAAAGTAAACAAGGCAGCGCGCGTCTTCACAAACAGCGCGTGCACCGCTCCAAACAGTCGAGGCCTTTATACTTGACGCGCTCTCCGTTATACTATTCCTTGAAACGACAGGGGACGACTCAAGTAACTGTCCTCTAACCATCAGGAATCGGTGAGAAGAAGACAGATAAACACATGACAATGTTTATTTTTTAGTATTCCACCACCAAAACAAAAATAATCATGTAAAACCCAGTAAACCCTGAGATTATTACTTGTGACATTACAAAAAAATATATGGGAACATGTATGTATAGAACTAAATTAATGCTCTCTTAAATATTTTCTACATTCACTAAACATGTTTCATTAAGTTTCATGTACATTTGTATAAAACATGGACCATTGTTCATTTAAAAAGGCTTTTTATGCTATTGTATGCTAAATTTTTAAAATTTAACTAATTTAGACATGCAAACTGGGTGCTAGTGTGATGAGAAGTTTGCGCTCGGCTTTGTTTTTGAGAGAACATTTCATTTTAAAACCTTTCTGCAGGCCAGTAGATTATTATTTAGTGTACACATGAGTGGGGTCAAGTTAAACATTTTTAAGTTTGAATTTTATTTTATACTGTGCATTGTGCTAAATAAATATTTGCATTATTTGTAATTGATTTATTCTTTGAAAATGTTATATTAATTTATGCAATTGCAATGCCTTGATTTTAGTAAAGTTTGTACACAGTCATAGCCATAAATGCAATGATACTAATAGGCATAATTTCTTTCGGTGTTTCGGTTTTCGGCCTTGGTTTCCTCTTTTTCGGTTTTCGGTTTCGGCCAAGAATTTTCATTTCGGTGCATCCCTAAAATAAAGTGTGCTGCACTTGGATCCAGCCTCGTCACTGCTTCCACAACTGCACCATCGTTACATATAGTATGTTTTACAAGAAAATAATTTTTCACTTATTAATTAGGAATTACTTTTCTAATTCAGTTGTCATGTATTAATTGCTGTTTTTCATTTTTACTTATGAAATATACTAGAAATTTTCCAGTGTAGACTTTTTTTCACCTGTTGCAACATTCTTGTTGCATCATCCTCAAAAAAGAAATGTGTGCTTGATAGTTCAGACAGTAACATAGTGTCGGCCCAGATCCGGCCCACATCTGGTACGCGTTGTATCCATATGTACCAGATGTGGCCCAGATCTGGGCCAACACTATTGCCGCTTTTCCATTACCAGCACCAGCTCGACTCCGTTTTACATTGCAGACAGCACCGCCACAAATAGGACCCGGTCGACGTAGCGACGCATTTCGTTCCTCGTTGCCCCATCAAGCTCTCGCTCGATGCTCTATTCGGCAACCAAACAAAGGAAAGTCTGTACTTACTCATTTGACCACAGCGTATTCTTCCAAGTTGCCATAATAATAGTAGTGAGTTTAGTAACTGTCTCTAGCCAAACTATTTAAACATGTCAGGGTTATTCTGGATACTCCATCTGGTGCGTGTAATGATGACGCAGTGAATGGTGACGATTCTCTCTGACTAATCAGCAGTCGGGATTGTTTTCACGTGACATTTTAATATCGCCTTAGCTCGCTCAGAACCTCGCCGGAGGTGGTACAAAAAAAGATACCCGAAACCAGGTACAGGTACAATTTCTACACAGTGGAAAACCAAACAAAGGCAAGCCGAGCTGGTACTGTGTAGTGGAAAAGGCCATAAGTTGCTGTCTGGAATAGCACCCCTCTCTTCATTAAGACCCAATTTTAAAGTTTGAAGTTTAAAACCCGGCTCCAGACTTCGACCAAATGGATGCATTTTGCGACCATAATTTGAGTGTGCGACTGAATTTTACATCCAGTGGCACATGTGCGACCAGTAATTTTAATTTTTTTTGCAACCAGCAAATTTGCCACACGTTAAACGCGTGCTTAGACATGGAAGGGGCATGTGGTGACAATAATAGCGCGCGTATGCGTCTGTGGGAACGAGACGGCGGAGAATCATATCACAATCTGCTATGTGCATCTGAGCAATGAGCTATCTATTGTGACATAAAGATAGCGGAGACAAAAGCAAGTAAAAAATATCTTTTATTAGATGAATATCACCAGTCTCAGAGTGAATAAATGAGCAGACAAAAGCTCTCAGAAGATCGCAGATGCTGTTCTCAAGGAAGACGATGGGATCCTTCTCAGTGCGATAGTAGACTCATGTGATGATGACGATCTGGCAGCGCAGGTTTGCGTGGACAACTCGATCCGAAAGTCAGACGTGAAGTGAATAATCCAGGGTAAGTGAAACGTGAAGACAAACAGCAACTGCGAACTTCCAGACGAAGACAATCCAGGAAACACAGGGAGCCGAGGACGGAGACAGGAACACAACAGGCAACATCCACAAAACAACGATCTGACAAACACAAAGCACACAAGATGAGTATTAGTAGGCAGTGGTAATGCACAACACCTGTTGCTGATAATCCCGGCAACCACGCCCATACACATTCATTCACAAATCTACTAACACACAGCGCGAGGAGGCGTCCATGAATCTCCCAACCGTGACACCTATCGACTCATTACCAAACAGGGAATGCAAACAAAATGAAAGTGGAATGAAAATACACTACTCATATATGCTTCGCGGACCGTTTATTAGTTTGGACCAATAATAGACAGAGCAGCGCATAGCATTTCTTATGTAGTATATGGAGCAGCGCCACGAACCACTGAGAGTAAAATAAAGACCCAGACTTGCCAGTCACGGGCCAATCAAGATCAAGCGACACTGTAACTATGAGATCCTGTGAAAAAATTGAATTCGCCTCAGAATTAATAACATCATCGCTACGAGATCCAGTGAGAAACATTCCGATTCATGGCAGAGTTCTGTTATAAATATCAGATCAAACAGCGCTGACGTGGAAACCAGGAGAAACACTTAAAGAAGGCTTTCAATCCACAAATCAGCAACATTCACCATGGATTTAGGCTAATGTAGTAAGTAACTCTAACCAGTATGATAATGTGCAGACTGATCTCATGAAGTAGCGTGTGTATGACATGCCAATTCGTATTTCCATTTTTGGCGTGCTATCAAGATGCATAATCGCCTTTCAGCGTGTTTATGAACGCCGTTGACTTAACGTTATATAAATATATGACTTACCTCAACCCCGTCCCTAAACCTAACCGTCACTGGGGTTAATGGCATTCATGACTGTTCCCTTACCATCCTAGGTAAAAAAAAAGATATGACTTACCTCAACCCCATCCCTAAACTTAACCGTCACTGGGGTAAATGGCATTTATGACTGGAGATTTGACTGCGTGTACAGAGACGCGGAATGACGCGGACGTTAATGGCGTAGACATATACGCATACACGCGGATACACGAGGATAGCTCAAAATGCGTAGCGATAACACGCCACCTGACTCGAAAGTGGTATATGTTTACGCAAAAGTCATGATGTCATGTTGTAATGTGACAGAAATAGTCAAACGCTTACAAGTAGCCTACAGTAAGCTACACATCTTTTCCTAGCACTTCAAAACTATAGGGTTCACCGGCATCATATGTGACGTCATTAAATGGGCGTGGGCGCGAACTGGTTGGTAGAAAGAACCAAAACATATGCAGCAGTCTATGTGTTCTGTCAGCATATGATAATTCTTTGTACAAAGAAGCTAAAAGGAGACATAAGGTAAAGCTCAATCAGGGTTCAAGTTCTCTGCCTGATCCATATCACCTGAGTGAGAATTGGAGCAAAAGCCCGAATACATGGCCAGATTTGACATTCAGAGACATCTACCTGTATCTCATCAATACGCCATCTATGTTTACCAGAGAGTCAATGAAGGCGTACAAATCTTTAGATGCCTATAAGTCATAATTACGATTATTACTTGTGTTAATTAAGGATAACTGGTAAATTTGTTACAATTAGAGTAAAATAGAGGTGTAATTTGTCCATGGGCTATATTTTGAATCAAAATTATCTTACCTCTGATATATAACATTGGTCAACATATGTGTAAAAATGTATCAAAGAAATACAATAATTTGCCCTTAATCTATAGAGGGAATCCGTCGGCCGGAGTGCCTGCAGTTCCTCAGTGAGTGGCAAAAAGACTGAGCGGCTGTATATGTGTTCAGCGTGAATGCTGCGAAAAACAAACACAACACACACAAATAAAGTGGGAAAGAGCTTTGCGCTTTGACTGTAGGCCTACAACTAGATTTGACAAAACATCAGAGGTATATTTTTACAGACTGCTATAGAAAGAGGAGCAAATGGATCGCTGCAATTCACAGAAACAACTGGACCCCAGTCAGCGAAAGGTGGATTTGGAGTTATCATTTTGTGTCAATATGCTGAATTTAGCTGTAAAACCATACCCATATATTTTGTATTGTTATATACATTAACAACTCATCAATTAAATATTTATCATTGTATATTCTGCATTATTGGATGTTTTTTTTTAATAAACACTGACCAAAAAAACTTATAAAGTTTTAGGGCTGGACAATATGATATACGTATAAATAGGCTATATATAACACTGATATAAGTGATCACCCGGATTTAGACCTACCTATATTATATTTATATAAAGCGTTCACAGGCAAATTTGCTTTATGTTTAGGTCTATATTGCTTTTATTTCCCCGGTGTCGAAATCAAACATAAATGTCAGGCAACACGATTCCTGGCTGCATGTCAATATCTATGGATCACTGAATCTTTAGTAAGTTGTAAGGAACACTATATTGACTCAAACATTTAGTTTAAATTGATAAAATTGTTCGATTTAGTTGCATTTCTGCAGTTTCCCCTATTTAATCCAGTCACGCAGCAGATCTTTTGCCACTCGGTCAGGCTGAGGGGGGTTGTTCCGGCGGGAAAGTCACGTGTCAATGCATTCCCTCTATAAGTGTATGTGATACACTGTACATGTACCCAATCTGTGGGTTAACTTATGTCTTTATAATACTGTGCGGCAAACGGCCATTACTTTTCTGTCAACCAGAGCACATATATAACCGCACCGTGACATCACGGGCGAAGATCCCTATAAAATCATATAAATGTTTTTTTAATGATTACCAACACATTTTTTTTGTGTTTTCATCCTTCAAAGCTTGTCCTAAAACGAAAAATTTTAAGATGTTTGATAACTCTTAAAAATACGATAAATACGATAAATACGACCAGTAAACAGTAGGATGTTTATTGGCTATGTTCATTCTTTAATATACATTTTTTCACTCCTTTTGTTTTTTAATTAATATTAAGACATTATGAATGATAATAACTAAAATTAATCTACACCCTAAATAAACCTTAGTGATTTATTGCTAGTCCCAGTGCTACCAGAATTTGTCAGTATTACAGTTATTTTGGGGGAAATTTGAAGAACTGCATTGCAAGCTGATTTAAGTTGTGCCCCTAAATGTTCTAGCCTGGTTCAACCAGACTCAGTACATTTCATTTGTACATAGAGTCTGGCCTCTCTCCATTGAGAAACATTTACTTCCTTGTAGGCGGGTTCACTATTAAAGTTCAAAACTATTGGATCTACCCAGAGTCACGTATGTCATGCGCCGAAACGGCTGGAAACAACCAAGGGGGTAATCCATCGACCGGAAGTTGAAGCCTCGCGGGAGCTGACATCTTGTAGCAGAACTTCACTTGCGTTAGCATTGCCATTGACTCCCATTCATTTTGGCGTCACTTTGACAGTGAATAACTTTACATCTGAGGCGTTTGAAGACCCCATTTGTCCTTTATTTATTTCTAAAGAAACATGACAATATATAAATAGCTCCATTACCTTGTAGCTTATGTTATGGCCCCGTAGAAGCAGTTTTAGTGAAAGTAGGCTAACGATTGCGTCATACCCACGCGACTCTCTGTCGCACACTAGAGAGATTACCGTATGGACATGAGAAGAAGCTTGCATGCAATCGGGGAAACGTGGAGGCAAAATGACAAAATACTTAATCAGAATACCTAGCAAAATTGTCTCCTTCTCCTAGCTCAAGAACAGCTCCTATTGACACTCTCCGCCTCTGCATGTTTCGGAAGGGAATGATTCAGATTTCTCATGCCACAGCACTAGAAGACAGACGGATCACTCACGTCCCACTACGTAGTCAAGCTCTGTTTGAGTCTGCGCGTCAGGGACGGAAGTGCTAAAAAATCACCAAAAACTGGCTTCAATCGTCTCAATGGAGTTCCAATGAGATCGCTCTGTCCATTTCTTTTACTGTCTATGGAAACAACAAGTCCGAATGATCAGAGGATTATGTTTACAATAGGATTTCAGTCAACAAGAGCTGCAGGTGTTGTTAATCTAGGAACAATTATAAATTCGAAATGTATATTTGACACGAAGGACAGTGATATATTCATTCAACGGTCGAAGCTGTGTCTAATCATTACAAATACGCCGCTGTGGTCGTTTTCTGATCTGCCGCAAATGCTGTACAGTGAATGATCAGTCTGTCTCTATCTGCATGTAACCGGTGGCTCGCGACACCAGTTATAATAATACTTGTCTGCGTTGTGTAGATAAAGACACTGGACCACAGGCGGTGGTTTCACTGAGTTTACTCTCTGATACACAAAACACATAGGACAGTCTTGAGTGAGACGCTCCTATATATCACTCCTCAGTGCATTAACAATGCTCAAGAGCAACATTAAACTGGGAAAACATACCTGATACACAAAACACATAGGATAGTCTTGAGTGATACGCTCCTATATATCACTATAAAACAAATGTGACGTACATTTAGTCACCATGTGCTTTCATCTCCACATATATGGATCAAAGTCAAGAATATAACTCAATCAGGACAAAATCACCGAAATAACCATACAGATATGTAAAGTAACACAATATGCATACATTGAAGTGAAAATATAAACATAAAACCAATTATTAAAGTAAAGATTAACTAAGATTAAGAAGAGCCAAAAATAACTCACCTCCTCAGTGCATTAACAATGCTCAAGAGGAAGAGGTGGAGACAAAACAGGAAATTTACAGGCTCATGATGACGTCACAGCAATTAAAGGGAAAACACCCTCATTCTAAGACAAGTATATATCAGATATATGTGAAAGTAAACCTTTTTTGTGTAAATTATAACAATACATACATTTTAACAGAACACATTCTGTCCCTGTTACATGCAGATGTGTAATAAACAATAATTTTTCATATTACGTCTTATTGTTTCTTAATTACCTTAATTATGGTCTTCAAAGTATGTGTTTGTACATTTTATATGGCATTTAGTTTTTTTTATTAAAACAAATTAACCATTGCCATCTAAAACTGAAAATCAAATATAGTCTTCAATGTATGGGTTTTCACATTTGTACGATTTACAACATGTAAAACTGACACACCAACCTCCTGCACGAGTACACAAAGGGGCTCAAAATGTTCTATTCATCACAAGAATCAGTAAATTTACTGTTGGGAATCTGAGCTACTGACTCCTGAGCGGATCTTCAACAATAGTTTAGCAGCCAGGTCTTGGGGCTTCCGAACACCAGGCTAAAAAGTCCGTCCAAAATGTCACGGTCATCGTGCACGAGCTGCCCAGCACAAACTTCCAACCTTTCTGCCTCCTTCACTTGGTCCTCCGTTGTGCAACAAGAGGTGAGACGATAACAATCCGGCTTTAAGTTCTGTATATTCGGCAGTTTCTTTTCCAACAATGGACCGAATAGCTTTTCTCACGTTTTTCTCCGCTGCCATTACTGAACTCGAACTGACGCGCTACATCAACGTCATCGTTCTCAGCCACTCCCTCTATTCGCTGATTGGTCCTACAAAAAATTGATTTCTGAAAACCTAAGGATATACAGCAGTCCCAGACGTAGTACTGAAGGAAAATGAAATTGAGCGGAAGTGCGTAGGAGGGCGCAGCCAGGCTATACATTTTCTGCTTGTTATCCTAAAATTTTAGTCTGGGGCAACAGTGGAGCCCTGAATGCTGATGCAAAAACACTAATAATGAATGTTTTAATGGTGGTTTTGTGAGTATGTGGATCAACCACACACAGTAACAAAATCTTCTTTCTGTCCAGAAAGAAGTCCCATGCTCTGAAGAAAAACCTCAGACTTGTTACCTTGTGCCAAAAAACATAAAGTATATTCTGAGCCATATCTGCCAACGTGCATTAGATATTTCACCTTGATCACATAGATGAGGATCTGCTCGTCACAGTACACACAAAACAGAGGCCATCTGAACATTTACATAATCTGTTGTGAATGGTTCAGCTCACACAATCTTTACCTCTGAGTGACTTTCACCTCGTCTCTGTTGTTTTCTTCTTACTTTCATGTGGCCTGACAAGCTTCTACAATCATCAGGGACAAACACTTGCACCGCCTCTCTGAAAAGGAGATACTCTGCGTCTATCTCAAGATCTGTCATCACAAATTCTGTCTTATAATCAAAGGGGCAGGATAGATCTGGATGTCAGGTTGCATGTATGTTTGGATATATATATATATATATATATATTTTTTTTTTTTTTTTTATTGAGAAATAAATCTAAATACAAAATTCGGTATATAACAGGAATGCTTCACATGACAAATATAACATGTACAAAAACAGGATCAAACAAATAAACAGGAACAACAACACTAAAAGAGAAGAAGAAAAAAAAAATATATATATATATATATATATATATATATATTACAAAAAAAGCTCAATATTTATTCATGTTTGGATATAGTTTAATATGTAACTGATTGATGTGGTGGTTGTGATGTTGAAGCCTGTCAAGAACACATCAACAAGGCCTTGATCGGGTTCTCGATATGTTGGTCTGGCAGTTTACAGCACACTAGAGCTTTTGGTTATGGTCTTCACCGATGTTGTTGGTAAATAATGGGGCCTTAAATAATCAGATTACTTTTTGATTTAACAAGTAAAGTAATGTAATACTAACTTACACATGAATATATTAGTTACTTAAAAAAAAAAGAAGTAAAGAACGTTATTTTTCTGTTTACTCAATGCTTAAATATTTTCTACCAAATTACAATTTTCAGTTACATTATTCGACTATTTCGATTGTAGACATTCTACCAATTATAAGTAACTTTGCAACTGTGCATGTGTGTGTACATATACTCTCAGAGTTTGTGATGGTATTCGGCCTTACAAGATTAAAGGGGTGATGAACTGAGAAATCAAATTTTCCTTGAGCGTTTGACATCTAAGAGGTCATCATATTATAAGAATATCCTGTAAGTTCCTGAACTGAAAACGTCCTTGTTAGTCCAAAAAAAAAGCTTTTATTGACACCAGCCCCAGCAAACGACTCGTTTTTAAAATTGGGGAATTATGACGTCAAAGAGGATAAAACACCACCCCCGCAGAAGAAGATCAACTCAGTACATTAATACATTTCATTCCAAAAGTAATAAATAGAATGGAAAACAGATTTTATTAAATTTTTCTATTAATTTCAGACCCAGGAACATATATCTTTTAATTACCTTACAGTAATAAATGAATAAAAGATACATCTAAATAAATAATTCAGCTGATGAAATACAATGCAATAAATCTTATGCAATCACCAATCTTAAGGGCAATCCAAACGCATTGTCATCCAGTCCAGGCAAGGTTCAATATCCACAAAGGCAGTCCAAAACATAAAACATAAAACATAAAACATAAAACATAAAACATAAAACATAAACCACAAACAAGACTCAGGCAAAGGTAGCACACAGAAGTGTGAGGACATAAAATAACGAATCCGTACTAACATACTAACACAGACAGGGAATATATACACAGATCTAACAAGACTAACAATGAACAGCTGGGAACAATGATACGGGGAACAGCTGAGTGCAATGAACTGATGAGTGACACTGACAGTGACAGACAGAATGCTGGGAAATGAAGTCAAAAGCGAAGGACACCGTGAGAACGAGGACCTCTAGTGACAAACAAGGGAAACACAACCAGACACACTGTGACAATATCTTATTTAGTTAAAATAGCTCAAATATAATGCATGTAAGAGGGTTAGGGTTAGTACAATAAGTTGACGTACTTGAAAAGTTACTTAACGTATAGTCAGTAGAATGTCTGTTGAGCCATCAAAGTTGAGGACCATCAAAATAAAGTATTAGTAGATATTAACCAGACTGTCTAATACTCTAATGACTTGTACTTTACATGTTGCAAAGGTACTTATGGTCAGTGTTATTACTTTTAGTCTCAAGTGGTGTATTGAAATAAAGTGTTACCGTATTCTGTCTCTTCTCCATAACGTTACATTATCTAGGCTATGTTACTGAAAGCATTACTGCGTTAAAAAATAATAGAAAGAAAAAAAAACCCTGCAATGCCTAGAAGAGAGTGAGCCTCAGTCAGGTGAGATTTAATGCAAAAGTAACAAAAAGCTTTATTTAAAAAAAAAAAAAAAAGTAACTTAGAAACATATCAGTTACTATTATAGGGAGGAATGCAATATTGTAACTAATTACTTCTTTAACAAGTATCTTTCCCCAACTCTGGTCTTGACTGCAGTAAAAAAAAACAAGATGTTTGATGTCATGAGCTGGATTGCTGCAGTAGGCAAACACATCTGTTAGACAGCATTATTGATGACTCTCAGAATGATTCATTGACGGAAACAGACACAAATCCGATGCTGATGAAAGGAATTGGTCTGAAAAGGAACACAGTTGGTTATTTGTTTTAGCGTGTCTGTATTTGTTTGCAAACGTGAACTTTGTCAGCATGTTTGAAAATCTTCGTCTGAGATATCTGATTTTCCATCATCAATTTCTTTATCCCTTTGCATTTTGTTCTCTCCTCACCTGCAAAATGAAGAGAGGATTTTAGAATGCCTTGGTGGTGCAGGATAAAAGTTTACAACATAAAAATGACTTTTCTTATCTGACACCATCCTAAAAATACAAAGTAAAGGTATAGTAAAGGCACAATCTTATGCGCATCCAGTTTGTGTAAAATATGGGTAACACTTTACTTGAAGGGGTGTGCATAAGACTGACATGATGACACCTTCATAATCATGACATGACACGTCATAAATATGAAGGTTTTATGCTTGTTAATGACTCATTAAGTATCATTCGCTCAATTATGACATTTTTAATGCAAATATGACATTGTTTGAGATGTCTTTGTTATAACAACTTGACATAAACCAATACATCATAACCTGTCAGTGTCTTTTTCATGACAACTTGACGTTACCAAAGCAACATAAATTGTCATAAATATGTCATGAAGATTAATCAAACTTAAGAAACCACTTAGCTTTATGGGTTAACCTCACATTAAAATGTCATGTGGTTGGTTTTGACATTGGCTGTCATGAGGCCATTATAACTGCCTCGTGAATATTTTTCTTGACCTACAGTGGTACAAATTGAATTTGTCATTAAAAGGTTATAATGGCCTCATGACAGCCAATGTCAAAACCAACTACCTGACAGTTTAATGTAATGTTAATCAATAAAGCTATGTGGTTTCTTAAGTTTAATAATTAATCTGCAATGTCATGTTAATATTTATGACAGGTTGTGTGGACTTAGTCATGTCAAGTTGTCATGACAAAGACAGTCCCTTGCAGTAAGTTATGATGTATTGGTTTATGTCAAGTTGTCATGATAAGACACAGACAGGTTATGATGTATTGGTTTGCATGAAACCTCCTTCATATTCATGACATGTGTCATGTCATGATTATAGTATCATGTCAGCCTTATGCACACCCCTTCTGCATACCCCTTCAAGTCAAGTGTTACCAAAGCATTATTTGCATTCTTTTGCAGAGCCACACTGTCTCATAATCTGATGTATTGTGCCGTTCTTATCAACATCCTTCTTACAGAAAAAAATCAAATGTTTTTTTTTAAAGTAAAATAAGAATAATAATGGGATTTGTGGTAACACTCAGCAGGGTTAGGATCTCAGGATTAACGGCAGAACAGCACAGGCATGCGTCTAATAAATAAAAAGCCCTTATCTAATTGAATTCTGCACAACTGGTCGATGTATTGATGTTGATTTAAGTCTTTACACTGATTAATGATCGTCTTTTTAGTGTGACTGAGCGTTCTGGGCATGAGCCTTTGAATCAAAGGTTTTGAAGAGAACATTGCTTAACAAACAATCCTCAGGTGTAGCTCAAATAGTGCCCCAAAAACAAATAAAAATAATAAATTTTAGTGTTTTAATTCTCTTAAGTAAGTGGAGATGTTGTAAGTCACGAGTGCAAAAAAGGAATACGGCTTAAAAAATACATTTAGTGAGGTCCAAAACAAGTAAAGGAATTGTTTTTATGATTATATTTAACATAAATTCACTAGTAGCAATTAGTAAAGTTGGCGTGACATCAAAATTCACCATATTTATTTTCTAAATGCATAATTATTATTATTATTTTTTTGGCTTTTCTGACTTTTTTTTAATGAGAATATTATAAAAACCAAGGCTGCATTTATTTGATCAATAATACCATTTTAAATTATGTAATTTATCCCTTTGATGCAAAGATAAAATTTTCAGCATTACTCCAGTCTTCAGGGTCACATGATGTGACATTGTGCGGAGAAATAGTGCTGAGGCTGGGTCCAGACACTATGAAGCTTTATTAATCAAACTCAGGAACAGGGTACATAGACTAGAACAAGACTCGGTATCAAAAAGCACCAACGTAACATACATAAATTCAACAACCAACAAAGTAGACGGTCCTCCAAGGAACAAGCCCAAGCAATATACCGGTCAAGAGTCCAGTTGGGAAGGTCCAGCGGCATCCATTGAGAGATCGCATAGTCCAGCCCATTCAGAAACAGGCCCATGAGCTGGATATCATCTAGCGCTCCCAGATGGCAAATGGACAGAAAATCCTTCACGTACCTCTGGACGGACTGGCCCTCTTGCAATAACCAATAATAAAAATTGCTGACAACTGCTGGACTCATTTTGTGGTTGGTTGTTCTGTGACGTTGTGCAGAGAAATAGTGCTGAGGCTGGGTCCAGACGCAGTGAAGCTTTATTAATCAAACTCAGGAACAGGGTACATAGACTAGAACAAGACTCGGAATCAAAAAGCAACGTAACATACATAAATTCAACAACCAACAAAGACAGGGCAGAAACACAGGGCTTAAAGGGCACCTATTATGCCCCTTTTTACAAGATGTAATATTGGTCTTGGTTGTCCCCAGAATGTATTTGTGAAGTTTCAGCTCAAAATACCCCACAGTTAATTTATAATAACCATTTGAAAATGTCATTTTGGGGCCTGTTTGATAATGAGCTGTTTTGAGGCATGCCACTTTAATGCAAATGAGCTGCATATCCCCGCCCTGCCTTTGGATGAGGGCGTAACTTGAAACCTATGGCAGTCGGTCTAAGCAGAAGGGGAGAGTGAGGGACGCGCTGTTTTGTCTTTCATTCAGCGTACGTTTGAATCGGAATAAATAAATAGCACAAAGAGACTCCGGCAGAATAAACATAAATGAGAATGGACCAGTACGTCTCGGTATGGTTATTTGATACATTTATGTACTTTAGCGTTGTAATTGCGTCCTCTTTGCAAGTATGGTGGAGCAACACACACACACACAGACACACAAACACTAACGCTGGCGCATTTTTTTTAAACTAACGTTACATACACATTCTGTGATAAAGTTTGCTACGTAACTTACAAGCGAAATTACATTTATGCGAGGGACCTGTGGCGTCATGTTTACTTGTCATACAGGTGCTTCTGTGGAAAATGTGAGAAGATGGCTAACTTACAGAACAAGAACATATATGCGGTTTTTAATACAATATCTTTAAAAATATATATATTTATAAACGTGTGGTTACACACTATACAAACAAGGTTTAAATTATATAGACAGACATCCTACGACGACAACAACTTTAGACGCATTTGTTATTGAATTGAAAAGTCCACGACAGAACACTTAAGTTATGTTTCCAAGAGACATTACCGGCTGTCGTTGAAACAATGGAGGATGATGTGTACAGATCACCGAGGGCGGGGTCAAGGCCACAACCACACTGTCAATCAAACCCCTTGCTCACTTTCTACGTCACAAAGAGCTGAATCTCAGAACAGCTCGTTCTGAGACAGTGCATATGATTTATTGAGATTGTAAAAAAACCACTGGGTGGATTTTTATCATTCTAGGGTGGTTTTGCTCACACACTGCCAACACACATGTATGTTCAAACACCATGTAAAAGTGAACTTTCCATAATAGGTGCCCTTTAAATAATCAAGGACAAACGAGCTAGACAAGATAACAAGGGGGTGTAAGAAATAAGAAACACCTGGGTAAATTACTAGACAGGGAACAACTGATAACGAATTGACAAGACACAAAACCACATCATGACACATGAATCCTAAATCACTCTAATATGCTGATTTGGTGCTGAATAAATGTTTCTTATTATTATCAATTTTGAAAACAATTGTGCCCGCTTCACATTTTTAAAGCTGCAGTAGGCAACTTTTGAGAAAACATTGAGTTAGCCTGAAAATTTGAACAAGCACAACTTACATGTCCCATCCCCTTGCTCTCTGCTGTGCAACAGCCCTCCCTCCACAGCTCCTCCCCCACGTTATGGGCTGTCGCAGGTCAATAGGATTGCCGTGATTCGATAGCAGTTTCAGACACCCGTCATGCATGACTCATTCCCCAATGCGTTTCGATGCAGTGTCTCGTTCCCTGTTCTCAGGGAACAGGGGTTACATTCGTAACCAAGACATTTTCAAGCCACTGTAAAATTTAAATCGACCCTATTTATTTTCTTAATACACATTCCTGGTGAAATACAAATAATATTAGTAAGAAATATATTTGTCAATTAGAATTCTTCATAATGCACATTTTTCTCACCTCCAACTGTGTATGAAACTTTTCACCATCCAGGTCCGCATCGTACATAATTTCTCCCTGAATATCCCGTTTCACTGGCCAATATGAAAACGTCAGTGTTCATTTTTCACTTTTTTTGCTTGCGTTGTTATCAAAATCAGTAATTTGTGAAAAGTGAGCAAGTGTTCAGCGCCTCTGTGTTTAATGATATGCAAATATTGCATTTAATAACCTGAGACTTAAAACAGTGTCAAGAGAGATCTGGACACAAAAGACAATGCCTGAGGCTTCAAAAATCAGAGCTGTTTTACATACAATATATATTTAAAACCCACCACTCATATGCAATCACAACACCCTGAAGGTAGAAACTAATTTGGATAACTCTTGTGGTTGAGACAGATTTACGACTGCAAACATCATTCCTACCGCAGAAAGAGGATGCCCAGACAGCTATAGGTGAGAGATGCACACATATGAATCTTTGCATGTGAAGACGAAACCCACGCTTATTGACCTTGAGCAGAGATTCTAACATATAAATTTGGTTTCATGGATGAGGGAATAACTGTGTATTTGACGTTTATCTTAACATATGAAAGTGCCAGGAAACAATAATGTCTCTGGCGCTGCAGGGTTCAGGCAGTAAACAACGCATGAAAACTCCCACAGTGCCGCTGCGCTTGCATTGTGGATGCATGCAGTTCTGGAATGAGCAGGTGGCTCATAAGATCATCAACAGGTTTCTGATCCACGGGGCTATAGAGAAAAAGAAACATGAATAATATCAGTAAAATGCAACACCTTTACTTCTATAAAAATCCTTTCACTGTTAACCAGTTAGTGGTGTGACTGTAGAGCAGCAGTTTTCAAAATAATAACAAGATGATGACAAGCAGTGTGACAAAATACTACATTACTGTTGTTCCTGTCATACTGTTTTGCACAGCCTAAGGTAACCAAACACGGTTCAACCCTGTTCTCAGACTCTCTACGGAACATTTTTACATCTTTTATAGTAAAACAAAATATTGTTTTATTCATATTAACAGTATAGCAGTAGACTACTGTATATTACTCTGCTATCACTTTAATACACAGATATAATATACACATGCAGATGTAACCCTGGGTTAATTTTGGGTTACTTTCTACATGATTATTCTTTATTATTATTTTTATTTTATTTATTTGTTTATTTTAAATGGTATGCAAAAATGTGCTGCTTGGTGACGAGAGTTTACTATTGAATCAAAGTGTACCTGTTCAGAAAATGTTCATGTCAGTAAGTCATGTTTGGTTTAATTTTATTGGCTAAAAGCAGCTTGATCCCGCCTCATATCCAATATGGCAACTGTGATTGGCCAGTGTTAATGTCAGTCAAG
The DNA here is from genome assembly GCF_988280905.1 of Pimephales promelas. Lineage (NCBI taxonomy): Eukaryota > Metazoa > Chordata > Actinopteri > Cypriniformes > Leuciscidae > Pimephales > Pimephales promelas. The sequence goes on from NC_142778.1 coordinate 18,012,072, forward strand.
TGAGGGTCAGGGAGAAGGAAATAAAATGTGAATGTTGTCGGCATCATAAAAGAGCGTGCTCGGTTTTTGTGTTAAAGGGATAGTTCACTTTGAAATTAATTTTTAGATATGTTTTAGCTTACCTCAAGGGCATCCAAGATGTAGGTGTCTTTGTTTCCACAGTATTTTCAATTTTGACATTTTTCAGTCAAACCGTTGTTGTCTATCAGTCATACACTGGAGGCTAAAGGGGTCCACCAAAAAGCATGCACAGAGAAGTCAAAATTAAACATGATTTAATGACTCGTAAATGTAAGTACACATTGATGGCCTAAGACACGAAACGAGCGGTTTTTGTGAGAAAACGAACAGTATTTATATCGTTTTTACCTCGTGTAATCACAGAGACGTCCAAGTGATCTGAATCAGTTGTGCAATGTCCAACTGAACCGAACTGAATCAGTTCAGTGTTACGCCGGAAGTGATCGCTTGCGTGTGACGTCACTCAATATTTACACGGAGATTTCGGAAGTTTTACCTTTTACTAAACATATTTAGATATACCGAAATCGTCTTCCATTGCGGTTTCCCGTATATCTAAATATGTTTAGTGAAAAGTAAAATTTCCGAAATCTCTGTATAAACAAAGAGTGACGTAGGCGCGCAAGCGATCACTTTCGGCGCATGTGCAGACCGAAGCGCCCGTGCCGTCAGATCATTTTGTCATGGCTATGATTACAAGAGGTAAAAACGATATAAATACTGTTCGTTTTCTCACACAAACCGCTCGTTTCGTTTCTTAGGCCATCAATGTGTACTTACATTTACGAGTCATTAAATTATGTTTAATTTTGACTTCTCTGTGCATGCTTTTTGGTGGACCCCCTTAGCCTCCAGTTTATGACTGATAGACAACGGTTTGACTAAAAAATGTCAAAATTGAAAATACTGTGGAAACACCTACATCTTGGATGCCCTTGAGGTAAGCTTAAACATATCAAAAATTAATTTCAAAGTGAACTATCCCTTTAAATATCGTCAGAACTGCATAGTTTAAGTGTAAAATGAGTAGTTCACTTTTAAAAAGCCTTTTGCTCTCCTGTTCAAACTTGTTCATCAAAATGAACATATCTTTTTTCGAGTCATTTTTTAAATGACCTATTGTTTCGCTAGATAAAACCCTTATTCATTGTTTAGTGTCATTTAAAGCCCTTTGAGGTCAGATAATTGGCAGATAATTGGCAGAGGTATTTGTACACCATTGAGGACATATTTCTGAATAAAAATATTGATTTTAAATAATAAATTACATAAAAAGTTACACATAGTCCCTTTAAAGCGTACGTACCATGCTTTTAAATCATTCCTTTTACATATAAATCATACATTTGTGGTCTATATAAAGCGAAAAAGCAATGCTTTGGTCTGAATTCCTCATTATTATTGCTCCACAAGCGCCTTTTCTACCCCTTTTCTGATGTACGTCTGTGAGCAACTGGTTTTGGAGTGGTCTCTTTAAATGCAAAGGAGATGTGTCATACCGCTCTCCAGGTTGCTAAGCTGACACTCAGTTCAACTTTTTTTTTTTTTTTTTTTATTAGAGATGTACGATTATATAGCATCACAGAACATTTTTATTCAAACATTAACAAAATGTCAACAATGGAAGACTTCATCAAGCCTTACGTGCTCAAGCCAGAGCCGGACCCGGAGCGAGTTGAAAAAGAAGACAACGAACCTGCAGAACAACGTCTTCATATGGATGTATTGCAATGGTATGTAACTGTATTGTGTTATAAGTGAAAGTTGATTATTTCTCTTGTTAAAACAAGCACACTAACAAGATAAATGACTATGGTCTAATCTTACCACTAAAAATCTATATTGATAATATGATACGTTTAGAAAAGCATCAGAAAACACAGCAGCTAAATGACACGTAAGATTACAAAAAGACGTGTAACATTACTTAAAAACTAAAACAAAGAAGGCAAAGGTACTGCAAAACCCTGAAAGTAAAGTATTTTTTTTTTGGTAACACTTTAAAATAATGGTCCATAGTTAACAAGTAGCTATGCAGGAAGTAATAGGTAGTACTGCATTAACACCGAACTTAATACTATTAACTAATATGGAAGCAATATTAACTAAGCATTAAGTAATAGGTAATTTAGTACAAAGGTAGTTCCTTGGTAGGTATTTGATTGTTACTAAAGAAATATATCCTCATTGAGAACTACTTGTGAACTAAGAAATAATAACCAATTAATTACTAATCACAAAAGTACCATGTCTAAAAAGTGAACAATTGTGGGGGTTTTACTCTTAACATGGTCATAACATTTCAGAAGCATGTGCCTCAAATGGGTTCTTTGTGGAAACCAGTTTATGAAGTTTATACATCCCCCCAAATACATTAGCTAGATTGAGATTGTGACCACTACTCTTGCCAGGATGGACGCATGTTCTCTGTTTATTTAAAACTTAAACATAAAATAATACTAATAAAGACAGTTTTTAAAAATAAATCTTAAATAATTAGGAAGTGATGCTGACACTCTCATGATTGGATTAGTTCACTATTATGAGCTCTATTGAATTTCAGTCACATATATCTCAGACTCCAAAGACCTATAACGTTACATTAGCTGCCTGAGGAGGACTTCTCTTTAGGACATAAATATAAACATTGATGTTCACTTGTCAAAAACAATTAGCATCTTTAATGAAGAAATTGGCTACATTTATGTTACGATAAGCAGAAAAACCACATCTTCCAGATTACAGTGTTTGTTAGAATATTAGTGCCTCACAGAACCTGTACAGTATGTGGCAAATATACAATTAAATTACTTGTATCATTTGTGAACAACATGTTAACTCCTCAATAACTACTTAAGCGTTACCTTGTCATCCCACAGGAACTACTAGTGATGTGGCCCATTATTTTAAAGTGAAAAACATGTTAACTCCTAACTAACTACAAGCGTTACCTTGTGTAAACATTGCGGGATGACAAGGTAACGCTTGTAGTTAGTTAGGAGTTAACATGTTTTTCACTTTAAAATAATGGGCCACATCACTAGTAGTTCCTGCGGGATGACATGTTAACTCCTAACTAACTACCTTGTCATCCCGCAATGTTTACACAAGGTAACGCTTGTAGTTAGTTAGGCGTTAACATGTTTTTCACTTTAAAATAATGGGCCACATGATCACTAGTAGTTCCTGCGGGATGACAAGGTAACGCTTAAGTAGTTAGTGAGGAGTTAACATGTTTTTCACAAATGATACAAGTAATTTAATTTTATATTTGACACATAGCCTACTGTACAGGTTCTGTGAGGCACTAATATTCTAACAAACACTGTAATCTGGAAGATGTGGTTTTTCTGCTTATCGTAACATAAATGCAGCCAATTTCTTCATTAAAGATGCTAATTGTTTTTGACAAGTGAACATCAATGTTTATATTTATGTCCTAAAGAGAAGTCCTCCTCAGGCAGCTAATGTAACATAAAGTTATAGGTCTTTGGAGTCTGAGATATATGTGACTGACATTCAATAGAGCTCATAATAGTGAACTAATCCAATCATGAGAGTGTCAGCATCACTTCCTAATTATTTAAGATTTATTTTTAAAAACTGTCTTTATTAGGATTATTTTATGTTTAAGTTTTAAACAAACAGAGAACATGCGTCCATCCTGGCAAGAGTAGTGGTCACAATCTCAACCTAGCTGATGTATTTGGGAGGATATATAAACTTCATAAACTGGTTTCCACAAAGAACCCATTTGAGGCACATGCTTCTGAAATGTTATGACCACGTTAAGAGTAAAACCCCCACAATTGTTCACTTTTTAGACATGTTACTTTTGTGATTAGTAATTAATCGGTTATTATTTCTTAGTTCACAAGTAGTTCTCAATGAGGATATATTCTTTAGTAACAATCAAATACCTACCAAGGAACTACCTTTGTACTAAATTACATATTACTTAATGCTTAGTTAATATTGATTCCATATTAGTTAATAGTATTAACTTCGGTGTTAATGCAGTACTACCTATTACTTCCTGCATAGCTACTTGTTAACTACTGACCATTATTTTAAAGTGTTACCTTTTTTTTATTAACGATATTTAAAGCTTATTGACATGCTCTGTTTGTCATCTACAAAGATAGAAGGAATTGACGCTTCATTCAGACGAAGTCGATCGGCAAACCCTTCTTTATACTGGCGGAAGTTGTTGAAGTTGGAAGTGCTTCACGCACACAAAAAATTACTTTACCCACAGATGTGGGAGCATTTCCTGGGAGACGATGTAATGAAACATGTGGGTCACTAGATCCAACAACCGAACATTTTGACTTACCCTCTCATAACTTCTTCATCCTTGAGCATGGACTACAAAATCGGAGCGAGAAATAAAAATGGCGGATTGCTCGAAGAGTTGGACCAGTAGTCGATGTCCTTATTTGGCAGTTCTGCTGTAAATACTGTGTCGTAATTGTTCAAAATACATCATACAGAAAAATTGGAACAGGTGGCAAAATATGACCAAAACAGAATATAAAGATATAAACGAAGCACCTGAAGAGAATAATTTAAACTTTTCTGTACTTATAAACACCCCAAATATAGAACAAAATGCATTTAAGGGCCAAAAAAGTGGATTTAGCGTGATATGTACCCTTTACGAACGGGGTTGTTGTGCACAGAAGAGTCAATCAAACATTTTTTTTGAAAATACCCGTTTATTCAGAAGTTGGTTGAACAGATTCTATTCATATCTAATTTGGTTTTGTAATTCTTTTTCTTTTTTTTCTTTTCTTTTAAATTCATTGTATATTTTAGTTTTATTAGTTTAGTTTTAATACTGATATTGCTGAGATCTGAGTTGCACTTTGTAAGAAGTAGTGTAGAACCAAGGGTCACAGATTGATTATATTTTTAAGTTCACGCCGAGAGACAAACAAATCTGGGTTCAACCGTCCAACATTCCAAAAGGGTAGATTAGAAACACCTACGACAGTAGGGGGCGCTACATTTCTTTACTTGCTTTTTATTTTCACAGACACAACCGACACATAGTTCACATATGTTTTTGACCAAACCTTGTGTGTGTTTGACAGTTTAAGCTCAATAACATGAGAAAGAGAACTTAGTTTAAAGGGGTGATGAACTGAGAAATCAAATTTTTCAAATCAAGAGGTCATCTTTTTATAAGGATATCCTGTAAGTTTCAGAACTGAAAACGTCCTTGTTAGTCCAATAAAAGCTTTTATTGACGCCAGGGGCGAGTTGCAAACTGCTAAGACTAGTCTTACAAGTTAGTCATCCAATTTTTTTCTTCAAGACTGTTCATAACTTTTTAAAGTTAGTTACATAAAAACTTACATTGGTCTAATTTATACCAAATAGCAAGACTGATTACCCCTAACTAACTGCTAGTTGATCATACTAGTTCTTAAGACACTGTCTTAAAGGGTTAGTTCACCCAAAAATGAAAATTCTGTCAGTATTTACTCACCCTCATGTTGTTCCAACCCCGTAAGACCTTCGTTCATCTTCGGAAAACGAATTAAGATATTTAAGATATTAAAATCGCTCCTGCATACTAGTCCATAGGCTTCTTGAGGGACTGGCTCTTGCCGTCCCCGAAAAGTCATAAAAGACATCGTTAAAATAGTCCAAGTGACTACAGGGGCTCAATCTTAAGTTTATCAAACGACGAGAACACTTTTGTGCGCAAAAAACAACAAAAATAACGACTTTATTTCAACTATTCGTTTATTTCTCCCTCTGCGCGAGTCAGCTAACTAGTTTAATAGCGTAAGCTTCTGTTGTTGTACGTCACACGCATCACACACACATGACCAGCGTCGACCAATAGTGAGCCTACGTGTGACGTAGCTCTACGCAATCACACTACGCTAACGGACTATAGGCTTATGGAGAAGGAAGTGAATAGTTGAAATAAAGTCGTTATTTTTGTTGTTTTTTTGCGCACAAAAGTGTTCTCGTCGTTTGATAAAGTTAAGATTGAGCCCCTGTAGTCACTTGGACTATTTTAACTATGTCTTCAATTACTTTTCGAGGACAGCAAGAGCCAGTCCCTCAAGAAGCCTATGGACTGTATGCAGGAGCGATTTTAATATCCTAAATATCTTAATTTGTGTTCCGAAGATGAACGAAGGTCTTACGGGGTTGGAACAACATGAGGGTGAGTAAATACTGACAGAATTTTCATTTTTGGGTGAACTAACCCTTTAATATAATGGCTATGTTTATGCAACTGGCCCCAGGCTCAGCAAATGACTCGTTTTTCAAAGTGGGGAACGTCTCGGTTACGTATGTAACCCTCATTCCCTGAGTACAGGGAACGGAGACATGTCGTCAGGGAGTTCCCTAACAAATTGGGATCACGCTAGGGAGCCTATTGTTTTCGAGAGAATTAAAAATGAGCCAATAAATATTGGCATGCAAGATTTGCATTCCGCGAGCCGCCTACTAGCGCAGATATAAAAAGCGGAAGTAAACAATGCATGACGCTTTTCGCTGAGGAGCCGAACAGTGTTCAGCCCTCCGCAAAGGTACAGTAAAATGGCGAAGGGACGACAAGTCTCCATTCCCTGTACTCAGGGAATGAGGGTTACATATAATAACCGAGACGTTCCCTTTCGTCCTGGGAACTCCAATATGTCGTTGGGGAGTGACCTGATGAATTGGGATCCCCAACAAAACGCCATGGTGCTGGCCCCTTCCAGCACCTAGCTACGCTACCCAAAGCATTTTCACAAATTAGAGCTAGCTAGGGAGTCACACTGCTGTTCCACAAGACCCATTCAGTGGACATTGGATAACACTGGGAAAACGTGCCATAACCCGACAAGGGGAAGGGAACGCTGCGGAAGCCAGCCACCTGATACAGGCCTGGAATACACAAATGTACTAGCCCAGGGGGATAGTGAAACATATGGCAGTCCCTGAGGTAGTCCCAATCCAAGGGGAGTGGGAGCGTACTCAACAGGGACGACAGAATGAGTCTGGCAAGGGGAAGACACGGCTGAACTGCACATGGCATAATGGGTAACCAAAGAAACCACTAGACATCACACCCAGTCTACACGACAACTCCCTTAGAGGTAGTAGACTTGGCGCCGGCGGTCCGCCACGCCTGGCACTGAAGGGGTGATGAAGGAACTCACAAGGCTAACCAACGTAGGGCACCAACGGAGCAAAAGACGCACGTATCCAGCTGAGACATGGAGTGGCGTAGCAAGCCAACACAACCTATTCCCTCGCACTAGGGATGGGATGGTATGAAAATTTCATATCACGATTATAGTGTCCAAAATAATCGTGATTATCAATATTATCACGGTTTTTGTTAAAAATTTGTGAAAGTGCTCAAAAAGAACTGATGCTCACACTGAAAACATTTCATTTCATTTTATAATTGAAAATCAACAAACAAAAAATAAAACAAGTCTCTCTATGCAGTTTTTTAAGCAAGATTCTATTCTATGGCATCTTTATAATGCCCGTCGTCAATAGCAACGCATTATTACACAGCGCACATCCATAACATTCACAACGGACGCGCGCTCTTGTTTCATTCAAATACAACTTGCCGTCTTGCGTCTCTGGTTTTTGATTGTATCGCAAAAATGAAATCAGAGTTGATTTATTTTTTACATAGTTTGATAATATTGGTGTGATATATCTTGTCTGGACGATTGTTTTACAAAATGAATTCATAAACAGGTAAGATTTAAAACATTAGCTAATCTCATTATCAATTCAATATGTCCCCATAATTATGTGGTAAAAATAAAATCAGTTTAATACGTGATGTATCTATATTTTACTATCCCTTAAAATATCACTCTTAATAATAGTCTTGTTTGAAGTTGTTCGTTCGTCTTTGGCTCAAAGCCACTTGCTACAAACTTTTGTTCGCGGAAGCTTGACGTCTATTTCAAGTGAGTGACATAAAATGTTTCAACTCAAAACAACATTTCGTGCCCAATTGTTTCCCAGACGTAGTTTTGGTATTGAGGTCAAAGTTAACTTGCCTTGCGTTCGGGTGATGATCACACAAGACGACTCGGCAGATTTGAAGTGTTTCTATTACAGTGACTTTTTGTTCGGCAGACAAGGTGACCATCCTCGATCAAGTTTCCCTCAGGACTTTTGTAAAACCCAAAATATGACCACACCTCAGATTTGGTCCTCTTAAAAGGCTGAAAAACCTCCTGAGCACGGTCACTGCCTTCCGCCATTCCTTCTCGAATAGTAATTTAAAAAAATATTGCGTGCTGCGTGCCTGCGTCAGACTGGCCGACAGGATTCAGGGAGTTATTAAAATCGCGATAATCAAACACGGTTTTAATGATAATTAAATTTTAAACGATAATACTAACCGTCAGTACATTTTATCACGGTTTATAGTGAAACCGGTTACCGTCCCATCCCTACCTCGCACCACTGGCTGTAGCGAGTACTCAGGAAGAAACAGGTTTCACACATAGGCTATAGAATCTAGCGAACGTGTTCGGTATCACCCAGCCCGCAGCTCTACAAATGTGGCAGCAACACCTCTAGTAGAGTGAGCGCGCAACCTGGGAGGACAAGGCTCACCCGTACCTTCATACGTACGGGTGATAGCATCCACTAACAAGTGAGCTAACCTCTGCTTGGAGACAGCCTTCCCCTTCTGCTGGCCTGTGTAACAGACAAAGAGCTGGTCCGAGGTCCAGAAGCTTTGCGTTCTGTCAATGTAAACCTGCAGGGCGCGGACAGGACAGAGAAAAGCTAGGGCTGGGTCTGCCTCATCCTGGAGCAGTGCTTGCAGGTTCACTACCTTGGGCACATATCCGGGTATCTCAATATCACCTGAGAAAGACCCAGCCCTAACTCTAGGCATGATTCGTCAACCGAAAAAGCCTGCAGATCCCCGACCCTCTTAAAAGAAGCCAATGCCAACAGGAGCGCTGTCTTAATGGACAGGATACACTTTAGGCAACATACACTTTGAGGGTGAAGGGAGACAGCCTTCGCTCCAACCCATCTTGTAGGAAGGAAAGCATGACTCTGATCGGGCAAGTTCGGGGGTCCTCCTGACGGGAGGAACATCACTCAACGAATAGGTTCCACTTCAACGCATAGAGGCGCCTCGTAGAGGGGGCTCTAGCAGAAGTGATGGTGTTTACCACTGCCTGTGGTAGATCACCTAGAACCTCCACGTCCCATCCAGGGACCAGATATTAAGTTTCCAGAGGTCTGGACGCGGGTGTCACAGAGTGCCCCGTCTCTGAGAAAAGAGGTCCTTCCTCAGAGGAATCGACCAAGGAGGGGCTGTCGCAAGGAGCATGAGTTCCATGAACCAACTCCTGGTGGGCCAATATGGCACCACTAACAGTATCTGCTCCTTGTCCTCCCTGACCTTGCACAGGGTCTGTGCAAGAAGGCTCACTGGAGGAAACACATACTTGCGCAGGTCCCGCCGTGAGCTTGCGCAGGGCCAGCTGTGAGCCAGGGCGTCCATGTCGAGGGTCTCCTCGGACAGGGAGTAAAATCACTGTGGGTCGTGTCTGGAGAGGCAAACAGGTCTACCTGTACGACTCTGAAAACACTCCAGATCAGCTGAACTGCCTAAGGATGGAGTCGCTATTCTCCTGGCAGGGGAGGCAACCGTGAAAGCTTGTCTGCCACACGGTTGAGCTCCCCTGGAACATGAGTCGCGCGAAGCGACCTCACATTATCTGTTGATGTACGCAATGGTCGCAGTGCTGTCCGTACGGACCAGTACATGCTTGTATTTGAGAAGCCCTTTGAGGCAGCACAAAGCCAAGTGTACTGCTTGCAACTCTAGGCAATTGATGTGTCAATGCAGCTGGGGCACCGTGCACAGACCCGAGACTGCATGCCCTTTGTACGTGGCCTCCCCACCCCATGGCAGAAGCATCTGTGAAAACCACAGCATGCCTGAAAACCTGGAAAGGGGCACCCCGGCCCGCAGAAACGTAGGATCCGACCACGGGGAGTAGGTTTGGCGATGGTTCGGAGTTACTTTGACCCGAAACGTGCCGCTCTGCTACGCCCACCTCGGGACTCGATCGCAATTTTTTCAGTGGAACCACTGTCCTGCCTCGAAAGGACCTGAGGCAGGTGAGCACTGACTGGACAAGTTCCTTCATGAGGCGCGCTGTCTGGCCGACCGAGTCCAACTTCATAACGAGATAAGAGATCCCCTGCACGGGGCAGAGTTTGCTCTTGTCCCAGTTGACTTGAAGCCCCAACTTGCTAAGGTGCTGTAGCACCATGTCCCTGTGATCGCATAACACATCTCGCGTGTGAGCCAGAATGAGCCAGTCGTCGAGATAGTTGAGTGAAGACGTAAACGCACGGGTGTGACGACATCCTGAAAAGGATGCGAACACACTGTGAAGCTCTTTTAGGAAAAGTCAATGAAGAAAATGTTTAAATATCCCATGTGACTACCGTGTCTCAACTATAAGTTTATCAAGCAGCGAGAAAAAAAAAGTATTCTAGTCGCTTGATAAACGAAGGTCTTACAGGGTTGGTACAGCATGGGGGTGAGTAATTAATGACTTAATTTTCATTTTTGGGTGAACTAACCCTTTAAATATTTGTTAAAAATCACCTGCGTGCATTAATGCTGCATATTTGTACCTGAGAATGCTCGACGTGTTTCCACAGCGCATAATGCCTAAGGGAACGTCTGCCAATTCCACCAACTGCGTTAAACGTATAGCGTATGATTTGTATTATTTAAAATTACTTTTCAAATTCCAAAGATTGAACAATTGGGAATACTTACCTGGAATTACGATAATGATTCATAAAACATAAATATCAGTTACTTTACTTCACTGACACAGAAGAAAATGAGGAGAAGAATTAGGAGGGGAATAAATTGGGCAGGATAAGGAGACTGAGAGAAAAAGAAAGATATAGATGAGGAGAGAGCAGGTATTGACAAAAGAATCTAATGCCCACTGACATGGTTTGAAAGCTATTTATTATCCCCTTTTTTCAGGGGGGGGGGGGATTTTCTCAGGGGAGCATGCCCCCGAACCTAAACACTGAACATTTTAATATACATGCCAGAGCTCAACATTTGTCCCAGTATTAAGCAGTATTAACACCATTCAAATATCACTTAAATAAGTGATACTTGGTGCCACAGCGACACTCTTGTCCCAAAAAGTATTGCTGTACCACGATGCTCAATATGTTGTCCCACGGTGAGTCATTTTTCCCCATTGCACCTATACAAAATTTGAGGGTTCCCCCACATGCCAAATCCCACTTTAACCACTGGGTACAATAAATATGGAATTCTGTTGTTTCCGCCACAGAATAAAAATAAATAAATAAATAAATAAAATAAAAAATGTAATTGCGACTTTTTATCTCAGAATTGTGTGATATAAAGTGGTAATAGTGTGTTATAAAATTAAATAGCGTGAAATAAACTAGTGGTGTATATCACAATAACTATTGTTATATTGAGTGTATATTTGTTGTCAAATGAAGTTAATTTTGAGAGATTTTAATAATTCTGCTCAGACTTAATAAGATGCATATTTTAAAAATATCTTGGCTCCGTAAATTGCTTCAATTAGCAGTAAGCTATTTGTTTGTTGGTAGCTTGTAGTGAAGTGAAATACTTTTTCAGAAGTGTAGCTTTACTGTATTGAACTTTTTAACTGCATTAAGTTATTAGTGCCTTTATAGTTTGTCCATAGGGAAGCTGCAGCTTGAAAGTACTTCTGGTTGATGGGAATCTTACAGTGCTCAGAGAGAGAGAGAGAGAGAGAGAGAGAGGTAAAAAAACAGGAAACCAATACAGCCAAGGCAAGCCGAGAGCAGATGGAGGAACACACTCACACTCACAGTATCACATCGAGGCATGAAAATAAAATAAATGCAAAGTCATTCATGCATATGTTCACTCACACACACGACGGCATCCACAATCTTCATCCTTATCACCAGCTGGACCTGTTCACCTGCCAGAGCAAAGACCGCACCCATCCGAGGAGGCTAAAAAATAGGAAAGGCACAGTATTTATATTCAGCATCAGAATATAATGCATGTTCTGCTTCATGTGCATCATGTCAGATCCGTGTACCGCTGACGGATCGTCTGTGAGGTGCCAATAGAAGCACAGGGCACAGCTGCCACATGGATGATAACGTTAATCGTCTCACCTCCGGGACAGCAGCAAACACGTCGTATGAAAGCACATGTTTGAGCATGTCTGAATAATCCAGCAGTTTAAATGACATGTACTGGGATAAAAGAATGAATTAAAGCTGGTATAGAGTTTGGTGTTGAAATACAGTTTAATATGACAACTATAAGCTGCTCCTGGAATAAATGATTGACTGGTTGAGGACAGGTTTGCAGTTACTTTACTAAGTGATCAGGCAATTTAAATTTAGTAGACTGAAATCTCTTAGGTCGGGGGCCTGACACAGTAAAAGATTAAGGATGGATGAGGGGTGAGAGACTAAATGACTAAACTCAATCCCAATTCCCCATCGAATAGCCTATTACAAAAGACTATTTTGGCAGCAAATCAATGCGTGCCGAAATGAGAACAGGAGTGCAGAGAACATAAATGATTGAAATAGACTAAATCAGGATGTAATTCATGCAGTAACTTTAGCATGTGAATGTGTGCAATTGTGCATCTGGTCCAGTGTGTGCGATTGTGCATCTGGTCCTATGGGATAAATTAGATGATCATACAGTTCCCTCCAAAAGTATTGGGATGGTAAGGCAAATTTGAAGATATTTGGGTTTAAGATCAAAAGATGAGTATGAGTCAGTAGTTCAGAATTTCAGCTTTTATTTCCTGGTATTCACATATAGATGTGTCATGGAGTGACAGATTTTATTTTTTTTAAATAAATTTTTTAAATTTGTTTTGCCTCCCGCCGGACCCATAACAACGGGACAACGGGCTAGTTATCATACGGGCTAGTTACCATAGATATCATATAGAGACTAGACACCCTATTGGACGCTGGAAACCGAAAAATCCGGCCGCCATCTTGAACCGGTCGTATTCCTAGTTTCGTTGCGTGGCAGCAGATGAGATGCCAGAGCATTGTGAAGCATTTTCCTGTTCTAATCGCCGGACCACCGAAAATAGGGCTTTTCACAAGTAAGGGCCAATCCCAATTCTACACCTTACCCCTTCACTTTCCCCTAGCCCTACCCCTTCGCCTTCCCCTTGACCCTTGAAACAGAGTGGCAATGCGTAGGGGTGAAAATATTCCCCTAAGAAATGGGACACCACTACGCCTCCGTGAAACGTCATTATATGTCGTCGCCAGGGCCTACGTCACAGGAGATGCGCCGATGTTTATCACAACTTCCAAGATGCCATCGACAGCTGCAGTTATCTCAGTCGTGTGGGTTACAGCTATGAAGTTCACAGGAAACAACGGAGACGACGAAAATATGTTGCGGGACTATCGTTAGCAAACTACAGTTATTTTAGCGATTTTTTTACAAACATTTCTGTGAAGAAACTGACCGTAAATATGAACACAATATTGAATGTAACATAAAGCAAATCATTATGTGTCGTTACAATACTTATTAAAGCCATAAATACTTACATTTATGGGTCTCCTTTTTCGCTTGGGCAGCCATTTTGCGTCTGTAGCCTGGGTTAGCAGTGACACTTCTCATACCCTTTTGTTTGAAGTGTGCTCCCGAAAAATCTTCGTTTGAAGGGCTATCTGGCCCTTCCCCCTAGCCCTCCCCCTACAACCAAAAGAGAATTGGGACAGCCCTACCCCTTCACATGGACGCGCAAAACGGAGGGGAAGGGGAAAGTGAATGGGGTAAGGGGTAGAATTGGGATTGGCCCTCATTACCTTACTATAGGGGATTATCACGCTGATACGTAGTACTTCCGGATTCAGTGATCTTTGTGCACTGCCACTTCCGTTGAATCACAGATGTCGCTGGCAAACTGATGAAGGACTACACTAAGTTTATTTATACAGCATCCCTGGTAAATTAGTCTGATTCACTAAATTGCCGGCTGCAAACAAACGTGCTACCTTGTTTTATTTAATTAAGTTTTAATCCACTTCTTCCTTATACTCAATTCAGTCGGGAATCCATGAAAACTTAAGTAGGGTTGGCGTTGTTGGTTAGATTTACAAAGTGGAACAGAGTAGTGAAATAAATAGCATTCGTCTCAGGCATTGTTGAACTGCGTCGGAAGTGGACATGCATGAAAAAAACGCGTGAAAATCAGTTCAGTATTCAGTAAGATATGATTAATTTAATGCGCTGACAGCTCATTTCACCTGCCATTCAGATTACACTGAGCGGAGCGGATGACCGGTTTAAGATGGTGGCTCCAATTCTCGTCCGTGCCAATAGGCAGTAGTGGTCGATAGGGCGTCTACCTATATGATGTCTATGGTGCAAACAATCCCCTCGAACGGGATAATCAGAGAAGATCGCTGGCAGCTGCACATGGGGAACAAAGCCTCGCGATTGGGACATGTCATGTCACAAATGAATATAAAAGGAGGAAGTAGAGACTAAACGGGCGTTGCTTTTTGGAACAGTGTTCCTGTGGGAAGAGTGAGCCATGGTGAAGATGAAGTGGGGCCGACAGATGGGTGTGGGGCTGTGAGTTGGGAGAAAGAAGTAAACATGGGGCTGGCTGAAGATCATTTGTGAGAGAAGTGAGTTGTTCCAAATCAATTTCCATCCTCCTCTCTTGTGTCTGTGGGACACCTTGATGTGAAAGCCAGATCAGAAGATGGAGAACGGCCATACATATGTGTATTTTCCCACTGAGTGCTGAATTGCTGAGATGAAGTGATGTGATGCACTGCTTGCTGTGTGAAGTGTGCAACTAAACCCGCTGGATGTCTATTTCTTACCTGAGTTTTCTGTCACATTCTGACTGCATGAGAAGAGGCTAACACTGTTGTACTCCACAGACCATTGAGTGTATTTATCTGGCAGCCCGCTGTGAAGAGACACGTAGTGAATGTGTAACCGACTGCTTTGCAGTGAAGAGGACTACGTGCCTGTATACTCACACCTGACCGCTTTGCAGTGGAGACCTCCAGCCGTAAGTTCTCTGTCTGTCCAGGGAGAAGAAGAGGATTATGTGCCAAGACGAGGATTGTGTGTTCGTATGCCAGAGGATTATGTGCCAGTATACTCACCTGTCTGCTTTGCAGTAAAGTTCCTCCGCTGTAAGCTCTGTGTCTGTAGGGCCTGCAGTGAAGAGGATGACGTGCCTGTATACTCACCTGTCTGCTTCGCAGTGAAACCTCCAGCCTGCAACCGAAATTAATAAGTGCTTTAAATTCCCCCCTGAGAGACTACCGGAGAAGCGGACAATAGAGCTGCCCTGACCCTGCATTCTTTTAGACATTATATCTTTGTTAATAAAAATCTGGTTTTAACTGTTCTCCTCTTGTCTGTCATCCTTGCTCCGTCCTCCGTCAGGCTCCCCAAGGGTGGTGCGGGTCTCGAGGGGCGGGTGCTGGTCAGGTCGGCCCGATGAAGACAGATGTGTTAAACAACTCACGACATACCACCCTTTGTTTGAACCCACCCATTTTTCAAGTGAGCAAAAGAATTGGAACATGTGACTGACATGTGTTTCTTGTTGCCCAGGTGTTGCCTTTTAGGTTGATTGTCCAAACATTAAATAGCTCTGCATGACTAGTTTACGTTTTCATCCTTGGTTCAAACCTATAAAGACTGCATTTCCTGTTAAAGAGGATAAACCAACATGAAGATCAGAGAGCTGTCTATGGGAGAAAAGCAAGCCATTGTCAAGCTTAGAAAAGATGGAAAGTTGATCAGAGTCATTGGACAAACATTAGGCATAGCAAGCACAACAATTTGGAATGTCCTGAAAAAGAAAGAAACTACTGGTGTACTGAGTAACAGACATTGAACAGGTCGGCCGAGGAAAACACCAGCAGTTAATGATAGAAGTATCGCGAGAGCTGTGAAGAAAACCCCCAAAACATCAGTAAGTGACATCACCAACAACCTCCACAGTGCAGGGGCGAAGCTATCACAATCCACTGTTCGAAGAAGACTCAGAGAGCAGAAATATACAGTAGAGGCCACACCACAAGATGCAAACCACTCATCTGCAGTAAGAATCAGAAGGCCAGATTGGAATCTGCAAAGAAGTACAGAGATGAGCCACAAAAGTTCTGGAACACAATCTTATGGACTAATGAGACCAAGATTAATCTCTACTAAAGTGATGGAAAGGCCAAAGTGTGGAGAAAGAAAGGAATTGCTTATGATCCGAAGCATAAAAGCTCATCTGTGAAGCATTGTGGAGGTAATGTCATGGCTTGGGCATGCATGGCTGTTTCTGGAACAGGCTCATTGATATTTTTATTAATATCCGAAACGAATTTTTTTTAATAAACACAGTTTATTATAAAGATACTTACAAGTGCAACAGCAAGAAGGCCAGGTCAGCATCGGTTTTGCAGGCTTCGCTTTCTTTCAGTTCTCCCTATTCTGAAAAAGCCGGTCCGTTTTCTCTTTCTTTGTTCCTCTGATAAACACTTCCGAGCTTTCTTCTTCTTCTTTTACATCAGCCATCACGAAAACTTGAAGAATTCAATATCTAGCGTTACCTTTTTCTTATAGCTAGCCGGCTCCTGGATGGATGGGGGCGTGTACGTATGCGTGTGCGCGTATAGTGCCGTAAAGCAATTCGTTACCTCGCGAGACCTGAAATCTCACGATACTTCCTAACACTGAGGCCGGCGGGTCGCCGGCCCAAAGTTGCAAGGGTGGTTTTGCGGCTCACAGGCACCAGGGGGGTGCGAGACGATCACCATT
This sequence comes from Pimephales promelas, assembly GCF_988280905.1. NCBI lineage: Eukaryota > Metazoa > Chordata > Actinopteri > Cypriniformes > Leuciscidae > Pimephales > Pimephales promelas. The sequence goes on from NC_142778.1 coordinate 18,028,960, forward strand.
CAACACGAAATCAGTAATATAAACATTACAATGACTCCAAAGCTGTTCAGTTAAGGTAAAAAGTTACTTAGTTCTGCTTTAAATCGGATGGCGTGGAAAGGTAGGGTGCCTGTGCGCATTTAATTTCGTTTTTGGCATGGACGTTAGCGCTAATTTACGTGACACAGATTAAATTTAGCTAGCTCCGTGCTGTCACTGACAGATCTGAACCAATTGTCCTGAACGAAAAACAACATTTATGACAATTTATTAGCTTGAATACCATCTAAGTATGGCTTGTTCACCTTGCTTTGTTTCTGATTGCATACTTCAGTTTGTCTAGTCAGCAAAGTTGGTGGTATGTTGTTCTCGCTAACTAACTTTAGCTGAATTAAGCAGAATGCAATCGAAAATGTATCATGTTTATAATAAAATTTTGTGGTATGTTCTTACCAAAGATGTATCGTGTGTATGTTACGTGGTTGGTGACAGTTAAAGAGCGGAACAATTTGACAGTATGACAAAGCCAGAGTAGTACAGTAACATCACAGCGGCACCGTATCATCTCTCTTGATGCCAGGCTAAACAAAGCCAGAACACCTTAACTCAACGATCAGCGTGCTGGAACCATGGCTGGAACAAAGGCAAAAAGCCGTAACAGCTGATACGGCGTTCTGCCTTGGTTTTTCGGTTTTGGAAGTTATGGTTGTCATAGCCCTTTATTTTCTCGTTAAAACAATCATATTGAATCACAATATTTATACAGATGATAAAGGAGGTCTCAAATACCACAAAAACTCAATTTTGACCAAACATGATGTTACGGCGTTTTGCCTTTGTACGGTAGCCTAGCACTGTTGTAAATAACCGTAACTCCCCTGTTACTGCTTAGTCTACTGAACTGATGGTAATATGTTAATAATAACTATATGTCAAGTGTTAAACTACTTTATAATAATAAAGTTGCCTATCGCGTTTGCTGGCTTATAATGTTTTTATGATTTCTGCTGAATGACAAGTAAATAGCCTATAGTGTAGGACTACTGTATCATTTCATTTGTGAAAATGAACACACACACAACCATAAAGCAGGACCCGTTGTAACTCATTTTGAACAAACATTTTTTTTATTTATTTTACTTTTCAGCTAGATGTGTAACATCCAACTTATTATGACACATGAGAACAACTTATTTTTGTTTTACATTTTTACCCAACTTTAACAGCTAAATGTGCAACATTTTATGTCAACAGGAGGCCTCAATTTTTATATGACTCTTTAACCTTTGTAGCAAGCTTTTTTAGAGCCTCTACACGTTTCTTTTGGAATTTGCACCTGGCACTCACAGCTGCAGCCAAGATGGCATCTTTTGCCATTTTCTTGCCGGTGGTTGGCTTCTCAGAGTGATGAGGCCTTTTGTTCAGTTCTTCTTTATCTCTGAGCAGAGCTCTGTACCTCTGGCTCGATAGTTTCACATTTTTGCACAGCCGTACATTAACAGGACTCTCCTTTGTCTTCCGGGAGTAGTGCTGAATGGCCGACACCTGCATGGCCTTCAGGTTGTATTTGACTACTTGATAGGACTCATATGTCTCAACACTTAGGTTGGAAGCTTTGGCTTGCAGGATGTTGGACATTACACTGAATGCTGATTCCACCTGTGGACCATGAAATGGGCATAGTGCAGAGAGTGCAAGCTTGCAGAGCGCTGGGTACCTCTGAGTCTTTCTCACAACATTCCACCATAATCAACTCTTCCCTCCTCTGTCATCTGAGGTAGTGTCATGTCACTTGCATATCTAGGATTGGAAACAACAGTCTAAGCTCATTATTTGACAATGAAATAGTTTTTTACAAACAACAGGCTACTAGCAAAATAATCAAATATTTGATTTATTAAGAATCGGTGTAAATGGCATTCTAACAATTATATACACCTGTGTATTTCATGTTGGAATCCAGCTCTCTCTAGTTCATTAAGCTTTACAGCTGGAAACATGTTCGGCAACTTCTGGAGGTGAGGAAGAATGTGATGGCTTCCCCGTGCATCTGGTTCCAAGCATGATAGAGTCCTTAGGGTTGGTGTCATGATGTGGTTTTGTGTGTTTTCGTTATTAGTGATTCCCCATCGATTATTTGTCCCAGGTGTTTCTTATTTCTCACGCCCCCTTGTTATCTTGTCTAGCTCGTTTGTCCTTGATTATTTAAGCCCTGTGTTTCTGCTTTGTCTTTGTTGGTTGTTGAATTTATGTATGTGAACGTTGGTGTTTTTGGTATTCTCGAGTCTTGCTTCTTGTCTTGTTTCCTGTTTCAAGTTTGTTATTAAAGCTACACTGCGTTTGGATCCAGCCTCAGCTCTATTTCTCAGCACAACGTCACAGTTGGACTGTCAAGAGGTAGCTTTGTTTGAAGGTCACCTGCACAGCTAGTGTAGGCTTGGATTACCTTTATAAATAGAGTACAGTTTAAGAAACAATTAAAGACATACTGTATATGTGGAGCCTGCTCCAAGATATGTTACTTAGGAAGTGCTTTACTTTTAAATGAATTAAATGCGTATTGTTATGGTGTGATGTCATTATGTCGTGTCTAATATTGAGGACCATGTTGGAAATAAGTGTTTAATTCGCTTTCACAGGCTATTCTCATGTTACGATGACATGTTTCAATTTTTACCTAAAAAAAACCAATACCATACAATACCTTAGTTTTGAAAGCCTTCACTAAAGGGTGTTTTCTCCCTAGTTGGTCAAGGATGGATGAGGCCTCAGAGCCAACAAAAGGTGCTGCTAGATGGGTCTCTGTCGATGTCAGGTCAAGCAGCTTCATCTTTGGCCCAGACAGATTCCTTCCTTTGCTGTCAATCAATTCTTCTGGCTTGATGAAGCAAGATAAAAACTCCCTGACAAGTTTCTCCTGCTCATCATGGAGTTTATGAACCATTGGGTCCTTGGACTGAAAAAGCAGGACGTAATGTTTCAGCATGGGAAGGACTGCTGAATAGAAGTGGAGCTCGAGGAGGGTTTTCTTGTCCTCAAATAGCACCTGATAAAACATAGAAACATATTTCTCTCAACACCAGGCACGTGCAGAGGGGGGGGCGTTGGGTGCTCGAGCACCTGCCCTTTTGCCCCTTGGTGCCCAAAGTGCCCTTTTGTCAAGACAAAATTTCCTCTCCTTTTTTTGTATTTAAAGGCACTTTTGTGGATGCCTGCCCCATCTAACTAGTAGTAAAATGAATGAATAATAATTTAGCCGTAAATAAAATGACCCACATGATGACCTTTCACCTGATTCCTCACGCTGCACGCGCATTTTATAATTTCGCGCGGCTACGCGCAATCGCGCATTCCCAGAGGATATCTTCAAGTCTTGCGGCTGCTGGTAAGTGGTGTTCTATTCTCAGCGAAGCGATTTTGATGTTTGTTTTCTTATTATTATTATTTTACTAGAACGACGTGAAGAGAGCATGCAGAGAGATGTTGTTTGTATTGCTGTGTGTAGGCTGTAGAAGTAACGTTAGCTTGCTGTTTGAGGGAGAAAAGTTTCACGGGCGTGGAGGGGTGTTATTTGACTAAAAACTATTATTTTTACTTTAAACTATTATTATTATTATTACAGTATTTATTAAAAAAAATATTTTCACATAAAAATGATTATCACAACTCTGGTAAGTTATCACATAGTCTTACCAGTTAGTATCTTATGTTTTGTGTGCAGAAGCCTCTGTGAACATCTGCCCTAGTAACATTACTATTATATAATATTATTGTATTATATACTTTAGCAGCCTGGGTAGAATCTGTAGCTTTAGCAGGTCAGTGAACTAGTGAGCCAGTTCCAAACACTGTCAGCAATCTTTACATCTTGACATGGTCACATAAAAATGGTTTATTCAGCTAATACCCTATATTTCTGTTTATTTTAATGTCTACAGTCTCAGATCAACTCCAGCAGTATCAGCAGCAGCAGTAACAACATCAACAGCAAAGGCAGCAAACTCACTTAAGGACTTAAGTAAGAATTTACCAGAACAGGCATCACGTTAATGTTAAAAATTAAAAAAAAAAAAGTATTAATTGCTGTTTCTGTTTGCTTTGTTTTTTTATTTTCATTGTATAAAATGTAACTCTTGTATTTTTGTAAATCAGTTTTTGCCATGAAAATAGCCACAGATGCTGATATGCCATTAAATAAAACTATACTGTACTGCACGAAACATGGGCCACGTTGATTTTGTTCTATACAGTTCACTATAACAGCTGTTCTTTATTATTCTGTATAACAGAGAAGAAAAAGCCATCAGGTTGGAACAACTTAAGATGCTTCAGTTTCTAATCCCAGAGTTATATATAGAGCACATCAATTATTTTCTTTAATTTTAAACTTTAAATTTGTCTTTTCTGTTCTGGTTCTTTTTCAAAACTGCATCAATGCATTTGCTGCTGTATCGATGCAGAATCATCTGTATTGCTATATTACTGTATTGATATTTTGAGCACAGCCCTATAAAGCCTTGTTTCCATGTGCCCCATTTTATACTTTGAGCACCTGCCCCTACAGAGGTCTCTGCACGGCCCTGCTCAACACCAATCACAATGTACTGTACATCTAACAAGCACCTTGAAATAAATATTTACTTTTAAATGTGGCGATGACACAGTGAATGCCTTTGGTGTGAGAGATTCGAGGTTTGAATCCACTGTGAGACACCATTGTGTTCCTGAGCAAGACACTTAACCCCTAGTTGCTCCAGAGGCGTGCGACCTCTGACATCTATTGCAATAGTAAATCACTGTGGATTAAAGAGTCAGCTAAATGTAATGTAAACATTAATCTGATGCTGTTATGCAAATTTACTTTAGAGGTTGCACACCTCTGGAGCAACTAGGGGTTAAGTGTCTTGCTCAGGGACACATTGGTGGACGTGTCGCAATGGGAATCAAAGGCAAGTGTCTTATCCACTGCTCCATCTCTACAATTCTCCATTATAATAATAATCTTATTAATAATTATGATAATAACCAATAAGTAAATGTAATGTTTAATTTTTTAAATTTTGTTTTAATTAATTTTGTTAATTTGTAATTAATTTTAATTTTGCTCAATTTTAGCAAAAATGTAGCCCCCACCCCCCACACACCACCAATACAGCTTCAGCTTAAGTCTAGGGCATGTTTCTCACTTTCTTGCAAATCCTGACCTTCCTCATCTTCCCCTCATTTGTGAAGTTCTTGGACCTGTTCCCCAACTCCTTCCACAACTCCTTAATTCGGGCCCTGCCTGTTTCCTGTACTTCACGCTTCTGTAGAATGGCACTGACGACGTCTTTGTATGTACACTTATCTTCATTGCTCAGCAAGGCATAGTAAAACAGGACAAGTGCATCCCACATTCTCAATGTTTTCAGACTGACATCCAAGACTGAGAGCCACCGGTGTGGAATATAGCACTCTGGTTGTGAGAAATGGATTCCAAATATGCTGCAAATTTCTCTGAGGCCATCTTTCATGTCAGCTGACCATTTGTGGTCTGTGTGCAGGTCTGACAGCAAAGACTCAACCCAACGCTCAAAAGGACTGCACAATTTCTTGCTGGCATTATGAAGGTGGTGACATGAGTCACCATCGATGTCGAGGAGATGAGGGGCACGGCGGTCTCTGATCTTCTTTTCCAAGCCATTTTTAGAGCCCCTCATAACAGCACAGGAGTCCATGAGAATTGACACCAGATTATCCCATTGGAGATTCATCCTTTCAAAAAGCCCATCCAGTGCACCGAAGAGAGATTCTGCCGTTACAGATATGAGCTCCAAAGCTGCAAGGTGTTGGACAACCATCTTCTCATGTTTCTCAGACCAGTAGCTAACAAGCACACCTAATACTCTTTTGTTTGTCTTGCTTGTGGCCTCATCAATGTTTGAGGGAGAAGGGGACACTTCTGATTTCCTCAAGTACTTCATCCAGGATAGTCTTCTTCACACCATGGGTGAGCTTGTAAGAGGCAGATGTCCTGTCCATTGACAGTTCAGCAAGCGCTTTTGGATCTTTGGCCAACGCTTGAGCCAATTCAATAATCCCAGACATGACTGACAGGGGAAGAGAATTCTCAGCAATAAATCCAAGAATGAGTGCCTGAATAACAGAATTTGATTAAACACCATACATCCTAAATAAAATCATTTTTAATAATTAAATTAACAGGTTTATAATATCATCTTCACTGATTATAATGCAGTCAAAACCATTATATTAAAGGAGTACTAGAAGTTTTTGTTTTTGAGTATTCTCGCCTTTGGAAGCAAACTTATGCTGGTTTTGATAGCAAACTGGTAGATTTGTTTGAATTCAGACCATCTCTAGTTATGTCTAAGTTAATAAACACCTGTTTTAAACACTGTAAAAAGGAAAAGAAGAGTTGACTGAAAAGGAGTTACTACAAAATTAGAGAACACTTACTTGATCCTGAGCAACACGGTTGCATAAAGGAGGAATTGCTCTAGGTTGTGCTGAGTTGTTGTGCGGAGACGCAACAATGATGCTATCAGCTTTTGTGATCTCAATCTGCATGTTTTGCTGTTGGATCTTCCAAAGTTTCAAATGTTTAGGATGCATCATATGTTTCCTCAGTGCAATCTTCCCACTTGTTCCATAATTAATAACATGGTTGCAAATGTTGCAAATAGCTTTGCCTGGTTGTTTAATTTTGCTAAAGCAATTGAGTGACAAAGTGGTTCCCTCAACTTGGAGGGTCTCCAGCAACCAGCTCCATTTGAACCGATTTTTGACCCCCTCATCGATTGAATTTAACTCAGGGCTGTTCAGTGGTAGCTTGGCCATAAGTCTGTGTATCCTGGAAATCAAGAATAATGGAAAATTTTCATTAGAATGTAAGAATAGTACATTCCTTCCAATTGGTCTGACAAAGAAAAGCAGGATAACATATTTCTAGTGCTATAATGACATGAAGTGATCCATAAAAACATATACAGTATTTACATGTTTGACTATCTGTCTTTTCAGAAAGGTTTAAAACTGGACCAGAGATGTGCGAGCGCAGAGTGAAATAAAACTTATTTGCCACCCTTAAAACTTTGCTGTATGAATCGTTGGATGATGTATGAGTCGTTTTCAAGATTTTGGCAACCTATAAATTAATGTCTTATGAATGGTTGTGACAGGGTTTTTATGCGTTTCAGACTGCTTGGATCTGTCGGGGTCGTTCTTATCTAACATTACCTCATGTTCTAAATTCGAATAGTTTTTAAAAAACTGAATTTCAAAGGTGAAAATAATTAATATTCAAATGTGGGGGAAAAACGCCCGCTGTAGCAGAGACGCGGCTGTCTGCTTTGTGAGTGGCAAAATTCTGAAGCTTAAAACAAATATAAAACGAATTTTGCAGCTGCACAAGGACAGTGAGTGTCTGGCTCACTCATTGGCTGTGCTGCGGCAACTGCACATCCAATGGCATGGGCGCCTCCAATTTGTGCGCTAATGATTGGTTGGTGAAGAGTATTAGTAATCTTTACTCATTACCTTTGACAGCAACATTGCCCAGCACACTGCCCTAAAAGTGTCTCTGTGTATTATGAGCCTATATGTATTAATAGACTAAATTATTTCAAGAATATATGAAAATGTTTCTATAGCTGTAAAGAAAAAAATACTGTTATACCACTATTAGCCACAGAGTCTTGTTTACTCGTGCAGCACATTTGTGCTAGTTTGTTCCAGTGACCCCGTGGATCAAATATGTTTAATGACAGCACAGACATGGAAAATATAAAAACTTTCTACGTTAGCTATCTTATTATATAGCTAGCAAATACAAGTAATGGTAATGCAGCTTAAACATTCTGCCATAGTGGAAAATCAATCAAAATCGATCATCTATCAATCGACAACAAAGTCAAATTAGTAATTTATGGGTTATATATAGTCACACAAGCAATAATACATACCCAGATCATCCAATCCGGCAATCTTCTTGTCAACTGTCAATGATTCCTCTGTAGCGCAAGAGCGACTGAGGTACACACTGCGCTGCAGTGAACTCGACCCTTCGCAGGGAGCTTGATTGACAGGTGATCGGAGGAATCATATTTCTCCTCGCCATCCGTCATTTTGTCCGACAGAGCAGTCAGGAGAGTTAGTAGATAGATTAACATGGGAGAATTTGAACATGAAAAATGGAGTGTACCGAGTTTGACGCCTTTCCGTGATTAAAACGACATTATTCCTATAACTAGAAGCAGTGGCGTAACTTTGTTTTAAAAAGTGGGTGGGACATGTGTGTAAATGAATGAATCACGTGACACGTGAATAAAAACATAGATCTGACTTTACAACATGTCCAGTGGCAGTGGAAATAGCCTATACAGAAAGTCCTGTAAAATTAAACGAATAAATTGACCTAATGACATGAATAAAAATTAAATAAACAAAAATATACATAAAAGTTTTAAAAGTAAATTAACTATTAGGCCAGAATTTTGATAAATGATTTTTTGCGGAATGCGCACGATTAAAATTTAAATTGGCTTATAGCCTCTCCATTGTACACACAAACTGCTATACAATTAAACGAATAGATGGGCCTAATAATATAAATAAAGATTAAAAAAAGTGTATAAACAAAAATGTAAAAAAAAAATAAATAAAGGCCTACATAAACATTTTAAAAGTAAACTTAAAAAGTAAATTAACTATTAGGCCAACATTTTGTTAACTAAACTTTTGCATAGCACGCACAAAGAAAATAAAATTATGCTTATCAATTGTACCAAAAAAATGCTGTAAAATTAAACGAATCAATGGGCCTAATTATATATAAATAAAAATATACAGGCTATTGGCCTACTTGTAACGGTTACCAGCTGGAGTGCCCTCTTGAGCCAACAGAGGGCACTCCAGATAAGACTATGTTTCACACAAACTACATTTCCCAGAACTCACTGCCCGGACTCATCATCACTGATCACATTCACCTGTACCTCATTCACTGATTGCATTCACCTGTGTCTCATCCTGTTAGTGTGTCTATATATACCTTGTGTTCACGTTCAGTGTTTGCGAAGTCTTGTTTAAGTGTTACACTGCATTTCTGAGCGTTTTCCGTGTTTGGTTTCTGGTTTTTGACTTTGGATTGTTTTTTGGATTTTGATTATTGCTGCCTGCCCTGACCTCTGCCTGTTTCCCGGATTCCCACTGTGTATCCTCCATTGTCCTGTCTGCTAATTCTTGACCCTGCCTGTACGACTAATCTTAAATAAAGCTGCATTTGGATCTTCATCTACAAGCCTCAGAGCAGTTCATAACACTACTGTAGTAGGCTACATCAACGTTTTAAAAGTATGCTAAATGAACTATTAGGCCAAAATTCGTATAACTGAACTTTTGCGCAGAGTGCACATGGATTACAATTTAAATGGCTTATGTTGTCAAACCTTTTTTTTTAAACGTTACGTTTTCAGGTCGGGAAATCCGGAATTCCGGATTAATCCGGAAAAATCACATCCCTGATATGTGGGAATTATTGAATTGGTCAAATTATCAACAATGGATGAATGAACAGCACCGTAAAAATGACTACAAATGACTACTTGTTTGCAGCAACGCAAACAAGTTTACAAATAAGAGATTTACTTACAAGTCCATCAACAAGATCGCCAGGTCAGCATCGCTACTGCATCCAGTGCTGCTTTTAAGCTCGTGCCAACGAGTGAAAGCTTAACCGAGTGGGACAAGTCCGGTTTCTAGCACGGTCCGATTCTCTTTTCCTTTTTCTTGACATTTCTGAGTCTGACCGAGTTTTCTTGGATGAGCGCAAGTGGCTTCATATGTTGCTGTTGATGTGTAAGGCGTCGTTGCCGTAAAGCATTTTGAGATTTGTTGCTCTCAAACTTGCATTGCTGTTTTTTCCGGCAGCGTCCCCCAAAGCTTTACTACCACAATGATTCGCCCTACTATGAGTTTGTTTACCACCGAAACGACTTTAAAGCTGTTATATTAAGGTACAAATCTTGCATAGTGTGCCTTTAAACAAAAATAGTTTGAGTAGTTCACTCCATTCTTAAGCAGCAATAAACAGGTTTTATATTTCACTTTCAATGTGTTTTCTTCATCCACTAAGTTCTTAGTTTGCTTCTGGTAAGCAGCATTTTCTATATGGGCGTGAATTTTACAATAGTACAATCGGTCAATGGGTGCTAAAATTCTGCTTATAAGTGTGTGTTATACAACAGGTCTGAGGCTAGCCTACACCCTGTGAAAAAGACCAACACAAGATGTTAAAGTCCCTGAGTATCTCAAAATTAATTTAGAGGATCCAGCATGTGCTATCCCGAGTATATGAGTGTAGCAAATGCAACATACTGTATAATAATATACATAAAATGTATTAAAGGGGCCGAAGGCCAATTTAGCTCAAAGGGAAATGATTCATTGATTTGCAATGAATCTATGGAACCAAATCACTGAACCGAGCAAATGACTCGTTTGGAGTTCATTTGAACGGGCCGTAATTTGCAAGGATATAAATTCCAAATCTATAGTGAAACACTATGTCTTAGCAAGGTAACTTTAGATCGAACAGTACAAGACATTAAATGTGCAAACACGACACAAGGCAATTATCTTTTCAAATATATGGAAGCCTTTATTAGCTATTCTAAACACAACTAAGGTCTAAACATAATCACGCACACACACACACACATTCATACAGTCGCAAAAGAGAAAAAAGGGTGTTGGAAAGAGTGAGAGAAAGTTTCAACTTTCTATATATGCACGTAAGACATGACCTGAAAGGACCACCAAGCATTAATTTGAACCTTCATTTCTTAGAGAGGTTATTCAATTAACATTAAAGCACCAGTTCTGTTAGAGCCTGGAGTACTTGCGCTTTGTAGTGGCTGAGGGAATTCCCTTTGTCTGCGTCGCGTCGAAGGGGGGTTTCCCGGCCGGGTCCGTTGCGTGGTTTGTTGTCTTTGAAGTGCAGGGATGGAAGTTCCTGAGTTTGCCGGTCACGTGTGACTAGCAGCCGAATGAAAAGTCTTTACGATTTCGAAGCGCGTTGCGGAGAGCCGTTCAAAACGAAGCTTTGCAGCAAACTTAACTTTGAAACGAGACTTTTACAAAAAGGAAATAAAGGAAAGAAATGAAAGTAAGACGAGTCGGATGGCTTGACTGAGCTGAATTGTAACCCTGATCTTGATGGGTTATTCGTCTGCTGGTCGAATTTGGTCTAGTCGATGTAGAAGCATGCGGACATGTTCTTTGTTTCAGAGATAAGCACGAACAGAACACTCTCTTGCTGGTTTTAGAGAGAGGCACGAACTTAACAGTTACAGAACTGAACGAACTGAACTGAACACAAAACATAAACATGAAAACAACATGAGACTGAACATAACATGAGGTCTTGTTCCTTTGTTTGGATCTTTAACTTAAACTCTAGTCCAACCTCCTAGAAACTTCAGGCCAATGGGGTAATGGCATGATTTTAGAGGTGGATCTACTTCTTGCTTATCATAATTTATGCATGGTCTGTGAGCTTGTCTATGGACAAAAGACCATAGTTTAAACCTTATGATTATTATAATCATAAAACAAAACCTTTTACGCAGATTTCAATCAAGCCATCTTTTGAATTACGAGAATACGGTTTGTTTAAGAGTACACGAGGCATTCACACTTCTAATGGTTGTATAACAATTACAAGAGTTAATAGTTAACAACAATTACATGATTAATATGCAATCTAAGCATTAACAAACACAACACATGAATTGCAGGAAGCAATAAGAATTGTGAGGTTTGATTATGCGTCCCAGAATTGTTCTGTGGTGAGTTTATATGATTTTGCGTGAGATCTTGGAGAGATCTCAACAGTGAGGTCGTGGTATGTTCAAGGAGTAGGGGTCTGTGTTACGTCTCTGTCCCGCTCAACAGAGATGATGTTGAGGGAGGTCAAAGGTGGTCAGGCTTTTGGTGGTCAGGCCTCTGGTTCCATCATTCCTGAGCCGATTTGTCTTGGTAAAACATTAACATATTGACACGTTTCTTCCTGTGGCATTCTGTTGCTATCTGCAGGACCATAAAAAGTCTTCGGGTTTATTGTCCCCCCAAAGCAGACCCTTGGTGCTGTTCCGTGACTCTGGAATGTGGGCTCCAGAACTTTTGGAGTGTTGAATCCATGTGAATTAATCCCATGAGAGATTAATTTGATTAAGTTGTGTTTGATTCGCCTCGATTCTCTACATGAGTGTGTAACAGTGAGTGTCTCAGTGTTTGTGTGTAAATAAATGTGTGTGTCCTTCCTCAGTCCATGCCGTGTCTCTAGGGATCCTTCTGTAGAGGTCAGTGGTGTGTGCTGATCCTGCTATCAATCACGCTAAAAGAAAAACTCTCTAAACAGAGACAGGGAAGCAGTTTTTGCAATGAGTGATTCATACCAGAAAGTTAAGGAAAAGCATCACTGAGTGTCCGTTGTACATGTTCTTCCTTCAGAAATGTTCAAAGCCATCAAAGGATGGAGTTGGTTAATTAATGTCTAGGCCTGTTCACATATTGAGTCTTTTGCACGCTCAGGTTCGTTAATTCAAATGTAGGCGCGCTCATGGAAGCGACGTGCTCATTTTTTTCCAAGCGCGTCAGCGCCGCATGAAGAAAAACATCTCAACTTTTCAGAATGCCGAAAAAGTCACAACATATTTAAATAATTCCCACCCAAGGCATACGGAAAATAAATGGGGGAGGCCTAGTTGAGTTGCGTTATACCTGTGTTGAAACTGGTGTTGAAGGGGCGTGATATTTCCCAAACACACTGGAAATAGTTGACCAATCACATCACACTGGTCCAGCTGACCAGTCAGAGCAAATTGTGCTTTTCAGAAGGAGGGGCTTTATAGAGACTGATTTTTTTTTTCACATATTTGACATTACTGCACCTTTCTTCCCAAAGGTGGTTCTTCCCACCTTTCTTTCTTTTGTCAGTAATGCTCTGTTAAAGGACAACTCCGGCAAAAAATGAACCTTTGGTCTAATTACACATTGCTACCTAGTCAACCGTTATCTGAGATTTGTTTTCATGATTGCCGAATGTAAATAGTTTTATCTCTAAAAACAGTTTAGCCTATAACGCTAGTATAACGCTAGTATATAGGGTATAGAGTAATGACAAATAAAAATCGCTTGTTATTACCACTAACAAGGCTCAAAATAGCCCCACAGTAACACGATAGCATAATAAGGGTCCCTACATTCAAACCGAAGCATTGAGAACTTTGTCAGTGTCCATACAGTTTAATAAGAAGATATTTTATACATACAGTCAACTTCGCGAATACAGGAAGAAGCCATCTTTGAAAAATAGTCTCTACCAATCGATCTACGAACGCCGATCCAAGTGCCCAGCCTTAGCCTCTTCAGGACGGTCCCGTCTGTGGCGTGAACATAACAGAGACGCAGACGTGATGACTGAGCACCGAATCCATACACCCTCCTCATTAAAAGCTGACGTGTGAAGGGGTGTGCGATATCATGATTTTTGACCGTGGACGATTCAAATGTCTCTACGATCTGCTTTTGAAGAAATATCATAGTATCGTGTTACAGTGCATTCTATCAGTTCAGTCGCCTCTGTCTCAACTGTACAACGCGACATAGCCTACACATCACACGTTAATGAATAGGTATGAGACACGGCAATTCATTAAAGTTCATTATTTGCATAAGCCTTGCCAGTTAAACATTTAATTCACGTGCTGATGCGCTGTTCTAACGTGCGCTTTCCTGAGCGCATACCCCCGACGCTCACAGGCACCAGAAGCCTGTCAAACAGCTCCTGAATACTGGACTAAGTTATCTTTCATGTCTTATTATGCTAATACTGTTAAATACACACAATGTTTACATTAACAGAATTGGCTATGTCTAAAGTGAAAGCAAACATTTGAGAAAAAATATAGTGTAATATGCGTCTATATTAAACACGTCGCGTGCTGGTCTAAAAGCGACAGGAGTAAATACTACATGCCGCTCGTTCTTAAAGGGATAGTTCACAACAACAACAAAAAATCATTATTTACTCATTCTAATGTTGTTCCAAACCTGTATTAATTTCTTTCTTGTGCTGAACACAAAAGAAGATTTTCTTTTTTGAATGTGGTTAGTTGCTGGTCCCAATCAACTTCCAGGAGAGAGAGAAAAAAAAACTATAGGCCTACACTGGGGACCAGCAACTGTTCGGTTAACACATTATTCAAAATAACTTTTATTTTCAACAGAAGAAAGAAAGCTGGAAAGGAGCTGGACAAGAGCCACACTAGTTGTAAGCTTTGTAGAATAAAAGTAAAATATTTCGGAAACACAACAAATATGAGAAGCCATATGACACGTTTTCAGCCAGAGGAGGAAAAACACTTGGCTGTACTGGTCGTTGTTATATATGATGAGTTCAGATGCAAAAGCCTCTAAATGCCATTTGAAATTTTCTTCTTTAATGATAATTTTTATCAAGCTTGTATATTTAAGTTCAGTAATTTCACTTAAATGGCAATGATAATTACCTATTAATTGTTATTTAAGTGAAATTACTGAACTTAAATATACAAGTTTGATAAAAATCATCATTAAAGAAGAAAATTTCAAATGGCATTTAGAGGCTTTTGCATCTGAACTCTTCATATATAAGCACACATTTATTTTCCTGTTGGTTCTTTGCAATTTTAATAAAATACATTTTATATTAATTCTTCATGGGTCATTACTTTTTACTTTTAAAGCAAAGTATTTATAGTCACACACACACATAAAAAAAGATTCAGATAATCGCATCGAATCGCAAGCCCTCTGAATCGTAATCGAATCGTGAGGTGCCTAGAGATTCCCACCCCTAGTATATATATATATATATATACATACACACACACACACACACTATATATATATATATATATATATATATATAAATAATAGTGTGTGTGTGTGTGTGTGTGTGTGTGTGTGTGTGTGTGTGTGTGTAGGAGTCTCATATTTTTGGTCTCGGCAGGCTATTACCGTCGTACAGTAGTTTTATCCAAAATATGGTTAAACGTTGTGCCTCGGGCAATGGTAACACAGATACGCGTTTCCCAGAGAGGTTGTAGGGGGGTGTCCATTTTTTCCCTTCCCAAAACCGAAGTAAAATCCTGACAGTGACAAGTGTCGTGTTTGGATTAAACTGTATGGATGTCCTCAGTCAGCTAAACCCAGCAAAGATCAACAAGCACATCTTTTTTACTTCTAACCTTGCTGTGAGTGTGAAGTTATACTAGTTAGACCATTTTATAATGTTTTAGGTTATGATTTCGGTTCTCATACCGGTTGTTGATACACTAGCACACGCTGCTAATAAATACAACGTTATACAGTACTCGTGTAGTCCGTTTGCTTTGTAATAACGATTATAGAAGTGAATAGAGACCAACCCAGCTTTGCATGAACAGTGTTGCTCCCTGATATTGTTAGTCCCAGCCTCCGTCTCAATTAGTAGGAAATGCGGTGGTTCATTTTTTGACTGTGACCGGTAACGTTAACGTTATGCTTTTTCCTCTATTTTGGATGCCTTGTTGTTGATTGCGTTTCACCTGTATGTCTTGAACATAGCCTTCGAATGCATATTGCAGCCCCTTTTGCCTACTTCTATCAGACACTTTATTTGCTGCTTTATAAAAGTTTGATAACATTTCAGCGGGAAGAGCTGTTACAGCATAAGTTATGCAGAGCGCAGATGAAGTTTGATGGATGTAGCAACAGTAACTAAGGGAGGCGGGGCTTAGCCAAAGGTGAATTGCGCGACATAAGGGTGACGTGGTAAAAGAACGGTTCTCTGGTTCTAGTCCAGCAAAGAGTTGGTGCCGCTTTGGAACCAATTTTCAAATGTGGCTGTCGAAACTCAAAGAACTGGTTCGCCAGTAGGCACTGGCTCTGAACCGGCTCTCAAAATGCTTTGGTGGAAAAGGGGCAGTTGTGAGTTTTGTGTCTTGTTCCTTGTTCTTGTCTGTCATGTAATTCCCTGATTGTCATGTGGTCCTGCCTTGTCATTTGTTAATTGTCTGATATTGTTCACAGGTGTTCCTTGTCTTGTAATTAGTCTGTGTATTTAAGCCCTCATGTTTGCCCTGTGTCTTTGTCTAGTATTGAATGTTTCTTGTCCAGGTTCTTGTTTTGTTTTAAGTTTCCAAGTTTCCTGTTGTTCTTGTTTCGGTTTCATTGCTTGCCATGCCTTTGTTTTATGTTTGATTATGTTTTGAAGTAAAGTTGCATTTGGGTTCTCAACCAGCTTGCCTCCAGTGGACTTTATTCAATACAGTGACACATAATAACTATTTACAAAACTAAATGGTTAATTACTAATTAAGTTTTATCTATTAATTTAGTCCAATTCATTAAACTTTTAAAACATCATCAGTTTGCATTTAAACCATAATTTTGACCTTGTTTTAATTTCTGTAAACCTTAAATAACTTTATTTATGCCAGTAGATTTCCCAGGGTTAAATCTTATTTAGTGATCAACTTGCAAGTTTAACATTCCAAAAAAGCACAAAAGTATGAAGCAGCACAACTGTTTTTTTTTTTTTAAACACTTATAATTAAAAGGAATGTTTCTTGAGCAGCAAAAAGATTTCTGAAGGATCATTTGACACTCAAGACTGGAGTAATGATGCTGAAAATTCAGTTTTTCATCCCTGGAATAAAATAATCAAAATAATGAATTAACATCAAATTAAATTTTATATTTCTGGTTCTCACTTAAAGATGCCAAAACAATAGGGTGCATTGATGCCAGGACAAATCACCCAGCAGGCACTGGACGTCAATATGACGTTATATTGACGTTGGACCCTAACGTTGGGTAGACGTTGCAATTTGATTGGATATGAAAATCGGGTTGACGTCAGAATCCAACGTTACTCTGACGTTGGGTTATGACGTCAACCCGATTGTCATATCCAATTAAAATGCAACGTCTGTCCAACGTTGGATATTGACGACAGACTGACGTTGGGTTATGACGTCAACCCGATTTTCATATCCAATCAAAATGCAACGTCTGTCCAACGTTGGATATTGACGACAGACTGACGTTGGGTTATGACGTCGGGTTATGACGTCAACCCGATTTTCATATCCAATCAAAATGCAACGTCTGTCCAACGTTGGATATTGACGACAGACTGACGTTGGGTTATGACGTCGGGTTATGACGTCAACCCGATTTTCATATCCAATCAAAATGCAACGTCTGTCCAACGTTGGATATTGACGACAGACTGACGTTGGGTTATGACGTCGGGTTATGACGTCAACCCGATTTTCATATCCAATCAAAATGCAACGTCTGTCCAACGTTGGATATTGACGACAGACTGACGTTGGGTTATGACGTCGGGTTATGACGTCAACCCGATTTTCATATCCAATCAAAATGCAACGTCTGTCCAACGTTGGATATTGACGACAGACTGACGTTGGGTTATGACGTCAACCCGATTTTCATTTTCAACCAAAATGCAACGTCTGTCCAACATTGGATGTTGACGACAGACTGACGTTGGGTTATGACGTCAACCTGATTTTCATTTCCAACCAAAATGCAACATCTGTCCAACGTTGGATATTGACGACAAACTGACGTTGGGTTATGATGTCAACCCGATTTTCATTTTCAACCAAAATGCAACGTCTGTCCAACATTGGATGTTGACGTCAGTCTGACATTGGGTTTTTACATCAACCCGATTTCCATTTTCAACCAAATTGCAACGTCTGTCCAACATTGACGATAAACGTCAGTCTGATGTTGAGTTATCAACCCGGTGCTGGGTAAACCTCCATCGTTGGACATTGCCTTTTGGTTGAAAATGAATCAGTTTTAAGTGTCAGACCCCAATGTTAAGCTAAACATCAAACTCACATGTTGGGCTGACGTCCAACCGTGGACAGACAATGAATTTTTGATGTCAGATATCTGTCAAAACACAACATTAAGCTGTCAAATTCCAACTTTAAAGAAATATATGGTAATTTTGTTGGCATGACATAAAACTACATGAAGTTTCATCAAAAGAAACTTCATGTAACAACAAGGTTCGAACAGAGGTCAAGATCCAATGCAAGACAACCCAAAAGTATTTATCTTAAGACAAGAGCAAACAGAAAAGTAATTTAATTTTTAGTGAACTGTAATCCACAAATGATGTTTATTAGATAAATGACAAAGAAATTAAATGGATTATAAAATAACCTTTTATTTTATTCTTTTTTTTTTTTACATTATTTTAACAGAAGGTTTTCAACCATTTATACTTAACATTATTATCCTTATTCTAAAATCGTACAATTTTTTTTTCCTGCAACCTCCGCCCCTGCCTGTCTGGGGCATATTTTAAACATACGGCGACAGCCGCTCCAATGTTTGCCTCCGTCTCCTTTGAAGTCCTCTAGACACTCTGTAAGAAATATTTGAAAAATAAAATTTATAGGGAATATAAGATATGATGCACTACATTAAGCATTAAAACATTGAATTCCAAACAGTCTTAAAGCTAGGGTAGGACATTTCAGAGGGGCTAGCAATAGCAAGCTAGCTTGGAAAGCAATCGATATGATTCAGAGCATCTCAAAAGCCAAATAACCAAAGAGTTGGTGGAAGAGAGTGCAATGCTTTTAGATTAACTCGTGTCTCATTCACTGGTGAGACATTACAATAATAATGAATGTGAATAATGAAAAAAAAAGGTTAAAAAAAAACATTTAGCAAAAATACAATTTCATAATTATTTTTATTTTTTTTTAAATAAAACCCTTTTCAAATGTTGGTTCAAGAGAAATCGCTAATGTTTGGCTTCTATTCTCAATTTCTATGCATATATTGAACACGTTGATGACGTTTCACTTTGCAAACAAGTTGCGTAGAGGTATGCAAATATATATATTGACAAACAGGTAGGACATCCTATATATGTATATACAGTAGCTACCAGGATAGGAACACACTTTCAACAAGTTTTTGGAAAAAAAATTCTACCCTAGCTTTAAGGGCCATACACATGTAACATTCTTGCATGTACATGCTGTAACTCATCAAAAGAGAGATATTTCTTTTGATGCTGTTCACAAATGGCGATCAGACATTCCAAGCAAAAATGTTAATCTTAAGCTTAATGAACATTTAAAAGACATCAGATTGAATGTAAAAACAACAGTTAGAGTAGGTGTGGGCATTCTTACCAAAATTTCATATCACAATCTTTTAAGAAACAATCACGATACATGATCATAATCGTGATCTTCCCAATTTTGAGATGCACTTGCACTATCAAGAAAATTAAGACTGGCAACGAACGATACATGTCTGATATACTAAGATATGAATTGATATTTAAATAAATAATCTGCAAATGAATTAAAAACATCTATAAATTAAACATCCTTAACATCCTTATTTTAGATTGTAACTTCTTGATTCTGTAACTTCTTGATTCTGTAATTATATGCTATTACAGTATTTTTCACATATAAAGAAATTGTTTGAAAAAAATATGAATAAAAAGATAATGCAATCAACCTGGCACTCAGTAAGTTTGTGCGCACTAGGAACCACATTTTTTTTTTTTTCAAATAAAGACAACGTGACACTCATTTTACATTTAGCACACAGTGTAAATGACATGAATATGGCAGAGGGCAACTGAATATAGCGCCAGCATAGTTTGAAATCAAAGGTTTAAAGTTTGTCGATCATGTGTCCCCAGTGAAGCTGAACTTATTCACACGGACTGACCGGGATTGAACGTCTGTGTACACTTCAGAATATCTGACAGCTGGATTCGACAAAGTCTGCAAGGATTGTGAAATTAAATGTTTTTTTTTTAATATTCAAAGATTTGTTTAAATTATATAAATGCGTATATTTGCTGAATATGAGAAACTATTAATAGTGTTTGCCTGTTTGTTACTAATAATATAAAAGCAAAAACTATAATACTTCTTCTTATACAGTTTAATTTCTTTGTTCTATCCAACAACAGGTTATATCCAGTAACGTATTAAACTGTTAAACAGAGAGCATAAACTAATGAAGACGAAGAATAGGAGCGCTGTGTGCTCAGGGCCGCCCGTAAAATTAAAAGTCAGCTTCACTGGGGACACATGATCGTCAATATATATATATACTGTATATATATATATATATATATATATATATAGTTTTTTTTACCTGTGACAACATTGTAAAGATGTTCCTTTCCCGCCCTTCATATTGAAACTGGCCATTACCTCCTTTGTCATCAACCTGTGGATACAAAAGGAAGAGAATTGAAATGTCCAAATAATTAATTATATACAACACATTATATAACGATTGTTATAGTTTAGTAAGTTTGTCATATCTAGATGTCACACTGGTTCCACTGTTGGCCTGGTGTTGATTCCAAAGGTCAGGAAGGATTTAAACATATAGAAAAATCTAAATATTTAATATCACATTTGGATATTGCATATTGGAATGGTAAATTGAGTGTTTTAATTGAATCAGATGTACACAGTGTTCCTATTTTAACTGCACGGGTTTGTTAATTTTAGACTAGTCAGTTATAGGTATGTGACGGCGAGGATATTTTCCCACCGGCTAATCAACGTGTGGACAACACCAGCAATACCGGTATCACTGGCGGGGCTTTTAAAAAGCTAATTTAAAGGCAAATGTAAACGTATTTGGATGCCTTGTTGTTTCTTGCATTTCACCTGTATGTCTTGAATATAGCCTTTGAACGCATATTGCAGCCCCTTTTGCCTACTTTTATCGGACACTTTATTTGCTGCTTTATAAAAGTTTGATAACATTTCAGCAGGAAGAGCTGTTACAGCATAAGCCATGCAGAGTGCAGATGAAGTTTGACAGATGTAACAACAGTAACTTAGGGGGGCGGGGCTTAGCCAAAGGTGAATTGGTGCTAATTTGAAAACAAAACTAACATGTGCACGGCCACACATGTCAAAGGGAGTTCTGTACATTTCTGTTCTGCTCAGTCCGTGCACGTTGACACGTGTGGCCGTGCACATGTTAGTTTCATTTTTAAATTACACAACAACAAAACAGTGCAATGACAAATTCACTTAAATAGGTGCTTTTACATTTCGCTGTGACACATTATTCCGCAGTCACCTTGTCAGTCAGCTCCTCACTCTTGTGATGAAAGAAACTGACTCATGTTGCTGATCTGTGTGTCGACTCTTGTTCGGCTCAAGATTTACGCGCTCGCCGATGATCGCATGGATATCGATGGTGCTCACATGTTCGCAACGTGTGAGAGGAATTACGAGCCAAGCCGAGCACTTCCCGATAATTTTAAAAAATGTTTAAACAATTCGGGGAGTCTGCCTGTTTTTCACCAGTAGGGTTTATGCACACTTTTTTAAAAGGCAAATTTAAGGATTGTTAAGACCTGAAGAAATAAAAAAAATAAAAAAATACCTTACATTAGGGGTGCGCAATATTGACAAAAATATGTCTCGATATTTTAATGATTGTGTTTTTGTGCTGGTACCATGGCTGGTTTAGGCCTGTTGTTGACAGCTGATTCACGAAGATATTCATATTTTTCATATTCTATGCAGTGGTCAGTTCACAGCAGTGACAGAAATTAATATTAGATAAGATTTGTGCAGGACAGTCGTGCCGTGTACCGGCTGTTTTGACGTGATTATCAAGTTAACTGACTCCTGAAATGCAATATCTTACGACCTCCATTACGAGTGTCCGAACTTGCACCGTGTATGCCTGCCTCAACACCGACTATCGTAGCAAGCCTAGTCGCTTACTAAACCTCTGTTTAAATGACTTTAAAATTAGTCATCACACACATCTCTAATTAAACAGACAGACGGATGGATAGTCAACTTCATCAACTTGTCTGTGACAACATCCAGATAAAATAACACATGATTCTGCCAAGAACTGCTAATATAAAAACTTACTTCTCCATGATCCTTTTCCCATTGTCCTTTAAATGTATTTCTCCATCATTGGACAAGCTATTAATCTGAAATTAGAGGAACAGTATTTTAGTTTAAACACAAAAAAGGTTAACAGTGTATCCCCATGACGGTTGCAAGTCGCACGGGGATTGAAACACTGCACATTATAAAAATTGCATTATACAGTATATGACTGTATGTCCTTACCGGTATCTGCTTTTCCTCCAGGCAGTTGAGAGATTTATCAAGGACATTTCCTCAACTGTTGATGCCTGCCCTTATAAAACAAAAACATGAGATCATTATTTACAAAAACTCAAAAGAAAGGCAAACTTTAATTTCGGAGAACTGTGGTAACAATGCACATTGCACAGATAATGTATGCCATATGTAATGTATTGACTATTAACTAATTGCAATAGGCTATGTCATTTTGGTTTTGACTTCCACATTATTGTACTATGACATATTACTTAACAATTAGTAATATTTAAATAATGATACCCTTGCAAATCATAAGCTAATGATTAATTAAAGCCAACAACTGAAGTACATACATTGTGGTAATTTACACATTTATTTACACTGTTAATAAAATATATTATTCATGAATTAATACATTATGGCACATTTAATCAATTAATTAATATATTACTTAAAATATTAATATAGACGTTATTAGTTGCAGATGCAGTATAATTGTGTCATACATTGACTCGTGATTATCTGTGCATTAGTTAAGTAGTATGAATTAATGCTTAAGTGCACCCGTATTGTAAAGCGTTACCAGAACTTGTAAAAAATAAAATGGTTAAGCAGGAAATAAAATAAAATAAATCACATTCGGACCACATGACATTTTTTAAGGCTACTGCCAATTCATCTAGATAAATAAACATTTAATCATATCATTATTAAGCTTATTTCTTTGTATTTTAAAATTGGCTGTCGAAAATCCTTATAACTTACATTGACGTCCCACAAGCACATTTTACAACAGTGATCTAGAATCCACGACAAATAAGGACAAGTAACGTTATAGCCACTATGTAAAAAAATATATACTGTGTATATATTTTGCGTGTCATGTGAAGGGCTCTGTAAAATTAATATAAATTAATGCATTCACATGCTAGTCGTTTCCCGACTCCTCCAACAACAGCGGCCATACCCCCAGCGAACCGGACAGCCGGCGCACGTGCATTTCAGTCTGACAAATGTGCGCTGAGGGATCATTCCTATATCACTACTTGTACTAGTAGTTAGTTATTATATAAAAGTCACTTTTAACTACATCAACTAGGTAACTGCTTTGGTAGTTAAATAGTAGGCCAGGTAGAAATTCTCGCGCAGCCCAGTCCACATAAAATAAAATAAAACTAATAAACACCAATATTTATTTAAATTTTCGTTACCTCTGTTCACTCACCTTCCACAGCAGGTATATCCAGATGTTGAAAGTTGTGCAGGCCAGTGCCCGCGCAGACAGTATAATGGCTGCTGGAGTGGAGTGGAACGGGTGGGAGGTCTTCGTCTTTCCCACAAGAGGGTAGAGCGGAGGAAATTGATGCCTAACTGTGATTGGTTAGGAATTAATTTCAAATTGATGCCTAACTGTGATTGGTTAGGGATTCATTTAAAATTTCTTGGGTTACCTGCAACATTCTAAAAACTGTTGCACACTTCAATAGGCTAAATTGATTTTATTATTATTGTTATTCATATTATTATCATTATTAAAAATAACTACTGCGTTTGTCTGACAGCTGCACTGTTAAGCACAACTTGATAAAGAAATTGGGTGCAATGTATGTCTGTTTCTCATGGAATCCAAATGAAGGCCATATGTGTTATATACGCTATAACTAAAATTTCAGGTCCATGAGGTCCAACTCACCTGATAAGTAGCCCTAATTAAAAAGATAAAACTGTCAGGTTGTTGGACATATGCTATACAGATGATTACTCATACTGTTACCCTGTCACTGCCTGAATTCTGAATTCATTAGTCTCCAATAAACTGCTGTATTGTGACTTTGGAGATTTTGGAAACACTTTACAATAAGGTTCATTTATTAAACATTAGTTAATGTATTAACTAACATGAACTAACCATGAGCAATACATTTAAATCCAGTTGTTCATTGCTTGTTCATGTTAGTTCACAGTGCACTAACTAATGTTAACAAGATTTTAATAAAATATTAGTAAATGTTGAAATTAACAAATGCTGAAGAAGTATTTTTTATTCTTAGTTAATGTATGTAGTTACTAATGAACCTTATTGTAAAGTGTTACCGAGATTTTGATTACCCAAATGCACAACTTATTTGCTGTTCCATAATGTAGATCATCCAATTTTGAACCATAAAGTCTTTCCCTCTTGTGAGAATGTAAATCTTGCCGGGAATGTGCTTCTCCAAATTGAATAAAGTGTACTGTATACACCTGCAAACAACATAATTTTGAGCATCAACCCAGCTGATTTTTTTTGTAAATATGCAAAATAACACAGGGTGGTTCATGATTCATTATTGTAGACATAAGAATAAACCATTAATAAATCCCAAACCAATGTGTGTTGGGCACACCTTCAGTCTTTCAGTTGCATGCTTGCATGTAGTACTTCATTCATTTTTAGATCAGCACACTCCTGGTGAAGAGCTTGTTCTTCTGACAGGGAACACACTGGGTCAACTTGATCTATTACACTTGCATGAACAAGAAAATCTATGGATAATCCAAACTATCACCAATAAAGAGCAATGCTTACAGTAAGTTTGACGTTTAGGTCACAAAGACTTCAGTCTGAATTATTCATAAGTATGAAGTTAGTGTATTTTAGACATTGAATTTCTCTTACCCAAGACCACAACTGAAATCATACCAAATATGTCTAATGTTGATGTATCCTATTTAAGATGTATATGTACATTAGCATGCTGACATTTGTGTTTTGTTTAGTAGGCTAACCATGATGTGCAGTCAACAAAACAAAAACATCTAATAATGGAATGTTGTGTTGCCTAGATGTTAACATAGTGACATTGCTGGGTTTAGACCACCATACTGTACCTCATGACAATTAAGAAGTGAGATTGTGACCCAACAAAACATAGTATTTGACATCATTATGACGTTAGCTTGAAACGTTGGCTCAATGTTGGATTTTAGATACTTTACAACTCAACCTAAAAATAACAAAAGAACAACGTCTAATGATGTTAGAATTTAACGTTATCATAATGACGTTGAAGAGACGTGGATTTTTGGTCACTATACCTCATGACTAAATGTCAGTATTTGACAACAATATGATGTTGGTTTGAGACGTTGGCTCAACATTGGATTTTAGTTACTTTACAACACAACCTTAAAATAATAAAAGATCAACGTCTAATGATGTTAGAATTTGACATTGTGTGGATGTTATGACGTTAAGGAGATGTTAGGTTGTGGTCACCATACATAACGACTAAATGTCAATGTTTGACTTAAATATGACATTGTCTGGAGATGTTGGTTTGATATTGTATTTTGGTTAGTTAAATCACAACCTAAAACCAACAAAATATTAACGTCTAATGATGTTAGAATTGACGTTATATGGACGTTACCATAATGACATCAAGGTGGCGTTTGATTTTGGTCACCATACCTCACCACTAAATGTCAGTATTTGACGTCAATGTGATATTGGTTTGAAACATTGGCTCAACGTTGGATTTTAGTTACTTTACAACACAACCTAAAAATAACAAAAGATCAACGTCTAATGATGTTAGAATTTGACATTGTGTTGAAGTTATCATTATGACGTTAAGGAGATTTTTAAGATTTTTAAGGTCACCATACCTAACGATTAAATGTCAATGTTTGACGTAAATATGACATTGTCTCAAGATGTTGGCTTGA
Organism: Pimephales promelas; assembly: GCF_988280905.1. NCBI lineage: Eukaryota > Metazoa > Chordata > Actinopteri > Cypriniformes > Leuciscidae > Pimephales > Pimephales promelas. The sequence continues at coordinate 18,054,882 of NC_142778.1, forward strand.
CGTTGTATTTTGGTTAGTTAATACCACAACCTAAAACCAATAAAATAACAACATCTAATGTTTTCAGAATTTGACATTGTGCGGACATCAACATTATGACGTCAACATGATGTTGGGGTTTGGTCACCACACATCAAAAATAAATGTTTGTCATAGGACGTTGTGTTGAGACGTTGGCTTGATGTTGTATTTTGGTTAGTAAATACCACAACCTGAAACTAACAAAATAACAACGTCTAATGATGTTAGAATTTGACGTTGTGTGGACGATGCATTATCACGTTAAGAACATGTTGGGTTTTGGTCACCATACCTCACGACTAAATGTCAGTTTTTGACGTAAATATGACGTTCTCAGGAGACGTTGGCTTGACGTTGTATTTTGGTAAGTTAATACCACAACCTGAAACCAACAAAATATCAACGTCTAATGATGTTAAAATTTGACGTTGTGTGGACGATGCATTAAGAACATGTTGGGTTTTGGTCACCATACCTCACGACTAAATGTCAGTTTTTGACGTATGACGTTCTCAGGAGACGTTGGCATGACATTGTATTTTGGTTAGTTAATACCACAGCCTGAAACCAACAAAATATCAACGTCTAATGATGTTAAAATTTGACGTTGTGTGGACGATGCATTATCACGTTAAGAACATGTTGGGTTTTGGTCACCATACCTCACGACTAAATGTCAGTTTTTGACGTAAATATGACGTTCTCAGGAGACGTTGGCTTGACGTTGTATTTTGGTAAGTTAATACCACAACCTGAAACCAACAAAATATCAACGTCTAATGATGTTAGAATTTGACGTTGTGTGGACGATGCATTAAGAACATGTTGGGTTTTGGTCACCATACCTCACGACTAAATGTCAGTTTTTGACGTATGACGTTCTCAGGAGACGTTGGCATGACATTGTATTTTGGTTAGTTAATACCACAGCCTGAAACCAACAAAATATCAACGTCTAATGATGTTAAAATTTGACGTTGTGTGGACGTTACCATTATGACGTTAAGAACATGTTGGGTTTTGGTCACCATACCTCACGACTAAATGTCAGTTTTTGACGTAAATATGACGTTGTCAGGAGACGTTGGCTTGACGTTGTAGTTTGGTTAGTTAATACCACAACCTGAATCCAACAAAATATCAACGTCTAATGATGTTAGAATTTGACGTTGTGTGGACAATGCATTATCACGTTAAGAACATGTTGGGTTTTGGTCACCATACCTCACGACTAAATGTCAGTTTTTGACATAAATATGACTTTGTTAGGAGACGTTGGCATGACATTGTATTTTGGTTAGTTAATACCACAACCTGAAACCAACAAAATATCAACGTCTAATGATGTTAAAAATTTGACGTTGTGTGGACGTTACCATTATGACGTTAAGAACATGTTGGGTTTGGGTCACCATACGTCACGACTAAATGTCAGTTTTTGACGTAAATATGACGTTCTCAGGAGACGTTGGCTTGACGTTGTATTTTGGTAAGTTAATACCACAACCTGAAACCAACAAAATATCAACGTCTAATGATATTAGAATTTGACGTTGTGTGGACGATGCATTATCACGTTAAGAACATGTTGGGTTTTGGTCACCATACCTCACGACTAAATGTCAGTTTTTGACGTAAATATGACGTTCTCAGGAGATGTTGGCTTAACGTTGTATTTTGGTAAGTTAATACCACAACCTGAAACCAATAAAATATCAACGTCTAATGATGTTAAAATTTGACGTTGTTTGGACGTTACCATTATGACGTTAAGAACATGTTGGGTTTTGGTCACCATACCTCACGACTAAATGTCAGTTTTTGACGTAAATATGACGTTCTCAGGAGACGGCTTGACGTTGTATTTTGGTAAGTTAATACCACAACCTAAAACCAACAAAATATCAACGTCTAATGATGTTAAAATTTGACGTTGTGTGGACGTAACCATTATGACGTTAAGAACATGTTGGGTTTTGGTCACCATACCTCACGACTAAATGTCAGTTTTTGACGTAAATATGACGTTCTCAGGAGACGTTGGCTTGACGTTGTATTTTGGTAAGTTAATACCACAACCTGAAACCAACAAAATATCAACGTCTAATGATGTTAGAATTTGACGTTGTGTGGACGATGCATTAAGAACATGTTGGGTTTTGGTCACCATACCTCACGACTAAATGTCAGTTTTTGACGTAAATATGACGTTGTCAGGAGACGTTGGCATGACGTTGTATTTTGGTTAGTTAATACCACAACCTAAAACCAACAAAATATCAACGTCTAATGATGTTAAAATTTGACGTTGTGTGGACGTTACCATTATGACGTTAAGAACATGTTGGGTTTTGGTCACCATACGTCACGACTAAATGTCAGTTTTTGACGTAAATATGACGTTCTCAGGAGACGTTGGCTTGACGTTGTATTTTGGTAAGTTAATACCACAACCTGAAACCAACAAAATATCAACGTCTAATGATGTTAAAATTTGACGTTGTGTGGACGTTACCATTATGACGTTAAGAACATGTTGGGTTTTGGTCACCATACCTCACGACTAAATGTCAGTTTTTGACGTAAATATGACGTTGTCAGGAGACGTTGGCTTGACGTTGTATTTTGGTTAGTTAATACCACAACCTAAAACCAACAAAATATCAACGTCTAATGATGTTAAAATTTGACGTTGTGTGGACGTAACCATTATGACGTTAAGAACATGTTGGGTTTTGGTCACCATACCTCACGACTAAATGTCAGTTTTTGACGTAAATATGACGTTCTCAGGAGACGTTGGCTTGACGTTGTATTTTGGTAAGTTAATACCACAACCTGAAACCAACAAAATATCAACGTCTAATGATGTTAGAATTTGACGTTGTGTGGACGATGCATTAAGAACATGTTGGGTTTTGGTCACCATACCTCACGACTAAATGTCAGTTTTTGACGTAAATATGACGTTGTCAGGAGACGTTGGCATGACGTTGTATTTTGGTTAGTTAATACCACAACCTAAAACCAACAAAATATCAACGTCTAATGATGTTAAAATTTGACGTTGTGTGGACGTTACCATTATGACGTTAAGAACATGTTGGGTTTTGGTCACCATACCTCACGACTAAATGTCAGTTTTTGACGTAAATATGACGTTGTCAGGAGACGTTGGCATGACGTTGTATTTTGGTTAGTTAATACCAAAACCTAAAACCAACAAAATATCAACGTCTAATGATGTTAAAATTTGACGTTGTGTGGACGTTACCATTATGACGTTAAGAACATGTTGGGTTTTGGACACCATACCTCACGACTAAATGTCAGTTTTTGACGTGAATATGACGTTCTCAGGAGACGTTGGCTTGACGTTGTATTTTGGTAAGTTAATACCACAACCTGAAACCAACAAAATATCAACGTCTAATGATGTTAGAATTTGACGTTGTGTGGACGATGCATTATCACGTTAAGAACATGTTGGGTTTTGGTCACCATACCTCACGACTAAATGTCAGTTTTTGACGTAAATATGACGTTGTCAGGAGACGTTGGCATGACGTTGTATTTTGGTTAGTTAATACCACAACCTAAAACCAACAAAATATCAACATCTAATGATGTTGGAATTTGGACGTTGTGTGGACGTTACCATTATGACGTCAAAAAGACGTTGGATTTTGGTAACATAACAACACAACCTAAAAACAACAAAATAACAACGTCAGCTGACGTCATTATTTGACGTCAACTTAACATTGGCCATAGACGTTGAGTTGATGTTGGATTTTGGTCACCGACGTCGCAACCAAAATTAAACCAAATATCAACGTCATATGACGTTGTGTGCCTGCTGGGCAGAGAAGGGGGAATGAAAAATAAAATATATAAGTTTATCTCACCTGTTATTGATCCTGCGTGTCACTCTGTTCTCTTATCTTCTTCTAAACTTCTCCGCAGCCCTGTCTCAGTTCAGGATGGTCAGTGCAATTCCACCATCACTCAACCATAATCAAATGTCCAGCCCAGTCAGCCTTCTCTAATCGACTACATCCACTCATCTGGTTTGTCCATGTCTCTTTACAAGAAGGGTTTCTCATCTCATCCAGGTCTAGAACATCTGTGTAATGGTGGAACACACTCTCAGCCAGTCACTCAGAACAGCCTATTTAGCACTGACCATGTCACTTTATATTCAGACAAAATAAAGACATCCTGTATGCATTAGATTGTCTCTGCAAGCAGTTGTAGAAAATATTGTGAAGAAATTTGCAAAAGTGGCATCGCCGCCGGCTGGTGCCTTTAGGGTTATTCTGCACGATGTGCAAAAACTTAACCCCGTTTTTTAAGTATATATATATATATATATATATATATATGAAGAGTTCAGATGCAAAAGCCTCTAAGTGTCATTTGAAATTTTCTTCTAGAATGATCATTTTTATCAAGCTTGTATATTTAAGTTCAGTGATTTCACTTAAATGGCAATGAAGATTACCTATTAATTGTCATTTAAGTGAAATTACTAAACTTAAATATACAAGTTTGATCATCATTAAAGAAGAAAATTTCAAATGGCATTTAGAGGCTTTTGCATCTGAACTCTTCATATATAGAGAGAGAGAGAGGGTTATTCTGCAAGACGTGCAAAAACTTAACCCCCGCTTTTACTGTCGAAGAGAAGCGCTTGCATCAGTGAGGGCTCTGCAAAATATATATACATACAAACACACACACACACACACATATAAAGACAGAGAATTTTACTTGCTTTACCTGATTAGAATACCTGATTTGTATGCCATCAAAGTACCGCGAGAGCGATACGAGAGAAGCCGGAGGACTCAGCCAGCGCAGCTTCTCAAGAGCGGCTGCACGAGCTCTGATGATGTCACAGCTGTTCCACGATTCGCCGGATTCACCGCATGACAACGGTCACGTGCGTTTCGTGTTTATTCTCACACCTTTAGTTCCACTAAAGCTCACAAATCAGTATTTTATAACAGTAAACACTCTTTTCATGTAGTCGCAATGTTATATTGTGTCATGTTTATCAAAATAAAACTGATTAAAAAACGTTGACTCCACTTCATTGATTATAGGCTTATTTTGAACTTTATTCTAGTTCAAACAGATGCTGTATGAAGCAGTAAAGTATTGAATGAAAATGAGTCTGAAATATCTGTTTATTTCGCAAATGTTGCATTTATTTCACTTCAGCTGTGGTATAACCATGCAAACACCACGTGAGCCGTCACTACGGGAACCAGAAATTGTCCGACTTCACGTCTCCGTTTGCAGCTCCTCCCCGCCTGCACGCGGCTGTTGTCGCCGATCGGTTGCATCCAGCCGCAGGCGATGTCGAACACACCTTCAATCTTCGAACTGCATGGAATGAATCATTTCAGACTCTTTGAGAAGTGAAATTAAATGTGTATTATGAGAAAAGGAAAGTGCTTTTTTGACCTCGGATTCACATAAACTTGTTGTAGGAGACCCCCAAAACAACGTCAGGAACCTTTAAAATAGCAAAATAAGGGCACTTTAAAGCAAGATACATTTACTTGAGACGTACAGGTATAATGATTTAAGATATTACCAGTCAGTAAGTCTTGCTTTTTTGGGGGAAAAAAGCCTCAAAATTAAGTGAATTTTTGTTTAAAACAAGAAAAAATATCTGTCTGTGAGAAAAAAACACACAATATTACAGCATTCAAAAGATGTTCTGCAATGTCCCACTTGAAATCCAGTGCTTTAAAAATTATATTTATTCTTTATCGTACTGGAAAATACTTTCTCACCAAAATGAATTAGAGAATGAAAGATGGCAAAAGGCCATAAAGTGTGTGTGGAGAACATGATTAGTATTCCACGGCGAGGTTTCATCCTGCCGAATGTCAGCAGCACCTGGTCACGCCTCAGAGAGCAGGGCCATAGCATGATGGGATTGATACGGGCCTCCCTGGAGGTAGAGGAACAGTGTCAGAGAGGAGTGTGCCTAACAAGAATCTGCTCTGCTCCTTTCCCTCTGCCAGCGATATGCCCTCCTGGGCTTTTTCCGCACTGAAAGCAGCTCCCAGAGCGGAGACTGCCAGGAATGGCAGCACGCCAACATCTCGGACTCAAAAATCCAAACCTGGGCTTTCCCACAGGGAGAAGACAATGTTTTAATGCGCAGGAAACATCCTTTTACCAGTCAAAAACTTCTGACAGTCTGAGCTGTTTTACCATGACAGACTCCTGAATTTATCTGTGCTGTTCCTTGAAAATCTCGTTTTGGAAGAAAAGCACTCCTAAATGTCTCATGTTAACTGGTTTAAATCTGCCTTAAGTTTTTAGTCGGTTTCAACACTACTTGCATTTGCAGCATGTGAAAGCTGCAGCAGCGTATTGGCGTTTCTGCTTCAAAACCATGATGCTATTCAGTATTCACTTCATGTAATGGGCATAAAATATTTTTAAGGAGCAGGAAGATGTGAACAAACAAGATGAAACTTAATTTACACAATTATCAAAAGTGGAATGAAATACTCAAAAGAAAAGTAATACATTCAACAAAATTATTCATCCAAACGAACTTCTTAATGCTGAGTGATAAATATAAGGAACACTTACATTTTATTTGTTAACATGAACTAATAATGAATGCGTAATAGGGGATTATCACGCTGATACGTAGGACTTCCGGATTCAGTGATCTTTGTGCACTGCCACTTCCGTTGAATTACGATCTCGCTGGCGAACTGATGACGGACTACACTAAGTTTATTTATAAGGCATCCCTGGTAAATTAGTCTGATTCACTAAAGTGCCGGCTGCAAACAAACTTGTTACCTTATTTTATTTTAAAGTTTTAATCCAGTTCTTCCTTATACTCAATTCAGTCGGGAATCCATGAAAACTTACATAGGGTTGGCGTTGTTGGTTAGATTTACAAAGTGGAACAGAGCAGTGACATATATAGCCTTCGTCTCAGCCATTGTTGAACTGCGTCGGAAGTGGACATGCACAAAGTTGACAAATCCCGCCCATGAAACCCGGAAGCGTGATAATCCCCTATGGTGGCTATTTCAGAGGGACGAGAGTGGGATCCAGATGCAGCAAACATTTATTCAAACAAGCATAATAAAAGTAAATCCAGGCAAAACTGATAAATGCAGACACGGGCAAGGAGGGCAAAAAAAACTGACAACAAGCACACACTTAATATCCATAGAAGGACACAAGAAAAAGAACATTAGAAACACTTGGGTATTTGTAAACTCAAGGGAAGATTGGCTAACAAGACACACCTGGGAACAATCTAATCAACAAGAAAAACTACAAGGGACTACAAAACATGGCACAGGACAGGAAATAACAAAAGCCCACACAAGACAAGGGGAACACAAGACAGGAATCATGACAGATTGACACAGCATTTATTAATCTTAATATTTATTTTAACTGTCTATCTGTTAAAATTAGATAATTAAATGTGAATGAACATGAAACAAAATGAACCGTTGCATTTTTAAAGAGCTATTTATTAAAATATATAATATAATGTAAATATTGTATATTAATTGAAAGTTCATGCAGCATGATCATAATGCATTAACTAATGTTAATAAATGCGACCTTATTGTAAAGTAAAGCTAGAAATATTAAAAAAACTATAGGTTGACTTTTAAAGGGATACTCCACCGTTTTTTCATATTAAACTATTTTATTCCCTTAAATAAGATGAGTTGATGCATACCTTTCTCGTGTCAGTGCGTGCACTCAATCGCTCTGGCGTGCGAGAAACTTTGATCGCTCTTAATTTAGCCCAGTTCATTCATTGGGGGCCAAGCAGAGAAGCAAGCAAACACCTTCAAGTTCCCTTTCAGTCACTCATGTTCGACGTGACGTCGACATGACAACGTTTGGGGACCACTTTAGGGAGCCCTATCAACTTCGAGTATTCTTTTCTGCTTTTTTCTGCAACTGCTTTTCTCACAGCATTGTCTGTGTGTGTCATTTCTGTGTGTGGGTCACCGTGAGGGCTTCCCCGCCGAGGCAATCTCCATGGGCCCCTCACGCCTCACAAGTGCTGTTGCCATCAGCACCCCTTATGCCGAGTTCAGACTGCATGATTTTAGCCACGATTTTGGCTCGCCGACAGGTTTTGAGAAATCGCCGACAAATGCCCGAAATCACAGGCAAATCGGCGCTCGTTCACGCGAGTGACAATCACGCAGTGTGAATGAACAAAGACGCGAACTGAGAGAATCACCGACGAGTCGCCGACGCCCGTGAGATATTTGGCATGCTAAATATCTGGACCTGTCGGCGATTCAAAATCCTGCTGTGTGAAAAGTGTTTTGACTGAAAACTACATCGGCGATCACCGGCAGCCAGTGAGAGAGCAAGATACAGAGCAGCAGGGAGTTCGGGGAGGAGTTATAGATCACATATCAACATGATATGGCATTGTTTCAACAAAAAAAGCTTCTTCTCGGTCTATTTGGACACAATAAATGGAAGAAAAATTAGTAGAAATTTGGCAGGAGCACTCGTGTCTGTTTCACCAGCTGTACCACAACCGGGTCGAAAAAAAAAGTCTCACGTGAGAACTCCGGTCTTGCACGTGTGGTGTCGCGCGTTGTTTCCTTGTCATATCTCACGCGTGTTTGTTGTGAAATGTAGTTTGCGTGCAGCGTGCTAGACAGAGTCTGTCGGCGATTTTTCTAAAGTCATGCAGTATGAAACCTTCTGTCGCCGATCCATCGTCCAGTGTGAACACAGCAGTGACTGAATGCTGGCCAAGATAGTCATGCAGTGTGAAAAGAGCAGCGACCTGACTACTTTGAAAATCGTGCAGTCTGAAAGAGCCATTAGTGGTCCTTCTCCGGAGGGGGGCGTGATTTTGCGAAGTCTGTAGCGGGAGAGAAAGGACGGAGCCGTGCGGTGAGTAAGTAGGTCAAGTGCAGATGATGAACACCTGTGTCTGATTGCAGTAATTGGCGTGGAGAGACCGCATATAACCGGCGGGAATAGAGAGCGAGAGAGAGAGTTGGACTGGGACTTCGCACTGCAACCGAGACTGAGAAGCAAGTGTTGGATTGCGTATTTTGTCGAATGCGCTACTCTGCGCCTCGTTTCTTTTTGTTTTTCTGAATAAACGCGAGTCCTAGTCACGCCGACCCTGTCTTCTTCCTTCCACACACACTGAACCTCTTCACACTGACCTTATCTGATTGGCTACTGTACAATATTTTCATTGTAGCCTAATAGAAAATGCATTTTGGCACATAATTTGGTTCAACCACCTGCCACCCGCCTGAATTTAATTTAAAATAATTTTTAAATCACGTAATCCACCCAATCCGCGGTTTATCCACAGATTCTGCGGCTGTAACCGCCAACCGTGCATCTCTACCCGGTACCTTTCTTTCCGGAGGCGCCGTATAGTCCCCTTGCCACCCTCGACGGTGGAGCAGCTAAGGGGTATGTGGCGATCCCCCCAGTGGAACGGGCTGTCGCGATGCAGTTGTGCCCGGTGTCCGCTTCCTCCTGGTGGGGTGACCCATACCTCCCATCCAAGGCCTGTAAGTTCTCTAGCGGTGAGGGCTTACAAGGCCTGTGGACAGGCTGCTTCCAACCCTTATGCCATGGCGCTCCTGCAGGTCCACCAGGCCCAGGCGCTCATGGACATGAACGAGGCTGGTCCCGACCCAGAGCTCCTCCGGGAGCTCCGTGTGTCAACAGTTCTCGGCCGCCCAGAAGCAGACGGAGGCCATTCGACACATCCTGTCCCGGCACTTGGATCAGCGTTCGTAGATCGACTGGTAGAGACTATTTTTCAAAGATGGCTTCTTCCTGTATTCGTGAAGTTGATTGTGTGTATAAAATATCTTCTTATTAAACTGTTTGGACATTGACAAAGTTCTCAATGCTTCGGTTTGAATGTAGGGACCCTTATTATGCTAATGTGTTACTGTGGGGCTATTTTGAGCCTTGTTAGTGGTAATAACAAGCGATTTTTATTTGTCATTACTCTATGCCCTATATACTAACATTATACTAGCGTTATAGGCTAAACTGTTTTTAGAGATAAAACTATTTACATCCGGCAATCATGAAAACAAATCTCAGATAACGGTTGACTAGGTAACAATGTGTAATTAGACCAAAGGTTCATTTTGCGCCGGAGTTCTCCTTTAAATGAACTGGGCTAAGTTAAATGCAATCAAAGTTTCTCGTGTGCCAGAGCAATTGAGTGCATGCATTGAGATGAGAGAGGTATGTATCAAGTCGTCTTAGTTAAGGGAATAACATAGTTTATTATGAAAAAAATGGTGGAGTATCCCTTTAAATAATCCATAATAATCACACACGTCTTTGGGACGAGGCCTGCGATGCCAAACAATATAGTAACATGACTCTGTGGTGCTTTGAAGTGAGATCAGCAAGAGAAACACAGACAATCATTGCTATTCCAATCACGGAGTTGAAGTTTACTGAGTCTCACGATATCAAAGCACCAGAGATTTACATTGTTCTTCAGTGAAGGTCTTTCAGTGAAAGCACCTTCTTTTAAAAACTAAACAACAACTAGATTTCCTGCACAAAACTGAAACACACACAAAAAAATTTTTTTGCAAACAAAACTTAAAATTGAATATAAAATATAAATACTTAGTATAAAAATTCATTGCTAAAAATTAAAATTTCCATTGAAAATGGTTGGTACATCAAGTAAAATGTTGTTGAGCTCAGATTAGTGACCATCTATGACATCGACATGAAACACTAAGCACTGACGTGCATGTCATGTATTTAATTTATAATAAGATTTAAAAAAAAAATACAGATCTCTTGGGAATCATGTGGTAGATTAAAGAAAGACACGCTGCTATTAACAATGGCATCAATAAACAACTTGCATCTCTCTTGGGTAAACTTAAAGACTTCAAAAGGTTATCCAAATATACATCATTAATATCGTGTCAATCACTGAGGCCGACAGTCTATGATTTTCATAAAAATAGGGGGTTGAAGATCTTGTATAATATATACAGTGATGCAGCTCTCTCTACAATCCACTTCCTCCATCAACATCATCCTTCATCTTTCTCTTCCTTTCTGTTTAATAGTGTTCATTTGATGATGACCCATTAGTGTGTTTGTGTGTTATATGTTTGACAGTGGAAACCTAGGATGAATATGGTGGAAGAAGAGGCCTAAAACACAGGGATGCAGTATAAGAAAAGAAAATTGGTCATGTGACTCATAAGAAACAATAATATTCATGCACATGCCGTTGTAACGGAGGCCAGCTAGTAGTTGCTGTGCGAGTAAACCTCACTTCCCGATCTCAATAGGCGCTCTAGCGACAGACGCTAGAGGCTGCAGTCTTTAGCCTCCTTGTTAGCGCGCCTGACTCTCCTGCCGGAGACTCGGGTTCGAGGCCCGCTCGAAGCGGGTCGAGTTGGACCCTGGTGTGAGAGGTTACATTGGTGCCGTGACCCGGATGAGAGTGAGGTTTAGGGGGGTGAGTGTAACGGAGGCCAGCTAGTAGTTGCTGTGCGAGTAAACCTCACTTCCCAATCTCAATAGGCGCTCTAGTGACAGATGCTAGAGGCTGCAGTCTTTAGCCTCCTTGTTAGCGCGCCTGACTCTCATGCCGGAGACCCGGGTTCGAGGCCTGCTCGGAGCGGGTTGAGTGGGACCCGGGTGTGAGGGGTTAAGGCCATTGCACACCGAGTCCGAAATTCGCATCCGAAATTTTCGCACGTTAAAAAAAAAATTCGACCTCACGTTATGTCAGTCACGCTTGCACACCGCCTCCGGAACTTTCGTCAGTCATAAAATTAATCGGATCGGGTTCGATTTTCTGCGTTTTTCGCATCCAGAGCCAGCATTTTGAGAGGTCTTTTGACAATTCAGGGCCGGGGGGAGCTCGTCCTCAAATCATTGCACATATGCGCCGTGCTTTCAGTTTCGGCTTTCAATTCGATCAAGTTATGTTCTCTTCTCTATATTGGATTATGAAATTAATAAACCTCCCCTTTCAATCGGATTGAAATTTAGGATCCAATAAGGTGTGATTGAGCAGCCTATTCGATAACTAATGTATTATTTGGGCACAACACACAATAACAGCTGTTCTGTCTGCCCAGCACTTCCAACGGGCCGCGCGCGGGTGTGTGTTTGTCCGTGTGTGTGTGTCCATACCTGGTCCATTTCAGACACACTGCCAGTCTCCGTTCAGAATCGATTGGTTCACGGAAATTGGTGGTCTTGTTTTTAATATGTGGCTCCAGAATCGCTAGCAAAGCATCGAACTGTCCCACTGACATTCTGAGGTAAATTTTGAATCGCTCAGGATAAATTCGCAACTCCTTGATAAGGAACTCTCCTTCCTCTCGGCGCAATTTCAGGATTGGATGGACGTAATATTTTCTCTTTCTTCCCTTTTCAATAAGAGAGAGGGCAAAAATCATCCTCACTGCTTGACGAATCCATTTGGTATTTTTGCGTTTTTTCCCGCAAAGGTTTAAGAAATACGCAACGGACTCGGTGTGCAAGGTTTCTATGCGTGACGAATTTTTAAGCTGACGAACACGAAAATACGCATACGAATATTTCGTGCTCGGTGTGCAATGGCCTTTACACCGTGAATATCAACTTCAATGCCAAACCTTGATTTATCATTTAGTATGACTTGTGAATAAGGCACACAAGGCAATTTCTTTTTTCACCAAATCTTTTTTATGGTGTTTTTTGGAGCTTGATTGCACATGGTTACTGTATCACTCTCAGAAAAAAAGTTCTACATAAATCCATAGGATTCTTGACTTTTAAAGAACCTTAATGCCAAAAAGGTTCTATATAAGGAGAAATGTATTAACGATTGCATAATACTTACAGTAAATGAATAATGGGTTACATCTAATTAAAAATGGGTTTTCTAATTAAAAAGTATGTTTATGTTTATGGATGACCAAACCTGCAGAAATTAAAAATAAACATAAATATACATTCGGAAAAAATCCATGTTGAAATTATTAAATATAAAAATAAATGAAAAAATAAACATAAATAAAAGCTAAAATGAATACAAATGATAAATAATAAGGGAAAATAAGGTAAAGTACAAAAATAAATTCAGGATCACATTTTATACAGGATCACTAAATCCATAAAATGATCCCAGGTTGGGAACACCTAAAAGGTTTTTGTATATGAAGCGCCTGAAAGGAACCCTTTAAGGTTCTATATAAAAGTCTGCTAATCGCCTAATGCAACAGCATAAAGGAGTGTATATGATGACTATTTTCATTTCTTGGTAAAAAAAAAAAAATAAAAATGTTACTGTAAACCACATCAACTATTCCAAACCTGTTTTATCAGTTCCCCAAAATGATCAAGTTGGAAGAATTAATCTTTCAGCCAAAGACAGATGGCTAGAAATCCAAAGCCCCAGAACATGTCTAAATGAAAAGCATGCCATATCCTCAGCTCGAGTGAGTCTTAAAGATAAAAGCTTCAGATGGCTCAGGCTGAACGAACACGCTGCAACCAAGGCCTTGGACCCTTCAGACCAGATCATGTTCCACTGGGGGTTTTATGCTGTGTTTTTATTGGAACTATGAATATGATTTTGTTATGGTCCAAGAACACATCACAACTTTAATTGCTTTAGATTCTGGGGGCTTCTTTAGGTTTTGCTGGACAGAGGGCCGAGGATGGAGTTTATTATCTGCTTTAAATGGCTGGAAGACTTTATTGTCTAGAAACACAGCATGCAGATCCAAACTGCCTCAAAGGATATAAAGCTGCACTGCATGCAGATATTTTAATTGAGGTTTTGGTCAATTAGTAAAAAAACATATATAACATTGGGTCATCTGGACTTCACTTCAAACCATTTGCTCATTTTTTATCATCATCTTGCATCTCGTGAGAAATTACAGAAGACAACTGTGATAAGTATTTACTAGCTTTAAAGCATGTGCACCCGTATATCACTCACAGGTACTGTATTACGACTCAAACAGCATCATTTTTACAGTACAAACAAACTCATGCACTCAATTACACTCATAAGATTCAAACTCAATACTCATCCATACAATATGCATAGGCCTAAGAATTTGTGAGGCCTGCTGATTGATATTGTTATCAGATTACGACTCAAACAGCATCATTCTTACATTACATTGCAAGCGCAAGAATTCACATGCAATGTTCTAACCTACAGCGACCAGAAAGGAAACGTCTCGGTTAAGGCGGGCATACACTGTGCGATGTCTGTGCGATTTCAGCAAGGTACCTACTCACACTGAACGAGTAAATCGCATGCGATGCAAAGCCAAAGTTCAGGATTTATGTGCTCACACTGTACGGTCCGATCGTCGAGCTGCGACTTCACTGCTCACACTATACGTGTAATATCTGCGATAACCCCCTGGATTGCGCCTATTTACGTGTATGTACCCAGGGATATTGTCAAAACAAGCATCTGCTAGTATCAAAATGATTTAGCATTTTCAATGTATACATTTAATTATTATTGGTATTATTGTATTATCATTATTAGGGGAGGCCTATAGGCTAATTTTACTATTAAATTGATCCGCTATTATAATTAATTTGCCACGCAATATTTTCACAGCACAACGTGCTGTGAGGATAATAAAATATTACATAATCTTACTCCTCATTAAAAATGGTCTAAAACATTTAGGTCGATTACAATGAATTATAGGCATATAAAATAACTATTAACAGTCTATAATATGTCCGAACATTGACATAATTAATCATCAATGAAAATTAAAAACAGGTTTATTTCAAAAACATTGTTTGACAAACTAATAAAAGAGGCGTTACATCGCAGGTGGCTTGGAAGACAGTGGGAAATATTATCCATTTTGCAGCACGAACGGAGGTAAGCAACAGTAATTTGTAGCTAGTTTGAACTACAGAACTTAAAGATCTCCCTCTTTTCGTTTTTATTTTAATTTTATTTTTGCTGCAGATGAAATGGTTAAACTTCTGTTTTCGCGCAGGTGCAGTGAGGGAAAAAACACTGAGTTTAGGGCAATCGGTTCGTAGCTTTGCTTCTGTCACAGCCCTTCGTCTGCACCATCCTGTCTGCGTCTCCAGCACTACACTTCCCATGATCCTCTTGTCTGCACACCTGAACTCACTCCCTCATCAGCCTCCCGTTCAGCGTCCTGTTCATCTGTTTCACCTGTCTTCACCTCATTATGTTTGATTCTTCTGTGTATTTAGTTCCCTCTGTTTTAGTCAGTCTTTGTCGGTCGATGTTGAATGTTACCCTGCGTGTTCCTGAAACCTGTCTTCCGTCTTGTATTTGGAATAAATATTATTGTTATTTGAATCCTGACTCCTCGTCCTCTTCAGCCTGCACCCACGCCCGTGACAGATCGACCGACCATCAAAAAAGGGAAAAAATATGGACCCTTTCGTAGGGGTCCAATTGCTCTGTTTAGAGCAAACGGACCGGTCTCTGGAGGATCACCTCATGGACTTCCTCTCCCTTGTTCCAGCCACAACCTTCCCGGACGACAGCCTCTGCAGCTTCCTATATGCTGGCCTAAACACCGCCACCAGAGAGCAGTTGTCCGGGAACGGTCCCCAGGGGAGCCTTGCGGCGTATGTTGAGTGGGTGCTGGTGTCCTGCGGATCACCTTTCACCATCGATGACGGCACCAGCCCCACTCCAACGCCCGATCTCTCTTCTTCGCTGGTCCCGTCCAGCCCCGTCCAGCCTGCGCCAGAGACCGTCCAGCCTGCGTCAGAGACCGTCCAGCCAGAGCCCGAGACCGTCCAGCCAGAGCCCGAGACCGTCCAGCCAGAGCCCGAGACCGTCCAGCCTGAGCCCGAGACCGTCCAGCCTGAGCCCGAGACCGTCCAGCCTGAGCCCGAGACCGTCCAGCCTGAGCCCGAGACCGTCCAGCCTGAGCCCGAGACCGTCCAGCCTGAGCCCGAGACCGTCCAGCCAGAGCCCGAGACCGTCCAGCCAGAGCCCGAGACCGTCCAGCCAGAGCCCGAGACCGTCCAGCCAGAGCCCGAGACCGTCCAGCCAGAGCCCGAGACCGTGATCCCACCCAGCCTCCCTCTCCCACCTCCTCCTATCCATCATGTTTTCACCGTCTCTCCACCACTGCTTGGCAGCCCCACTGCTTCCCCGGAGTGCTTCGAGGAGGTAGAATCGTCGTGGGTCTGCCGGCCACCAACTCCATCTGGGTCAGGGGATCCCCGGTCTCCTCCTCGAACCTCCTCGACCTGGTCTCTGCCGCAGCCCTCTGGTCCATTACCTCCACCATGGCTCTTACCTCCCTCACCTCCGCCGTGGCCCTTCAGCCCACCAGCTCCTCCAGGCTTCCTCGTCCCCCCGGTTTCCCCTTGGTCCTTCATCGACCCGCCCTCACCCTGGGACTACCCTCCTCTTGCTTCGCCTCGTCGCTGCGTCCTTCTGGTTCAGTTGGGCTCTTCTCTCCCTCCGGGTCCACCTTGGTCCTCGGTCGCTCTGGCTGCGCCGCGGTCTTCAGGATCCTCGTCTCGGCCTCAGTCGCCGGAGCCGTTGGTGTCGCCATGTCCCGCCAGCCCGTCTACATCGCCCGGTCTCGCTGGCTCGATGGCCTCACCCGGGTCTCCTCGATCACCTGCTCCGCCTCCATCAGTCGGCTCCCTGGAGTCGTCAGTCCTGCCCCCTCCATGGCTCCTCCCTCCGTCATCTCCGCCGTGGCCGCCGGAAGGCTCTTCACCGCCGTGGCCGTCTGAAGGGTCTGCTCCGCCCTGGCCACGCCTTCAGCCTGCTCCGTCTCGCCCTCAGCCTGCTCCGCCCTGGTCTCACCCTCAGCCTGCTCCGTCCTGGTCTCGCCCTCAGCCTGATCCGCCCTGGTCTCGCCCTCAGCCTGCTCCGCCCTGGTCTCGCCCTCAGCCTGCTCCGCCCTGGTCTCGCCCTCAGCCTGCTCCGCCCTGGTCTCGCCCTCAGCCTGCTCCGCCCTGGTCTCGCCCTCAGCCTGCTCCGCCCGGGTCTCGCCCTCAGCCTGCTCCGCCCTGGCCACGCCCTCAGCCTGCTCTGCCCTGGCCACACCCTCAGCCTGCTCCGCCCTGGCCACGCCCCGCCCAGCCCCCAGTTCGTCCCCCCTCCTTCCTCTGTTATGCGGCGTGAGGTCACGCCTCCCGGGAGGGGGGAGTTCTGTCACAGCCCTTCGTCTGCACCATCCTGTCTGCGTCTCCAGCACTACACTTTCCATGATCCTCTTGTCTGCACACCTGAACTCACTCCCTCATCAGCCTCCCGTTCAGCGTCCTGTTCATCTGTTTCACCTGTCTTCACCTCATTATGTTTGATTCTTCTGTGTATTTAGTTCCCTCTGTTTTAGTCAGTCTTTGTCGGTCGATGTTGAATGTTACCCTGCGTGTTCCTGAAACCTGTCTTCCGTCTTGTATTTGGAATAAATATTATTGTTATTTGAATCCTGACTCCTCGTCCTCTTCAGCCTGCACCCACCCCCGTGACAGCTTCAACTGTGCGATATAGTCACGAGGAGCGGCCAAAATTTCTGACATGCCAGAAATTCATCCGACCATCCGATTGTCGATCGTGAGAGGCTAATCGCCTCTCGTTTCTCCCTGTACACTGCACGAACATTGCACGACAAACGACGCACGACAAAGCTGAAAATCGGTCCGACAGGAAAAAGAGTCGCACGAGTCAGAATTCGGCTCAAAATCGGATGAAAATCGCACAGTGTATGCCTGCCTTTACTAGTGTAGTCCTTGTTCCCAGATGGAGGTTTGCGCAGTTTTGTAAAAAAAAATATCCATAGTTATAACTTTATAAGCCATAATCGCAGGCTTCCAGTAACGGTTGTACACAAGTTGAGTTCTGGCTGTAGTATAAGTGTCAGAGGTAGTAGATTAAGTAGATTAAGTGAAGGCTTATGCTACTGCGAATCTGCATCACGTTATTAACACCTTAGCTGTCTATTTAACACAATAGCATCTGACTGGCAACAATAGCAACTGACTGGCTACTAATGTTATACTCAAACAGCGTTGGCATTAGTTTACGTTGTTGATCAAATCGAAAATAATGTCATAAAGCATATATACAAGAAAAATACGTTTAAAACATTAGTACTTATACAAAATTCAGGTCCATAATGTTTGTACGCGTTTGTCGTAGACACAAAATAGCATAACCAGTAGCCTAGTGGCTATAAAGCCATCGCTGGCATTTGAAAAAAACACAAGGCTACATCTGGAATTATACATGCTAATACATTTTAAATGATTAAGTCTTAGCCTACTTACAGGTTGTGGCCCAACAACTGCTGCCTCTGGTTTTAAAGTTGGAACCGCTTCATGTTTTAGTAACAGTTTCTTGTTGAATCCGACATTGAATTTGTGGAGATTCTGGAAGCTGTCTTCTGTAAAATGCGCAGCACAGAGAGCTAAATTACGATCGTCATTTTCAGGAACATAATCAAACATAAATTGTATCCATTGTTCACGAAGTACAGCGTCCTTGGGAAGCTCGAACACAGATGACCTGACAGCTGGTGAACAAAACACACTCGACGAGCCGCAGAAATATGCGCATGCCCTTTTCTGTATTTTCCAGAGGGAGGGGTTGATACAAATGTGTGGGTTAGTGACGTCTAAAACCCGACTGTAGTCCCAATCGAGTCGTTTTTGTAGGCAATATACTTCCTGATTATTAAAAGACGATATCTCTGCTTACACTGAACTTTCAGTGCTGCAACTTTGCAGATACTGTTCATGCACCAACAGCAACATTACACACTATTTAAAATGAAAAACTTAAATCGCAATCAACCCCCCCCCCCCCTTTAAACAATGCCCAATTGGCACTAAGAGGCCTAAAGTAAGTGTGCCAAGAAAACATCCCCCACTCAATTACAGTTCCACCACCAGCCTGCACAGTGATAACAAGGCATGATGGATCCATGTTCTCATTCTGTTCACTGAAATTCTGGCTCTACCATCTGAATGTCTCAACAGAAATCGAGACTCATCAGACCAGACAACATTTTTGCAGTCATCAACTGTCCAATTTTGGTAAGCTCTTGCAAATTGTAGCCTCTTTTTCCTGTTTGTAGTGGAAATAAGTGGTACTCAGTGGGGTTTTCTGATGTTATAGCCCATCCGCCTCAAGGTCGTGTGTTGTGGCTTCACAAATGCTTTGCTGCAATACCTCGGTTGTAACAAGTGCTTATTTCAGTCAAAGTTGCTCTTCTATCAGCTTGAATTCAGCCCATTCTCCTCTGACCTCTAGGATTAACAAGGCCTCTAGCATTAACAGTCTCTGTTTCACTCCATTCTTTGTAAACCCTAGAAATGGTTGTGAGTGAAAATGAGCAGATTGTGAAATACTCAGACCGGCCTGTCTGGCACCAACAACCATGTCACACTCAAAGTTGCTTAAATCACCCTTCTTTCCCATTCTGACATTCCGTTTGGAGTTGGACCACACACCTAAATACATTGAAGCAACTGCCATGGGATTGACTGATTAGATAATTGCATTAATGAGAAATTGAACAGGTGCTCCTAATAATCATTAGGTGCATGTATATTTGTAGTAGTGGTAATCATAAACATCATATAGATAGATGCCCTATCGACCGCTACTGCCTATTGGCTCGGACAAGCCGTGGGGCCGCCATCTTAAACCGCTCATCCGCTGTACTCAGTGTAATCTGTTTGGCAGGTGATATGAGCTGTCAGCGCATTTAATTAATCATATCTCACTGAATACCAAACTAATTCATACATGTAGCTATGATAAGGTCATACATGTAGCTATGATACAGGACAAATGGAATATTTTATTCACAAAATACAAACAATAGTACGGTAATGTTAAATCTTACTTGTGAAAAGTAATTCCCGAGCCATAGTCCACCGATTTGAGCAGGAATATGCTGCACAGTGCTCTGGCATCTACTGCTGCTATGCAACACAATAGGAATACGACCGGTTCAAGATGGCGGCTGGATTTCTCAGTGCCCAGCGGCCAATAGGGCATCTAGTCTCTATATAACATCTATGGTGTTAATGACCTCTGACTAGAGATAGTGTTACTTTAATTCAAGTGTATACAGATCTATGGGGACTAAACAAAATACTTTTAGATAGAGCAAGCATGAAGGCGGCCTTCTAAACAGTATAGTAAATTACCTCTGTCTAGTGACTAAGACTGATGAGTTTGTGATCATGAGACAAGCATTAAACGGCCTGCGTGAGGCTCTCTGTCATAGATTCTTAATGAATGAGTAAAATATAAAGAGTTGAATAGAATAATCAAATGTCTATATAAAGTATCATATAAATAACCAATAACCAATTGGCATCCCAACCTAAATTCGAGGTCGCGGTAAAATGGAGTCAGTTAAAAGTAAATTGGAATTAAACTTTGGCACACACTGAAAAAACAGAATGCGCAGGAATCCTTCACTCATCGGAAACTTGTTGGGCCGATTGGGCAGGCCTTAGACTGCTGTACAGCCCAAATAAACTTTGTTGTTTCCTGTTATCATTCTAAAGCTTATTTGAAACAGTCTGTATTGTAAAAAGCGCTATCTAATACAGGTGACTTGACTTGACTTGATCTTTTTGTTTGCTTTATCTCTACTATCCAGATCTGTTAGTTGGAAAGTTGGACTGTAAAAGCATTTACATGACATTTAATTGAAATCAAAATGTCTGTGATATTAAACCAAATGTCACCAAATTCCACCAAATTCAGGTAGCTATACAAAAGAGAAAAATAGAAAGCAAAGATTTCTGATTATCATGGTGTCAAAACAAATATTTGCCACTTATACAGATTAAAACAAGCCTGACACGAATTGAAATGCATTTATAGGTAAAAAGCAAGCTTTCATAAATTCATATATTAGCAAAGAGGATGTTTGAGGTCTAACATAGTACTCGAATGCTGTGAACCAACACACATAAGGCATGGTCATACTGCCAAAGCTCTTGAGACTCAGTTCACTCTATAATGAGGCGTCAAGCTCCAGCAGCACTAATGCGAAGCCCCCAGGTAATAACTGTACACTGTTCCACATCTCTTCTCTTCTTTTGCACCTCGAGAGCCAAGCAGAGATGAAACGCTGTTCTATATAATGAATGTGTGTGTGTGTGTGTGTGTATACGAGCAGCAACTGGCCAGTTATGTGTGTTACCGCAGTTTCTCGTGGCTTGTGTTGCGGTGAGTTTCCTGCCATGGCGTCACACCAATCCGTGTAATTAATCAACACTGGATCACAGACACACAGTGCATGAAGACAGTAGAGATGGACCATCTGCCCTGGAGTATGTGTGAGTGCATGCGTGTTCCACTTACTGCAGTCTGTTAGTGTGTGTTACTCTGTTACAAAACCTGTGCTGTCGACATTAAGGTGTCTACTAAGGCAGCAAACTAATAGGAATATGTATTGTGAGAAGAGAGGTAATGATTTAGGATCTGATTCCAATTAAATGATTTAGTTTCCTCAACAATTCCATTACTCAATATTTCATTACTAGAAGATTAACTGGTCCTACCTGTGTACTTAAAAAATAAACAAAAACAACAACTTTTTGCTAACATGTTATGTACAGTGGGGGAAATAATTATTTGATCCCCTGCTGATTTTGGAAGTTCGCCTGTACCCTTTATAAGAGTACAGGGTGACTTCACCGTATTAAGGGGCTAATGGACAGGGCCATGTACCGTAAAATCTTGGACGAGAACCTCCTTCCTTCAGGCAGAACATTGAAAATGGGTCGTGGATGGGACTTCTAGCATGACAATGACCCAAAACATATCTCTAAGGCAACAAAGGAGTGGCTCAAGAAGAATAACATAAAGGTTTTGGAGTGGCCTAGCCAGTCTCCAGACTTTAATCCTAAAGAAAATCTGTGGAGGGAGCTGAAACTTTGAGTTTTCTTATGAGAGGTTCTCTCGTACTGTGTAATATCTTACGCTAGGAGAAAACCGGCTGCGTTCCCTCGTCTGTGTTTCCTGCCTGGGAGAGGATCATGCAGCACTCGTGCTTGCTGACGGCGGCTGCCGCAACTACAAGCTATTGCCTCTAGTGACTCTGAGGACTTGCCTGGCTTTCTTCTCCGAGTCCGCAACATCGCCCGCTGCAATGCCGCGCCGAAAAAAACAGGGTACTCAGTGTAGGGTTGCCACCTTCAGTGAGGCAAAATAAGGGACACCCATACACGAGATAAATAAATAATTAAATTAAATAAATAAAAAATGTGTCAAGGGTATGGAACTGGTTATTTCAACATGACGACTTGACAGCTCAACAATAAACCACGAGAAAACATGACATCAAGTATGTGAGCTTGCAACAAAAAACATTTTATATTATTATTTTATATTTTATTATTTTACTTTATTTACTCAAATTGATTTTGAATTTATTATGTAATTGTTTGTCTAATTTTTTTTTTTAAAAAATTGCACTTTTAAAACTTTCTTTTAATTGCCATAAAGTGTGTATTACAGATATGACCATAATTTAGTATGCATATATGATTAATATTTAATAATACCAATTATAATGTATTTATTAATCTGTTTAATAACATTAACAAATATAGTTACCTTTCTACCAAGCTCTGACAAATGTATGGAATATATATTAATATTATATATTTATTTTTCAAAGAAAAAAACAACAACAACAACAAAACAATAGGCCTATACCGCATGTTCTCTAGACTCGTCACTATGGAAAAAAAGACACTAAAATGCATTCTTGCGCAAATTGACTACTCTACTTCTTTTGAAATTGATTTTATTATAATTACTATTAGTATTATCTATAGGCTACTGTAAAATCCTCATTTATTTATTCAACTATGTGTGGGTCTATGTAAAATTATGTCCGTTGATATGACTATTCGTATTATTGGTAAGAAAATCTATTTATGTATTTATTTATGTATTCAGACATAGTAGCCTATTAAAGGATAAAATTCTCTAGGTTTGTTAAGCATAAGTTATTTTCTCCACAACATGTACATTTTTATTATTAAATATGTATTAAATATATCTCTCTCTTATTTCTTATTATAACTTATTTAGGCTACTCATTGCCACTGACACTTTCCAGCCAAGTATTGGTTTCCTCCCACTCTCGTCGGTACTTTTGCACACACTTTCGTTTCAGAGGTGGACGCATAGGCAAGACCCGCCCTCTTCTGACTCTGATTGGCCCTGAACCTGATGGTATATTAAACAAACCAATCAAACCAACAATGGCAGCGAGTATTACCCAATCAAGGGTAGAATAGGACGCGTCTTCACAGAATGCGGGTGGCATGATTTGCATGGGATCATGCATTCGGAAATACGGGACAAACCGCGTCCCGTATTGATTCAAAACGGGACGCGCTGTTTACTTCACAAATACGGGACGATTCCGTATTTTAAGGGACGGGTGGCAACCCTAACTCAGTGGGTCCTGAGCATCCTCAAACTCGAGAAAGCTCGCCAGTTCGCCCGCTAGCTTTGCCAGCTTCTCTCGGCTCGCTCACTGACGGTCAACGACGGCCGCCCGCCGCCGATTTTGTCATTGATGACGACGAGCCCGCTGGATCTGCAGGGGAGGCCAGGGCAAGCTCTCTGGACCTTCCCCCCACTGTTTCTGAGTCAGTTGGTAAGAGAGCCAGCATCGAGTCGGAACTGATGCATCTACTCTCACAGGCCGCGGTGAACTGCCGGATGGCATGCTAAGTTAGCACTACCTTCAAAGGCTTGTCGAACGTCATCAGCTATGCACACCCGCGCTTACAACGCTGCTGGGCAAGCTATGTCGGCTCTGCACTCTATGGCCATCCTGCAGATACTTCAGGCCGACCGCTATAGCTCCGTAGCAGACCACACCAAACAGCTGTCTGCTCGCAGCTCACAGCCACAGCCACCAACGCTGCACAGAGCCAACAGGCCCGGGATCAGAGGCCGCGCTCTTGCTCTACTGGCCGCCTCCACCGCTACCACCCCCCTCCGCGCGGGCCCCGGCCAAAGATCGAGATCAAGCCCGAGGCCCCGAAGTCGTCCTAGCCCTAGGAAAACGACGGTGTTCAAATCTCGCTGCGGCCAGATTTTCACCAAAGATTTTCACTCGTTCAGTTCCGAGAATTGTTTTTTTCAGAAGTAAAAAAACAAACTCATGGAATAATGGAAACATAGCGATAGAAAGTCTCTCAAGATAAACGAGGACAGGTCGAGAAATTTTAAACTGCCTTGTGTTTGTGTAAAAGTAATTCAGATTCCAGATTTAAAAATTATAAGGGAAATAGACAGACAGACAGACAGACAGACTCCTGGATGAGGAAAGTGCATCCATAGCAGGACAAATGAGGCCGGGTTTCCGATAGCTCCTCTCTGAGCCTGTGGGGAAAGAGATCAGAGATTTTCAGCGCTTTTAATCAATGTTTATACTTAGTTCCCGATCAATCAGTCGACCTTCAGTGTGTTTGTCAGACAGACTATCTTCCCCCCTAAGCCAGGTGGAAATAACCCACTCAACTCTTTACAATCCAGGTGACATTTTATTAAGAAGAAATTAACGCAGCATCACTGTGGTGATGTCTTTATCCCTGAGCACAAAAATGAGTTTCAAATGGCTTCCAAGCAACAAAACACACCCAACAACAAGTTACAGTTTGTCTCAGTTGCTTTGGTGCATTTCTCAAATCAGAAATTACATTTTCTAAACTCGAAAGGCATAATGGCAGAGTAAAGGAGCTACCAGTATGTACAGGTAAAATATCTATGTAAATACACTAACTACAGCAACATTTTTGTGATATTATCCAGTACAGTATGTAAGCATGACCTGTACACATTTATGGCAGAAGAACAAAAATACATGCAATAGGTAACTGTATCTTGTCCAAAATGAAAATAGATGTAATTCATGAAATTCATATTTTTGTTCTGGGATACAGCGTATAATGGAATTGGAGAAGAGTGAACCATCTCACAACTCCATACAGTATACAGTATATGTGGATGAGGCTGGCTTCAACCTGACCAAAAGCAGAAGGCGTGGTCGAAATGTCATCGGCCACAGAGCTTCTGTTGATTTGCCTGGCCAACGGGGAGGAAATATCTCTTTGTGTTTCTGTTTAGATCTTCAGTTTGTTTTCTTTCTCAGTCACGTCTTGTTTTCCCGCCATTTTTCAGTTACCATGTTAACCATTGATTAGCTCATCTGCATTAGCTCAAAAACCACGAACGACGTGTTAAGTGAGCTGAACTGTATGAAGCTCAGTGAACTTCTGAACTGTATGAATGGCGTTTGTGGTTTGACTAGTTAAGACTGTTTTCCAAGATGGCTCCTGTCTGTATTCATGAAATAGCTTCTTATTAAACGATCTGTACACTTACAGAGTTCTCAATGCTTGGTTTTGCATGTAGGGACCCTCATTACAATTCTGTATTAGTGTGGGGCTATTTTGAGTCTTGTTAGTGGTATAAACTAGCGATTTATTTTTACTTATTAAATGCCCCCATTACTAGCGTTATACGCTAAACAGTTTTTACAGTTTTTTTTAATCAAATTTTAAGATTTAAAAAAAAGAGAAAAAACAATTAGCCTCAATCAAAATCTGATTTATACCATTATTACTGTATGTACTGGGACGCTTCACTGTTCACTGCATTGATTCTGATTTGACGTTGTTTGGAACTATTCCAAAAGAAAAAATAGATGACATAACTGCCAGCATTATCTAAAATGTAAGATACTATATATTATTGTGTTTAATATCAAAGCAATATCACGACTCTCGTCTGTTACAGGGATGTGCGACAAAGAGTTTAATTGAAAATGCAATTTACATTTTTGAATTCCAATTTGATTCCTGAATTTAAAAGGCAAATAGGTTACATGATTGATGAATGAATGGATGGATATTATAATGTAGCATGGTACTGTTTAAAACATTTATCTTAATGCCTGTATTTCATTCTTAACATGCACAGCATAAATACTGCAAACTATAAACCGAGCATCTGCGTTAAAAAATAGGAAACCACCAGTTGAAGGAATGCAGAGAGAGCACAGAAATCTTTTTACATGACCCAGTTCATGAAAATAGTGAGAGCGGTAGAGACAGATGGGTCTGGACACTAATTACTCAATTTCAATTCTGAGGATGGAAAAATAAGAGAATGATTCAGATCATTCCCGTTATTACAGTCCATTTAAATTTGCCTCACACAAAAGCAGCATTAGCGACACTAAAAACCAACATGAATTATGCAAATAGCACGCAGAATATTACAAAACACCGGCTTTCTGTTGGGCAGAGTTGGGCAAATATTAATTTGGCTCATGAAAAGTGACTCTTACGCGGCTGTGAGAGCTGTTTAAACAGTTGGTCATTAGAATTAAGTAAATATTGGCAAGAAGAAATATTATTTTTCTAGCAAATCTCAAAGATAAGCATTAAAACTTGGGAGTTTTGTCATTCATAAAACAGTATGGACATTCTTTCATTCATACAGTATGTTTACATACACACAGTTTGCAGTTGTGATAGAGACTATGGTTTTTAAATGTATTGATTTTAATATGTTCTATAACTAGTCCTTGCGCTCTAAAACTGTCTGCATTTTTACATTTCCATTATTTATATGTTTATTTAGGAGTTTCCTCATAAGGACCGTTGGCTGCTCAACACAGTGTAGCTAATTGTAAAGTTTTACTGTCCTTGTGGGAATATTTGGTAACATTCAGTGTAAAATACATCTAAATCTGAATCACATACACAGGTTTATTTTCTAATATCTAATGGAGACATTCATATAACCTATACAAAATAATACAGATTAACATGCACAACTGAATTCTTAGAATGAAAAAGAAACATATAGCCTACCTCCAAGATGTAATTTTTTTTTTCTCACTTGGGGATAAAAAGTGCATGTACACACACACACACACACACACACACACACACACACACACACACACACACACACCAAAGAACTCTGATGCATGGACTCAGGCATCATGACTGGTGTTATGCAACATTCACAACACTGTTTTCTAAGAGAGAGGTCACACTCGGCTTGATGCT
Source organism: Pimephales promelas (assembly GCF_988280905.1). Lineage (NCBI taxonomy): Eukaryota > Metazoa > Chordata > Actinopteri > Cypriniformes > Leuciscidae > Pimephales > Pimephales promelas. Next base: position 18,082,041 of record NC_142778.1, read on the forward strand.
TGCGACCGCTTGCAGTGGACCTGCACATCTCCTCAAATCAATCACGTAGAGCCGCAGCGCCAGGGGACAGGCTTTCCTCACCCCCGCACATGGAACCTCAAGTCCTCAACGTACACACATCAGCGCTCATTCCCAGTTCTCTCGCTGCTCATGGACAGAGTGACACGCTACACTACACACTATCTAACTGTCGCATCATGAAAACGCTGACTTACAACACCTCAGACAAGTGTGAACTCTCATGTTGACGGTGATTCAGTAAATCAAGGGATCTGAAAACAAGAAGTTGATACTGACATTTTGGTGAACATGATTTCACCATGCACAGCATGTTCCTGGAACAACATTTGTCAGTTTTAGGCTTGCAATCATTTACTGCTTCTCCCTCATTGATATCATTTCCTTCTGATTTTAGGGATAGGTCATGGGTAGGGTTGGGAATCGTGAGAAATTTTCCGGTTCCGGTTCCGATTCCGGTTCCGCCAAACGATTCCGGTTCCGGTTCCCATTCAATTAAAAATATTAGTAAGAGAAAAATCCACAATCCTTTTTGTGTTTATTTCTTATAGTACATGACAAATTAGTTTAACAGACTGGTAATGTAAACAAACTCAAAATATTATTAAGCAATCTTTGCAAAAAAAAAAAAATTATATATAAAGGAAATTAAAAAATTCTGCATTCTCTATAATAATTTAGACCTCTCCTTTATTGTATCTCCAACAGTGAAGAATACCCTCTCAGAAGAAATAGTATATGCTTTAACACACATATGTGTGTAGAACAGATTATTTTTTAAAACGGTTTGAATGATTGATTCATAAAGACTTTACTTATTTCATTACTGGATAAATCGGCGCTCTAGCAGTTAATAAACAGAACTGCATGCGTCTTGCGGAAGAACATTGTTGCCGGAGCTACTTCTCTCTGTTTATGTCCATGACGAGTCACGCAGGCATTGGGCTACTCAGCAGCAGCTGCGATCCGCCGGCCAGTCTAAAGAAGTCCGAGTATTAACGCTTATTACAGGCTTTACGTAGTGATTCAAGATAAGACAAAAACACGGTTTGAAAAAAAAAACATTATGATGCACTCGCTCATTGTATATATTTTGTAAATTCTGAACACAAAAAATATACGGACTGCATCTGTTTTGACCACTACCGTCAATGTTTACTCAAACTATAATCTCACTAATTCTGTAACGGAAATCATTTGAATATGTGAAACAAATAAATATTGAGACTGTGTGATTGTAAAGCAGTTTCATATCGACAACTCTCTCTCTCTCTCAGCGCAAACAGATTTGAATGTAGGCTAGAGAGTGACTCGGCGGTCGGCGCGCGCAGCGTGCGTGTGTGTGTGTGACAAATGCAGCGCGTGTGAGAGCAAATCGCAACTTTAGTGGTGAAGTTTTTGTCATTTAGGAATAAGACGGCGTCTTCTACTCCCAGCACTTCGCCCACATGATGATATCGCATCGGCATCAGAACCGTTTTCGGAACCGAAACTTAGGAATTTTGCACGGTTCCGGTATTTTTTCAAAAACACAACCGGTTCTGGAAAAGAACCGGTTCTCGGTTCCCAACCCTAGTCATGGGTAGGGGTAGGTTTAGGGTTTAAATTAGGTTTAGGGGTAGGGATATGGTAAGGACAAAATTTTCAGACAGGAATGAATTTTTAAACTTCTAAACTATGAATTTTCAAGGGCGTGATATTTCAATAGCTAGGTTTCCATTACAGATTTGCGCAAAACTTTTGTGATATTTTCTAAATGTCGAAATGACAGCGTTTCCATTAACCGATGTTGTATGACTAAAACGGAATTTTGGACGGAAGTCCTTCCAAAAACCATGGCAACGTTGACGTTGGTAGGTTTATGTATATCGCAGCCACCGCACCAGCTATTATTTTTAATCGAAGGAGACATGTTATCCAAGCATTTATGGCAAGGGAAAAAACATTTTTCCATTTCTTTGTTGTTTAGATTCTAGTATTCCTGTAATAAATCTCATAAATGTCTTTTATGAGTTTAATGAAGAACTTTGTCTAGTCTTCTGTCTAAACATACCGCACCATCTACAGCAGGTGACCTGTAAATGCACAAAAATAGTTTCCAATGCAATTTTGCTAAATATTCCTCTTTCAACTTGCCTTAAAAAACACCTCATGAGAAAATTTTTAAATATTCCTCTGATGACATGTCTGTAATTTATATCAAAACATTAGCATTAATTTGATCTTAAACACTTTCATTAAAATAAGTCATTACTCCACCACGTGTGTGACGTCATCAACCAATGTGGTTAAACACCACTTTGCGACAGTATGGTTTCGGGAAACAGTCGTGACTAGCTAGTTGATTTCTTCAACGATGCATCGTACTATGTTTATGAAGCATCAAGTTACGTTGTTGTATGGGAAACGCACCCCTGAACATTCTAGCAACCAACTAGCAATTACCCTAGCAACCACTCTGCACATTCACGAAACGACCAAGCTTCACCCTAGCAACCGTGGGAACATTCCAGCAGCCATCTAGCACCACCCTAATCACTTTGATCATTCAAGCAACCCCTCGGAAGGATGAATTCTGATTAGCTGTCAATGTTTATATTGTTTATCAGTTGGAAATAAAATCGTTCTGAAAGTGAGTCCAATTTTGTTTCTCTTTCCCTTTATTGTTATAGATGTGGTGTGGAGTTGTCACAATTTAGTCTTGTCTCTGTCATGTTTTGGTTTGTTCATGTCATGTTTCATGTCTGTCATGTGATTACCTGTTTGTCATGTGATCCTGCCAAGTGTCTTGTCATTGGTTAATTGTCTGTTCATTGTTTACAGGTGTCCTGTCTTGTCTTGTCATTAGTCTGTCTATTTAAACCCTCATGTTTGCCATGTGTCTCTGTCAAGTATTGTTTCCTGTAACCACTAGTTGTGTAAGTGTATGGCCATGCCATCGTTTATGTTTTGATCTTGTTACTTGTTATTTTGAATAAACTGCACTTGGGTTCTCATCTACACTTGTCTCCAGTGGATCCTTCACAGAATACTTGACCCGCAACTATGAACCTGGCAGTTACCCTACTTTGTCTACGTCAAGGTAACAGAACTATTGAGAACTATGTTTTTGAATTTCTGGAAATCTCCAACCAAGTGGACTTTAATGAAGTAGCGTTAAACAACATTTTCCGTCATGGATTAAATGAACCGTTGTGCTATAAACTGCCTGGGGGGTAAATTCATTTTTCCCTAGAGGAATACATTGACTATGCTCTTGTGTTAAGTGGCTCAAATTTTACTGTGGGTTTTACTGAAGAGGAACAACACAAACCCACAGTAACCCTGAGTCTTTTCACGTCACGCCTGCCGAGCCAGAGCTTCACGTCAGCCACGACGGTCCAGAAACTGATCACGTCACTTCTGCCGGTCCAGAGACTCTTCACGTCACTTCTGCCCAGTCTGAGATTGTTCACGTCACTTCTGCCGAGCCATTGTCTGTTCCTTAGCCGGTGTCTGTTCTTGCCCATAACCCCATAGCTGTCCCCAAGAAAATTTTGGGAGGGAGCAGTAGGGCCCTTGATGGGACCATGAAGGCCGCACCGCCATGGCCGCCCGAAGGGTCTTCACCACCGTGGCCGTCCGAAGGGTCTTCACCACCACGGCCGTCCGAAGGGTCTTCACCGCCACGACCGCCCGAAGGGTCTGCTCCGCCATGGCCGCCCCAAGGGTCTGCTCCGCCATGGCCCCCTGCACTGACGGATCCGCCCACGCCATGGCCCAGGCCCATCCACATCATGCCATGTCCCGTGTCCTGTCCCCCTGCATGGGCCTGGCCCACCATCCCTCCCCCAAGACCCCCTCCGCTCCTCCACCCTCCTTGAACATTGTTTTTGTTTGGGTGTCTGGAGTCACCCTTAGAGGAGGGGATCTGTCACGATTTAGTCTTGTCTCTGTCATGTTTTGGTTTGTTCATGTCGTGTTTCATGTCTGTCATGTGATTACCTGTTTGTCATGTGATCCTGCCAAGTGTCTTGTCATTGGTTAATTGTCTGTTCATTGTTCACAGGTGTCCCTTGTCTTGTCATTAGTCTGTGTATTTAAACCCTCATGTTTGCCATGTGTCTCTGTCAAGTATCGTTTCCTGTAACCACTGGTTGTGTCTCTGTCCAGTATCGTTTCCTGTAACCACTGGTTGTGTTAGTGTATGTCCACGTTTTCATGCCATGTCATGCTTTGGTTTGTTTTGATCTTGTTACCTGTTGAATAAACTGAATAAACTGCACTTAGGTTCACATCTACACTTGCCTCCAGTGGATCCTTTACAGGAGTCTTCTCTTCTTTTATATTTAGAATGATTTTTAGATCGTTTATTGATCTAAAATCATAATCAATCTAGTTAAGAATCCCCCTAGCAACCACTCTGAACAATCTAGCAACCTCCATTAGCAATCTATTATATTCTATTTATCATTCTATTTATTTATTCTATATTCTGATTTATCAGCAAAGTTTAATTTCTATAGACCTAATAACCCACCCCTTTTTAGTGCTAAGTTCTTTGTGTTCAGTATTCCGGTTTGTATTTCCAGCAGCAGGAAGATAAGATCTTACAGATTTATAAAGTTGGCATGAAACAGAAGTTATGATAGCATTTTCTTCCCTATTGTGACATATCAGAGTGAAATGGCTTTTCAAACAAGAAATAATGTAGGGCAGGACCTGATTTTATTCATTGGGAATTGATTGTTGTGGTTTGCTATTAGTGGATCTCCTGTGAGTGACAGTAAACACATCATCAGAGAAAGAAGATGTCACAGCAAAAGGGAGGGGAAATCATTTTGATTAGAGATTACGAGGCACATGAATTTAAAAAAAATATTTACAGACAATAATTTATAATAAATACAGCGAAATTCCATAAAAAAACAAGTATTGCCTCTTTTGACTGCATGATGATGTGAGTAACAGTTTTTCAATTGCTTAAGCACAATTCTGAAATCAGGGCCCAATTAGCACAACATTTCAGATCATTAGCAAAATGGAACACTTTTGACAAAATTATATACGACTTCACAAAAACAATATTTTGTTACCATACGAAACATACACATTTCATATGACTTCAACCATTTTTAACTAGTTACACACTGCTGTTGCAAACCTAAAACACTTTTAGCAAGTCTAATTCTCAGTGATTAGAGTACTGTAAATAAAGTACATAGAGAAAGTGCAACTCTACAATAGTTCTCCAAACACTACACAAGACCAATGCTGCAGACTGAGGAAAATATCATTGATTTCTCTCCATACACCCAAATCTGTCAACATGTTGTCACGATTTGGTCTTGGGTGCTTCTCATTTCTTATTTGTGCATCCTCGTTTCCTTTCCTTGCTTCCTTTCCTTGCGTCTCAGCTCCACCCCCTGTAGGACGCGAGGGAAGGAAGCGAGGAAAGGAAAGGAGGACAGAGGAATCGAATAAAAGCTTTTTTATATACATTGGAATAGTTGCCCAGATAGCAAACTGACATTGAATCAACGTGGAAATATGACATCGAAACAACGTTGATCTGATATTGTTTTGCTCATCGAATTAATGTCGAACCAACGTCAGACGCGTCATTCTTTCAAAACTAACGGAAAATCAACTTGAAATCAACGCGTTGTTTCAACGTTATGAAAGCAAACCAATTTTCGATTTTCATTTAGCTTTGAAGAATGCCGCGTCTGACGTTGGTTCAACGTTAATTCGATGAGCAAAATCAACGTTGTTTCAATGTCATGAGAGACGTCGTTTCCACGTTGATTCAATGTCAGTTTGCTGTCTGGGTGATCACTCGAGTGTCACTCCACAGTGTCATCAGCAGCGCTAAAAGGATCTGCCCTTATGTTGTTGAAGTTTGGTTATTTAATAAATTCATAATAAATAATAATAAAGATAGGCTATACTGTTGAAATATCTGAGATGTGTGGTTTATATAAACTGCAAAGGTAAAGTATAAATTAAAATGATTGTGACCGATGTGAAGGGGGAGGAGAATTGACACGTGCGTCACGTTTAGTCAATAAAACAGTTCCGCGTAGGATGCACCTGTGTATCCTCGCTTATGACTCCTCAGGAAGCCTCCTCACTCCTCGATCCTCGACTCCTCACGGTGCGATTAGAGAATTGAGATGTCCTTCAAGATGGCTGAGCTCGATCGGTTTCCGGGTCATAGGAGGGAGGACGGAGGAGCGAGGAGACGAGGAGGGATATTGAGAAGCACCCCTTGTCTCTGTCACGTTTTGGTTTGTTCATGTCATGTTCCACCATGTCTGTCATGTGATTCCCTGTTTGTCATGTGATCCTGCCATGTCTTGTCATTGGTAAATCGTCTGTTCATTGTTCACAGGTGTCCCTTGTCTTGTTATTAGTCTGTGTATGTATGCTGCGTTCCAGGCAACATGTAACCCGTGTTTTTCCAACCGTATACCTGTGAAAGTGCACTGGAATGGCAGTCAAACGTGACTTCCCACCCATGAACTCGTACTAGATCGATGTACTCCCAGTTACAACCTATGACGTCACATAGCCCACGAAACCATACAAAACAACAATGGCAGCCCCTACAGATGCAGTGTTTCTGCAGGCGGTACACGATGAGAATACACTTTAGGCCAATTTCAGTCCATTGATTGTAAATATAAATTAATACCAAATACATTTCCAAATATACAAATAAAGTAAAATAAAAGGAATACCAGCTTATCTTGCCTTATGCTCCATTTTTCCTCCTCCATTTCCCTCAAAGCAGTAAGCACCTGTGGCGAAAGGAAATTATAAAAAACAGTGCATAAACCCCGTAAGGTCCGTCTTGCTGGTTGTTTACATCTAGCTACCACAATTCCTTGCGCTCAGGTAGTTTGGCGTGACTGGCCTGGAATGCTACAAAGTTGCAAACCTACAGTACCTGTCAAGTCTGAGCCACTTCATGTCATGCCTGCCAAACCTGAGTCTCTTCACGTCATACCTGAGCCACTTCAGTCATGCCTGTCGAGTCTGAGCTTCTACTTCTTCATGTTCAGCCTGAGCTTCACGTCATGCCTGAGCCACTTCCCATTAAGCCTGCCGAGCCAGAGGCTGTTCACGTCACGCCTGCCGAGCCAGAGGCTGTTCACGTCACACCCGGCGAGCCAGAGACTGTTCATGTTATGCCCGCCGAGCCTGAGGCTGTTCACGTTATGCCCGCTAAGCTTGAGGCTGTTCACGTCACGTCTGCCAAGCCGGTATCCCCGGACAAGATGGCCACCGCCACCGAGCCAGTGTCCCCGGACAAGATGGCGGCCAGCCAAACCTGAGCCTGCACTTCATGTCATGCCTGCCAAGCCTGAGTCTCTTCACGTCATGCCTGAGCCACTTCACATTATGCCCACCGAGCCAGAGGTTGTTCACGTTATGCCCGCAGAACCTGAGACTGTTCACGATATGCCTGCCAAGCCTGAGGCTGTTCATGTCACGTCTGCCAAGCCTGTGTCCCTGGACAAGATGGCCGCCGCAGCCGAGCCGCAGTCCCACCCATGCCATGCCACGTCCTGTGTCCTGTCCCCCTGCACAGGCCTGGCCCACCATCCCCTTCCCCAAAGACCGCGACATCATGATATACTTCTGTGTCTGATGTATACAGTAGGTAATCAACCAGAATGCGGTTTTTACCGCCGCAGTTCTGCCACGGCGGTAAAATCTGGGGTGTATTTACTGCCTTTTGCCACTAAGAGGCGCTACAATCACAGACTTTGAAAACTGTCTGTTTTTTGTGTAATCTCCTGCAGCCGCGCCGCGGCTCATTCAGAGCGATTGAAAGTTGAGGAGCAGAAAGAAGAGGAACAACACAAACCCACAGTAACCCTGAGTCTTTTCACGTCACGCCTGCCGAGCCAATTTTGGAGGTGGGCAGTAGGCCCCTTGATGGGACCATGGAGGCCGCTCCGCCCTGGCCACCTGAACTGCCTGATCCACCCTGGCCTCCTGAACTCCCTGGTCCGCCTTGGCTCTGCCGGGTACACCCTGGCCCCCCGCACTGCCGGCCCCAGGCCCACCCACGCCATGGCACGTCCTGTGTCCTGTCCCTCTGCACAGGCCTGGCCCACCATCCCCTTCCCCAAAGACCGCGACATCATGATATACTTCTGTGTCTGATGTATACAGTAGGTAATCAACCAGAATGCGGTTTTTACCGCCGCAGTTCTGCCACGGCGGTAAAATCTGGGGTGTATTTACTGCCTTTTGCCACTAAGAGGCGCTACAATCACAGACTTTGAAAAGTGTCTGTTTTTTTGTGTAATCTCCTGCAGCCGCGCCGCGGCTCATTCAGACCGATTGAAAGTTGATGGCAGATTAATTCAAGTGAAACGTAGTTAAATTAATTAATTAGTTAATTAATTAATCACAATACTGAAATAATGAAAACGTAAAACATTACAGTAGAAACATACTTTGTATTAGGCTACATCAATCAGGCTTTACAAGCATATAAGATGATATTGCATTAGCAGTTTAACGGTAGCTCTGTGGGTAACGCATCAACCTCGACTTCATGGACCACCAAACAACCCGAGATTGAACCTCATTACATGCTGTTGGCCAACAGATTTTATGTATTCCCATTCTTGGAGCTTAAATAGGTAACTGTTTATTAGCGAGTTTATTAACTGTTTATCTATTTAAAGTGTCCAACATAATTTGCCAATGCTCATTGAGAGCTGAGGTCACAGATAAATTCAAGGTTAACATTGTAGTTAAACGAATTCATAATCACAATAGTAAAAAAAGTAAATTCAAATGAAATAAATGTGAAGTAAAAATAGGCCTCTATTATTCCATCAAATTTAAGCAAAGTAGGTACACTTCAACATTAGGCTGTTGTGCCCAGTTTTTCTATAATTTAGAAACACTGTGTCAATAGGTTAGTTGTCTTTTAGTTTGCGTTAATTTAATTTGTTATTTATTAACTGAAACATAAGAGTAATAAATTAAACCAAATGATCATAAAATTAAAACATTTTCAGGGCTTGCAGTTAGGCTACTAAACCATGTTACTCGGCAGCATTTGTGTTTAAGCATGCCAAAATGCCTACCGCGGAAAAAATAAACCAGTCGCATTGAAGTCGCTCGGGACATTGTGCAAAACAGCAGCAATTGCTGAATTTTGTTCTGAATTTTGTTTGGCTGTGAAATGTGGGTGGGGTTGCACACGTGTTAAAGGGGTCATGAACTGGCTTTTTAAATGTTATTATATTGTTGTCTGAGGTCAACTTATAACGTTCGCTTGGTTTTTGCATTCAAAAACATCAAAATGAACAAGTAATAGGCTATTTTGTACCCTGGTTGTGAGCCTACCTAAAAAACAGTCGGTTTGGGCGTGTCGCACTGAAGACTTGGAAGTAAACACCCACTGCTGCGAGTGGAGAACAGTTTTGCATATTATAATGAGTTTCACTCACCCGTCGGTGTACGTGGGGGAAAACGTCCTATGTTGTCAAATGGCAACCGGATTCGCCCATACATGTTCAACCCAGAGTCCGTGTGTTGCACAATTCCTGTCAGATCCAATATAGACGGCACAGCACCGTTCTTTACTCTTAATCGGTCTGCAAATCCAGTCTTGTTGACAAAACAATCCTCAGTGAAATGAAGCGAACAGACGACGATGTTTTACCTCATCAGCTGGAACGTCATTAAAAATAAATTTTATCCATGCAGTCCTATTGGAATCCACAGGAAGCTTATGCAGCGACTGTCTTGCACAACCAGGCACTGCAAAATATTCTGTATTGCTCCGTAGCGATCCAGTTTGTCATCACGAGGTAAGCATGTACATGTATGATACTTATGTGTGTAATGCGCGAATCGGTGGGCGGGGCTAAACCTGCCGTGGTGAAGCAGGCGTTGATCATCTTCTGTGGGGGTGGTGTTTTATCCTCTTTGTCGTCATAGTTCCCCACTTTTAAAAACGAGTCGTTTTTAGAGGCTGTGTCAATAAAAGCTTTTATTGGACTAACAAGGACGTTTTTATTAGTTCTGAAACTTACAGGATATTCTTATAATATGATGACCTCTTAGATGTCAAAAGCTCAAGGAAAATTTGATTTCTCAGTTCATCACCCCTTTAATCAAAGGTGAGAAAAACATTATGAAACGATCAAAGGTGCCTATTCAAACCGCAGGGCACGTGTCCTTTCAGATTTATGAGGTATATATATATATATACATATATATATATATATATATATATATAAATGTGTGTGTTTTTACATTTGTGTTGTCATTTAAAATAATCACACCGGAGCTCCGTTTCATCAGCAGATAAATTTGTTCGCTCGGCTTGCGCTTAACCAGGATCACAACTATTCAGTGTTTTCAAATAATAGCATATTTATTATTTATGTTTCTGATATTTAAATACACTGTAGATAACATAAAGAAATACATACAGTACAATGTACCATACAAATTTGAAGTTTTTTTTTCCGTAGGGTATTTGTCTTTGTTTTTTTGTCTAAGGTTACGTTATTTTGTTTGCTTTAAAGTTGGATTTCGGGTGCGTGGATATTCTGACACTAATATGGTAAAACCCGAAAATTATGTTTTTCTAAATGTCAAATAACCCGTTAACATTAACGTTATTTAGTTACCATATGGCATGTTAGGCATGAGTCTACAGATACTTACAGATATTTCTTCCCGAGTGCATCCGGTAACTAGTTGTGATAAAGTGCATAGGCTATTTTACTAATGTTAGTGTTTTTGGAGCAATTGAATGCCTTCAAACAAAAGCTACCAGAGGAATCGTCAAGAAAAGTAAAGGCCAGTTTTAAAGTTTTACAACAGTGAACGTTTTGGTGAACACACGGCCTTTCAAGTGGGGGAGGGTGCATATTTATGTTGTGTTACATTCTAAAACATTTAACGTGTGACGCACACAACAGAGAAACATTTTGATGGTATAATAAACACACACACAGGGCTTACATTCTGCTCTAAAACGAATTGCCCTTGTGGGATTAATAAAGTTGATTGAATTGAATTCTTAACATTAGACTACTTTGCGAAATTGCTATTCGATACATTCTTTTCAGTAGGCCCTAATAAATTTGTGGGGCTGTAATTTCAGTGTGCAATACCAACGCTAGTATTCAATTAAAGTTCCAAGAGGTCTGATCTCTATAAGGTATTTTCTTCCAGAGGTCCGGACAATTATATAAACTTTTTTTTTTTGTTATATGAATAATTCAACATGACAGAATAAAATCCGATTTAAGAATATATATATTTTTATATAAGAAGTCATTCTGTTGGATACTATTTGTTCCTTCCTTAGTGTAAAATGGAAATGCATGGTGATTTTTTTTATAAATAGGCTACAGTATAAGCAAAAAAACTAAATGGTGTAACAGAATTTTAAAACTAGACAAATCTTTCTGCATTGATACCTAAATATAAAATTTCACTACAATAGACCATGTTTGATCAGGCTTTGAACCCATGTCACTGTAACGTTCTGACTGTAAGTTCTACCACTCGGCCACGTCTTAACACACAGTGATGAGCCCAAACTTTCTGCACTGAGTGTTCGCTCAAATGAGCAAGAAAACGTTTTGTCACACAAAAAAGTACACCTTTTACAGTTTTAAAAGATGATTTTATATTAGCTGTTATGAGAAAAATAAATTCAAGTGAGCACCGCCTTGTTTGTCGAACACTAATTAATGCCAGAATAAAATCCGATTTTAGAATTGGCCTACGCACTCGGCGTGGTGTGTCAAAATACTCAATTATAAACTTCAATATTTCAATATTTTGTTCAAAACCACCTCAAAACACTTTGTGACATTTTAAAAAGCCAACTGTTGGTTTATCTCCAACAGCGCTGGTTCAGATTTTTTTATTTGTTGTTTAAATGTGTGTGTTGCATATTTAAAAATATATATAGGCTATATATATTTGATATTGTCTATTTAGGCTAATTATAGTATTGATTACTGTGGAGGGTGGGAATCTCCCACCGGCAAATCCTTGCTTAGCTTATGTTTTTTTTAATGTTTTTTTTTTTATTCTACATGGAACCCCATTAAGTTTTCTTTTCTTTTTTTTTACATAACTGAAAGTCAGTCAATCTGTTGGAAGAGATTTGTTCCTTAGTCTAAAATCGAAATGCATGGTAATTTTATTTGATAAATATGAGCAAAAAAACTAAATGGTGTAACAGAATCTTTCTGCATTAATAGCCTAAATATAAAATACAACAAGGGCCTACAGCAATCCATGTTTGATGGAGCTTCAAACCCATGTCAATGTAGTGGTAGAACCATAAGTTCTACCACTCGGCCATGTCTCAACTCACGGTTAATGAGGAGCCCAAACATTTATTTTTCCAGTGAGTTTTCGCTCAAATGAGCGAGAAGACGTTTTGTTGTTAGCCTATTGTGAGTGTACAACGCGTTCTCATCCCAAAGCGCCATATAGGACGCTTTTGCAAAAGCGTAAATATCCAACGCACATGGCACCCTTTAACGTCTAATGAGACGCTTCGGTTAATGGTTAAGTTTAAGTATGGTGTAGGGTAAGGGTTAGACCACTAGGGGGCGCCTTCTGCCCAAATATATCTGCGTCTCATTTCACGTTAAAGGGTGCCATGTGCGTTGGATATTTACGCTTTTGCAAAAGCGTCCTATATGGCGCTTTGGGATGAGAGCGGGCTGGAGTGTAGGTGTACTTACATGAAAAAAGTAGACCTTTTACAGTTTTAAAAGATGATTTTATTTTAGCTGTTATGAGAAAAATAAATTTCAAGTGAGCACCGCCGCGTTTGTCGAATAATCTTAAAGGGTTAGTTCACCCAAAAATGAAAATTCTGTCAGTATTTACTCACCCTCATGTTGTTCCAACCCCGTAAGACCTTCGTTCATCTTCGGAACACAAATTAAGATATTTAAGATAATTAAGATCACTCCTGCATACTAGTCCATAGGCTTCTTGAGGGAATGAAATTGATGGCCTCGAAAAGTCCAGCCCATTCTCACCCCCAAGGCGTCACTTAACTGACGCCTTGGGAAGCATTTTGACCATGCTTCAATATCTGACGCTTTAGGCCCCTTTAGCATCAGTTAGATGACGCCCTAGGATCGCGTGTAACCCTACCCCCACCCCAGACTTAAACCTAACCGCGTTATCTACCTGACACTTTCCTTTAGCGTCAGTTAGATGACGCCGTAGGATCGCGGCGCCTAAAACGTCAAATATTGAAGCATGGTCAAAAGTGACGCCTTGGGGTGAGAATGCGTTGAAAAGTCATTAAAGACATCGTTAAAATACTCCAAGTGACTACAGTGGCTCAATCTTAAGTTTTTGTGCTTTTTGTATTTAAAATGTACAGTGTCATCAAAATGATTGAACCTAAGTTCTACCACTCGACCACAACTCTCTAAGAAAAGCCCATAAGTTCGGTTGTTCAGCAGTCAGTGTGCGCGCATGAGAAGCTCTTCAGTCTTCTCATTCCTCAATAGCGTCATTGAGAGCTAATTTATTTTCACTGACTGCAAGATCTTTTAACTTTTGATTAATAAAATGTTCTGCTATAAAAGTTTATATATTTAAAGCTATACTCTATTTAAAATGTAGGCTTCTTTTATATAATTAAGTTTTGCTTTAGCTAAATGTCCCTTTGCGCCACCTGGTGGTCATTTCGCGACCGACTTTGAAATACGGCTGGTTTATTTTGCCGCGGTGGATTTTGGTAAGTGGCATTCTGGTTGATCACCTACTGTACAAGTATGTTTTGCAAATAATGTGAAGCTGAAAATGTGCTTACAGTTGTGCAAATCTAGCCTTGTGTTGTGCTCCTTGAGTGTAAGGTTATTATTGTGGGAAAAGTTTAATTTTAGTGTAAGCAATCATAAAAAACTGTAATCTGTTGCTGTTACTGCATTATCTTGTTCACTTACTAACATGTGTATAATGACATGAGTATGACAACATAAACATGATTTGTGAGGACCCTTCAATGCAGAAAGTTATGTGTGATGTGGGTAGGTGTCGGGTTAGTGTAGGGGGATAGAATATATGGTTTGTCCAATAAAAACCATTACGCCAATGGAGTGTGTGTGTGTGTGTGTGCGTTATTCAAACAGCCTCTAACTGCTGCAGAAAACTGTCACTTCTGATCAGGCACAGAGAAGGGTAAAGAGAGGGAAATAAGGAAATATAGGAATAATAGAGCTATGGGCAAATAAACAAATACAACCTGAAATAGAGTAGATCACAGAATAATGTAGATCAGAAATCTTTAAATGGTTTGCAATGGTTAGCTGTACGGCTCTGTGAAGCCATGTTAATTTGACACATAGATTCAAGAAACCAACAAAGCTGTGGTATAAAAAATTCATAATATCTGTGAGAATTCATTAACATTCATTAAGGACATCAATAAATTTCATTATTCTTCCTTGAACAATGACAGCGATTAAAGGAACGCTAAGATTTTTTTACCTTAAAATAATGTTTTAAAAATCGTTTCAGTAGTTCATAAAGTCATGACATGGTGAACTGCACTTGCGCATTGCGGTCCTTTATCTGATATATCCATGCTATATCAGGTTGCGTTTCTGTAGTCCGAATGAGACATACCAAGCAACCTGGTAGCTTTTGAATTGTCATCATGATTCCAAAGCCAGTGCAACAGTAGGACCTGTAGGGCGACCGCCAGTGGCGTAGCAAGTCAGTCCTGGGCCATATGCAAAATAAAATGGTATATTTAATATTAAGGAAATAGACACGCATTCATGCGTGACAAAAAAATCTTTAACTTTTAGGAGGAAAAATATGTTTTTTGTAATTCTGTGAATTACACTGTGCAAATCGAATGAGGAAGGGTTGGCTCTCCACAGAACATAAAATAGGCCTATTTATTTTATTTTATTTTTCGTTTGCATTTATGAGGAAAAAACAATGTTACAGACATGACAGGACATGAGCACTCTGAAGCGGCACTAAAAGACTGCTTTAAAACTTTCACAGACCTCAAACAGAAAAGCACAAAGCCTTTATTTAAAAGTGAATTTTGTTTTGTATTAATTTTACCTTGATTTTAATCAATGGTTCATCAACCAATTGCCTGGATTTAATAAATAAGAAGTAAAAGCAAACAATTATAGATAATCACTACGCACAGGCACCGGCGCATGAACTGGAGCGCGTCTCATAAATATACAGAAATTCAGCATATAAGTATAACCTACTCCACAGACCTGAAACGTATATCTATATTGAAATGTCAACTTGTAAACAGAACAATTCAAAACGAAACTAAACTAAACAGATTGCTCTCTGCTTATGAAATGAAATGTGCATTTCTCTCTGTCGCATTCACTAGCCTACTGTGAAGATCGCGAGTCAGCATCATCAACTTCTTCATGCCATTTTCACCCATTAGGCTATTTCATTGGCCAGAGCGAGCACAGAGCCCAGATAGCAAACTGACATTGAATCAATGTGTAAATATGACATCGAAGCAACGTCGATCTGACATTGTTTTGCTCATCGAATTAACGTTGAACCAACGTCAGACGCGTCATTCTTTCAAAACTAACGGAAAATCAACTTGAAATCATTGCGTTGTTTCAACGTTATGAAAGCAAACCAATTTTCGATTTTCATTTAGCTTTGAAGAATGCCGCGTCTGACGTTGGTTCAACGTTAATTCGATGAGCAAAATCAACGTTGTTTCAATGTCATGAGAGACGTCGTTTCCACGTTGATTCAATGTCAGTTTGCTGTCTGGGAGGCCAAAATAATGACTCACCGCACTCATGTAAAAATAAAACGCTATACAAATATATCATGACATGCATACAAAAATATATTTATTGTGGCTACACTTTAAAAATTAATTACCTGGTTTTAATTAAAAGCTCCCCATGGGTGGGCCCCCTATCGGCCTGGGCCCATTTGCACGTGCATACCCTGCATGCCCAGACACTACGCCACTGGTGATCGGAAAACTTACTTGATGTTGCTTAAAGGGCACCTATTATGGAAAATTCACTTATACATGGTGTTTGAACATAAATGTGTGTTGGCAGTGTGTGAGCAAAACCACCCTAGAATGATAAAAATCCACCCTGTGTTTTTTTTACAATCTCAATAAATCATATGCACTGTCCCAGAACGAGCTGTTCTGAGATCCAGCTCTTTGTGACGTAGAAAGTGAGAAAGGGGTTTGATTGACAGTGTGTTTGTGGCATAGACCCCACCCTCGGTGATCTGTACACACATCCTCCATTGTTTCAACAACAGCCGGTAATGTCTCTTGGAAAAATAAATGTTCTGTCGTGGGTTAATCCTGTTGTTGTGGCTTAAAAGTTAATCCTCAAATGTGGATCGTCGTCTACTGTTTGTGATCCACCGTCACCTCCAGTAACAGTAAGTGTATTTTATGATTTTTGAGCAAATAGTCTTTTCAGTCAATGTCAGCCAATTCAACAACAAATGCATCTAAAGTTGTTGTCATCGTAGGATGTCTGTGTAGGCTATATAATTTAAACCGTTTATAAATATATATATATATATTTTAAAGATATTGTATTAAAAACTGCATATATATTGTTGTTCTATTAGTTAGCCATCTTCTCACATTTGCCACAGAAGCACCTGTAGGACAAGCTAAACATGACGCAACAGGTCCCTGCATAAATGTAATTTCGCTTGTACGTAGCAAACTTTATCACAGAATGTGTATGTAGTTTCAAAATATTGCGCCAGCTTCAGTGTTTGTGTGTGTCTGTGTGTGTGTGTTGCACATCCGGACGCGATTACAACTCTAAAGTACATAAATGGGTAACACTTTAGAATACGGTTCCTTCGTTAATTTATAACTACACAAGAACTAATGAGTAACACAATATTAACAATCTAGTAACTATTATTAACTAATAAGAAACTCTGATTAACGAACTAGTAAGTAATAGCGCACAGACGAAAGTGGTAGTTCACTATTAAGTAATCAATAACTACCATTTTTTTAATACTTCCCAGAGAACTACTGAAAAAGTTTATTAAGAATCTAGTAACTACTATTAACTAAAAGAAATTCTTATTCACAAATTAGTAAGTAATAGCTCACAGATGAAAGTGTTACTAGATACTTCTGTGGGAATTACTAATTATTTGGATCCGTATTATAAAGTGAAGATCATTGGAACTAACTAATAATTACTCAAGTGTTACTAAAGACATTTTCTAAAAGTATACTAAAGTTCACCAAAAATCTCAAACGTTTGCACAAATCATGACTAGATCATGTAGTAACACTTGAGTAATTACTAGTTAGTTCCAATGATCTTCACTTTATAATATGGACCAAATAATTAGTAATTCCCACAGAAGTATCTAGTAACACTTTCATCTGTGAGCTATTACTTACTAATTCGTTAATAAGAGTTTCTTTTAGTTAATAGTAGTAGATTGTTAATAAACTTTTTCAGTAGTTCTCTGGGAAGTATTAAAAAAATAGTAGTTATTGATTACTTAATAGTGAACTACCACTTTCGTCTGTGCGCTATTACTTACTAGTTCGTTAATCAGAGTTTCTTGCTAGTTAATAATAGTTACTAGATTGTTAATATTGTGTTACTCATTAGTTCTTGTGTAGTTATTCACTAACGAAGGAACCGTATTCTAAAGTGTTACCCATAAATGTATCAAATAACCATACCGAGACGTACTGGTCCATTCTCATTTATGTTTATTCTGCCGGAGTCTCTTCGTACTATTTATATATTCCGATTCAAACGTACGCTGAATGACATTCAAAACAGCGGTTTCTCTCAC
The DNA here is from genome assembly GCF_988280905.1 of Pimephales promelas. Classification (NCBI taxonomy): domain Eukaryota; kingdom Metazoa; phylum Chordata; class Actinopteri; order Cypriniformes; family Leuciscidae; genus Pimephales; species Pimephales promelas. Next base: position 18,099,903 of record NC_142778.1, read on the forward strand.
TCACTCAGTACCGACTGCCATAGGTATCAAGTGACGCCCTCATCCAAAGGCAGGGCGGCCATAGCATTATTTTTAAGCCTTGTTATTATGTACCAATACCTTGGACATTAGAATGTGACAGTGGACAAGTAGATTCAACGGTGCAGATTAATGCCGCGTCTCCAATTTAACATGCTTATCTAAACATTTCTCTCCCCTGAGTCTTTAGAAATGAGTCCTGAAGGCTGGATGAAATCTCTCTCGAACATCTGTACAGAGGCACAAAGGCTAATGCCTCAACCAGATGGCTTTACTAACACTGAAAGCTTCATAAGACAGATATATACATACAGGTATTTATACTCAAAAAACATAACATCAGAAATGTTTTACATTTTTCTCAGATGTTTTGAAATACGGATGGCTTTCTGAAATGCTGCTGACGTTAATTCATGCATTTAGCCGATCTTCCAGCTCAAAGGTCAACTGACTGACTGATTTTTTCATGCAACTTGGTGTCGTTTTAAAGGTGATATATATCATACACAGGTGACAGACGACAGTAAAATTAAAATAGTCAGCCCCTGCTTGAAGTGTGCAATAGAATAGTGTTTAGGCCTACTGCTAAATAAATCTCTATTATTCAGCTGTATTAGCTCTGAAATAAGGTGATGTTTTTCAGTCAGTCATTACATAGACACAATCGGATTGAAATCAATACGATTGATGAATCCGATAAAGGTGTTTACATGAATGATAAATAAAGTGATCGGGTCACAAGATTCAAATCGGAATTGATTCTTTGACATGCGCACACTGCATGAATATGCCACTGTTCACGCATAAGCATAACTATTCTCCCCTATTGGTTCTGTATTTGTTTTAAACAACAGACTTAATTTGTATCCGTCTCTGGTCATGATTTGGAGACGATGAGCATGAACCGTTTTGCCGTGCTGATTTTATCACGCAGTAAAACCCCGCGCCCAAAAGTCGTGTGTGAATGAGAATGTAAAACAAGAACTGTGGGACGTTGTCCTGCTTCACTTCACAGACATGGAGTGAAATGAGAATTTTTTAATAACGGAACATTCATTTATATGACACTTTATTCAACAGGAAGAACAGTGTTAAGTTCTGGATGAGTAGTAAGCACGACATGTATATCTTCAATGATGCTCTTTTATTTCCATCTTAACTTTACATGTGTTGACCGTAACTTCACATGACTAACACTCCCCCTATCTTCTTCTTCTACCCACTTGTCTAACCTCTTACAACACAGCGCCTCTAAAGGTAGCATTATGAATTACAGCAAAGGACACAACAAACAGCTCGTTCCGTGCGTCATACGTCATTATGCTATTTCAACGTCATTGCACATGCGCAGTCCTTTTAGTTTCGGTTTTCAATACGATCAAGTGTGTACATGTTCTCTCGCTCGGATTACAAAAGGAGTAAACCACCCCTTTCAATCCGATCGAAATTCTAGTCATATCGAGCTCAATCGGATCGATTAAGGTGTTTATATGAAGGTTTTTTAGTCCGATCAGGGGCGCAACTACCCAGTTTCAGAGGGGTATGCAGCAACAATTTTAGCGCCTAAAATCACAGGATTTTAGGTAAAACTGTGGTAGGTGGACCTTTGTTTCTCTAGGGGGGTTCGGGGGCATGCTCCCCCGTAAGAAATTTTTTTGTTCTGTAATGTTAAATTCAGCAGTCTGGTGCACTTTGAGAGTTCAAAATTAAAAGCTCCAACCCATATTCAGGGTGCAAATTAAACAAAGAAAAATTTGAACCTCTTTTAGTTAGTTTCTGTCTACATTACACTACTACATAATAATAGTTATAATATTAATTCCATGATAGTAATAGCCATAAAGGCTATTGTAAAACAAATACACAGAAAAATAAAGGAAACTTTCATAATTAGTTTTGCACTAATTTCTATACTTGATAAGCGCATAATGACATGTTTCATGGGCCAGTGTGTCAGAAAAAAAAAAAAACTAAAGCTGACTTTTTTTGACCAATGCATTACACCAGCACAGCGCCGCCAATTAAGCAAAAAACAAAACAAAAACAAACAACAAACAAATGTAGTTTTGTGGGCCGTTAAGACAAATAAATTAAAAAAGGATGAAATGTATTGGCTGAAAAGCACGTCGGCCCAGCGGGAATCTCCCGGTAGTCCCGATGGCCACCGAGATATAGATGGCCTATATGCCTGGATGTCACATTTTAAATCCTACCTGTTGGTTTTCAGCAATGCATGCAGTTATTTCAATTTACATGCCATCTCCTTTTCTCTCTTTCTTTTTCTATTTTTAGCCCCACAGCATTTTGTTTTATCCATCTTTTTCGACGACAACTCACTACTTGTACCTGCTCGCTCAGCGCTCACGGCGCCCCCGCCCGCTCGCGATATTACCCGCCCCCCTTCTCCATGAGGGCGCCTACTCTAGCCTGGCTGTTAGTCCTCTAAAATTTGATATAACATTGAAGGAATTCAGAAATGATTTAGAAACGCACAACGGCAGCTACATATAGAAATACAATATAGGATATATATAATTTTTTTTTTTTTTTTTACCATCGCTTTGGCGCCCCCCATTGTGCTGCGCCCCTATGCGCCGCATATAGCGCATACCCACTTTTTGCGCCACTGAGTCCGATTGAGCCGTCAATCCGATTACAAGGATCCATGTAAACGCAGCTAGTGTTGCAAAGTAGATTAAATACATCTGATGCAATAAATTTAAAAATAGAGTAAAATACTTTAAAATCAAATGATATATATATATATATATATATATATATATATATATATATATATTATCTAATATGCTTATATGCTTCTCAAGAAATATTTCTTCTTATTATCAATGTTGATAACAGTTTTTCTGCTTCATATTTTTGTGGAACCCATTATATATATTTTTTCTGGATTCATTATAGAGTATGTTCACCCAAAAACTCACCTTCATGTTGTTCCAACCCCTTAAGACTTTCGTTCATCTTCAGAACCCATTTAAGATATTTTTGATTAAATCTGAGAGCTGTCTCACTCCTCCATAGGCTTCTATTGTAATTAAAACTTGCCGGCCCAGAAAGTTAGTAAAAACATAGTTAAAATAGTCGAAGTGACTACAGTGGCTCAACAATAAGTTGACAACAAGCGACGAGAATATTTTTTGTACGCAAAAAAAAAAAAATACAAAAATTAAAAAATTGAATATTATTTAAATATTAATTTTCTTCAGTGTGGGCCTCTGAGTGAGTTCACCTATAAGAGTGCAGCGATTCTGTGTTGTACGTCACTGGTCATGTGTGTGATGCGTGTGATGCTGGCCAATAGTGAGCCTAAGTTTTGAAATATGACACAGAACTACAGAGTTACACTACATGACAGAATTACACTACGTGAACGTTTTATTTGAGAAAGATCTTTTGTAATTTTATGTACAGTTGCTGAACAAAATGATTATTATTTTCAAACAGTTTTGGAACTGTTGTAAATGAATGTATATCTGTACATACACACACACACACACACACACACACACACACACACACACACACACATATATATATATATATATATATTGCCAATGTTGATAACAGCTATGTCTAGCCTTATGTATTGTATAAAATACTGCTCACTATTAAAACAAACTTTTTATGAAACGCAATATGCATTATGCAACAATAAACATTTCAAACATCAGGATGTTACATTGCTGTCGAGTTGCACTCCTGAAGTGTGAGTGGGCTCCTGTCAGTTATTATCTTAGAATAAATATGGTTGCTTTACATTTCTAATTCAATTTTGTGTCTAATCAAACAAGTCAACAAAGAGGTCTTAAAATCACTCATTATTTCTGGTTCATTTGTTATTGTGGGGCACAGTAATCCACGGTGTGTGCTCTGCTACCACACATTTTGATAAAAGCAATGTATAGTATGGTAAATTGTAGTTGTGACGAGTGGCTGCACAATAGAGGCACACGAAGGCGAAGATATTAGAAGAGTCTTTAATTCAAAACTCACAGTAGCAGGCAAAAACAAACAACCATAAAGCATTTACGAGCAAGACAAAGAACTGAACAAAACAGGGAGTATAAATAGACAGTAGATACAGTAATGAGATAAATAATGAGACAACACTGGAAAACTGCACTGAACTAACACAATGGAACATAAGATAACCCAGACAGATACTGTGCACAGTATGTATCTTTTTGATTGGGTGACCATCCATGCATACAAAAATAGACATACACATTCGTAGTGCTTATATGCTACAGAAATAGCATTACGGTTGTATGCTATTATGATTATTTGCCATAACTTAATGGCTCCACCCACTGTCATTATGACATGAGAGTCAAAACATATCAAAACAATGTAATTCTGCTGTGAATACCTTGAAGGAGCCACTGAGATGGGCCAAAGCTTTAAAGCACAGCAGGTGCTGCATGAATAAAACAATGCATATTCATGAATATTAGCATTCATTTGCATACATTGATAGAGCCTTCATCAAATTAAGGTCAGTTTAAAGCAGTCTAGAGGTGAAACACCTAGAGCAGTAATAATAAGAGTTTAACATTTCCACCAGTTATGCCTAAAGGTATATTTTAAAATATTATTCACAGGGTTGGGGAAACCACTTTGAAACTGTAGCTATTATAACTACTAGCTACGCATTATTTAAAGTAGCTAAAGCAATGCAATGGTTTGGTGTTAAATTACTTCATCCTGTCCCAGTTTGAAATGCAGACAATAAGTAGTTATAGGTGAATTCACTTGTTACAAAAGTGTAACACTGTATCGATCCACCTGTTTGTTTGACCATTCTTCAGCCAACAGAAAATCTCTTCTTAGAATGTTTTGCCAAGGTAGCAGCCATACATAAACACAACATTGTAAAAAACAAATGCTACATGCATACATACAATCATGCAAAAATCATTCAAACAAAATGTCTTTGCTGCTTGTCTTTACATTTTGGCGAAAATTAGAGCACGCAGAGGAAACCTGACACAGGGAGAACATGCAAACTCAGAAATGAGTCCTGGCTCAGCTAGGACTCGAACAGGCGACCTTCTTGCTGTGAGTTACAAAATGTAAGCCATTTATTTATTACAGTACCACACTGTAATAGTAAACTAAACTGTGTAATAGTCTCTAGATAGACAGACACAGTCCAAACATGGAATCGTAAAGAGCAAAGCTTATTTTCTAAAGCAAAAAACACAAGCCCATCAAGTTAAACAAGGGAAAAAGAACACAAACTCAAACATACAACTAGACAGCACACAAGTCCAATCTACCAAGACATGTGGAAAACAACACAACAGAAAAAAGAAAACCACAAAATTGTGTTCTATATGAACTGTTTCATAAGCAGTTTAAAACACTGTTATTTTACAAAAAGATGTGTGATGCTTCAGGCTAAAGAGAGACCAGTAGAGTGTAACACTTGTCTATGGATGTTTAAGTCTTTTTTGCGGGTTTAAATCTTTTGCTTGCGAGTTGAAAAGTTTTGCTTGCGAATGAAGCTGTGTCTGAGTGGGCAGTCTCTACCAACCAGGATGGAAGGGCCATTTCTATTGGTCACCCTGGATAGAAGTGAGTCTGAGAGAAGAGAGAGCAAACTTGTAACATGGCAATATAATTTAAAGCTGCAGTCCGTAGTTTTCCTCTTGGTCGCCATCTCTGTTCGAAATCTGCAATTGCAGTCATTCGCAGAATTATCAACTTTACGTGGGTTGTGCCTCGGCATTACTCAAATGTTTTGAGGAGAATGTGCAGCTGTCAGACACCGCCTGTGTGGATTCTGTCATTCGGAATCACTGAAATTTTTTGGAAGTAAGACCAACATAAGAATTTTCATCAGGAAATGTAATCTGAACAAGTAAGTAACATCCACTTTTGTTCTGACCAACTAAGGGGAAAAAAGCATTGCACTAAATTTAGCTGATTTAATCTAACGATCGCTTATCATATCACGTCAAATCATGCAAATTATGCTTTGTTCTCAAATTTTTAATGTTAAGCATTGCGTGAAGCTCAAATTATTTACTTTTTTTCTGCAGTCACTCCGAAGTCCAAACGAAGTCTTTTGCATTTTACAGCAGGTGAATTTGTTGTCACTGGTGATTGTCGTTTGAACCTTTCTGGATCAAGTGCTGTGAGAAAAGCCTATAAATCTCCACCTCCAACATCCTCACACGCAATATAGCTCATACTAGCAGGGACTCCTTCTTTATGTGTACAGATGTGACGGGATGACGCAAAGACATGCTCAAATCTCCTGTGGAAATCCACCAGTACCACTGGAATTAAAAACATTATTACAAGCTTACCACTTTGAATCGAGCTAAAGCAAGCAGATAGTTTTGAACACTGGCTGGTTATGTACTTGCTCAAAAATTTATTTTGGATCATTTTTAACCCCATAAAGTTACAGACAGAAGCTTTAATTACAAAATAATTAGTTTTACTTTCAAACGCAGTATGTTTGATTGACTAAAAAATACAAAAAGGAAACTCCATATATTTTCAGCATCATTACTCCAGTCTTCAGTGTGATCCTTCAGAAATCATTCTAATATGCTTATTTGCTGCTGAAGAAATATGTATTTTCATCAATGTTGAAAACAGTTGTGCCGCTTCATATTTTTTGTATAAACCAGGATACATTTTTTTCCAAGATTATTTGATGAAAAGAACAAAAAACAGGATTTATATGAGATAGAAATAATGCCTTTGATCACTTTTGATAAATTTAATGCATCGTTACTGATAAAAGTATCTAAAACAATCTCACTGACCCCACATTTTTGAACAGTAGTGCATATTCAAGTGTGTTTTATAGTTCATTTTGTGATAATGACCTTCTGTGCATTAAAAGCCACTTAAATTAAATACACAATCATGAAATGTTGATGTCTAGCCTATCACAGGTTTTATACTCACTATATACATTAAAATGAACACTGAAGGCCTTTTTTTACTGCAGTCAGTAATAATTTATTCCTCAAAATGCCAGTTAATCGCTTCTATTTTCATATGAAAAGATATACAGATGAAAAGGAACGATTATTGGTCTTTATACCACTCAATGCTTGGACTATCCACTCAGAATCCAGTATTCCAGAGAGCAGCTGAATACTGTAGACACAGTGACTGGCCTTTATGAATATATGATTTGCAGAATGAGCTGTGGTGTGGACTGTATTCTTCAGATACAGACCGAGTGATATACGACCTGTGTGTCTGTCTTCAGCTTGTCTGTGGCCCTGAGGGAAGCTTTGATCTGTTTTTCACTTCTTCTTTCATCCCCTCCGGTTGAGCTGCAGAAAGGGAAAGAGGGGGAGGTGCAGAGATCAACGGGCAAAGAGAGGGAGTGGAAGACAAGCGGAGTAGGAAAACAAGAGGAGGTCACAGGAAAAAAGGATTAGTGTTCTACCTTCTGATGTATTCGGAGAGACAGAAAGTCCATTGAGAATCGAGTACCTGTATTTAAAGCAGCTCATCTCAGCTGGTGGGACACAACCTGAAAATGAAACTCTGTTCTAATAACAGATAACATGCTAATAATGCAAACAATAAAACGAAAATAACTGTAATCAAGAGAAATAAATAGACTTACCTTTTTAGTTTTTCTTTTTTCTTTTTTGCTGTTGATGTCAAAGCATGGATGTCCAATTAAACCAATTTTGCTGAAATTAGAATTAAATTAGATTTAAGTTAAATCAGATTTCAGCAAGGAACAATGTCTGTAAATTACTAATGCAGATGCAGTAAGTAAAATACAATAAAAATATAGTTTGAAGTAATCAAGTTGTGCTTTACATATTATTTTTTTTAACTAAATTAACATTTTAATCATTTTTATATATATACACATATATTTCAAAAGTTTTGGATGAAATTTTTTTTATTAAGGATGCAAATCAAAAGTGATTTATAATGTTACAAAAGATTTCTATTTAAAATTTTCATGTGCATGAAAGAGCATTTAGAGCATTAATTAGAGCATTAGAGCATTAATTTTTTTTAGCACAAATTCATCTGTCACTCGGTTGAAACCAATTACATTAGATGCCAGCATGAACAGGTTGTGTGACTTATCTTCAAAAACTATTAACAAAAATAATTAATTTGATGATGTTGGTTATTATTATAATACTTTTTTTTTTTACAATTTGTTTAAATTAATTAATTTATAATTAGCCTACTTGTCTATACATGATAACAGCTCTAATATAATCAAACACTGACTTCTTGGCACATATTGGGGCGGTTTCCCGGACATAGATTAAGCCTAGTCCTAGAATAAAATGGCCCTTTAAACCTGATTAACAGAAATCTGCTTTCTATGTCATGGCTTTAAATAGTCCTAGATTTAGTTTAGTCCAGAGTTAAATAAGCCGATTTCCTGGAGGAAGACTACAGTTACTCCAGGACTAAATTGAGTCTTAAATTAAACCTACCAGGAGGCAGGTTTAACTTCAGATTAACTTTGTGCTTCAAAGAAGACACCTGCATTACTTGGATACACACATACAGGTTCTATTAGAACCCTGGGGTTCCATACTTGGCCAATAGAACCTTTTTAAAAAAATGGTTCTAAATAGAACCATTTCTTCTAAGAGTGTAACTTGAAATGGTTGACTTCACTTGATGTTTTAACTTTGAAATATAACCCAGTCATACTTCCCATCATGCTTTGCACAAGGCTGAAATGTAAATTTTGAAATTAAGTGATATTTTATGCAATTATTTTAGTAAGATGAGAAAATGTTTAATGTTCTATTATTATGTTGTTATTTAAACGTTTATGTTATGTTAGTATTTTGGGGGGTTACCATTTTGGTGAAGTGTGAGCCTGTGCTTGGAGCGAGGACCTGCTACAAAAAATTCAAGTTGAATTATTAATAAAGCAACCACTATGATACTACTCTAGTAGAAAGTATTGCTTCTAATAATGCAACACTGAACACCACATGTGTAAAGTAAAGTTTGTGTAAATTACAGGAATAAACAAGAAGCATTAACTATAGAGTTGTTTGAATAATTCATTTTAAATGAAAACCATTCATTGTTAAAGAACACTATTGATTCTAGTTGTGCATCGTTGATTTTAAATGTATGTATTTTCGTTTTATATATATATATATATATATATATATATACAAACAGATTTCCTGATATTTCTTCTCTTTTATTCCATAACTGGTGTGTGCAGATTATTTAGATTGCATAAAAATAATTTTCTCTTGTTAGTAAATGTTTTTTTGATTGCAGTCTTTTTCTGATGCCATTGTTTTTGTTGGATTTGCTTCTCAGTTCCATGCAATTTTAAGCTTTTCCTGGTTCATTCCATGTTTTATAGGCAACCTCTGTCATGCTAATTCAGATTAGCACAGTTGGTTTTAATTTAATCTGATTTATTTTAGTTCAGGACTCCATAGTCCAAGTGTAACTAATCTGTACTTAATCTGTGTTACAAAAAGCCATTTTTAAGACACGATTAACTATTCTAGATTAAGGCCTACTCCAGGCTTAATTTAAACCCTGTCCGGGAAACCGCCCCTTACTGTTTAATATATTTGGGCCAAATGTATCAAATATCAATATGTAGGCCAAATGTGCTGGGTCAAAACATACAGTACACTGTAAAAAAAGTTAGTTCAGGCAAGAATTAAAAAAAAAGTAACTTCCATATCAGTACTTAAAGGGTTAGTTCTCCCAAAAATGAAAATTAAGTCATTAATTACTCACCCCCATGCTGTACCAACCCTGTAAGACCTTCGTTCGTCTTCGGAACACAAATGAAGATATTTTTGATTAAATTTGAGAGCTGGATAACTCCTCCATAGGCTTCCTAAGGGACTAGCACTTGACGTGCCATAAAGTCATTAAAGAAAATGTTTAAATATTCCATGTGCCTACAGCGGCTCAATTATAAGTTTATCAAGCGACGAGACTACTTTTTGTGCGAAAAAAACATAAATAACGACTTTATTCCACTATTCCATTACTTCCTTATGGGCCTTGAGACGAGAATTGAAGAGATTTCCAGATGGCATGCGCGAGAACTGAGAGGAGGACGTTATTCTTCGACTACTTCTTGTTACCGGCTGCTCACCGCTTAGGAGTATTACCGCAACCTACCGTATAAGATGATGATCCTGGAAATCTCTTCAATTCTCGTCTCAAGGCCCATAAGGAAGTAATAGAATAGTCGAATAAAGTCGTTATTTATGTTTTTTTTCGCACAAAAAGTATTCTCGTCGCTTGATAAACTTATAATTGAGCCGCTGTAGGCACATGGAATATTTAAACATTTTCTTTAATGACTTAATGGCACGTCAAGTGCTAGTCCCTTAGGAAGCCTATGGAGGAGTTATCCAGCTCTCAAATTTAATCAAAAATATCTTCATTTGTGTTCCGAAGATGAACGAAGGTCTTACGGGGTTGGAACAGCATGGGGGTGAGTAATTAATGACTTAATTTTCATTTTTGGGTGAACTAACCCTTTAAAGCTACACTGTGTGATTTTTACCCCCATCTAGAGGTGAAAAGGTATATGACCATCCAGTGAATATTAGTTTCTGTTCCTCTCAATTCCGATTTCGTTTTAACTCCTACGGTGGCCAATGTATTCCAACATTAACATGGCTTCCAGTTCGACCTCGTCCATGAGCATTAACTCGAACGTAAATGCAAAAGGCGAAGCTTGAATTAATGGGCATGTCCCACTTTGGCTAATGTACATTCAAGATGGAGGGACAACATGGCGACCGACATTAGAACCCCTTACCCGTATGTATTTTCAATGGCATATTATACACTCACGAGAATACTTTATTACTTGAACGAAGTAAATATATAAATGAGCACATATATTTTTGAAAGATCTAAGTGATTTAGCTAAGAATAAACTAAAAGAGTTACACAGTAGCTTTAATTCAAGCAAGTAGAAATTAAAGTGTAAATATCAACTCAATCCAATTAAGTAAAAATTACTCAATTTTTCTGATACTGGGGTTCCCATCATGCACTGGACCTTGAATAATTAATGAGGTTCATTTTTCACTGGTTTCCAGCTGTATTTACACTGTTTTATCATTGATTTTTATTTCCAGTATTAGTAACTTGCCTTTTAGTGATATTTCGAGTAAATGTTTTGCTCCAAATGACACATTCAAACACAAAAACGAAGACCCATCAAATGTTACTTACCGCCATTGTGTATTGTATTGAGGTCTTTGCATTCATATTAAGCTTCACACTTGACATGATTTAATATAAATTACTTAGATGATCTAAGTAAAGCACATACAATAAATGACTAATAAAATTCAATATTATTGTTTTAGTGAAATGTAATGCGAACGCAAAGGAAATTTCAACTAAATCGATATTAATCAACCTTTTACTAGCTAAGTTAAAATCGACTTATTTTCTGTAAAGTTTACTTAATTCCATATTCCAAGTAAATTTAACTTAAACATTTCTAATTAAAGCTACTGATAAATATGTTAAGGTTTTACTTGGCAAATCTTTGTAAATTTACTAGCATTTTCTGAGTGAGAAAAAGTTGCCTAACTTTTTTCAAGCAAATCCTACTCCAATTTGTTTTCAGTGTAACTGTGTACAGGTCAAATGTAAAATCTTAGTTCTCGAGTGAAACATTTATATGCTTGTCTTTATATTAAGTATGTGAATACAAGTTTATTTGTGGACGACATCAACCTGTAAAAGTTTCTGTCTGTTTAAGAGTGCACAGTTAATTTGTGAGCTCTGTAAATGAAAGTGCATGTAGAAACACTTGTGATGTGCCACCACGCACAGCATTTTTCCTCAGACGGGCGATTTATTATTGCAGTGTGGCCGCAGAGGGCAGTTGGCTAGTTAATGCTCTTCACAAATGTCAGTTCATAAATCTTCTGTACTCTAATGATATTCACAGAGTTTGCTATGTTGCCATTGCCACTTTGATGCTGAGACGCCACATTTGTCTAATGTTACCGAACTTGCTGTTGCTAAGTTACCAGCACATCAGCAGTAACACATAGTGTGAATGGGCTGAGACTAGTTTCTTCATGCAGCACTCTATAGCAAACACAAACAACACAACATATGGATCTGTGTGATGATGATGTTGATGATGATGATGAAGATGTGACAATTAAACAAGGAAGCCGGAAACCCAACGGTCTGAGGTTTAACCAGATGTACACTGTAAAAAATAATATTGATGTCTTAAATTTTAAAGTACACTAAACTATTACTGTAAAAAATTACATTAAACTGTCTTAAAAAATGATCTGAATCATAAAAAATAGCTTGCCTTATTTTGATGAGTTAGAGCAATGAACATGTTGTCATACCTTATTGATCATATCATTTTTGACAGTGTCTTTATTTCAAATAAAATGTAAATATTGAGTTCTCACGTGAGACTTTTTTCTTTTTCGACCCGGTTGTGGTACAGCTCAGATGAAACGTCAAAAACAGACACGAGTGCTCCTGCCAAATTTCTGCTACTTTTTTTTTTCCATTTCTTGGGTCCAAATCATAGACTGTAAATAGGCCCAAATAGGACAGAGAAGAAGCCTTTTTGCCTGTCATGCATGTTGATATGTGATCTAGAACTCCTCCTCGAACTCCCCGCTGCTCTGTATCTTGCTCTCTCATTGTCCGTCGGTAATCGCCGATGTAGTTTTCAGTCAGAACACACTTTTCACACAACAGGATTCTGAATCGCCGACAAGTCCAGATACTTAGCGTGGCAACTATCTCACGGGCGTCGGCAACTCGTCGGCGATTCTCTCAGATCGCATCTTTAATAATTCACACTGCGCGATTGTCACTCGCGTGAACGAGCGCCGATTTGCCTGTGACTTCAGGCATTTGTGATTTCTCAAAACCTGTCGGCGAGCCAAAATCGTGGCTAAAATCGTGCAGTCTGAACTCTGCATTACCCTGGCTTTTTACAGTCTATTTTTACAGTCTATCTAAAAAAAAAACCCCACTAATCAGAATCAAGGACCGTAACTTATGTTTCAGATACTGCTGATAATAGCTTTATTGGTAAATTATGTTTTTTTTGTATTTATAATTGCAGTATGTTTTTTTAAATATATTTTAGTCTTGATCATTTCTCTCGTTTTAATAGTTTTTATTTTTTTTTTTTCATTGGCTTTGGTACTATTTTCACAATTTTAAAAACTCTTTGCTCAAAAAGTCTTTGCTCAAAAGTCTAATATGTTCACACTTGTAACACATTTAGGCTAGTCTTTCTTTCAAAACCTGATCCTAAGCTATCATTACAGCACATTTTCAGTACACATCATCATCATTTAAAAAATACAAGATGATTGTAATATGTAATAAAAACATTTGGTTTAATCACCAAAACACAACAGTATGACCTTCTTTCAGTTTAGTACTATTTAAAGGAATAGTTCACCCAAACAAATAGTTGATGACGGGTGTACCGATACACAAAACTGACGGTTCGGTTTTCCCACGGTTTTGATGTCTCGGTTCGGTTTAGAAAGTTAAAATAGCCTTTTTTTTTTTTTTTTTTTTAAAGTGAACCCCGACTAGTGAGGCATGTTGGCCTTATAAGATTAAAGTGGGTGTCAGCTATAAAAAGGTGATACAAAAACACTCCAAATGTTTTTGTTTTTATTAAAAAAAGCCGAGAATCCGTTCACTCATAGGCCGCCATATTTACGTCTCAATGCATTCTGGGTAGTGATGTGTAAAGGTTGTAGTCGGTTGAGCCTAGCCACTTCGTTTATTGTTTTTCCAACGTACCAGCTAGCTATCTAAGTTTTGACAGTAGTGAGATGAACACGTCTACCGTTCAGCCTTTTCAGTTTGATCCCGAGCGCACCGTAGGCTTAAATCAAGAGAATAAAGCGGTGTCTGTGTGGTAACTGCTTGCCAAGCAACTCAAGAACAAACTTTTTTTAACGCAAAATACGCAGTATCCGTTCAATCCTGCCTGTAGGCTATTACACACACACACACACACACACAAACACACACAAACACACACACACAGAGAAAAGACGCGCGTCAGTATCTACTTCTCTTTCAGGCTTGAACAAATCATTACACACACAAATTATGCCAAAATGTCCGTTTTGTCAAATGTCCTCATAAGAGCTGTCTAAAATGATTTAAATAAATTCTTAAATGAACATTTGTGAGAAAATGGGAAGTGTGTCAGTAACTTAAATTCACTAACTTAGTGAATGAGGGTTTAGGGGGCGATTTCGGATTCAATCTATGTTCTCAAGCAGTGAAAAGTAGAGAAACCAATAAAGAAAACCGGAAAGTAAAAGAGATAGCCTAATTTTATAATCAAATATTGCAAAAAAAAAGATAGATACTTGGCACCTGTGGATCGATACTGTATTGCCACAGAAAATATTGCGATACTTCTTTAAGTGGAAGTATCATTTTTAAGGATTCTTTACCTCTCTTTTTTGGCTTATTTTATCTGTAAAATAAAACATGCCTAATTATGCAAAATTACTACAAAAATGCAACTTCCATATGAATGTATGCTATATTAATAAACAGATTATAAACATATAGTAGCCTACCAAGCCTACAGCATATAGCCTATAGCCCATGTAGAATATTTTCCCAAACCATTTTAGTCCTTGTGAATGCTAAAAATAAATAAATAAAAGGTTTGCCTTTACAATCTGCTGTGAGCACAAGGAGATTTTTGACGATTGCTTTGTTTAAATTCCTGCTGCATTGTTCCAACCACACTGAGCTGGAATCCAGCTCCACATAAATGCACCATATACGTTCTGACTGGTTGGTTGTCGCTGTTTCATGCAGCGTTTTCATGTTGCACCCGCAGTCTTTCCCCTCAACAGTACAAATGCCCACTGCACACATACAACCTCATCCCTAGTTGACCATTAGTGGTGCATGCACGTCATGACGAGGCTTACGTGTCTGCTGCAACCGGACCCGCAGGATCTTCAGCTCAAATTCACACACTCACCATTTGAAGCTCAATGCTGATCTGCTTTTTGACTATTTGCAAACCAAAAGCTTCAATATCAGACACAGTAAGACACGCTTTTAAATGCAAATGTAAATTTAGTAAGGATTCAGTAAAAAGTATGATATAGATAGTCTTTCCTTATCAAAACATAAATTGGCTTAAATAAAATGCCCATTCATTTTGTTTAGTTTCTGTCTTACAAGGCGTAAATTAGAGACTACTGGCTATTTGATAAAAGACAAGCTCTTCGATGTGTCCAGGACCAAGTTTCTGTGTAAAAATGTCAAACTGCACTTGTCAAGCCGTTTTATTGGGACTGTTTGGTCTCTGGATCTTGTGGGACATCTGCTCCTGTGAGACTTTCACTGTCTCTGTGTTTCACACAGATGTTCTGTCTAAATAATGCTGTAGGGAAACTATCGGACCTCACAAATTCAAACACACACACAGTTGACACATTTTACATCTCCACCATCTTAATTTGGCATATGTTCAGCAGCAAATAGCTCAAGAAACTAATTCCAGACAGTCTGTTTAACCTAAAAGCAAAGTTTAACTGGCAAACAAATGTAACTTTTAATGACTGTCACAGATACAATGAGTCAATGATCTGATAGGCTACTGTCTTTAATACAAAGAGATATGCAGTATGCATACTACAGATTTAAGCAACCTAAAGTTTTACATTGCTTACAGACACAGTAATGCTGCTCTTTGGAATCAAATATTGAATTAATTCAAATCCCTTTTTCTCTTTTAAACTGGTGTGGCATTTTTCCTTAGGTCCCGTTCCCTATAGAAACAATCTCCCGTGATGTAATTCACTAAAGCCTTAGAGAGTCTAATTTTCGAAACATTTGGCATTGAGCCTGCCTTCATTTGCATACTTCATAATTAGTGATAAAGCTCTGCATTGCATGTGGGAAAATAAGATGCTGCTGGCATTTTGCATTTGGTCTTAAGGGGATGGTTGATTTGATAAGCAAAAACAGAGATGAATGAAGTACAGCCACCCAAATCTACTTTTAATAAGCATATTCATCTTTAAATTATATAAGAATGGAATTTCTCAATCACCACTGGAAATGGCCCTTCAGGTGCAGAGAGAACACACCCATCTGCAGGGCTCTTATGAAGCGCAGTTGCGACCTCTACTGGAAGCGAGTGATATTAAAAACACAACAGTAATTGGATGCTACAGTATTTCACAGTGATTTAGAGGTTCATTGTGCATTTTGACGGCTAAATTCTGATTTGAATGAGAATAGGCTTTAATATAGATTGAATTATCAGTAATGGGTAGTCATTTAATTGAATTTGCATCCAAAACTGCTCACTTAAGTTGTTTAATAATGTGTTACAAGTTTGGGCCCAAATGTCACAACTGAAAATCATTTAGTCAGCCTCTCAGGTGTGTCATTCCAAACCAGTGATTTTCTGTCGTCTTTGGGACACAAAAGGAGGCTATATCGTTATCATGTGAACGAGGACAGCATTGTCTAGCTCTAACTCTAGCTCATCTCATCTGCTGTGTCCTAAAGGCAAATATATTAACTTTGTGTAATATTAATGAAAAAATTATCTCTATATAAATAAAAGTAAAATAATTTGCTTCTGCAGTTCGCAGATCTCATGCATTCAAATGACGCATTTAGACATGGGCATGTTACACATTAGGCCTTAATAATTTGGGTGAAATATTGCTTTATGCGTAGCCTTCTTGTCGTTTTAAAAACAAGATTCAACACAATACAATGCTCACTATTTTAAAGAAACACAAAATTAGATCAATTCCTCAAACCGGCTGACTATTTCTCACAAATGTTGATATTCAGATTAAATTACACAATTAAAAATAGTGTTGCCAATACTATAAAATACTAGTGTAGCCAATCATCAAAAGTGGTGAGATGAGATTTTGTACCATCTATAGAAAAAAATATATATATAAAGAGCAGGCATTGGGTTCAGTGCGTCATTATGAACACAACTTAAAGGGATAGTTCACTTTGAAATGAATTTTTGATATGTTTTAGCTTAACTCAAGGGCATCCAAGATGTAGGTGTCTTTGTTTCCACAGTATTTTCAATTTTGACATTTTTCAGTCAAACCGTTGTTGTCTATCAGTCATACACTGGAGCCTAAGGGGGTCCACCAAAAAGCATGCACAAATTAAACATGATTTAATGACTCGCAAATGTAAGTACACATTGATGGCCTAAGACACGAAACGAGCGGTTTGTGTGAGAAAACGAACAGTATTTATATCGTTTTTACCTCTTGTAATCATAGCCATGACAAAATGATCTGACTGCACAGGCGCTTCGGTCTGCGCATGCGGTGGAAGTTTTTAGTGAAAGATTTCGGAAGATTTACCTTTCACTAAACATATTTAGATATACGGGAAACCGCAATGGAAGACGATTTCGGTATATCTAAATATGTTTAGTAAAAGGTAAAACTTCCGAAATCTCAGTGTAAATATTGAGTGACGTCACACGCAAGCGATCACTTCCGGCGTAACACTGAACTGATTCAGTTCGGTTCAGTTGGACATTGCACAACTGATTCAGATAACTTGGACGTCACTGTGATTACACGAGGTAAAAACGATATAAATACTGTTCGTTTTCTCACAAAAAACGCTCGTTTCGTGTCTTAGGCCATCAATGTGTACTTACATTTAAGAGTCATTAAATCATGTTTAATTTTGACTTCTCTGTGCATGCTTTTTGGTGGACCCCCTTAGGCTCCAGTGTATGACTGATAGACAACAACGGTTTGACTGAAAAATGTCAAAATTGAAAATACTGTGGAAACAAAGACACCTACATCTTGGATGCCTTTGAGGTAAGCTAAAACATATCAAAAATAATTTCAAAGTGAACTATCCCTTTAAGATTGGCAGGGATTTCTCTTGTTCTGGGCAGTTCCAGCTGTTCTTATATGACAGTAACTGGTTCCTGCAGTACATGCTGGTACATGTTTTTCTGATGCTTTTCTGCTCACCAGCTGCTGAGAAACTCTGCCAGAAACAGCACAGCGCCATTTACTGATGCATCAACACACAGACAGTCGAGAGATAGAGAGAGAGATGGACTTTTACTTTGTCAAGGTGCTTCTAATGATGCTCAGCCTAGATAGCACAAATCTATTTGATGTGATGTTTACATCATGGAAGATGTATTTTTAAGAGTGTTTGCTCATTGCAATACGTCTATGAGCAAAACCTGATAGAAAAACATTATTTTCGTATAATACAGTACACCTAGGTCTAGTTGGAGTATATTAATAATATTTATTATCTTCCAAAATACAATTTCCAGATAATCACATTTTGTAATAACCGTTGAATAATGCCACAGTGACAAAGGAGGAAATTCACAAGTTTGAAACTGACTATTTACATTTTGGGGTGAACAGTCAACTATAACTATACAAAAAGGGACATTTTTCATAAATATCATCTTGGAGCAAGTTTTTTTTTTCTTTTTTTTTTGTAACTCTTTCATTTCTCTTGACCAAAACAATTGTTTACATGTTTGTAGAAAAAAAATCTATATCATATTTTTTTCCATTTATTTAATTAATTTTTATTATCATTAATATTTCAAACTCATTTACTCTTCTTAAATGAGTGTAACCTTCCAGCAGCACAGATGTGTGTATGGCAGTGTGTTTAAAGTGTCTTTGAAGCAGGCTGAGTGTTTCAGGGGACTGTTTTCCCGTAACTCTCAGCTTCTCCAAACTCGCTGAAGTTCCTCAGAACTGACGGATACCATGCTGGTTTTGGAGACTGGATTACAACAGACTTCAGATGAGTGAAAGGCCAAACCAGACCTGCTCACTAAAAATATCTCATGCATTTCAGGAATGGAACTGAACAATCAAGTTTAAATCTGGTGGTGGTGCCACATTATGAAAAATGTTTTCCTCCAAAACACGTTGACCACAATTGTTGGCACCCCTAGAATGTTTTTTTTTTTTTTTAGTAAAATATCTATATTTCAATTCATTTTTTACCTTATTTTTTTAAGCACTTTAGGGTGACCAACATAAAATTGTCCAGCCATGACTTTTTGTTTCACAGGAGTTTAAATATGAGGACACACAAAGGCCAAATTTCCTTAATCATCCTCCATCACAAAGAGTAAAACCAAAGAATATAGTTCTGGAGAGATTCTGACTGAAGGAACGTCTCTGATCTCTTGTCAGGTGTTCTCCAAACTCAGAGCAGTTATCTTGGCAAAAGGAGGTTGCAAAAATTATTTAATAAAAGGGTGCCAAAAATTATGGCCAACATGTTTTGAAGAAAAACATTTATTTCACCATGTGATTTCCCCCCACTTTCAATTATGTTACTTCAATGAAAGGTTGGATTTTTGTGATTTGAAAGAAAGATCAAAAGGATTAACCAATGCAGATTTATTTTTACATCCATCTTCGATCATATTTAGCTACCATCTGTGCCAATAATTCTGACCATGACTGTATAGCCTATATTATATTACATAGGAAAAAAGGCCATTATTATCCATAAACTATTCAGGATAAAATATTCCCCAATAAAAATCTGACTATACACTCACATACCAATAATAGTTGTCTGAAAGTCAAAAGTTTGAAACATGACCTCAGTTCTCTATAAAGAAATGCATCCCATTATTAAATTTCACTTTTGCTTTTAAATGGTTAGAAAAGTAGGAAGAACCATTATCTCTGGAATATAGTCATCCAGATCCTGAGGATTAAAACATTGAATTTCAACATCACAAACCTGTATTAAAAAATACAAATACCATTATTTTCTAAAATCTCAATGTGGATTGATGAAAGCAAAAAAGACTTGTAGATCGTAAAATCATTATAAATGAATCCCCTTCAATGACAACAGCAGTAGCCTGACATGACATGTAGTCTGTACCTCTCTGTCGTACATTCAGATGAATTTCCATGCGGTCTGTAACAATTCCAGACTTTCGAAGATGAACACAAATATTAAAATACACTCAAAAGCCAATAAATCATAAATAAAAACTCAGAACTTCACAAAAATTGGTGAGCATATGTGGCATAACATGCAGAAGAAGCATGCAACGTTTCACAGAGATTGGACCATAGGTGGCGCTATAACCATCAAAAAGGTCTCATTCTTATTAGGTGTTCAAGAACGAAACTATGGTAAATCATACTGGAACATAGTAAATAATGAAAATCACACTGAAATGTGGTGTATCATGGTAAATCATGCTAAAACATGGTCTATTTCCATCTATGCTCTCAGTGGTTAAATGCTTGCTTCATAAAACGTAATGTCTTTTGATGATTTTGTGCTTAAAGGCCTGAACACCGCTGAATGCTGCTTGCAGCTTTAATTATTATTATTATTATTCTGCAGTAAAACGCATCGTGCAGCCCAAACCGTAAGTGCTGGAGACTTGAAACTTTGTCAGATAGTAGTACAAAAATTGAGGAGAGGTTATCAAATTATGAGCCCGATTGGCCCAATAGGTGGCGCAATAGCAACCAATTGTGCAAAACTGCTCATAACTCCTAGACTGTAAGTCGTAGACTCAAGTGTCTTATATCATTGGAAAGCTGGTCACCTTTTTTCGTCATATTCGAAAAAAACACATATCTCCGATTTAATTTCCGCCATGATGAATTTTCCCCCATTTTGAATTTTGTTATTGGATTGTTCTGCTGAAACACTGCAAAAATATATTTCCAAGAAATTTCAGTAGAAAAAATGTTTCAACATGAGCTGAAGTGATCTAGAAGCTTTATACAGCGGATGCCATTGAAAACTATCCCTAGCGCTGACGTACAAAAAGGGCAGGGAAAACTCAGAATACATAAAAAGTCCAACAACCCAACAGAAGTATAGAAGCTTGTCAAGAACAATAAAACATTTTTACAACCCTGCTGAACAGCGCTCAGTTGTACAGTGTAATGTGTAATTATACAAATATACCTGACTGCAGAACATCATCAATGACAAAAACCTGTAAAATGAGATACACATCGCAAGAGTCCAAGTAAACAAAACCACTGCAGAAATGGGAAAATTTTTATTTATGCATTTCACGAATCCAAATGTTCAAACCAGAATTTAATTCCATCTTTTTTTCCAACATAAAAACATTACAGCAACTGTTTTGCAGGGAAATGTGTTCAAAAACATAACCGCCGTAAAAATAAAAACGTAAAAAGGGCAAATGTTTCGGTTGTCTGGAAGCGCACAGTAGGTCCTCGTGTTTGGGTGGACAGTGGTACATACTTGTAAACGTATGGAATGTATTTATTTACTGTACAGACACGCAGGGACAAACCCTGCAGAAGAAACAACATGATTTGTGCTGGGGAAACACCCTAGTCAAAAGAACTTATTTTATAGAAAAAAATAAAACATACTAAAAATATCTACACAAATCGTTTTTGTAATATATTTTTCACCCACCTTTAACTTCCCTTTTAAAAACTCAACGTCTCTAAAAAAAGCAAGTTAACACAGTAACTTAAATGATTCTTCTACACTCTTCCTCTCTCAATATTTTCTCTTCGTTTCATTTTGTTTCATCAGTCGCATTAAAGATTATGAGGAAGCTTTGAAAATGCTGTAATACTACATTCAAAATAAACGTTAATAGCACAGCATGTTCATGACCATATGGGTGAATCTCATGAAAACCTGTCCGGTCACATTTCACCGTAAAATCAAAAGGAAAAACAGAAGGAAAAAAGAAATAGTGTATTAAAATAGTAGCCTATTTTAAGATCTTTTTGTATTGTGACATACTTTCCACAATTTATATATATATATATAGACCATTTCACAAGATGTAAACAGCACTGGTCCAGAAACACTTCCTGTTTCAGTTTTCTTTATTACACATGTAAAGAAAACATCTTAAAGATGTTTGTTTGAACTTTTTGATTCAGTTTTAAATGTTCTGTTGGTTGTATTTTATCCCAGCTTATATGTAGTGTTAAAAAACTAAAACAGGAAGTGCTTCTGGACCAGTTGTTTACATCTTGTGAAATGGTCTATATATATATATATATATATATATATACACACACACACACATTTTTTAAAGGAATTTAAATCAAAGTTTTAAAATTTGCAGTGAAAATGTGCATAAATATTAACTTTTTTCTTTCGATTTTGGGGTGAAACGACGTGACCATGTTCTTGACTGTGTTCGTGAGGTTCACCCTCGTACTCTTGGCCCCGTTTTAAGCATGGAAAAAAAAAGCACTGCTGGGAGTTCAGGACTCACTCCAGTAACTGGAGTGGCACGATGCAGCAGATCCGTGTGGGAAGAAAGACAACAGCCTGAACGAGTGAACAAAATCTGTCCAGCTCTGGGCCACGGATCAAATGCGTGTAGTGCAGACAATCATAAGCAAAGCCATGCGATGGTGATGTAAAAATCTGAATAAAAATGAAAAAACAAAACAAAAAAAAAACAGCTTTTATACTGCTGTTCTATTTCAGTCTAACTCCCAACACCCAGAATCCCAAGCATGCAAGACCTGTTACATATAGAAACACAACAGCAATATAAATCAGCCCTCGTCAGTCTATCAGCTCGGTGCGACCAAGGCTATAAAAATAGAATAAGTGTTTCAATCATTTACCGTTTCAAACGTCTTTACATATATTTGTTTTGTAAAAAAAAATGTGCCCATCATGCTAAACCTTGCTATAGCACTTTAATATACCTCTCAGTTTTACAAGGTCAAATACAGTCTGAGCTCTTAAAGTTTTAATAGTTTTTTTTTTTCTTTTTCTCCTGTGTTTGTAGTATTAAAAGTAGCATGAAACGTGTCATTACAACAAAACTCTGTGGCTACACACTAACTCCTGACAGAAACATTCAGCAGATCACATCTCAGTCCTGTTTCCCTCATGTGTTCGTCTAAGACACTGCTAATTAGTGTAATTCAGTCATATACATGCTGGTTTGGATTGTTTTCAAAGGCTCACGGTTGAATCTCACGCAAACATGCCACACTTCACCCAAAATATCTTTTTTCTTTTACCTAAATGAAGCCTATTTATTTATTTGCATTGTGACATTATTTTCAGAACAATTAAGCTCATTTCCTACCTAAATTCTCATTACATCGATGCGCTTGGAAGGTTTATTTTTTTTAATAATCATTATTCAATATTCTCATTACTGTAATGCAGTAAAACTATGACTATACAATGTTTATATTTAAATTTATATAAGTTAAATGTATGAATTTAATTTAATAAATTAAATTAAATGTATAAATACTTTACAGTTTAAATAGTATTTAATCATGTTTTTGCACTGCCGTAATTTGATTCATTTGTCATGAAAATAATGTCACAAAAAAACCATAAGGGCCAGAAAGAAAAAAAAACGCTTTCATTTAAGTACAATATCTTGTTTATATAATTTCAGGGTGAAATGTGACCCAGACAGGTTTAGTGAGATTTAACCATCTGTAACTGTAACGTGAACTTGGGTAGTTTTGGCCAACTCTCATTCCCACATCACTTGAGAGTCAATAATAATAATAATAATAATAATAGTAATACAAAAAACATCACCCATAATAGTTAAAGATATTAAAGTGTAAAACTAACTGTTAAAACGAAAGAAATGCTGCTTCAAAGAAGTCTCTGAACATGCTTCTCTGTCCCGTCAGTCGTCTCTTCTCCCCCTCTGCTGTCTCAAGACTGGTTTGGGGTTTGAAAAGCGGTGTGTTCACAAAGAAGGTAGTGTGTGTGAGTGTGTTACCATTACAGAACCGTTCAAGGGTCTCTCTAGAGCAGAAAGGAGTCTTAAAAAGATCTCTGGGGCTGATGGGAAGAGATTAGCCCGTTCACATCTCGGTCCTACAGAGCGAGAGGAGACGCAGTGCTGGTGCTGGTTGGGGTCGTGCTGGGGGAGGGCGTGTG
The DNA here is from genome assembly GCF_988280905.1 of Pimephales promelas. Classification (NCBI taxonomy): domain Eukaryota; kingdom Metazoa; phylum Chordata; class Actinopteri; order Cypriniformes; family Leuciscidae; genus Pimephales; species Pimephales promelas. The sequence continues at coordinate 18,123,885 of NC_142778.1, forward strand.
CTTTGGAGGAGCCAGATCGAGGAGGGCACGAACCGTCCCGGCCACCTGAGCCAAACCTCTCTCTTCCAGGATGTGCAGGGGAAGACACAGCTGGCTCTGCGGCCGTAAACACACACACACACACACACACACAGAGCAGGGGCGAACAAAAAAGGGACAAAAATGGTGTGTCAATGGAGAAACAAAATTATAAAAATCAATATAACTTAAAATAAATGATTACAATGGATAAACTCAAATAAAGCAGATAATGTACAAGTAAGGAAACTGTAAAGAAAGGTGAAGGAGATGAAGAGAGATGGGAAAATCATTCAAAACCTGCTAGACAGAAAGCTGTATTTCACAAAGCAGGAACTAACCAGCGAGAGAATTATTATTAGAAGTGGTTGTTATTGCACATGCTTTGGGTTATAGTGAACTGAACCATCTCCTAAACCTAAAGATCATATCATGACACTATGTGCTAAAAACATGAACCATATATCAAAAAATTCAGATTTTTTTAGAGTTTTTGGAAGTCGTCTCTACTGCTCATCAAGACTGCATTTATTTGATCAAAAATACACTAAAACAGAAATATTCTGAAATATTATAATCATTTAAAATAACTCTTTTCTATGTGAATATATTTTAAATGCAACGCAGAATTTTCCTCATTACTCTAATCTTCAGTGTCATAAATCATTCTAATATGCTGATTATTGTTGGTACTCAACGTTGAATGATGGTTCTTTAGCGGCTTAATATTGTTGTAGAAAACATGATACTTTTTTTTAGGATTCAACAAGTCCAAGTTTCAAATAAATTCTGTTCTTTTGAATTTTAAATACTGTCACTTGACCAGTTTAGTGCATCCTTGTTGACTAAAAGTATTAATTTGATACTGTATATATATATTTTATCTTTATCTTACTGACCCCAAAACTTGAGCGGTACAGTATTACAGTGTCCACGATAATATTAAGCAGCTTTGTTTAAATTGACAAGAAATCGACTGGAGACTAGAGTAATGATGCTGATATTTCACTGTTTTTACTGTCTTTTAAGCCCGGAACACACCAAGCTGACGCCGACGAACTAGCCCTGATGAAAGCCGACTGTGTTGTCGCCTCTCGTTCGCTCTCGTCAGGGTAAAAAGCTACACTTGAACACACCGAGAGAACTACAGGCAACTGTCAGCTATAATGTGCGTTCTGCGCCTGTGTGTAATGAGCCAACTGTCTATTTCTGCAGATATATTAGTCTATATATTCATCATTCAAAAAGAAAAACCGACGCTGCCGGTGTTCTGTCGATTTTTGCTGCCTTGTCGAAAAATGCTACCGTAGCGCGAATTGATCACAGAATGCCGATTAAAGTCGTATGAAATACAATTCTAATACAATTCTAAGTTATGAGTAGCTACTGTAGACTACTGTTTTTATTTTTAAAACGGTGTGAAAAGTAAAAAATTATCATAAAATATTCATCTTTGACTTGTCAAATTAAGTACACCTTTCAGTTATTCCTTTTCAGCTGGCTGACCGTACAAATATTCATATGGTAGTAAGCATTTTTTAAAGGGAAATTATACATTATAACAGGAAAAAGTACCTTTTGTAAAAAAAATAAAAAATAAAAATAAAAAAAAAACTGTGAGTCTGCACATGCGCATAACCGGTAAGTAGGAAATCTCGATGGGTAGCATGAATTGTCAGAACACCGGCTGCAGATACACATACCGTAAAACAAAGCAGCGCGTGCTTACCGTTTTGAATATCAATCCTGTTAAACGCTTTCTTTATTCCACTCCGCTCATGTTAATATTGAAATATTCGCCAAGGAACACTCAGGTAAGATGACGTAACATAAGAACAGCCTTCTATCTTTACCGTTTTGACTTCTTTGCTTGCTGTTTTGCTTTTATTCTTGTGCACCGACTCTTTCACTGAGCTGAACAGCCAATCAGAGTTCTCTCTTTCCCCGACGGGCCGACGCCGATTCAACATGTCGAATCGGGCGAAACAAAGCCGACAAGGACTATTTTCAGCCGACGGCACGGAACCGTGCGTATCACACCGAGGAAACTGCCCGACGGCCGACCGTCGGCTTGGGGTGTTACGGGCTTTAGATCAAATAAATGCAGCCTTGGTGAGCATAAAAGTCTTTAAAATCCAGTAGTGTATAGACCATCTGACTTATTTTGACCTGCTAGACAATCCAGAACAACCCAGCCAAGCATTTATCACTGCAGTACCACACTACCCAACAGAAAGCTGTGACACACAAACACACAACTAAACTACTGATAAAACACACATCTACATTGGATTCTTGAGTTTAGATTTTATTGTAGAAAAGCCGAGGAGGACAAGTCAGACTGTAGGAAAATCAGGCAACATGGCACACAAATCTGACACACAAATGCTTACACACTCTGTGACCAGTGTTGTATTTCCTATGCGTGTTAGGATTATATTATACTGTATTTTAGCAACAGGTATACTGGTTAACAAGGACTGTTATTTCAGTGAGTAAACGGTGTTTTGGTGCAAGAATGACAAGATGCTTGATAACTGTAGCGTTATGAACGGACAGCGAGATGTTTTCTAGCCATTTAAAGGGTTAGTTCAGCCATACAATTCTGACATTATTTACACACCCCAAGTTGTTTCATGTTTGATTTACTTTCTTCATAAAAGCAAATGTTAAACAGAAAGTTGTGGCTGCTCTTTTCCACATAACATAAGGCCATTCATTGAAACATAATTTTTGTGCAAATAATTTGTGAAGCCCTTCAGATTCATGAAAGTGTTTGTTTTCATATGAAAAGATTATACTTTTATTTTATTTTTTTTTGTACAAACTGAATGCACTGCAATTTCATAACACTATTTGACATTTATTAATATTACAACAATAATACAATATTACAATTTTAATATTATAACACAAAAAAGGTGTTTTAACCAATTAGCCACATGTAAAAATACTTTTGACTGATAAACTGCGGCAGTCCATTTTCCTCTTTATCGTTACAATGATTTTGAGCACCAGTAGCATTTGTCTGCAAGAACGTTTAATTTTATATGTATATGGCCAAATAATTCCTTTTTGCAATTATGTACTATAATGGAACCAAACCTGAAAAAGTAGTCCAGAAGTTCCCACAGCGTTCCAGTAGACGAAATTCACTTATTTTTTATTTTTAGGCGGGATTATGCTAATTGTGAATGAGCTATTTATTATTGAAAGGTAAATGAATAAAAATAAATTAGGCCAGGGACTGCCAGACTTCAAAAAAGTACATCTCATATCAGTAGTTCATATGACATGCACTATATTACTTAAAGGCATAGTTCACTTAAAAATCTAAATCAAAGGTGCTAAATGTAACTTTTTTTCTAAAACGAATCCCTTTTTATTGCCTGTGTGTGAAGGGGTTGTAATCACACAATGATAGGTGATGCAATGATCCACTCGTCGGTAGGGATGGGTACCGAAACCCGGTATTAAACGGGCCCCGGTGCTGAATTTTGAAAGACCGCTGTATCGATAAGCTCGGACGTTATCGGTTCTGCTGTCGGTACTGGAGAAATTATTTATCATTCCTATAAAGACGTTATCTTGAACATGTTTATATCGCCAGCCAGCCTTTTCTATATATAAACTATTTTAATTAAACCATTTGTCTGTGATGCAAATTTGAAATTCGCAGTTCAGCAGAGAGAGAGAGAGCGATCTCTCACGCAAAGCCACAGCACGCGCAAGACGACAGCCCTGCTTAATGAGTGACAATGAGGACAGAACTAAACATTCAACGTGGTTACACTTTAGATGTGGGATATTATTCTAATATATTTTGTATTTCGGCTTCCAAAGATTATAAAAAGAAGATATTTGAGATAAAACCGTTAAAAAACAAGACGCATGATTTGTCCAGCTTAACTTCCTTTACTTCACAGCACTGCGGAGCGCTGTACCCAAACGTACCGTCAGAATCAGCACGATCGGCGATTGTTGCAAAATGCTGTCTTCTACTGTTGCAAGATCAAAAAATGGCTATTAAAAACACAAAAGCCTGCGCAAGAGCCTGTTCACAAGGCGGTGCATGCTCCGAAACGGACTGCAACGAGACAAGAAAAGTAGCCTATACTTTGGGCTTCGTGTGTCCTCCTTAACTATCAAATATACATACAAATGTCAAAATGACCAGCTCTGAGATTCGCTTAAACACAGTTTATTCACTTAAACACAATTATGTCTTAAATGGACGTAAATAATAGGGAGAAATTGATGGTGCTTCAGTTACCGGTTACCGATTAGATTTGCTCTCGGTCTTAAAGGGGCAGCAGTCTAATAGCCTAAACCTGCTGACGATTCAGCCATCAATGCAAATCAAACAACAAAAGGCAGAGAAAATCACTCACAGCTTTTGAATAAGTAACTTTAGATTTAATAAGCATTAATCTATCTATGATAAACTATACAGTGCTGTTTTATATTTGATTACTAAATTAGGTTTCTTTTCAGACAGAAACAATTACCTGAAAAGATATGTTAGTACACCTTCCTGAAATTAAAGCACTTTGTATATAATTTGTATCTTTGATTGATTTTATTCTTGTGTTTGTACTTGTTTTTTTTTTTCTTATGTGTCCTTTTTGTATATAAAACAAAAAAAGCCTGCACATTGCTGCATAACAAAAATATATTTTTCTTCGTTTTGCTTTTTCTATTTTACATTTCAAAATATAGAGTTTAATTATGTTCTTAATTCTTAAAAAAAAAACACCAAAAAGAACCGATAAGAATACCGTTAAAGTACCGGATCGATAAGCGGTATCGGTAAGAGTAGTAATACCGATAAAACCTTAACGATACCCATCCCTACTCGTCGGGTTTTGATATAACCTCTGAAGGTGTGATCCCTATTTTGATGTGAAGTCTCCGGGTCAGATTTTCTGCGAAATCGATCGGATATGACGTGCATGCACGCTCCTGAGCCTCTCTCCTTCTATATATAGTCTATACTAGCAGTCGAATAGCGTGTCAGGCGCGAATGATTTCAATGTTAAGTCAATGCAAAGACACGTTACACGCATAAAAAATTCCTGCACCACAAATGAGGTGTAGAGTGCAGATTGAACGTCTGGCGCGTTAACCGCAAATGATTTAGTTATTTGTGCTATTTGTGCATTCACGCGTTTGACGCAAATTCGCGTTTGCCCGAGTCTGCCGCCCGAATTGAAAGATCTGAACTTCGGCGTCAAATTCACGCCACGTTAACCAATCAGGATCCTGCTGCTTGCTCACGTGGTGAAGGATCTGGATGCTTCAATAAATTTTGTAATATGACTAAATGTGTGTGGTTCTAATGCACAACAAAGCAAATATTTTATCATTCAATTTATTATTCAATATACGAGATATGTTCATTTTGTATTGAATGTTATTTATTCCATATCTAGATTAAATGAAATATTATTATGATGTAAAGACAACCAACATATGTGCATAAGTTTGTGTCTGGACGTGAGAGAAAAAAAAAATCACAGGACAGGTTAATAACTTTTGGAGGCTGGCTCTATTTATCATCAAAACAAAAATAAATGACAGATTAGGTGGATGAGGTTGAGGGCGATCCTCACTCGCTCCGATGCGGGACAACAGGTCATCAAACTGGGCGCGGGACAGGCGGAAGTACCGCTGACAGCGGCCGTCATCCAGCGCAGCTCTTGGAGCGAGCAAATGGTGAAACTCGCCAAACGGTTCGCCTCCGAAGGGTTGAATGCAATAAAAGCTGATGGAAACGTTATTTGCTGAATAAATAATGAATTGCGATTAAGTTTTATGCCCTTTTATGGTTGCAACACGTCAGAAGACGAGTTCATTTCCGGCTAGTCTGTTTGCGCACACATGGCGGATGTCAACAAAGACAGATGTAAGTGGACAAAGCAAAAAGATGCTTCAACCAAAGGGTTTCCGTGAACCACGATCTCCCAGAACTGATGGAGCGCTGTCGTTCCCACACCAGTCACCTCCGCTGTCATCGGGCATACGTGCATCGTCATCATCATAGCAATGTTTATAGCGTCGTTGTTTTCTTAGGTTACTTTTGCTTGTTTTTACGTGGCTTGGTTGAATTCTAATGTAGAATGTGGTCTGTTATTTCTAGTTAACAGACTGCGGCGCTGCTAGTGTAACACACCGTTGCCATGGACGCAGTTCAGAGACGGAACAGACTATTTTCTTTAGCAGAAGCAATACTCGTTTTTAAATCAATAAACTCGTTTTTAAGTCAATATTTTGTGTCAAATTATTGATTTATTTGGGTGATTTATATGTAATAAGCAGGATAATATATAGCGAGGCGGTTGTTATAGCGAATACAACAACCGCCTCGCATACATTATCCCATTCATATGTCGCTATCAGCTGGCACATAAGCATTATTAGCCTTCAACTTGTGAAATATCGATCATTTTTTGGTAGATGGCGCGATCCGTTTTGTCTAACAAAACTTTGTTCGCAAAAGTTTGCTTGAATGTTGTTCGATTCAGTGCGAAAATAAATGGAAACACCTTAAAATGTCTCAAATCAATTCGATATACCAATTTGATCGCAAAACAGCATGTGACGTCATTACGTACAGGTTTTTATTCGCTTTAAAGCCGTTGGATGGAAACACACTTTCACCAGCTTTATCCGCATGAGTTTTTTAACCGAATTTCAGATAATTTGATTGACAAGTGGATGGAAACATGGCTACTGTGGCCGTGTACCATGAGTGCTAACGCTCTTGTGTTCGAGCACGCGCAAGAGCATGAGCGCTCTTGTAAAAAAAAAGGTTGCAATCTGAAACATCACCGATAGTGGCCGCTAAAAAAATCCATATAGCACTTTTAAGTAATTTACTCTGCCCGGTGTTGTTCTAATATCGTATGCCTCTTTTTTAGACCACAAAAGGGGGATTTAAAAGAAAAATGTCCTGCATCAAGCTTTGAAAAAAAAGACTATTTAACGTGTGTTGTAATTTAAAGTGATCTATCTTTTTAATATGCAATAAAGGTAGGATGTTCGAAGGTGCCCATGCCTTGTCATTTTTGGTTCTTAAAGGCTCCCGTCCCTTTTACGTTTTTATGGAAAAGAGCAGCTCAGAAAATATGCAAAATTTCTGCTCCTGTGCTTCATGGTAGAAAGCAACTCATACAGGTTTGTAACGACATAAATGTGAGTAAATGTTATTTTTGGAGAACTATTGTGTTTACTGTGAGACGGAAGACATTGACATACACACAGTAAGGCACAAAGGGATAAAATGGGGAGTCTAAGGTTTGTCATCCTCCAGTCCACATGGTCTTATTCATTCACAGAAACCCTCATAGAAACACACAGCCACACAAAATACTCATCCACTTTAGCAGACTTTGGGAAAATGTGCAGCAGAACTAACACACAAAGGGCTCGTTCACAGAGCAGTCAGCTTGTTCTGTTGTCTTTAAGGCTGAATGGGGGAATCCACCCATTTTTGTGCTTTTTGATGAAGCTTTGAATTTTGCTATGGAAATGTGCCCTCTACACACACACAGAAATATAAACACTCTCAATTGACTCTTTGCTAAGCCCCGCCTTAGAAAGTCAATGACCACACCTTTGCCATTGCAACTATTGCCATTTATCAACCATGAAATGTCGTGTTCGTCTTTTCAGTTAACTGTGATAATGTACACTAGTGTCCACAAATTTGGTGTCAGTAAGATTTTTCAAAAAAAGTGCATAAAATTGATCAAAAGTGACAGTACTGACATTTATAATCAGTGTTGGGGGGTAACACATTACAAGAAACGAGTTACGTAATCAGACTTCTTTTTTTCAAGTAACTAGTAAAATAATACTTTTAAATTTATAACAAAATATAAGTAACACATGTTACAGAATGGAAGCAAAGCTGAAAGGTTTGTTTGAGCTGTGCCCCAAAAATAGAACTTTTGTAAAAGGTGAACAACAAGTTGAGAAAAAGTACAGCAAAAGTAATGCAACATTACTTTCAATAAAATGTAACATAATTAGCTATTTTTTTTGTAACATTAGAGTAATTTCTAGAGTAATTTTTACCAAGTAATTTCCCCAACACTGTTTCTAATTAAAAAAAAATAATAAAAAATAAGAAATGTTCCTTGAGCAGCAAATTAGCATATTAGAATGAATTCTGAAAGATTGTGTGACACTGAAGACTGGCGTAATGATGCATCAAAGGAATAAATTACATTCTAAAATGTATACACATAGAAAATAGTTCTTTAAAATTGTAATAATATTAATGTATATTCGAACAAATAAATGCAGCCTTGGTGAGCATAAGAGACTTATTTCAAAAACATTTGAAAAATCTTACCAACCTAAATCTTTAGAACGGTTATTTAATTTCTTTATAGAAAATTGCACATACAAATATTTAGCATAAATCACAATTATTTCCAGTCCATGTAATAGGCTACCATTCAATCCATTCATGCCACCTTAAGAGCAAGCTTTACTGCGCATGAATGTTCGCATGAATGTTATTTTAAAGCTTGCCTGAGCCAGCAACATTACACAAAGGGGTCAGACAGAGCTTAGCAAAATATCAATGATGTGACACTATAAACATGTGCATAAACACTGGCTATCATGTAAATCTGCTCATTTGCTCACTAAAACAACAATCGACTGTTTTAGTGCAGTGATCAATCAATATGGAAGTGTGATTTAACAGCTTGGCACCAGGTGGCAGTAGAGAACACATAGCAGCGACATGATTGACAGGTAGAAAAGGGCGAATCCAGCCAGCTGGGTAGAAGGGGCGGAGCGAATGGGAGGTGGTGCCAGGGAGAGCAAAGCCTCAACCAGCCTGAGCACACAAACAACCTCCCCTTTCAGCACGTCGCCCGCTGAACACAAACTATCCTGCCCACAGGGAGGAAGATGAACATGAGCGTTCAAATAAAACACAATAAGAGGTTGATGAGATGTGAGATGGTTTTAAATCGGAAGGGAATTGGGGGAGAGAGAGAGAAAGAGTTAGTGGTATAAGCTCGTAAACTTTTAGAGCATTAGAGGAAACAGCAAAAGACGTTAAAAAGTGAGTTAGGAAGAAAACACGAAACGTCATGTGTTTGAGAAGCTATTTCTTAATTTGATTTTTAAAGATTAAAAACTTTTTTCCCATGAAAAAGGAAACAGCTTGAAGTGTAGGAGACCAAGTCTACCTGAGGAACTCCGATTCTGCGGCACGCCTCTAGGAAGTTCTCCACATTTCGTCGACACTTAGCCATTGTCAGCTTGGGCTGGAAAGAATAAAAAAAGATGAAATTATGTATTCCTATGTGCAAACACAAACATATAGATTAAGTTATGAGCAAAATAAACCCCAAAAATCACTCACCACTGCCGGTGAGGGTACGTGGATGCTCGGTATGGATCGGGGACGTACGTGGTTGGCCAGGTGGCACAACACGACCCCGTCAGTCAAAGCTGCCCCAAGATCAGTGGGTAAAGACACCTTGAGTCGACACTCAATATTCTACATGAAGGATGACAAATTAGTGACTAACAGCAGGAAAACAGTTTTATTTGTTTTGTAATATTTTGATTTGAGTTGCATATACTTAAAGGGTTAGTTCACCCAAAAATGAAAAATAAGTCATTAATTACTCACCCCCATGCTGTACCAACCCCGTAAGACCTTCTTTCATCTTCGGAACACAAATAAAGATATTTTTGATTGAATCTGAGGGCTGGATCAGTCCTAGATAGACTGCCTAAGGGACTGGCTCTTGACGGCCCATAAAGTCATTAAAGAAAAGGTTTAAATGTTCCATGTGCCTACAGCGACTCAATTATAAGTTTATCAAGCGACGAGACTACTTTTTGTGCGAAAAAAACATAAATAACAACTTTATTCCACTATTCCATTACTTCCTTATGGGCGCATGCGCGAGAACTGAGACGAGGACGTTCTCATTCGTCTACTTCTTGTTACCGGCTGCTCACCGCTTAGGAGTTTTACCGCCACCTACCGTATAAAATGATGATCCATATATAAGGCGCTCCGGATTATAAGGAACACTGTCGTTTTTTGAGAAGATTAAAGGCTTTTAAGTGCACAGCGCGCATCTTCCTCTGCTTGTAAACAGAAAGTTTTGCGCTTCCAGCTATATCAGCACATCATCTTATACGGTAGGTGGCGGTAAAACTCCTAAGCGGTGAGCAGCCGGTAACAAGAAGTAGACGAATGAGAACGTCCTCGTCTCAGTTCTCGCGCATGCGCCCATAAGGAAGTAATGGAATAGTCGAATAAAGTCGTTATTTATGTTTTTTTCGCACAAAAAGTATTCTCGTCGCTTGATAAACTTATAATTGAGTCGCTGTAGGCACATGGAATATTTAAACCTTTTCTTTAATGACTTTATGGGCCGTCAAGAGCCAGTCCCTTATGCAGTCTATGGAGGAGTGATCCAGCTCTCAGATTCAATCAAAAATATCTTTATTTGTGTTCCGAAGATGAACGAAGGTCTTACGGGGTTGGTACAGCATGGGGGTGAGTAATTAATGACTTAATTTTCATTTTTGCGTGAACTAACCCTTTAAAGGTGGGGTATGTGATTTTCTTTTTGACCATTTTTTCAAAATCACTTTAAATCCTATTCCTAACCCACTTACAGCCACTCAGTGAGAACCAATGAAAAATGAAAAATTCATTAAAAATGAATCATCTGTGGAACGGGCATGACTCGAAAAACTCCAGCCAATCATTTCATTGGACTGTAAGTGCGTCAATCAATCGGTCATACCATCCGCCCCTCCCCCCATCCCCCCTGTGTGCTTGTCCCCTTCATGCACATACTCAAAGCTCGTGACCCAGTTACAGTAAGTACGTTGCCCCGGTACAGAGAGAGAGAGAGAGAGAGAGAGAGAGAGAGAGAGAGAGAAATCACGCGCATCCGAGTTTTGCAGACGCATGATTGCACGTCCATGTTCTTCGAATGGGTTTTTGAGTTGTGTATTTTCAAAATCTCCCAGCCATTTTACAAATCCCATACCGAACCTTTAACAGGACAGCATAATACGATATAAATGACTTTAATAATTTATATATATATATATATATAAAATATTATTCACAGTTCACACACACATGCATACATATATGAAACAATAGATACATCAATAATGGATAACAAGAATAGGAGGGTACTACTAAAGCAGTTTGCTTGACGCACCCTTCTCAGCTGCTCTATCAGTAGCGCCTCCTCTCCCGTTGGGGCTGGACTCTGCATGGGAGTGGCTTCCACTGGCTCCGCCTTCTGTGCGCCTGATTCTCCTGCAAAATGGTCACACATGCCATATATAGAAACACGTCACTGCGTAATTACATGAGCAAGTTCTAATTAGGAACAATAATTGACGTGTGATTTGAAAGAGCACAACAGCGACTGCCTACTTCAGTGAAAATTTCATATTTAACTATTATAGTATTTTTTCAGATTTTTAAAAGGTGCAAAGTTTTTTTTTATTTACAATATTTACAGTTTTTGCTGTATTATATCTATATTGATACTACAATGTACATCCATAATACATTCATATCACTCTTCCTTTTATTGTTTTGTAATATACTAGCATGTTTGGAAGCAACCATTTATAATTCCTTTATCTTTTGTTGTTGCATCAGTAAGAAATACTTCTGTATTTTGTATTCTTTGGCCTATATGTCAAAACAAACACTGTAGTATCTGTCTTTTATCTTATCTCTGTTTGGAAAAACATCAACAAAAATAGCTTTACATTTTTTTATTTTAAGTTTTAATTTTTTATTTTAGTTTGAGTATTAGTAATTAAAAAGAATTCTTTCGGTTATTTTCAGTTAGTTCCAAAACTTATTTTCAGTTAGTTCCAATGCAACATCTTTCTTAAATTAAAGACAACAGTTTTTAATAGTTTTAGTTAACAATAACAACACTGCCACCTTTTCAGTGATTTTTTTTTTTTACTGTTTTTCTTATATTTTCTCCATAAGCATTTCAGAAAATCCTTTACTGCAGAGTTCAAGACAAACCATCCAGCTCTGAGATGAATTATATCACCACATGTGATTCAAAGCACTTATGAACATTATGAAAATAAACATTAAGGTGACAAAGGTACAACTGTGCACTTACATTCTTTCATGAGAGTTAGGAAACAACGATACCGAATGATTAAACACTAATATACAAAACTACTGACTACAAGTAATTGATAAAACACATTTTGTTCAGAGGTTTATTACAAAATATTCAAATATTTAGGCTGACACTGATTTTTGCACTTAATTTACACTAGGGGCTTTTGCAATGGAGGAACCTTTTCATAGTACTCCTAGAACTACTAGAACGTTTTGGCAGGTTTGCACCGCAGGAACTGGGAATGAAACAGTTATAGGGACACCTTTTGGGGGAACTAAATTAACTTTCTTTTTCTCTTTTATTCAGCAAGGAAGCATTAAATTGATCATAAGTGACAGAAAAGACACTTGTTATAAAAAAATATATATATTTCAAATAAATGCTGTTCTATTGAACTTTCTATTCATCAAATGATCCTGAAATCAAAATGTATCATGGTTTCCACAATATTAAGCAGTACAACAGTTTTTTTTAAATATGAATTAATAATAAATGTTTTTTAATATGCAGCAAATCAGCATATTAGAATGATTTCGGAAGACTCATTTGACACTGAAGAGTGGAGTAATGATGCTGAAAATTCAGCTTTGCATCACAGAAATACATTACATTTTAAAATATATCAAAATAGAAAAAAGTTATTTTATATTGTAATAATATTTCACAATATTACTCTTTTTGCTATATTTTTATCAAATAAATGCAGCCTTGGTGAGCAGTAGAGACTTTTAAAAACCAAATCTAACCGACCCCAAACTTTTGAACGGTACTGTATACAAATCATGAGAATCATGACATCACAAATTTCCCACAAAGCAGCAATGAGCTGCATAAGGTAAACAAACCTTTTTTTTTCTCCTCTCGCTGACTCAAGCGGAACAAGTAACTCTCAGGTCGCTGGTTGACGCCGCGGGAGGGGGACGGGGCAGCAGGGCTGGGGTAAGTGGGTGACTGGAGGGCTGCAAGACAAGCAAAACATTGTCAAAGAGGGATGTGGGGCAAAGAATTAAATAAATAAAAAGAGAGAATGAGAGGAGTTCATGATTTAAACTCATACTTACCAGTGGGTGACAGTGAGGCATAATCTTCACCTTGCTATCGAAGACAGGAGTTCAAATGGAGAGAAAATAGGAAGTGAAAAAAGGTTAAATGAGTTGAAATATCAGATAATGAACACTGTCTCTGTGGCATGCGCTTTAAAGTGAATTTCAAAAAGAAATAAGTAGCCAGTTTTGTAAGATTCGCCCACAACTACTAAACCATAAATAAATATGTACTGTACATGGATCAGCTGAAATCCTAAACAAGCAGGACATGACAGATTTCCAGCATAATTTCCTTAATGAAACTTGTCATATTAATTCTGCCTGGATATGACAGAGTGTTAAATCTGAGTGCAACCACAATATCTTTGTGTAGTGAATTTTTGAGAGTAAAATGTTCAAGAAACATCCACAGTCAGCCTATTTGCATCTAGAGGCCGATCATCTCCAGGCTCTTGCGGTTCAGTACCTGCGGCGTACAGGAGGGGGCGACGGATAAAGCGGGAGACACACACCCATCCAGCGGCACAGCAGAGAGAGACTAGCCAACCACAAAGAAATGAGGAGAGGATAGGAATGAAAGGAAAGGAGGAGAAATAAAGGACGAATGTAGGGAATAAATAGAATGTTTGAGAAAGTGTAAGTGTTTTGGAAGCGTCAGGTTTCATTGTTTATTACTAAAAAGACTGCAGGAAACATACCATGAAGAGGAAATATTACAGCAGTAATGCATTAAATAAGGTTTAATTTATTCAAAAAATGATGACTGTTTTCTTGAAGGAGTCAGATTTATAAAAATATAATAAATATGAACACATTAATATAAACTAATATTAACGTTTAATGCATGTTTTGAAAGTAAAATGATCAAGGAACAGCCACAATAAATTTATTTGCATCTACACAAATAAAATAATGAAGGCTCCAAACAAGCAATTAAATATTATGCATTACATATTATTTCAAATGTACTAATACGTTTTGCAACACTAGTTTAATACAAATATTTCAGGTTTCATTCATTTCCCTAACCCTAATTATAACCAACACTATTTGTGATGCTTGATTTAGCATAAATTGTTTTTCTTAGTTGCGTTTGCTAAGTCTCCATTTTGACAGCAGATAAACGTGTCTGTGTATCTCCTTCACCTGTTTGTGAGGGTCTGGCCTCTTCTTAATAGTGTTGGTATCTGTGTCTATCTCAAATATCAATAGAGGCTCAAACTCACTCTGACACAGACAGAACCAACATATATGAGAAAGAGAGAAGTAGAGAAAGAGACAGAAAGTAAAGGGACAGACAGGGAAGCAAAAAGAAGCAGGGCAAGCGTATTAAAGATGCACATTAGGAAAAGCATCTAATATTAAAGGTGCATTCAGTAAGTAAATAAGAACTATCAAATACAAGATATAATGTGATTACAATATAATGCGATCCATTTATGGGTAAAACTTACTAATTACTGAGTGCACCTTCAAAACATGTTAGCCGTTCAAACTGATCAGAAAAGCAGTTTTAAATGGAAATAGCCTTAAATCGTGTTAATACATTATGCTAAGTTCTAAAGACTAATGCTGATATTTGTTAGGAAGAGAACACACGATGAGAAAGGAGATGGAGGATGGTGCATGATTCGAGCTGATTGGCTCTTACCATGAAGAGGGCGGAGTCATCGGTGTGAGTGGACCGTCGGGAAGGGTACAGACTCTGGGGTGGGACAGTAATGCATATGACTACAGACTCTCTATCTCTCTCTCTCACACACACACACACAGAGATGGTGATGGATAGGGAGGAAGTGAATGTGCAAATCTGAGGATAAGACCTACCTCACTGTCTGATGGACTGAGCTTCGTAGGGCTCGGAGTTGATTTATGCTGAAAGTACAAAGACAGAAAATTGTCTTCCCATCATGGTGGCATGGTGCATAATTTGGGAGTTTTCGACTGGGATTTGGATGCTACAGATCAAATTTCACCCATCAGAGCATCTCAATGTTAATGTTTCTTTTTCAAATCCGACATTATTTGATATAATTGCTGCAACTTTTATTATACTAATATTAAAATTACAATTCAAACAGCCCTACAACAAGATTTAACAGCTATAGATTGCTGCGGGGATGATGTATTTTTGTACAAAAAGCTTTGTTTTAGGCTTATAAAAAATTCACCAATAGTATTTTGCTTGGCCAAAACATGGAAACGAGTTCCATCGCCCTGAATTCAATGGGTTTTTTTTAAAGCCTGAAATAAGGTCTGTGGTTGTCTCAAAGGCGTTTGGATGTGTTGTTTGGTGTTCTTTTTTCTGCAGCTCACAGTTTTTACTTTCACTTTACCAGGTGATGTGCTGATTGGTTCCCGCTGTTGTTAATCATCCGAGAGGGGGAGTTGACCGTGCTGACGTCAAATAATGATTTGTGAATATTTCGCCACTGGAAGCCAGGGAAACTATAAAAAGGACACCTCAATGCAGAAACAGAGACTTGCCTTCATGTAGACTGGAGCTGTGACTGTGTTTGTTTTGTCAGTTTGTTTCTGTAACCATGTGAACCAACATTATCTTGGTACCCTATTTTGGTCCCTTCATTCTTGAGTTGTTGAAAGCATTATCATTGTGCTTGTGCTGGATGGAGAAAAAGGGATAGGCAAGTAATGTCATGTGACATATTTCTGTATAAATACACCAGGTAAGGGACATGTGCCAACAGCTGTATTTTTTGGTGGTTAGTGTATAGTAGATACGACATCTTCGACGTTGAAGATTTTTCGTTCTACCTTTTCTTTTTTAATAAGTTAAAACGGGGCTAAAAAGATTTTGTTGTATTTTGTTGTTTCCTTTGCTTTGGCACTGTCCAGTTTCCTTTGTCCTCCCCATACTCTGTGTATTTGAATTATTGCATGTGTATATATATAGATATTTTCCTTTTAAATAATTATTTTCTTTAATCTTCTCTACATTTTGTTGATCATAGCACTTATAAATAAGTTTCACCTGCTCTGCCGTTCCCGCTAGCCTTATTCCCTCTCCTAGTGTTTTAATAATAGATATTGCCAAACAGTGATTTAATGTTGCCTTTCCCACTCCCTAGTCCTTCAAAGCCAGGGAAAAGTCATAAGTTACAGTGGTCAAGACAAGCTCAAGATATTTTCAAATTTTTATCTACAGAATAAAATACATCAGTAAAATCTTCTTGTGATTTTTTTTAAAAGCTCGTCTTGAAAAAGCGGTTGCTTACGTGTTTAAACGGGCCTACAGAGGTTGTCTGGGACATTAAACATCACGCTGAACTGTCTTCACAACCTCATTGTGTTTATAATACTGCTTTTGCAAACTATTTAAACTCAAACTTTCAGGGAAAATGTTTTTAAATGAAGACTGAAAGTTGTCAGAAACTTTTAGTTAGTTCACTCAAAAATGCTAATCCATATGGATTGAGCGGTTTAGTCCAAATTTTCGGAAGAGACTGAATCGCTTCATATGATGAACAGAATGAATTTAGGCTTTTCTTCGCATAAAAACATTGATCAGTGAACATAAACAGAAGCTCACCTGTACTTGCTTGATGCGTAACAACAAACCTCATTGGTTCATTGAGGAAGCTCAAATGTGCTGCATAACACATGTGAATGAACCTCACTGGTTCTCACACATCAAGCATGCTTGAGCTTCTGTTTATCATATCTAATATGTTCATCATTTAAAGTGATTGTGTCTCTACAGAGAATTTAGACTAAACCGGTCAATTCATATGGATTAGTTTTACAATCTCTTTATGAACCTTTAGAAGCGTCAAAGTGTAGCTGTCAACGGAAGGTCAGAAATCTCAGATTTCATTAAAATATCTACATTTTTGTTTTGAAGATGAGAGAAAGTCTTACAGGTTTGGAATAATGTGAGGGTGAATCAATTATGACACAATTTTTGGGTGAACTAACTCAAAGTTGTGTAGTTCATTTATAGACTACCCTCGGGCGATTGTATTTAGAGTTAAATTCATAATCATAATGTGTTCATTTGTGATTATCATGATGAATAAAATGTGTAAGAATCATAAACTTGTTTGTCACGGACCTTATTTATGGCAATAATCCAAAAGCCAATGGGAAAACCCTATTGAGATTTTGTCGAAGAAACCAGGATGATGCTAAATGACAACCTACAAAAATGTGTCTTCACTGCAGCTCTCTAATTGGCAAATATAATTATAGCAAATTATGTGTGTGTGCGTGTGAGTACCTTAGCGTAATTCATAACGGCATCTCTTTGCACTGATCTTTTCTGTCTCTCTTCCTCGTACCGCTGTGCCGCCAGCTGAGCTTCTCGTCTCACTTTCTCCACACCGCCACCAGAACCTGACGCCACACCAGCAGATCGCTGATAGACAGAACCAGAGTAAAACCAATATGTTTTGATTTACTGCATAATGAGGCATGTATATACAGCGACTCTTACCTGATTATGAGCGTAAGACGTCACCGCTGTATCCGAACCACCGCTGAAGAGAGAACAACAACTCTTAGTGACAACACAGATGACTATTCTTTTTAGTTTAGTTATTATATTTTATTTTAGGTATTTTTTGCCCCTTTTATGTTACTTTCCTTTTCAGTACAATAAGTGTGTATAACTGTTTTTTTGCCTAACATTATATATTATCTGTATTATATGATTACTTGTACACAACTTGTTTAATATTATAATTTATTTTATAGTACTATACATACAATTGTATAAATATAATCATTTAACACAGATTAGAACAATAATTAGAACAATACATACATACACACACACACACACACACACACACACACACACACACACACATACATACATACATACATATATATATATATATATATATATACACACA
Organism: Pimephales promelas; assembly: GCF_988280905.1. Taxonomy (NCBI): domain Eukaryota; kingdom Metazoa; phylum Chordata; class Actinopteri; order Cypriniformes; family Leuciscidae; genus Pimephales; species Pimephales promelas. The sequence goes on from NC_142778.1 coordinate 18,141,993, forward strand.
CTCAGCCAAAGGATTATTAGGAAGACCATATTACTGTAATACTGTTTCACTCACTTTCGCCTTCAGAATTGCCTTAATTCTACATGGCATTGATTCAACAAGGTGCTGAAAGCATTCTTTAGAAATGTTGGCCCATATTGTTAGGATAGCATCTTGCAGTTGATGGAGATTTGTGGGATGCACATCCAGGGCACGAAGCCCCCGTTCCACCACATCCCAAAGATGCTCTATTGGGTTGAGGTCTGGTGACTGTGAGGGCCATTTTAGTGCAGTGAACTCATTGTCATGTTCAAGAAACCAATTTGAAATGATTCGAGCTTTGTGACATGGTGCATTATCCTGCTGGAAGTAGCCATCAGATGGGTAGATGAGGTGCATAAAGGGATGGACTTGATCAGAAACAATGCTCAGGTAGGCCGCGGCATTTAAACGATGCCCAATTGGCACTAAGGGGCCTAAAGTGTGCCAAGAAAACATCCCCCACACCATTACACCGCCACCACCAGCCTGCACAGTGGTAACAAGGCATGATGGATCCATGTTCTCATTCTGTTTACGCCAAATTCTGACTCTACTATCTGAATGTCTCAACAGAAATCGAGACTTATTAGACCAGGCAACATTTTTCCAGTCTTCAAGTGTCCAATTTTGGTGAGCTCTTGCAAATTGTAGCCTCTTTTTCCTATTTGTAGTGGAGATGAGTGGTACCCGGTGGGGTCTTCTGCTGTTGTGGCCCATCCGCCTCAAGGTTGTGTGTGTTGTGGCTTCACAAATGCTTTGCTGCAATACCTCGGTTGTAACGAGTGGTTATTTCAGTCAAAGTTGCTCTTCTATCAGCTTGAATCAGTCGGTCCATTCTCCTCTGACCTCTAGCATCAACAAGGCATTTTCACCCACAGGACTGCCGCATACTGGATGTTTTTCCCTTTTCATGTCATTCTTTGTAAACCCTAGAAATGGTTGTGCGTGAAAATCCCAGTAACTGAGCAGATTGTGAAATACTCAGACCGGACCGTCTGGCACCAACAACCACACCACACTCAAAATTGCTTAAACCACCTTTCTTTCCCAATCTGACATTCAGTTTGGAGTTCAGGAGATTGTCTTGACCAGGACCACACTTCCTAAAATATATATAGTTAAGTCAAGTGTAATTTGGTCAATACCGGTTATTTAAGGAGTTTGGACGTCTTGGGTCATCAGTTCTTAAGTCTCTGGATGGGCTGGTCTTCACAGGTGAACCCTAGAAACAAGTTAAAGCTATCATAAACCCTGGGGTAACTAACAACAAAATCAGAATTAAAATCAGCCATTTAATACTAATACGCACCTCTCTGGTGATTCGCCTTTCAATGTAGGCCATAAACTGAGAGCTGAGGCTGACTGGCTCCGCCCTTCTACGGCTCCGCCCATCCTCATCATCATCATCCCCTGTACAGCTGTCAATGAAGTCTATCTGTTCAAGCTCTGCGTCCACTACAGAAAGAGACAAAAAGTGCTTAAAATACACTAAACCATGGCAAAAATAATTGTAATACACAGCTTCTCGTGGCTTATCATTACAGTCCATTTCATAAATGTAAATGTCATCTCACTAGTGCCATTGGTCACGTGACACCCCGTCCGATGATCCTCGCGTTCTCTTTCTCGTCTCTGTCTTTGCTCTTTGGTGATTTCTGCCACTCTTAAAGGCAAGTCTGACAACTCATCTGAAGGCTTTAAGAAGGGATAGATGGGGGGGGGGGGGGAAAGGCAAAACAGATTTAATTAAAAAATAAAATAAAATGAGCAATACATAATGGAGTTTGATAGATTGGTTTCTTGATTGAGTGACCTGAAAAGCACTTGCCTCATTTCCTGACCACCTCTTGTCTCCGCTGTCCACACTGTTAAACCCAGAGTCCAGAGCTCCGTATGGCCGACCAGAATACAAATCCTCTACACTGAGAGGAGACAGACCAGAGAGAGCAACATCACATCATCATATTGCTTCATGAGGAACAAACGCATAGAAATAGTCTGAAATAACTTTAATAATCAACTCATTTCTGACAAACATTTCACCCTACTACAAGTAGTAAAAAATTTGACAATATTTTACAATTTCTGTAGAAAATTAGAGTGGTGTTTACCAGGTTGTTGCTATGCAGTTACTAAGGTGTTTTTTAAACGGCCCAAATGAAAGAAGCCCACTCTCTAATCTCTATGAACTTTGTTTTCTAGGCTTGAAATAAAAGCCTTGAGTCCTTCGTTCGGTCCAAGTCCATTTGGTTTTGTTTTATTATTTAACTTCCACCAAGCAAAAAATAATCTGATAGTTGTGGGTGGTTTCTTAAGGGGGTCGCACACCGGGCGCGCAGCGCCGCGCCGCGTCGCGTCGCGCCACGTCTAGAACAATTCACAGGTATCGCACACCGGACGCGCAAATTCTATTCGCACGAGCTCAGTTTTGAATCAACTCCTGGTAGGAGTCAAGAGCTGCAAAATGGGTGAGTTTAAACTGGATGTATTATATATATTTTTTATGTTAAGTGAATAAAATAGCTGATGTTTGAATGTTATTAACCAAGTAAAAGTGTCTATCACCTTGTTAAGTCTGTTATTTTGTTGTAACGTTATCCGTTGTCTAGGCAACTACTTCATTGATTACTCCCTACTCCTTCATACTACTCCCTACTTCATTGACGAGTTTTTCTTCGTCCATTTCGCTCCACTGCTACGCTACAGAAAGTACCTGAAGTGTGTTGTGACCTGGTAAATCCAATAGGTGGCTCTACACGACCGTGAACCACGTGAGGCAAACCTTACATCGCATGCATTAATATTTCGCACTGATGGGTTTAGACTGCTAGGCTACTTAATAATAATAATAACCCAGTTAGTGTATGGTTAATATGATAGAGTACCTATTGAAAAATGGATTTAAAAAGGCTATGTTTGATAAAACTATGCAAATGGCGCTCTGTGGCGCGGCAGGGTTTTGAACACGGTCCTGAGCCGTAGCTGGGCGGCGCGGACAGACGCCGAATGGCGCCGCCGGTGTGTGTACACACATAGAGAATAATGTGTTCGAATTTTGAAGACATGGCGCTGCGCGACGCGGCGCTGCGCGACGCGGCGCTGCGCTGCGCGCCCGGTGTGCGACCCCCTTTAAAGGGACTATGTGTAACTTTTTATGTAATTTATTATTTAAAATCAATATTTTTATTCATAAATATGTCCTCAATGGTTTACAAATACCTCTGCCAATTATCTGACTTATCCTTGTAAACAAAGAATATAGTATTATATACATGAGACAGGAAAGTCCTGCTTTCTTCTCGGCAGGTAAATCAATGTTACAGTCTGAATTTCAAGCTTTTTTCATTGTTTGGTTGTGTACTTTATTATATGGACAGATGAACATTTATAGTTAGAAGTTAATGATGGTCTCTAATGCATGTAGGCTACTTCAAAAAATATAACAAATAAAGAAGGCTTAAACACTTATTACAATAGTTCATGTTTTTCACAGTCAGTAATCATTTAATCATTCATTTATTCGTTGTGTCAGGTTGCTGTTTGTTTGAAATAACAAACCTGTGCATCCGAAGGAAAACTCATCGAGTTTTTTCGACGAGTGCTAATCCTGTCATAGCTTTTTGGTACATAATGGTTACGGTAGATGCAACGTGCTTTTCAAAAAGCGAGGAGCTGGAGAGCACAATTCGTCTGAATGCAAAATACATTTTCACCGCTAGATGGCAGCAATTCCTACACATAGTCCCTTTAATGGCCCAAATCAAAGAAGCCTATTTTCAAGTCTCTGTGATCTTCTGGTGTCTAGATATGGCTTGGGTGTAGTGTTTTTTTTTGTTTGTTTTTTTTTTTTATTAGACTTATTGCAACAGAGCAAACAATTGTCTGATTACTCAAAAAATAAAAATAACCTCAGACCTTTTCTTAACAAAATTAGCTATCGTATGAACATGGTTCTGCCACTTGAGAAGTTTGATATCAACATCACTTCATCTACCGTCATCCTGTGTTGCTGCAACTCTCCTCTCTTCATACCTTCATTGCAATCATTCCAAACTTTCCTTCAGTCTGTGTCTTTTCCTTCCCCTCCCTTCTTATCTGCAAAATCGCCCTGCTCTGTGTGTCCTCTGAGAGATACAGCTGATAAACACTGGCTCAAATTGGATGTGGGTGCGAGTGAAAGCAAGGGAGCACATCAAAGTTTGATCCACATCATGTCTTCCAAAACCCTGTGCAATGAAGTACGTTCTCACCAGGATCCAAAGGGCAGTGGTCTTCTGTCATAGTCTGGAAGGTCTGATGCTGCTTTACATGCTTCCATGTTCAGATATTTAAATATATGGATCTTTCCCTTTATACAGATCTGTAGGAAGATGCAGAAACACATCAATAAACATGGTCCTCAGGATGTGGAAGTCTTAATTTTGTTTTGTTTTTGGGAAGAAAACTCTACACTTGATGTTAGGGGTGGGAGCGATTTATGACCAAATTCTTATTTTATGTTAAGAAATTTTATTTTATGGAAAAAATATACATCAATATATTTTTGTTATTAAAAATAAGAACAAAGAAGCAAATTACAAACTATAAGACAAATACAATATACACAAAATTTTAATTAACTAAAAAACATACATTCTCAGGATCAATAGGTTTATTTAACAGAAATTGAATAAATATAAAAATAAATAACTGCATTGTCTTCATTGTATGAATAAAATATAAATTGATACTTATTAAAGCTACAAAAGTTATTCATTCAAAAGTAGTTATTAAAGTTATTTCTTTCTTCTGTGTGATTAACTTTAACAACACAGGGAGCAGCAGGTATATTAGGCTGCTGCCACTTTAAAACCAAATGCAAGGATCTTTTATACTGATACAAATCTGGGTTACACCCAACAGTTTACTTTCACTTGAGATATAATGACTGCGTTTACTGAAAACTCCACATGATGGGTTTTTGACATCATCGTGTGTTCGGAAAATTGAGCACAATAAGCCATGACAGAAAATTGAATTCGCCGGTGCCGGTATCAAATTTTCAAGCTGTGGTTAATTGATTGAGCTTTTATCACGGTATACGGTATTATCACAATATTTTAATTGTTCAAGAGAAACAGATGGATTGTGGGTATCTAAAAAACAATAACTTGCATCACAATTGTGGCGAGCCCGAAACATTACAACAACAACAAAATAATGATTAATTAAATGACTGTCTCCGCCCATTTCCGTTGCTAAGTGAAAAAAAAGGAAATGAGGGTATCACATAAAAGGAGGAGTATTTTCAAAACATATGGTAACTAAACAGAACTTTATTAAGTTTAGTGACAACATGTTACACTGTTTACATGGTACAATAACTGTAGTGTTTATTATATTCAATTTAATTATTGGATTTGATTTCAATCTTAATTCTATATTGACTCATTTGGATAAATATTAGGTATAGGCTACACTCTGTTAATGTTCATTTTTTCAAGAAAAAAAATATATCTCACATAATGCTGTAAACATACAGAGAGAAATTAAATATAATGGGGTTTTCATTGTAATAACAATTAAAAGCGCCTTTCAGACAGGACGCGGAATGCGCTGGGCTGGCCGCTGGGTTCAACGTTGCCCTACAACGCAATTTGCAATTTTGCAAATAAAAAGCTGAACTATTCTGAACTTTGACCCCGGTGTGCTTTGGTCGACGCAGCAACAAAGCGCTGCGCGTGTATTCCGCATCCTGTCTGAAAGGAAGCTGAATGCGTAAGAGTTGGCAGCCCTGCAGGGGATAAATCGGCGGCATGGTTCCTCCTTCCGCCATGCTTCTACTCTAGGGCTGGGTATCGATTCACATTTCAATTTCGATTCGATTTCGATTCACAAGCTCTCAGTTCGATTCGATTTCGATTCTCGATTCAATTTTCGATTTCGATTCCTGATTTGATTCTCGATTCGACTATAATGAAGATGTAATACAAATCCTATATTTATAAAAAAGAACAGTGGACATAAGTTTACTAGTGGTTAATTAATACAAGGAAATTAAGAGCCATAAACATGTATATAAAACTCTTTTTATTTTAGGTACACTAAATGCACAGAGAATAAACAGGATTTTGATGCAATATGCAAAAAAGTCAGAACAGTCGCACAGCTTGATCAAACAGTATCATGTTATTTTATGTTTAAGATAAATATAGATAAATAAATATATAAATATTTAGACTTTTTTTTTTTTACATTGATCTTACTTAAATGGTAATGTAATTTTTTGTTTATTTTTGTTTTAAGAGTTTATGTATGGAAGCTTGATTTCAATCTTTGAATTAAATTGAAAAAAGAAGCACAAATAAATACAATAGAATAAAGACACAAATTAAGAGACATTTTGGGGTAGTTTTTTGGGTATGTCAGAAATACTACAGAAACTGAATAAAGTAATCCAATGTAAAATAACACTGGATAGTCTTTTTAGTCCAGACTGAATTAAATACAAAGGCTATTAATTCTGATTGCTTACAATTAATACTATATTCTGTTGTTATGACAACAGAATTAATGACTGACACAAATGGCTGCGTTCACTTTAAGAACTAGTGCGCGAATCCATTACTGTTTCATTAACTTTCTGTCACACACGTTTAATGCTAATTTAAGACATTACCGACTGTCTTTAGGAGGTTACTCACCAAGACCAGAGTTTTGACATAATGTCGCGTGTTTTAACTGTTAAAGTGATATAATCCAGGGATAAAACTTTTGTTTCTGGCGAGCTGTTTGTGAGGCAGATTTAGGCTGTAACGTTACTGTGCACGCAGTGAAAGACATCTCTGAGAGTGCGCGAGCACGGGATGGTTTAACATTGCTTGTAAAACTCAAAAAGACGTGAAAATGATAAACGTTAGTTACGATCATAGCTTACGATGCAATGCTGGCCCGATTGTTAAGTGAATATTCCATCATGTCCCGACTCCTGAACGCGTGTGTGTATCGACAGCTGCAACGCTTGGCGCTTGCCTAGTGCAGAGAGACGAGAAGATGCAGCACCGCGTCCGCGAGCCCTTTATATGGAAAAAATCAATTCCGGCCGTTGAGAATCGATTTTGAATCGAACACATTTTAAAAAACGATTAATCGAAAAATCGATTTTTTTTGCCCAGCCCTATTCTACTCCATGTGAAGATTGTTAACATTAGACTAGAGTGCGCACTGCCGCATTCACACAGTGCTTATACATGTTGGGGATTGTTTTATTGTTTGAGTACGCATGTGTTTTGCGCAGCAAATACGCAGTGTTTAAAGGCGCACTGTGGAACTTTTCAACCTTTATAATTAGGGATGTCCCGATCCGATCCACGGCATCGGTATCGCGCCGATACCGGCCCAGAACGCTAGATCGGAGATCGGAGGGGAGAAAAAAATATGAGCGATATCCAGTTTAGCGGCGCAGCCTGTCACGTGATGATTGTTGTGTTTACGCACACGCGCGCAGAGAATCACTCTCGCTTTGCGCACGGATTCTAATGTAATCGGATGATTCCACCCACAAAAGCTGCATTTCAGTCTTTTCAGAAATTCATTTGCTATCAGAAAATAGCGTCATTTCATTCTCTATTGCAACTGGATAGATAAACTGTCACTCAAAGAGAGGTAGGTACCGATCTTCACCAGGCACGCTCGTTGGCTGTTGGAGTTTAGAAGACACCCCTAACACTCGCCGATTGGCTAAAATGACCTGTCAATCAATAGTTCATGGGTCAGCGGCCATTTTGACATTCTTTTTTCTCCAATGTTTACGTTTCAACTGAAGTTAGACGGATCAATAGTGCTACGTTCACATCACACCGGACGCGAATCGCGCGTCAAATTCGCGCCTGACGCGTCTAGTTTGACGCTTGACCACTAGTGTTAATTCGCGTGTCAAGAGCGAAACTGGCGCGCGTAAAGTTTGAAGCGAAATTTACGCGCGTCAGAATCAAAATCCGTTGGCGGTCATTGTTTTTATGTCGACCGAGCATTCATCAAGAGAGTTACCGCTCTGTATTTACTCTGGATAGCAGAACAGCGGCGTGGGGATCATCGTTGCCGTATATTTGTGTCCACCGGACCCTTCGGAGCCGAACCGTTTGGCGAGTTTCACCATTTGCTCGCTCCAGGAGCTGCGCTGGATGACGGCCGCTGTCAGCGGTACTTCCGCCTGTCACGCGCCCAGTTTGAGGACCTGTTGTCCCGCATCTGAGCGAGGATCACCCTCGCCCGGCCCCTCATCCATCTAATCTAGCTGTCATTTATTTTTGTTTTGATAATAAATAGAGCCAGCCTTCAAAAGTTATTAACCTGTCCTGTGATTTTTTTCTCTCTCTCACGTCCAGACACGAATTTATGCACATATGTTGATTGTCTTTACAACATAATACTATTTCTAGATATGGAATCAATAACATTCAATACAAAATGAACATGTCTCCATATAGAGATAATGTTTTAAGTGATGAAACATTTGTTGTGCATAATCCCACCATGCATTTAGTCATATTAACAAAATAATTTATTGAAGCATCCAGACACTTCACCACGTGAGCAAGCAGCTAGCTCCTGATTGGTTAACGCGGCGCGAATTCACGCCAAAGTTCAGATTTTTCAACTCGGGCGGCAGACGCGAATTCGCGTCAAACGCGTGAATGCACAACGCTCAATTCGCGCCATTCGCGCCAACTTGACGCGCGAATGAGGCGTATTCGCGTCTTCCGCGCCGCGCTCCACGCCTCATTCGCGCCGCAGGAATTTTTCACGCACGTAAAGCGTCTTTGCATTGACTTAACATTGAAATCATTCGCGCCTGACGTCCTATTTGCGTCCGGTGTGAACGTAGCATTAGTGCGTCGAAGTCGTGATAGCGCTGTCGGCTAACGCGAAATGCTACTATTTACATTCCATGGATGTTTATTCATACAATTGTTTTGGACTAAAAACTTCTTCAAATTGGATTGTATGGACGCTTTACAGTGAAACCAAATCATTTTTGTTGGAATGTGGACTAACAGATGGTTAATTGGTGAGTTTCTTCCAGTTTGTGTTGGTTTGTTTTGGCTGTTGGTGGTCTGACAAAGAGACAGATTGTGCCCGCTGTGTTGATTGTATCTTAAAATGGTTTACGTCGTTCGAATCACGAGTTTCTCAGCTTTCCAAAGATATGTATTATGTTTACTTTTGTGTTTGTTTTGTTTTGTCTTTCACAAAGTTAAACCTATAAACCACCCTGTGGGCCGTATACGGCACGTCGGACCACGAAAAAAAAATATCGGACTAATATCGGTATCGGCAAAAGCCAAAGGTGCGGCATCGGTATCGGTATCGGAAGTGAAAAAGTGGTATCGGGACATCCCTATTTATAATATATTACCAAAACCCATTGAGATAGTACACCGACTTACAATAGGTTGAATGACACGTCTGAATGAAGGTGTCTGTATCGCTTTAACAAGCACTATGTAACTTCGGGTTTCGGGTAGGAACCGGAGCACTACAAAATGAAACCGCTTCACGGCATACGTCACTTCCCCCACCACCCATAACTTCCTCAGATTCTGACGTTAGTGTTCAACTCGCATTTGATTGCCGTCTGTATGTTTTCGTCACGGTTGACTGTTTGTTGACTTTTGCGACAGTGCTGCGGAGCTTGTGGCCTCTAGAGATGCTGGACGTGAAAGTTACAGGTCGAGCGCTACTAGTGGCCAAAAGTTCTGCGGTGTGCCTTTAAGCGGTTGATGGAAAATAAGCTAACGTGCGTTCTAAAAGTCTAAAGGCCTGTTCACACCGGGGCAAATTTCACGCGCGATATTCGTCGACGTTTAACGCCTTGTGACTAAACAATGGCCGCCAATGTGAGTGTTCACACCGACGCGAAAAACGCCACGCGTAAAAGCGACATTTAAAAAAAAAACGCCTCGGGTTCGTTTTTTTGGTTTGACGCGCCGCGTCAAAAACTATCTGACCAACGAGACTGGCAGGTTTGCTCACGTGTCTGGTACTTCTGAAGGTACAGTAAAACACAACTTGGGGGCGCTCAAACACAAAACCGGTCTTGACGAGCACACATACGGCGAAGAAGATATAGCCAACAAGGCAAGATACCTGTGGGCACGACGAATGTTGGAGCATAAAGAGCTATGATAATATTTATATTATTTCTGTAAAAAAAGTATACTAGGGTGACCAACAGTCCTGTTTTCACGGGACATGTGTAACAGTCACTTTGTGCTTTTATAGAAATCTGAGTTGAGATGAGAACTGCGCATAGTGTGCATAGTGTCAGTTAGATTTTGACAAGTGAGGAGAGGAGATAACCGCTTTGCCGACTCTTTGTATTCTTTCTTTTATTTTATTTTTCTATTGTGACCAGAGTTGGAAGTTTGTTTGTTTTTGTTCTAGCTCGATCCCCATGTATGAGGACGAGTGTGACGTTTGAGTGGTTTTATTAAACGCGGGCAAATACGACGACTCTCGTCTCTCGTGCATCTGTTCATCCGACAACTAGTGTTATGTTTTTATCTCTGGGCAACATCTCAACTTTGCGTTACACATCCTGTTTTCACGTCCTGTCCTGGCTGTTTTTAAGTGATGAAAATGTCCTGGTTTTCAAAAAAACTGCTGGGAAAGATCAGTTCTACAGCAAAATATAGATGGGCAAACAAGGTGGATGAGGAAGAAAAACAGGATAAAGAGGATGAAAACTAAAGCTATATAAATAGATTTTGTTAGTTCATTTTTGTAGGCTAAGTTTGTGAGAGCTATTTTTTTGTTATATTTGGAGGCATTTCTTTTAGTTATTTATTTATTTATTTTTCTAATACAGAAGACATTATTTCTATCATTATTTCATCTGTCTGTGTTTTATTATCTGTCATAATAAAACATAGCGACATGAATATGATCGCCCTAGTATAGAATTCTATTATTATTTCTGTTTTACATTAAGCGCCATCTAATGTCAGGGAATTAATTTGCATGTTCACTCAGCTCATCGTCAGCGAAAAACGCTTGGGTGTGAACACAAAAAACGCGTTGAAAAACGCCGACGAACAACGTGCGCTGATATTCGGCCCGGTGTGTACGGGCCTTAAATTCAAATCTATTATTTTTCACAGTATTTTGAAGTGCCCGCAATAACAATATCATGCATATTCATTACCGCATACCGGCACACGTTTAATACCACAATATACACGATATAGCAAAATCTGTAACGAAACACAAATTTCATACCGTCACTACGATATGTATCACCATACCACCCAGCCCTAATCAAGGAGTTTCAGGGAGTTCAGAAACATTGCTTAGTGATATAGAAAATAACTAGTGACTTAATGCTTTGTAAATTTGCAGACCTTTTTCATGCTCAAACAGCAACATTACACAGTTGAAAATCAGTTGGCTCAAAAGGCTTTGAAAATAATAAAGTGCCCCATTTCAAAGTAAAACAGGATGTTTAACGTGGATCAAAACAGGGACATGCGTTACCTGTGCAGGTGGGCTCTGCAAAGGATTGTTGTCCAGAATGATGCTCTGAAGGTGTCTGAGATTTCGGTAGCATACAGGGATTGTCGTTACCTTGTTACAGGAAAAATCAAGCCGGACCAAAGGCAGCTCAGCCAACTCTGCAAATCAAATCAACACAGAAATGACACAACACATCTATTAGAAAACATCACTCATTTCATACAGGTGCAGGTGCCTGCGTTTCTGACCAGGAGGCAGGCGAACGAGGTGGTTTCTGCGGATGTTGAGGTCACGAAGAACTTCCAGCTGACCGATCTGTGGAGGAAGAGTCTGAATCTCATTACAGCTGACGTCCTTGAAGAGAGAGAAAGAGAGAGACAGAGTAATGTGCATGAGTGAGAAAAAATGTGAAGATACACTACAGAGTTTAAGAGAGAACTGTTCCACACACAAGTTCAGTGAGCTGTCTGAGTTTGCCCAGATCCTCCGGCAGTGATACCAGCTTGTTATTGCAGGCGATCAGAACTTTGAGCGGCAGTCGGCACAAATGAGCGGGGAGGGTGGACAACTGATTCCGACTGCAGAGAGAAAATGAGAATCATGGGAATTAAAACCTGTAGGGCCCAAAAACTAGATATAAGAAAATGTCAGTGAAACCTTCCTGTGAATGTCAGTGATACCAATTTCTGGTTGCTAGAGTTCTAATGAAAACTAAAACCATTAAAAATGTAACATAATATTTATATTTTTATGTAAATTAAGCTTTATTTAAATATTTAAAAAAACAAACATTTTTAATGGTTTTAGCTATAATAGTTTTAGTTTTGTCCCGTTATATAAGAGATAACTGAAAACAATGAAAAATTCTCTCATCATTAAATCACTCTCATTCCATACCTGATGTATATTACTCACTTTCTTTGGATAAACACATCCATGATGGCTTGAGAGTGAGTAAATGATGAGATAATTTTTGGGTGAACTAACCCTTTTAAACTTACTAGAAATGTTGCATGGCAACAAACCAAAATAAAATAAGAAGAAAAGAAAGTAGAAAGTAATAGAAATATGAAAAAACGAATAAAGCGATGGCAAAAGTGCAACAAAATTACTAATATGTTCAAATTAAATATAAAAATAAATATGAACATATTTTATTTTAAAATATGAACAGATATAAAATATGAACATACTATAACAGTATATAACTTATCCGGTAATAAGTGGTTGCTAGGTGGTTTCTTACTCAAAAGTCAAAAAAGCCCACATCTCTATGTCTCTATATGGACTTCAATGCAAGTTAGTGGGATTTTTTTTTCTTCCCCATCTTTCAGGTGAATTTCATGAGTCAGATCGCTTAAAGTAATAACACACCTCACAATCCTCCAAAAAGCCGAACAATATGAAGCACAATTACGTCTGAAACACAAGCAGTGCATGACTAGCTGAAACAGAATAGAAATAGTTGTAGATAGTTCAAACATTTAACCTTACGTGTAAGCAATAGTAATAGTGATGCTTGCCTTAGCAAACACCTCTACTTCACATTTTTTGGAAATAGGCTCATTTTACCACTCACCCAGAGTTAAACAGTTGAGTGTTAACCGTTTTCGAATGTATTCAGCCGATTTTCTGATATTTAGAAGAATATCAGTAACCAGACAGTTTTTGGTCTCATTGATTCCATTCCATAGTAGGAAAAAAATATACTATGAAAGTCAATGAGTCCAAAAACTGTCTGTCTGGTTACTGATATTCTTCTAAATATCAGAAAATCGGCTGAATACATTCGAAAACGGTTAACACTTAACTGTTTACCTCTGGGTGAATGGTAAAATGAGCCTATTTCAACAAAAAAAAAAAAAAAAAGTGGAGTATCCCTTTTTGCTGTGCACCAACTGTGAGTAAAATATGGTTTTCGTGAGTTAAGTAAATTACAATGAATTCCTTGTTAGATGGTTGGAAGCTTTTTTTTTAGAATTGCAAAATAATGCATGGTTGAAAATCTCAGAATCTTCTCAAATCATAATTTATAAGAACAAATGGATTGGATTTTTTGACACAAACAAATCAAATTAAAGAGATACAAACAAAGGTTGTGTGCATCTTTGCATGTTTAGCTTGTGATAACACACTGCTAGCATTTAGCTGTTGTATCAAACATTTAAAACTGTTCAATATCAATGATTTACAAAATTGAGTATTTTATAAATGTGGTGTCTATGGATTTGACCTGATATTTAGGTAGGTGAGGGACTGTAGGTTGATCAGACTCTCTGGTACTGAGCGAAGGCAGTTCTGGTACAGGTTCAAATTCTCCAGTGACACAAACATGCACACCTCCACCGGCAGCTCCGTCAACCGGTTTCGTGACAGATCTGAGGGGAGATGGTGGATAGATAGCAGAGAGAAAGACAAAAAGACAGTAAGATGTCTGGCAGGAGACGAGCTGCACACCTGTCTTTGGTTTCGCTCATCTTAAGTGTTTGACGAGCTTTTGGCTCATTCCTGGACCATTGTGCTGGAAACAAGTCTCTGAAAACCATCAAACCACTGCTCTACTCTGCTTCAAGTTAATGAAAATACACTATTATATTAGTATTAGCCCACATGTTTTTATTTATTTATTACCACTATTAATGTGAATTAGCCAATATTGGAAGATATTTTAAGGCAAATTACCTTAAGCTACAATTGGCAAATCGCAACATCTGAAACGAAATGTAGCCTACATTTCCACCCATTTATGTAATAGTTCATACAATACATCAAATATATATATATACACACACACACACTACCGGTCAAAAGTTTTAGATCGATAAGATTTTTTATGTTTTTAGAAGAAGTCTCTTCTGTTAACCAAGGCAGCAAATATTTGATAAAAATACAACAAAAAAAAAACAGTAATATTGTGAAATATTATTACAATTTAAAACATGTGAATTTTCTATGTGAATATATAGTGAAGTGTAATTTATTCCTGTGATCAAAGCTGAATTTACAGCATCATTAATCCAGTCCTCAGTGTCAAATGATCCTACAGAAATTATTATAATATGATGCTCAAGAAACATTTATGATTATTATCCATGTTGAAAACAGTTTTTTACATTTTTATTTCAGGATTCTTTGATGAATAGAAAGTTCAAAAGTTTACGAGTCATTAAATCATGTTTAATTTTGACTTCTCTGTGCATGCTTTTTGGTGGACCCCCTTAGCCTCCAGTGTATGACTGATAGACAACAACGGTTTGACTGAAAAATGTCAAAATTGAAAATACTGTGGAAACGCCACCCTTAAAAATATTCTTGTTTGCCGTAACCCGACCGACCCTGTCAATTTAGGGCCGACCCAATTATTATTTTTTTTTCCCTATTAGTCCGACCGACTTGCCGGTTGTAACTTGCGTTCAGACAGACCGATTTTTTTTTTTACTCTTCAAACGACTAATTCAAATTCAATAAAATAATATTAATTATATTTTAGTTAGTATTTTGAAAGTTGCTTGTGTCTACATAGCCTACAAACGTAGGCTACGTTCTTTCTTAAATAAAAACCCTTGGCGTCATAGTCATCAGATTATGTTTACCATTGGTTTAACGTTAAGCGTGTCACTATATGGCTTGTACGTTCGCTCGTTTCAGTGTTCCCGCTTGGTACCCGGTATTAAAAGGGCAACGGGGCTGAATATCAACCATTTCTATATATAATAAAAATATTAAACAATTTGTCTGTGATGCAATTTTGCTATTCGCAGTCCAGAAGAGAGAGCGATCTCTCACCCGGAGCCACAGCGCGCACAGCACGACGACAGCCCTGCTTAATGAGTGACAATGAGGACAAAACGTGGTTACACTTTAGATCTGGGATATTATTCTAATTGTATTTTAGATTTCCGCTTTCAAAGATTATAAAAAGAAGATATTTGAGATGAAACCATTACAGTCAGACGCATTCTGTCTAGCGCAACTTCCTTCCCTTCACAGCGTCGCGCTGTCATTTCTTCCTAAACCCCATATTAAAAGCTATTAAAAGCACAAAAGTCTGCGCAAGAGACGTTGTTCACGACGCCCGACGCGCGCTCCGAAATGCACTAAAACGAGACAAGAAAAGTAGGCTATCGCCTCATTTTGGGCTTCATGTGCGCATCTAAACCATCAAATATACATAAAATATAAAATGACCTGCTCTGAGATTCATTTAAACACAGTTTATGTCTTAATTGGATGTAAATAGTTGGGAGAAAATGATGGTGCATCAGTCATCTATTACAGTAGAGTTCTGCATTCGGTCTTAAAGGGGCAGTAGTCTAATAAACGTGACGATTGAGCCAATGCGAATCAAACAACAAAAAGCAGATAAAAATCACTCACAGCTCTTGAATGAATAACTTAAACTTTAATAAGCATTAATCTAACTATGATAAACTATGCAGTGTCATTTTACATTAGATTACTAGCTAAATTAAATTTCTTTTCAGAGAGAGCGACAGACTTAACTGAAAAGTAGCTAATTTTAGACCTTCCTGAAATTAAAGCACTGTGTATATAGGCTAATTTATATCTTTGTTTAATTGTATTCTTTGTTTGACCATGTGTTTGTACTTGTTTTTGCTTATCCCATGTATATATGCATAACAAATAGATATTTTATACATTTTGTGACTAGCCTAAAATGTAACTGGTCGTATTTTGCATTAACACCTAGTGGTGGATGCACAATTTGAAGACCCAGTCAGTGACGTCACAATATGCTTTTTTTTTTTTTTTAAATTCACGATCACCATCTCCAAAATTGTACCTTTTTTTTTTACACTGAATCTTGGAAAAAAAAAATATAGACCTACCTACCGACCCTTTTTTTTTTTTAAATTGCTGTTACTGCAAACCAAAATATTTTTAAGGATGGCCCAAAGACACCTCAACATGACAAATCATGACTTTTGCGTAAAACAGGTATTTTAATAGGTAAAAAGTACTGGGTGAGTGATGTTTATTTGCATGTTATATCTGTTTGATCCACATAAACGCAACTGCATTCGTATAGAGAATCGGCGATACATTTTTAACACGCTGCGCGCGCTCCTGCTACCAACCATCAATTTTCAGCGGACCGTCACTTTTTGGCACAACACCGACGCTTTAGTGAATCAGACTAATTTACCAGGTATGCCGTATAAATAAACCTAGTGTAGTCCGTCATCACATCAGTTCGCCAGAGTGATCGGTGATTCAACGGAAGTGGCAGTGCGCAAAGATCACTGAATGCACTGAAGTACTACGTGTCAGCGTGATAATCCCCTATAAACATTGCAAGCATGTCACATGTAACAGTCCTGTATCTGTCCAGTCTAAAACGTTGACTCTTTGTAATTTTATGGAGAATTAAAAAAAAATGGTGTTATTGCAAGTCGTTGCGATATGTACTGTACATATGCGATATTTCAATACTTTCTATATACTGTGCAGCCCTAACACTTATTATCCACGTCTGTTCAATAATCATCAGCAAGCAGCCAGCAAGTCACTGACCCTCAGTCATTTCATTCAGGCAGACTTTAAACCCAGAGGACAAACACTCGCAAACACTTATGAGTAAGACCCCATGACCAACAAAAATAGCTGCCAGACTAAAAGCGAGATAAGTGTCCATTTTTCTGTTCTGGCGCACATGAAAGAGGCTAGTATCCTTACTGGAGCTCAAACACTCGTTTCAACATCAGACGGCCTAATAACAGCAAAGCAGAGAGAAAGACATCAGATAGGAGATGCTAAATATTTTAAGAACATTTTAGACAGTTATGCCACCACATGGCAGCGTTTGTGGCATTTTTGAATTTTAGTTATGATCTGACTTGGCTTAATCCTTTTATATATATATATATATATATATATATATATATATATATATATATATATATATATATATATATATATATATATATATATATGTATATGTATATGAAGAGTTCAGATGCAAAAACCTCTAAATGCCATTTGAAATTTTCTTCTTTAATGATGATTTTTATCAAAATTGTATATTTAAGTTCAGTAATTTCACTTAAATAACAATTAATAGGTAATTACCATTGCCATTTAAGTGAAATCACTGACCTTAAATATACAAGCTTGATAAAAATTATCATTCTAGAAGAAAATTTCAAATGGCACTTAGAGGCTTTTGCATCTGAACTCTTCATATATATATATATTTAATACATTTAAATACATTTAAATCTTTGGGTGAACTATCCCTTATGAAATCATTTTAGAACAAATGCATAAAAATTTGACGTGGGAATCTCTAGGTACCTCACGATTCGATTCGATACAATTCAGAAGGCTGCATACGATGCTAAAAAGATTATCGAAGCATATTTTGTTGTGTATGTGTGGTACTTTTAACGCCAAGTATTTATAATGACCCATAAAGAATTTACTTCTTTTATTAATAAAACAAATGGGAGTGATTTGGTAAAGTCAATTGTAAGGTTACAGCAGCACACGTCCCAACATTGCAAAGAACCAAAAGGAAAAGAAATGTGTGCCTGTAGTATAGCATACTTGTAGTAAATGAATGCAAACTTCAGCATATTCTGAATATCTAGCATTTAATAATAGACTTCTAACCAACATCCTCCTGTTATGTGCAATGAGTAATATAATCCTTCAGACAAATAAACATACATTATGCTGTAGAAAAATCACACACAGCTTTCATACAAAAATATAATTATGTACCAGCAACTTTCCTACAAAAATAATGCTTGAGGACTTATGCATATTCTGAATAATTAGTCAAATAAAAAGCAGCTCTTGTACACAAATAAATAATAAAGAGTCTAAGACTTAGGCTATGACTTCAAATTGTTGCTGTATACCACAATCAAAAACAGCTTAAGTAAATGAACGTCTTAACGTACATATAACAGATCTGTTTACAGCATATTGATGTGAAAACAAAACAATACAGAAAGCAGCTCTCATACAAAAATAGTAAAAAGGCCACACTGAAATTATGCCTCAGCCATCATGCTTCTCTGTTATGTCCGGGCGCTGCGCTTCTAATTATATTAGAAAAAAAGAAGAAAACAATTTTTTTTAGAAAAACGTTTTTATTTTTATGAATCGATTCAGAATAGTCCACTTTTGCATCGCGAAGCATCTATCGAATCGATTTTCCCCCACCCCTAATACAAATCAACATGACATATAAAAATTGTCAAAAGGACAAATAGATTGAGACAGGTTTCCATATCATATAATGTGTGTCTGTGTGAGATTTGTTCTGGCAGGACAGTGTTTTTGTCACACATAATCACTAATCAGTGGAATCAGGGCTTTGTATTCATGGTCAATGTGTTGATCTTTGACCTGCAGATGGAGGTGTGTGGATGTATTGATGGCTTTTCAATCCACACTGGATCTATATTTGTAACTGTGCAGCTGTGCAGAGATCCGGGATGGGGAAGACAGGAAGTGCTGCTGTAATGTCTGCTTCCTACACAGAGTGCTACCTAAAACCAGCATGCCCACACACACGCCAATTTTCCACCGTCGGTGCGAATGGTTTTCAATGCGCAACCGTTCCATTCCATGCCGATCCGGGCCAGCTGGTACGGTTACGGTTTCCACTGTGGGGCTGATAACGGCTGCGCTTTGGAATGTAATACAATGCGTCAGTCGTTGCCTTGGTTACATAATGGTTTACTGTAGCAACCACATAATGGAGAATGATCAGATATTGCTTTGAATTTTTTTATTACTTTGTTTTACGTCACTCAAATAACGTGCTTAACCAGCAGCTACAGAGAAACTGGTAGCCAGGCAACATACAGCCCTGATAGCACAAGTACATCTCGGAGACGTCTATTTGATGTTTGCATTTACAACTGGAAGAAGTATTTGCTCATCTGCAAAATATCTTTAGGAAGTTTCCTGTTAGATGTCATAAAGCCATTTAGAAGATGTCATTAAGATGTTTAAAACTGCTTTCTCTAAGAAGTTTATCAGATGTTTCTTACACAGCAGATTAACAGATCTTTAGCAGCCATTTTAAAAATGTACCCGTGCTATCTGGGAAGTGAGCAATCCCGAGTTTCAACTTCACTTCACAGATTCTACCAGCACAGTCGGGACGTTAGCTAACCGTGCTGAGAACGGTTTATAATCGTGCCGTGTCATACCAGGCTCAAGGGGAAATACAATTGGAACCATTCTAAAAACAGTTCGGTCCGACGGTGGAAAAGCTGGCATTATCCGCAGTTTGGATCCATTATGGAAAACTCAAAACATACAAGCACTTACACAATAAAGTGGGCAGATTATTCAGATGAGCACAAGCATCTAAAATCTAAGAGTGAAGAACATGTCCAGGTCATCTCTCACAGAAAATAAAAAGAAATTATACTTTGAATAAAAAACAAACAAAAAAAACAGTTTAGGAGCAAAGAGTTTTGAGATTCATCCTTGGTTTTTAGACACTAATTCAATCCTTACAAATTCACTGTAGCAAACACCCATTAAACAAGCAAAGTCGGATCAGATTATATCAGGCCTAGACAGGATCCAAGACACTTGTCCTTCAGACTTTAAGAATTAATGATCTGTTTATACATGATGCTGATGCACTAATTTTGAAAACATCCAACATTATACATTTACTCGTTTTTTCGTTTATATTTCCTTTATGAGTGTAACCGGACAAAGCATTTCATACTAACTCGGATATCCAGTTCACTTCACTTCCTCAATGCTTGTACACAACAGTCATCAGTTTGGCCTCGAGGCAAGACAACAGCAGAAACTCACTGGCTGCAATGTTCAATCCAGCATCACTCTCAAAGGATTTCTGCGCCATTCCTTCTATATCAAATATCTCTTTCATATGTCTTTTCAAGAAAACGCACTGCAAAATAGAGCCAGACAGATTTTGTCGGCAGGCCGATATTATCGGCCGATATTAGGCATTTTCCAAACTATCGGTATCGGCAGTTATAATGGCAGATAAATGAATATTTCAACAAATTAAATAAAAACGGACGAAACCCGCTTCAACCATGTCATGAGTGTTGGAGTTGTATAGTTTGTCCACCAGAGAGCACTTTACACTGTCCCTGGCAACACTCGTGTATCCACAAGTTTCCGAGGGGCGCTCATGTAAAAAATAAAGTGGGTGAAACTTCCGGTGAGGCGGCGGAAGTAGCATTCCAATGTTATTTTGGGTGTTAGTTAGCGAAGAGGCTAGCTGTTTTTCGGAGAATTATTTTACTATTTAAAGACGCAAATCTTTGTGAGAGATGTCGTTACGGAGCTCAGGGACAACATGTGCTGTTCGCGGTTGTATGTATAACCGGACTAAACTAATTCAGTGGCTTAAACGGGATTGTTTTGAACATAAGCTGAAAACGAAATCACAGTGATCCTACCAACGACTGAAGTTTACATCAACCTCCCAAAAGACATAGAATCATCCTGTGTACATTTGTTTAAAATCTTAATATTCTTTATACCATGGTCTGGGTGAATACTCGATTCTGATTGGCTGCAGGGTGTCCGTTAAAAAGTGATAGAGGACACCTAGTAAAGTAGTTCTGGTGAAACTGCCTGTTTACCATTCGAAATGAATAAATAAATGCGCTGCCCACAACGGCTGTGAGTAACCATAGCAACAGGCAGTCACATGCTCTAGCTCTATCATCTAACGTTAGATATTATAGCCTACAACAATGAGCGACTTCGTGCTATTTCTTTTAACATTTATGGAGAATATGGCAACTTTGACGACTGGTATGCTGCTGAAGAAAGAAAAAATGTAAATAAAACGGAGAAAATTACACCGCTGCTGCTCTGCTCCATTGAACTCTATGTAACGACGTAACTTGCGACCATAGTTGGATAACGATGCTTTCGGGAAACGCACCCCTGAATGAGACCCTGCGGGAGTTTTACGCAGCTGTCCAGACAACCAAGGCAGGAGAAGGCTGAACGTTACAGCGTTTCAAGCCTAAGGAGCCTGAGGCAAATGACCCTCTCTTTGATCTGATTAATTTATTGCCCTCTATAACGTTAAGCGCAAATCGCTGGAGCTCAGAGCTAATTGTTTTTTTATTGTTGTTTGATTAATTGTTTTATGTGTAATAAAAAAAAACTATGCCTACCTACCTTTGTGTTTCATGAAAAAAAAAAAAGCATTTGTGAACCTGAAGGGATACGAGCTAAGCGGACTATAAATATCTCCGGTTGCTAAATAAACAGTCAGGCAAGGCAAGTTATTATTTGTAAAAACTAGATTTAGCCTAATTAAAATATAAACTAATGTTTTAAAAATGTTTTATTTGGCAAGTGACCATGGTATAAGCGGGTTAATGCCCTCCGAGGTGTCCATTGTCAGGTTTTAATGGACTTCGGCGGAGGCAACCGTCCTCCGCTGCGCGTCGGCCGGTTTACGCCTCGCCGTCGTCCATTAAAACCTGACAATGGACACCTCGTCGGGCATTAACCCTTACATAAACTCTATCAGCATGTGTTTGGCTGTTCACTACTGATGTTACACCTAAACTCAGGATCAAAGCCTGTGTTGACAGAATACCAAATGTGCCAGTTAATGTATTCAAGTAGCATATTCATTTATAATTTTAAATAAACTCCAAAGCACAATGACTAAGTGTGTATTTTTTATTTTAATTGTTTGTCAGCTCGCACAACTGTCTGTCAACATGCCTTGATCAGTATTGATTATTAATTATGTTATTATAATACTCCCAATCAGCTACTGCGGAGGTAAAAGGGTACTGTTATTTCACCCTTTTGAATTTCGTTGAGGTTGTGTTCCCACATCGTTAGCTAGTTTGGATCGCTATAACTTGAATGACTGTCAACTGTTGAATGAACGAGTGTCAAGCATGTCAAGTAGCGCATTGTTTACTTCAAACCGGAAGTCGCGCCCACTTTTGACGCAAGGCCTCATGGGGCGTAGGAAACTTGTGGATAACGCGCCGCACATCCTGCCATAGACATATACACTAGACCTCACCTGGGGGTTCTAAGCATGCGTCAAAACCGCCGCCATCTTGGAACAGGGGTCTTGTCATAGGAAGTAGCTAGGTAACGCTGCTATCTCTGCCTTTACTTCGAATTCATTGATGGTGGTGGACTTTTGTGCAGCGTATGAAGTTCACGGATGAAATCTGAACTAGGAAGAATGTTTTACAAAAAAATCTAAAAAAAATTAAAAAAAAAAAAAAATTTCTTTCTGGAATCAATGATAAATACATGTCTGACCGTTGGAACAAACCAAAAAAACAAGAAAAATCGCATTCATTTGTGATGATTTTATTTGCGTTAGACCTGTGTCTACATTGACGCTGATGCATTAAAGTGGAGGGGCTCCCCTGTTTCAAGATGGCGGCTCTATTGACGCATTCGTTCCAATGAACTGCCGTATCCAAGGTGAGGTCTAGTGTATATGTCTATGACATCCTGCAACCTGCTGATCCAGCCAGAGTCGGGCAGAGAGAACCAGTTATCCGCAAGTGAGATCATCGGTGAAGTGTGTTCATGGTGAGTTGGTCACAACACAAGACATACATTGCTTGAATAAAAATTAAAAGAACATCCCCATCAATTCTCTTAACTCAAATAAGCATGACAAAATTTGTGATTTTCATGTACAGTTTTGCTGCTGTTAAATAAGCCGAGAGTGAAGCGGAATTAGTTAGTAATAATTACGTTACGTTGTTACAGTGTAGTTGATTGACTGTCCTTTTAACTTTTGACAATGTGACTGAAGTATTTCTTTAACAGCGTGTGACAGTTATAGCAAGACTTTATCCATTGCTATTTTTTTTTTTGCATTTTAATAATAACAAAACATTTTTACATACAAGACAGAGTACATATAACCATACATGTCAGGGGTAGAAAAAAACAAAAAAAAAACAAAAAAAAAAAAAATAGGCTACTAAAAGACTTTTTACAAAAAAAGCTTGTACTTGTCTAACAGCTGTTTAGTTTTCATAGCTTATTTTTACTTTAGGAAATAGTTTCTAAATGTCTTAACATCAATTTTAAAATGTTCAAAATTTTGTATTTTTCCATTCCATTTGACCTTATGAATATAATAACGGGAAATTATAACAATTAAACCAAAAATAAACTAAATGGTTTTTTTCACCTTCAAATGAGAAGCATTTTAACGTTACATCAATTTCTTCAAAGTTAACAGGAGTCATAACTTTACTTTGCAAGTAATTACAAAGTTCTTTCTAAAACATTTGGTTCTTGGGACATTCCCAAAATAAATTCTTAATAGTCTCAGGGGTATCCATTGCTAAATTATTGCTCATCATAGACTAGCTAACCACAAAGCAAGCTAATGCCACTATCATCAGTCTGTTCTGTTGTGACAATAAAAGAAACAAGTTTCTTTTTAAAATGCATTATCATATTGTTTTAGTTAAAACTCATAAATAACTACAAATAACTAATGTTAGGGAAATCTGTTAATGTTTTGTTTCGCTTAAATTTTTTTTTTTTTTTTTTAAACGGCCGATATATCGGAAGATCAGATTTTAAAACCAACAAATATTTGTATCGGTATCAGCCTTCAAAATAATTTATCGGTCGGACTCTGCTGCAAAATAACTCACCAAATACAAGCAATATATTCCTAGTCTAAAATAAATATCTAACATATCCAAGCCAAAGAAAATATATATATATATATATATATATATTAGGGATGTCCCGATCCGATACTCAGGATCGGTATCGGCTCCGATCCAGCCATTTTTGCGGGATCGGGTATCGATCAGACGAGGCCGATCCAAATCCGATATTGTGCGTATACTATTATGTTATTGTTAAGCCCCACAGAAGGCACAAAAACATTCTAAAGTACCATAACGTTTTCGTGCACTCTATTATAAGTGTTCTGAAGCCATTATGTGAGAGAGAAATTAATATTTAAGTCATTAAATTCAAGATCACATAAACTTTTCCCTCTCGCGGGCCGCGGCTGTTATCGAATTAATTTTGAGCCAATAAAAATGAACGTAACTTTTCAAGAAACGAATGAAAATATAAATTGAAACTGAATAAAATATCTTTGAAACTGAAAAAGAATGAACCGCAAGCAATTTTTTTGACTTTGTTTTTAATACACTACATGTTTTGCTAACTATTCCTCATATTTCGTTTACTGATCTACACTTACAAATGCGCTTCCAGAGTTTTCATTTACCCTTCTGAAGTTTTCGTTTACACTCCCTGAGTTTGCGTTCGCTGTTCTGACACAAATCTCTCGTGGGGGCGGGGCTAGTAGCAGTCTATTCTCATTGGCTACTGAGTTTTTGATTGACAGCTTCTTGACCTGGAAGTGAAGACGTCAGTGAGTGTTGTGATTACACGTTTGGATGTGAGCGTCTGTAAGCGTAGCTTTCTATTTCATTTAGGTGATATTAAGTTTATTTCTTTATTTATTTACTGCTACACTATATTGTTGATATGATTTCTTATAGAAGGAATAGTACAGACAAATGATATAATTTGTCATCGTCGATATCAGAATACTGGATAGCATAGGCTACTCGTGGTAAGTCTGATTGTTTTTATTATTTTTATTAATTAATACTAAACTAATACTAATTATAATACAGTTCTTGCTTTTTCAGGTGGAGAGGCATATTCGAGCTCAGTGAGAGCCCATAACATTATACAGCAGTGTTGTCTTGATTTAATTGGTAAGTTGTTAGCCCAATCATTACATGTCTTGTTTATCTAACGTTACATACGGTTACAGTCTTCGATTAGATCATATTTGCTTCAATTAGATCATATTTCCCCTCTGCCACCCCAAACAACATTGTGCTAGAGTACTGTACAGTATCTGTAGTGTAGCCTACAGTACAAAATGTACTGTATCAGATAATGACCGATGCCATTGGACCAGAGCCCTGTCAATCACTGCCCAGTTCAACTTTGGCAATGTAAAGCCAATTGCTGATTAATTTGTGATGCAGAGTTTTTAAAAGAAGAGAGAGAGTACCATTTTCCACGTCTCCATTCATAATATGTAAACACTCATTTGTTTTGAACTATAACTCTGGGCGCAATATTTATACTGCAAAAGGCAACAAAATGCTTTTTCTGTATCCATATTTTAGTAATAATTATGTTAAAAAAACCCAACATTTTTGAGAAAAATGTTGAATTTTTAATAGTCTTTAATAATTTATATATATATATATATATATATATATATATACATATATATATCCAAATTCAAAACCTAATACATGCAAGTAATTATGACTGAAAAAATCCAGCAACTAGGGAGTAGACGCTACACCGCCATGGATAAATGTTTATTGGGCTATAGAGTAGGGCTGTCAACTTTAGTCGTTTAGTCGACTAATCGGTCGATGCCGTCGTGGTCGACTGACATTCTTATTGGTCGACCAGTTGCATATATTTTTTTTTTTTTTTTTTTTTTACCAATAGAAGGAATTTTTCAATGACTTACTCCTTGATATTTATTCATTTATAAGCAGTTATTTATTACTGTATTCTAAATATAATTAGCCTATGTTTTGTCCCCAACTTTAAAATGCTTTAATTTAGGCTATTTTTGTAACTGCGCCACAGTTTAGCGCACACACATAATACACTCGGGAACCGCACCTGTGTCTGGCTGCGCTGCTGCTCGCGCTCGGTAAGGGATGCTGTATTCATTCAGTTAGAACGCTGCTTGTTTTGGCTTTAGTCGACAAA
Organism: Pimephales promelas; assembly: GCF_988280905.1. Classification (NCBI taxonomy): domain Eukaryota; kingdom Metazoa; phylum Chordata; class Actinopteri; order Cypriniformes; family Leuciscidae; genus Pimephales; species Pimephales promelas. The sequence continues at coordinate 18,168,282 of NC_142778.1, forward strand.
ATGTCCAGGAAATATAAATCTTTTGTCTGGCTGCATTTTAAAACAAAGACGACAAGACTGTGGAGGGAGGCGATCGCGTTGCCATTATGAGCGCGCAAGTCGCGCGCCTACATTTAAAATCGAACTTGAGCGCGCAAAAGACGTGAGCAGCCTTTTAACGGCTATATCATGCTGACTCAATAGATTGTGTTTTCTTAATGTTTTCGTTTTTATTTGTACACTTGACGCATTTGAAAATAGCCTAAATAATGCAACAAAACGAAAATAAACCTATACGCGGTCCTACAGCCTATTATAGGATTGTTTTTAAGTTATTTGGTTTTTTTTGAGTGTTGTTTAAAACGCCTTGATCGTCAGGACTAAAGTTAACCCATAGCTTTGAAAGTAAAGAAGAATATAAAGCCTGTATAAACGAGAGCTTTTGTTGGGATTTTTCATTATGTGGCAGATAGCAGTTATATTTTTTGCAGCGTGTGGTGTGGTCAGGTGCGCGATTGGGACTGTACTATAGACCTAGGACAGATCTCTTCACTTTTTGCAGTTAAAAAATCACTTAATTTTCAAAGAATTGTATTATTATTATAGTTTTATTTATTTGTGATGTTTTTTCGTTGTTGTTTTATAAATGCTCAATGACAATTGTTTAAAAAAAATGTTGAATCAAAACATCACGTTTTTTTTTTTTTTTTTTTTTTTAGTCGACTAATCGTTGAGCAGGACTCGACTTTGGTCGACTAAGGATTTCTTTGGTTGAATACAGCCCTACTATAGAGCCATCTACTGGTTATACAATAGTATTACAGATGATAAATGGTGTGTGAGTCAGGTAAACATTTGGTACTGTAAAATCCCTTAAAACATTTATATAATTTGTTTGAAATAATTATTTTAAGTCTGCAAATGGTTACTGCATGTGGGAGTTCAAAGCAGTTTGTATTGTTAGATTATAATATATTTCCTTTCTCATTTTCCAGGGATTAGAGCAACTTTTCCACAAACAAAATTCTGATGCTGACACAGAGGATGGAGTGATAATACCAGAGATCAGCGTCTCCATCAGACAATAATGTTACTTTGTTCAGACATATCACCTTTGAATGACTGGGATCCTTATCTTCAGACACCTGTTGTATTTTATTTTAATATTATAAAATAGCAAATATTTTAATTTCTTTGGAGCTCTAGATTAAAACAAACACAGTACACAAGAGGTTGCAGTTTATTCTTATTAGTCTCTGCTGATCATGGATTAGCATACCAACAGCATATGAATGGAATAGTTCATCCAAAAATAAAATTCTCACTTATTTTACTCACCCTCATGCTGTCCCAGATGCATTTTACTTTCTTTCTACAGATAAATACGAATTAAGATTTTAAGGAAAGTAATCCATCTCTGCAAGCCCTAAAGATGCTTTAAAAACCACACACAGTGACCGTGATGTCCATGTGACCTCAGTGGATGAATCAATACTGAAGTGAAACAATAGAATAAAAAAAAAAAAAACTAATAATGTAAACTGTTTTAACTATTAAAAATAATTTCCGACCAACTGCCATACATGGGTACAATCCACTTGTGTTATGTGGACTCACAGAGATGTATTATTTCATTAAAAATCTTTGTGATTATACATTTTATTATCTATATTATGAGAATACTGTGCATTACATGTATAGTATGCAGTTAATGTTTTGTGGATTCTGGTCTTTCCTGTCATAACTGCATCCAAGACTTTCACTTTGGTACTTGTGTATATGCTGTAGTGACAATAAAGAATGAATAAATTTATTAGATTTTTTATTTAAATTCATTTAACTGATTTTATAAGTCATAATTGAACCTGTTGATGATTGTTCAAATATATTTACCATTTTAAATGTTAGAAAATAATATTAACAAAATGAAATAAATAAAATGATCAGCATGATTAAAAAAATACCAACAAAAATATTCTTTGTGTGAAATATGTAATGAAATGCCCTTTGAGGTCTGTATCATCTGACAGCAACCCACGATTGTAATTTTCATATAGTTTAAATTCCTCTTATTTAAGTGATCATACATGATCATTTGATGGTGTAAATGCATATGGTAACAATGAGAAATTTGATGGCCATGGTTGCCAACCTTGATTACCTGGTTGAAGTGAAACTTTCTTGACTGCTGAATATATCACACACGTATACTAGTAGGCTATTCTCTTGTAATAGCACAACCTATTCAGAGCCTAACATGCAAACGAATCATCAAGAATAAACAAATATTCTCCTAAAACATTGGACAAAATATTTTAAGTAGTCATATACAGTGGGCCTACTTTGATGTACAATTACACCTGAATAGACTGATCTCTTGTGAACCTAAAAGCTTCTGTTGACAAAGTAATCGCAGCAGAAGGTAAATACAGATAAAATTAAAAAACAACCATAACTTAATATCACTAAAATTAAATAGAAAGCTGCGCTTACAGACGCTCACATCCACACGTGTAAACACAACTCTGACGTCTTCACTTCCAGGTCAAGAAGCTGTCAATCAAAAACTCAGTAGCCAATGGGAATAGACTGCTACTAGCCCCGCCCCCACGAGAGATTTGTGTCAGAACAGCGAACGCAAACTCAGGGAGTGTAAACGAAAACTTCAGAAGCGTAAATGAAAACTCTGGAAGCGCATTTGTAAGTGTAGATCAGTAAACGAAATATGAGGAATAGTTAGCAAAACATGTAGTGTATTAAAAACAAAGTCAAAAAAATTGCTTGCGGTTCATTCTTTTTCAGTTTCAAAGATATTTTATTCAGTTTCAATTTATATTTTCATTCGTTTCTTGAAAAGTTACGTTCATTTTTATTGGCTCAATATTAATTCCATACGGCTGTCAGTCATTCTCCATTCAGCAATCAAACAGCGCGTCGCGTTCGGTTACAGACTACAGTCAATGATGAAACTATCCTCAAGATGATTCAATGTTAATACTATTATACTTTATCTGTAGATAAAGGTCTATGTTTTCGCATAAAACAATCTTGCTGGACTTTATTCCTGTAACTATCGTGTTACTTCCTACCAGGTGTCGGACGCTGTCAGTTAGATCACCTCACCAGAGTCAGAGCACTATTGTTCTTCACGCGCACAGTAACTGAAATTTAAAACTGTTTAAAGAAAAGGCTCAATAAACTATTGTATAGATAGATACTGTTTAATACACTGTCCATCAATATGTATTTCCTTTGTGCTTTTAACTTTTCAAAGCGGACTCGACGCGTAGCATGCATAGGGTGCATACTCGGCTGCGTGCTGTAACTCCACGTGGTTTTAAGCGCATCATTCTGCGCTCGGAATGCGCATAAGCGCTTTGTGCCGCACTGTGTTGGAGTCATTCATATCATAATGCAGACGCAGTGACGCAATTAAAGCTTATTAACATTAATAATTATTAATGTTGCTGCCTCATTAAATAGCTGTGCTATACATTTAATGTCTCAATTTTTTAGTATATAAAAAATATATAAAATAATTACTTGGCTATATATAAAATAATTATCTTTTTCATTTTTATTATATTGTTTTTCATGAATGTATTTTACAACAATACAAAGAGCAATATGTATTATTCACTAATCTAGTTTATATCAGCATTTGTTGTCATAGATTATGATCATATATTTTGGGGATTTGTTGTTTATCTTTATAATGAAGCTGTCTGTATTAAGTAGATTGTGTTTAACACACACAAGAGTGATAATCAGTTTAACACACAGTTATAGAAATTCTACTTGCTTTAAAAAAACTGTACTGCTATTTAAAATGTAGAACACTGCTGTTTAAATTGTTTTAACTTTAAACCTGTTGGTAGCTAGCTAGCTTTAAGTACTGAAGTACCTGCATTTTCTTTTATATATATATATATATAGTGTTTGAATAAAGGGTGGGATGTGAATTATATACTGGAGGTATATTTAAAGGGGCTAATTTAGAAAATTGCTATATTTTTTATTAGTTTAAAAATAAAATAAAAATATCGGATTAATATCGGTATCGGCAAAAGCCAAAACTGTGGCATCGGTATCGGTATCGGAAGTGAAAAAGTGGTATCGGGACATCCCTAATATATATATATATATATATATATATACTATATAACAGCTATTGATGCTAAGATGATTCAAATTGTTCAATTCAAGAAGTAAAATACATTATAAATCTAGTTAAAAACAATCAAGGTATGTTTTAGGTAAGTGCATGAGTACTATAGTACTCTGATTTGACAGCGAAGATCGATCATGAAAGGATAACTGGGCATTTTATGGCCTACTCACTGTCAGAGAGCGGATTTACATTTCCATTGAGCCTGTCTGCCGTTTTTGCCATTCTGACTAATCCTTTTCATAAAAATGACACAACTGACAACAAAGCACTAAAAAAGTACTCCTTGTTTTTTTTGTTTTTTTCCATTTCTGTGATTTGTTTGAGAACAGATCGCAGGAGTCACACTGTGTGTTTAAGCGGCCGCCATATTGCAAGCAAGAGGTTGGCTGCAGTGAACTTCACATGCCTGCTTATATAAGGCCAAGAGCTCCTGTTAAAAAACAAAGCATGGCATGGGAAAGTGTGTAATTGCAATGTCTCCGACATTCAATGCTACAATTGCAAATCTGACATTACCACAGTCCACAGCACTTTGTGAGAGCTAGCGTTTTACCAACCGCTGTGTGTGCGCACTTGGATGGGTGAAATGCAGAGCACAAATTCCGAGTATGGGACACCATACTTGGCTACACGTCACGTCACGACTCATTTCACATGTAAAAGACAATGCAAAATCATTCTAATCACTTATAAACTCTAAAATGCAAATAGAGCACAAACATGTTCTTGACAGGATTAGTGAGATTCAAGATCTAATTTAAAAGTTTATGTTTGTCAATTAAACTCAATGTGGTTTGTTTCACTTCATTAAAACTTTTTAATAAGTTAATTAAGCAAATAGCCAAAATAACCAAATAAATCCTAAAGGAGTTGAAACTAGGGATGGGTATTTTTGAAAAATATTGTATTCAAATATTAGACCTCATAAAAATGGAATAGTCGTGTTTAATGAGAAAGACGTTATTTTTCTTTCCTCATTCCACTGGTGTTTTGATTTCATGTGATTTCTATTGTGGTGATATTATGATAACTCAGTTTCGTTAATAAATTTGATCTAAGTAATTCCATTTTGTGAAATCATTTAGACCATGTTTTGGTCTAATTCCAAAGTAATTCCAAACTTCGCAAAAGAAGATGACATTGTGATCAAATTAGGGCCAGGACTCGATTAAAAAAATTCATCTAATTAATTAGAGGCTTTGTAATTAATTAATCGCATTTTAATTGCATAAATATTTGAACTGAGAACAGTGAGAACTTTTTTTTTCACATGGATTTTTAGTATATCATTGAATAATGACTGAATATATAAGCTTAAGCAACAAAATATTGTTTATTTTTGTTCATCAAAGTCCAGCAGACCAGTGCAATTGTATATGTTTTGCGTTGAGGTGAAACTTGAGGGTCGATGTGATATGCGAATTCCTTGTTGCATAGCTTGCACACAACCATGCTCTTAAAGGGGTGATGAACTGAGAAATCAAATTTTCCTTGAGCTTTTGATATCTAAGAGGTCATCATATTATAAGAATATCCTGTAATTTTCAGAACTGAAAACGTCCTTGTTAGTCCAATAAAAGCTTTTATTGACACCAGCCTCTGAAAACGTCTCGTTTTGAAAAGTGGGAAACTATGACGTCGAAGGGGTTAAAACACCACCCCCGTAGAAGAAGATCAACACCTACTTCAACACGGCCGGTTTAGCCCCGCCCACCGATTCGCGCATTGCACGCATAGCTAAGTAGCCTAACTTACATGCCTACCTCGTGATGACAAACCGGATTGTTCTACCGAGCAATACAGAATATTGTGCAGTGCCTGGTTGTGGAAGAAGACGGTCGCTGCATAAGCTTCCTGTGGATTCCAATAGGACTGCATGGATAAACTTTATTTTTAATGACGTTCCAGCTGATGAGGGTAAAACATCGTCGTCTGTTCGCTTCATTTCACTGAGGATTGTTTTGTAAACAAGACTGGATTTGCAGACCGATTAAGAGTAAAGAACGGTGCTGTGCCGTCTATATTGGATCTGACAGGAATTGTGCAACACACGGACTCTTGGTTGAACATGTATGGGCGAATCCGGTTGCCATTTGACAACATTGGACGTTTTCCCCCACATACACCGACGGGTGAGTTAAACTCATTATAATATGCAAAACTGTTATCCACTCACAGCAGTGGGCTTTTATTTCCAAGTCTTCAGTGCGACACGCCCATAAAAACCGAACGTTTTTCAGGAAGACTCACATCTTGGGTACAAAATAGCCTATTACTTATTAATTTTGATGTTTCTAAATGCAAAAACCAAGCGAACATCTTAAAGAGCATATTGCAGGTTAAAAAAAAAAATCGAAATTTATAGATAACCTTGTATGAAAATACCATATGAAAAGTTAATGCAGGATTTAAAATGTTTTAAAACAACATTAGGGCACTAATTTAGAAGATAAAGTGAGCGTTTCTTGGACTGCTAGTAAAAACCGCTTTTTTTTCAACATCGCGTCATTTGACGTCATATTAGGGAGCCGCAGCCTCGGCTTAGTGAAGAGCGGGCTGGTGTTCAGTGAGAGCGCTCGTCAGTCAGTGTGCTTTCGTTAGTTTTTGCATTTTAATTTATCATCGTCATGGTAAATTATTGTGTTTGTGGAGATTGCAAAAACTCCAGCCTGTCAGGACTTCAAGATCGAGTCCACAAGTTTCCATTACAATAAAAGTGACGGTGCTATATAGCCTATCTTTCGTTCCTGGTGCGGTTTGAGCAGGTGAAGAGACGGGATTTCTCTTCTGCATCGGCTCGGAAAACGCGGTCGTGTGTAGCGTTCACTTCAGATCAAATGATTAGCATCCCGGCGATATGATGGAGTTCAACCAGCAGCCATATCACCCTGTAGCCCAAGACTGGTTGCCCACTAAAGCTAAGCAGGGCTGAGCCTGGTTAGTACCTGGATGGGAGACCTTCTGAGAAAACCAGGTTGCTGCTGGAAGAGGTGTTAGTGAGGCCAGCAGGGGGTGCTCACCCTGTGGTCTGTGTGGGTCCTAACACCCCAGTAAAGTGATGGGGACACTATGCTGTCAAAAGAGCACCGTCCTTCGGATGAGACGTTAAACCGAGGTCCTGACTCTCTGTGGTCATAAAAAATCCCAAATTTGCCCAGTGGCCTCTGTCCATCATGGCCTCCTAATCATCCCCATATACACCAATTGGCTTCATCACTGTCTCCTCTCCACCAGTAAGCTGGTGTGTGGTGAGCGTTCTGGCGCAATATGGCTGCCGTCGCATCATCCAGGTGGATGCTGCACATTGGTGGTGGTTGAGGAGATCCCCCCCCCCCCCTCTATGTGAAGCGCTTTGAGTTTCCAGAAAAAAAAAATGTAATAAATGTAATGAATTATTATTATTATTATTATTAACATGGTATGCCGAAGCAAGAATATTGATCGTCGTATACTACCAATGGCATCAAATAGTGTTATATAGGTAACTTAGTCATGTCATGCCCTAAATAGAACTTGTAATTGAAAAACAAAATTGTTGTTTAAATACTCAAATCTTTAATGTTCTGTTTATGTTATAACCTAGGTGAAAAATATGTATTAAAAATGTACCTGAGTATAGCCTATGCTTTTAGTATAGAAATATACTCAAGTAAAGTTTTTATACATTTAATAGTATATAAATCTACCCTAAACATACTAATGTCTGCTGGCCTGTTATAGGATCATAATAATCTGTACAATATTGTGAGCACAGTGTATATCGTTAGCGAACGTGTATACTATAAGCACGTCTCTCACCTAGGCACCTGTCCTGTTCTCCACTGCTTCTCCTCACATCACAGCTCAATTTTTCTCTGACCATTCTGTCTGACATTATCCTGGCCTGTCCCTGATCAGCATAGCAGGCTCATAACTTTATGGCTTGATCCGTCATACGAGTATTTCCTCAGCGTCCGAAATGTCATGCGATCCATTGTTTTCCTGTTGTGTGAATCGACGGCTCTCCCGCTCATTGCGTCACGCCCGCCACGCCCATTTTCAGACGCGGAAGTAAAATTTTCTCACAAAAATGACTGCAGAAGCTTCTATAGCGTGTTTATGCGTATATTTTAAAGAAAATCTAGTTCCTACATTGTTTTTCTATGCATTGACTCGTTAAGTCCTCTAACCAGCAATATGCCCTTTAAGTTGACCTCAGACAACAATATAATAACACTTTAAAAGCCAGTTCATGACCCCTTTAATGACGCTTCCATCAGTTCGTTTTTAAAATTTCCCATCCACGGGACCAACCAAAGGTGTCGTCAGCTTCTTCGTTCATGTTCACTGTGGTTTGTTGTTTAGTTGTCTGAAGCATAGACTGTAAAAAAAAGCATATGAACCATAGACAGTAAAAGAAATGGACAGAGCGATCTCATTGGAACTCCATTGAGACGATTGAAGCCCGTTTTTGGCGATTTTTTAGCACTTCCGTCCCTGACGCACAGACTCAAAGAGAGCTTGACTACGTAGATGTGACGTGAGTGACCCGTCTGTCTTCTGGTGGCTGTGGCATGAGAAATCTGAATCATTCCCTTCCGAAACATGCAGAGGCGGAGAGTGCGAGTAGGAGCTGTCCATGAGCGAAGAGAAGGAGACAATTTTGCTAGGTATTCTGATTAAATATTTTGTCATTTTGCCTCTACGTTTCCCCGATTGCGCACAAGCTTCTTCTCCTGTCCATACGGTAATCTCTCTACCGTGCGACAGAGAGTCGCGTGGGTATAACGTTAGCCTACTTTCACTAAAACTGCTTCTATGGTGCCATAACATAAGCTACAAGGCAATTGAGCTAGTTATACATTGTCGTGTTTCTTTAGAAATAAATAAAGGACAAATGGGGTCTTCAAACACCTCAGATGTAAAGTTTTTCGCTGTCAAAGTGACGCCAAAATGAATGGGAGTCAATGGAAATGCTAACTCAAGTGAAGTTCTGCTACAAGATGTCAGCTCCCGCGAGGCTTCAACTTCAGGTCGATGGATTACCCCCTTGATATGAACGCTAGTTGGTGCTCCAGTATAATCGGTCCGCCGAAACTAATCCAGTGAGAAATGTTCCGCGGTGCAAAAATAAGTGTGATTAAAATGCATTCAATTTTTTTGTGTAATTAATTAATGCGTTAAAGTCTGTAATTAATTAATCTTAATTAACACGTTAAAGTCCCGGCTCTACATCAAATACAACAGACTTGTTAAAACACAAAGCACAGCACCACCCAGTGCATTCAATTATAACTGTGAGCTAGTGCCTCGGATTTATCATGGATTCACAGCATTTACGGCAGCAACGTATAAAATGTAAATACCCAAGTATTTTTATTTTTCTAATAATACAGACTGAATATTCGAATATTCTACTATTCGTTCGTGCACATCCCTAGTGAAACCTTAAAATAATCAATAAAAATCATTGGAGTCTGGCAAGGAGAATAAAGGCGGATTTTCATCGGTTAACAACTCGCTGTCATATAATGTTATCAATAGAACAACCTAAAACTTACAATGAAACCTACATCTAACTGCAAAGGCTGCAAGACCAAAATATTTAATCATCTTGAAGGAAACTTTATCAATTAAACAGATCAGACAACAATCAAACACAAATGTATAAATGGGAGTATGAAGTTAATGAATCAGTCTGCAGGGACAATAGTGCTGCGGTTGTCATTGAATTGACTGCGGTCCAGAAGGCCTTAATTGCTCTGAGAGGGAGGACACCTGTTCTGAGCCTTCTGAGGGAAAACAACGGTCCTTCGCAGGAGACCAATACATTTGGCACAGTTCACAGGACAACACAGCCAAAGCAATCAGACGAGGAAATATCTGAGGTCAAATATCACAGAAAGTCAGCAGACAGACACTTACAAACATTCAACAATAGTTTCGCTATGATTTATTCAATACAATCAGCCAACAGATCATCATTTTATTAATTCCTACAGGTTTAACGCTTAAGGAGGGAAATTCCCACAAACATTTTGTTGGTTGAATGAGCAAATTAATCCACATGGATCATCAGCTCAAAATAAGTCATTTAAAAACGTAAAGGTGCATTGCACAACATTTCATGTTAAAAATAGCCTTTCTAACCCATACATGCTTAAACAATCGCCTGATGGGCTGAATGAGCCCTTCTTTGATCACTGCGATCGCCTCTATAACCCTGTACAGTGAAATAAATAAGAGGGATTCGGGCTCGAATCTGAGACTGGGCGTGACGTCATGCGCGTTCACGCTCGCCTGGCTATGTCTGGCAGGTTCGTGTAGCTATTCGCCGCCGTTCTCCGTATCAGAGAAGACAACTCGAGCGACACAACTCTAGTCAGCTTTCCACAAAAGTAGACGATGGATTCAAAGGGGCTGTTTACACCTGGTCACTTAATGCGTTTTCTGTGATCGGATAGCTATTTGATCGTGAAAAGACCAGGGTGTAAATGCCCTCCGAAACGCATTAGAGACGGATTTGAATCCGATCGCTCATGAGGACATGGTCTGGGCCGCATTCCAGACGAAACTGGACAAGTAGGGATGCACGATATAGGATTTTGGCCGATATTCGATATGCCGATATTTTTAAACTATATTCGCCCGATGCCGATACCGATATATTTGTATTTTTTTTAAGTGCAAAAAAAGCTTATTAAAGCTTCTATTAAAGTTCTCAGTCAAGAGCAGTGAGTGATTTCCTCTGTGTTTTGTTTTATTAATATTAACGGGATCGTTCTCCCAAAAAATTTAATTGTCATCATTTATTACTCTCTCAAGTGTCTTTCTTCTGTTGAAATGATAAAAGTTATTTGGAAGAATGAGGCTAACCAAACAGTTGCTGTACTCCAGTGACTTCCACAGTATATTTAAGCACAAGAAAGAAATGACTACAGGTTTGGAACAACATTAGAGTGAGTAAATAATGACAGAATTTTTATTTCTGGGTGTAGTATCTCTTTAAGGACAAGCGGCAGCATATTATTACTGTCTCTTTAAGAACTGCCCGTGAACGCATCACTTGATGCGTCTAATATACACGCATTTGACAAGCAGATTTTCTCTGTTTGCTTTCAATTTAGACATAACCAACTTTGTTTATGTAAACCTTGTGTGTATTTGACAGTATCAGCGCAATAAGACTCGGAAGATTAGTCCAGTATACAGGCGCTGTGACAGGCTTTTAGTTCCTGTGAGCATCGGGTGAACGCGCTCAGAAAAGCGGATGTTAGAACAGCGCATCAGCACAGCACGTGAATGATATGTTTACCTAGCAAGACTTTGACGCACATGCAAATAATGAACTTTTGTGAATTGCGGTGTCTCGTGAGTGTAAAGGGGGTCGTACACCGGACGAGAAGCGCAGCGCCGCGTCTAGGACAACTCCAGGTAGCTATCGCACACCGGACGCGCGCTTTCTCATCAGTGTATGGCCAGCAATATTGTTATGTTTAATGACATGAAATGATGAAGATAATAATGTCTGTTCTATGTTATGATTGTACTTTACAATATACAATTGTTGCCGAGTCTGCAGTCTGAAAACTTTACCTCAGAGCATCCGTTAACTCAATGAATTGAGAATCTCACCTGAAAATCCATTAACATCAGCAATTGTCATTCAAGCAGCTGATTTCTGTAAATGAATGCGAAACTAAATGTATATTGCAGCATAGGGCGAAGTCAGGATCTCTCCTTTGTGTTTACATGCGACTCTATCTCTGCGTTTACATGTGATGTGATGTGAATGTACGTCGCGTTGTACAGTATGTTGAGATGAAGGCGCCAGAATTGAACTGATAGAATGCACGATAGCCTACTATAATTTTTCTTCAAAAGCAGATCGTGGAGAGATTTTAATCGTCCATGATCAAAAACCGTGAGACGCACGCACACCCTTAGTTGGAAGTTTAAGTTTCTGCCGCTCATGCTTCGTTCGTGGTCGTCACGTGCGCATAGGAAACACACCACCAATCGGCAAGGCTCATCGGCAGAAATATTCTCTTATTGCTGTCTTTGCTGATTTTGAAATTAGCCGATGATTAATAAAATCCAGCTCATCGGGCCAATCGGGCCATTGTTGCATCATTACTAAAGTTTACATCACAATATGTTAATTGCTTTTGGTAGTACTCGCACTCTGTCTGAGACGATTTTTGTGCGCTCATATCCGGAAAGCACACATATAAACCCTCTGAAACAGATTGTGAGTACCAAACAGAGTGCTTTTTTGTGGCTTATCCCACCTTTGAACGGCCTGAAACACACAAAATTATGTCAAAATGCCCGCCTTATCTAGTATTAACATAAACACAGTCAATGATGTGGGAAGTGGAGGTGAACAGTTGAGGAAGAAAACGCATGTGTATCAGTATACTGGATCTGTTCATTAGGATCCAGTATAGCTTACCTCAAGGGCTATACTGGGGTATTTTAGCTTACCTCAAGGGCATCCAAGATGTAGGTGTCTTTGTTTCCACAGTATTTTTAATTTTTATATTTTTCAGTCAAACCGTTGGACACCCTTAGCCTCCAGTGTATGACTGATAGACTGAAAAATGTCAAAATTGAAAATACTGTGGAAACAAAGACACCTACATCTTGGATGCCCTTGAGGTAAGCTAAAACATATCAAAAATTAATTTCAAAGTGAACTATCCCTTTAAACTGTTATTATTATCATCGTAAAATGACCTCGCTAAAAAAAGAACCATAAACTATCTGGCAGAAACAAAGCTATGGCGCTTACAATCTGTCATTTTCAAACCATAACAAACTCACAGCAAAGCAGCAGAATTATTTTGGGGGCTCCAGAACCAAAAGCTTTCCTTTTTTCCCCTGTTCATTCCTACAGTCTACATTTTTGTGAACTGCCTTTGGATGAGAACGAAATCAGAGATATCTGTGTGGATCCCAGCATGCACTGCACAGACGATCAATATTGACACAGACAGGAGATACCATGTGTACTCAGGATCAGCGCTGTAGTCTTGACCAATTCTTATTTTCGGACCATACGACATTCGGACAATACGAGGAGGCTATCCAGGGTAACACTTACCATGGCACTTGATGCGAAGTCATTTCATTTCATAGACCTAGGGTTAGGCATAAAAAAAATTGTTTGGTTCCGGTTTCCGACCGACCCTGTCCAATTGTGTGCGACCCAAATTTATTTTATGAGCTTGGGGAAGAAATAATAAAAATTAAATAAATACACGAATAAAAAAACTTTGAGGCGAACTATTTCACACATCACTCATCAAACTGAACTATAATACATATACAAGTCTTTGTTTTTGTTTTTTTTTGTCATTTAGGATACTTTTATATTATTCATATATATTCATATACGCACACATACAAATGCATGCATTAGGCACGCACACACCGCATAATAAAGTGTAACCTCCATCCGCCTCCCAAGTTTCATTAAAAATCATCCCAAATCCCAATCCCCTCTTCTGCTGTCTACCACTTCTTTCGCCATGTATTTGTTCGTTTCTTTTATTATTTTATGCAATCCAAAACACTCTAACCTGCCGCGCTTCGTATCTCCAGAGCCCGGTCCGCTTGTCCGGGACAAGTGGAATTTTGAAGGACAAGTAAAAGAGAATTTTACTTGCCCGAACGGACAGGTAGCCTGATAAGAACATCAATAACAAACAAAAAATAATAACTATGGAATCACTAAACCGAGAGAATGATTCTGATTTAATTAAATTTATTGTAAGTTGCGATCAATTGTGGATAATAAATGTATTAGCCTACTGACGGTGAGGTTGCGCTGTTGATGCTCGAGGAGAAATCTACACACATGAGCGCAGCACAGCACACACACACTCAGTTAACAACATAATGCCTATAAAACATCTAAATGTGGAGTTTCTATATTTTAACATGTGTGTTAAACAGCCTCAATTATGTTTCCTGAATACCATCACGATTGAAAATGTGACATTGATTTCCTACAACAGTTCAATAAACAATAAAATTTTAGTCACTTACATTTTAGATGCAATATTGGCTGTTTTTGTTCTGTTTCAGCAGCGAAAATAGCTCCAAACAAAAATCACAGCAGAACCACGGCGAATCTCACAGGAACACTCATCCTGTTTTCATTACTGAATGATTCAGCATTTTGAACGAATCGGTTGAGTCAAAGATTCAATGACCCATTCATTAAACATCTGTCTCATTCTTGAATGAATCAACCGTTTGTTATGTTTATAAGTAGCCTAGTATCTTTCCAATGTTTCGTACTGCCACTGAAAAGGAAAAAAAAATCTCCTTCCGAGCCATGACATCAACTGACAAACAATGCCTAACAATGCCATTTTTTATGCCTAATTAAAGTGATATCATAACTGCTGCATTAAAGGGATTCTCCACTTTTTTTTGTTGTTGTTGGCTCATTTTACGGCTCCCCCAGAGTTAAACAGATGAGTTTTACCGCTTTCAAATCCATTCAGCCGATTTTCTGATATTTAGACGAATATTAGTAACCAGACAGTTTCTGGTCCCATTGACTTCCATAGTATATATTTTTACTCTGAGGGAGTTGTAAAATGAGCCTTTTTCCAAAAAAAGTGGAGTATGCCTTTAAGAAGCATCACTTTATTCCCTAAAACATTAAGCATAAAGATGCTATTGTGGATTGTGTCTAAAATTTCTACACAATGCAAATTAGCTCTTTTATGCACAGTCAAACAACAATAATGCACAAATAATGTTTCCACAATCTTCTATTGCCAATGGCAGTTTCAGATCATGCAGTAAACAATAATAATAAAAACTAAAAACCTTCAAAAATTTGCAATTTGTCCAAAACACAAAAAGTATAGCCTAATAATGAGTAATGAACTTATCTGCATGTAACTAACATAGCCATCAATTGTAGACATTTAAGCATTAACATATAAGCACTTGTAATATACAGAGGTCCTGAAAACCCAGACAGATGTACAGCCTGCTCGGTTACGTGTTTAGGAGACGGGGGACTCATTTCAAGAGGTTCTATGATTCTTTTACATTGATGAGTGTAACAACTCTTATAAAGGACATGCTACTTTTATGATAGTGCTTCAGGGAAAAATACAGGAAAAAAAAACACATGTCTGAACACGTCTAGAAACACCTATATCTGCACCATATGTGTCGAGTAAGAAACCTGTTTTTTACCGAACAGTTAAGCAGGCATGGGTATTACTATTATTTTTTATTAAAAATTAGTACTAGTGCCAATCATGTCCTTCTCGGCCATCACACACATACTTTAACAACCAATAGATTGTTCAGAATAATCATTGAATCTTTCAGAATCAATCTGAAGTGACAGTCCAGCTTCATTAGTAATATAATAAGGCACATTTAAACTACATGATTTTATAAATTAAAAAAATTATAAACTATTTAATAAGCCACTAATACAGTGATCATCATATAAATAATAATTTTAAAATAATAGAAACTAAATTCCAAACAATATTTAACACATTTATCCATTTTCCACAGTCCAAATGGAGTCTGCACATGAAAATAACGGCCATTTACGTTTTAGGATGGGGGTCACTTGGACATGGCATCTAAAAGATTGTAAAGGCCCTGATCCACATGATCAGATTTATCAACATCAACACCTTGCATGGATCTAAAATGATCACACAACTTGAATTCAAAGCGTTATCTAAATTAAGATAAGTATGATTGGATCCCACAAAACAATGACCGAACCTCTTAATCTCGTCTACCAGATGATCAAACTTCTTGAGTGGTTCTTAAAAAACCTAACGTTACATGATGATGATCAAAACCCAATTCTCATAATGATCAAGCCTTAACCAACTTTATCTCTTGATCAAACACCTCAATCTGATAAGCAACTTGTTCAGACATCTTAACCTGTCAAACTCCTATAAACCTGATGAACTAGCCCCGTGTTTGGGTAACGTTATAACCTACATGGATCTCGATTTGACAGATGTTCCCTGAAAGTCTAGTGTCCCTTCGGATAGTTTTAACACAGCCATGATCTGAAAGTTTGAGGTAATTCTAACTTTAAACAAACCTCAGCTCTAAAGATGAATCGTTGCTACATTTATTGGTCACAACAAATGACTGATCATGAGTTCAGATGGGCTAACGTTACCAGCCCAGCTCACACCCGTGTGTTTACACCAGTCAAAACCCTGTGTAAACTAGTGTAAAACTCGACCAACACGCCTTTAACTAGCTTTTAAGGCAGTTAACGGTTCAATGGGAGCAGAATATAAGTAAATAGCCTCGGTACCGGCCCGAGTGGTGTCGGTGAGGTCGTGTCCGGAGGCGCTCCTCGGGAACTCCTTCAGTTTCCTGCCGCTCAGGTTAAGAGCTCCAGTGGCCGCCGCCTCGTCCAGCGCCCGATCCAGCGAGCGGTTCCAGGACGAGGGTCCGGGAGCATTGGATAATCCGTGATGGGTAGTTCCCGCAGAAGCAACTGTGGCGGGATGGCCGACGGTAAAAGAGGGCACGGCGTTTTCCGCGGAGAGCAACACCGAAGCCGCCATTACACAGCTAACACTCCCGCTGGATCCTCACGGGCCCCACACACGAGCGCGGACAGTGGCAGTGCGCATGCGCGGGCCCACAGAGGGCACAGAAGGGTCTGAAACCAGACAGACCCAACGGAGCACGAGCGAGGACACTATGCGTGGATTGAAGGATCAGCGTTAAAAAGTCCAACCGGTCTGGAGTGTGGGGAATTATTATCCCAAACTTCTCCTTTATCGTATCATATTCTAATTTTTATCAAAGACTAAATACATAAATGCATGCATTAAAGGGTTGTTGACAAGTATCATGAACATGACTTTTCTTAATAAACTAACGATAAATTAATAATCTCTTTATTTTGTTTTATAAATTCTATTAAAGTGTTCCTTGTGTAGGAAAATGGCATGGTAAATAAATATCAATGCATGATTTGAGATAATGCATGATTTATATATAGTCAAGAAAATAAGTTTTAGATTTGTGGTTCTATGATCGATAAACTCTTGCGAGTGTGAGACATAGAAGTAGTTAAACCAAATTAAAAAATATATTGACCTGTAATAATGTTGTTGTTTTCTTAATAAATATGCAAACGGCCCCCTACTGGTCAATTATAAAACTGAGAATAGTATTGTCTACTACTCAAACCCTTCTAATAAATCATTAAAAATCACAACCTGTATTATAAATTTTAATACTATTACCACATTAGATTTACATTTGTGTAATGATAAGCAAACATTTGTATATGTATTTATATCATTCATATGTACCCCTTTATTGATCCATAGAAAAAAAATCCAGCTCTATCATGATTGGAATCAGTTACAAGACAAATTGTGTTTTAAAGAGTTAGCCTCTCTAAATAAATGTAAGTGTATTTTAAATGTCTAGTTTACAGACTTAGCTGATTGAAATGGTTTTTACTAATTGTAAATGTAAAGTATTTATTTTCATTTTTGACTGTGTTTTTTTTTTCACGTTTAACTACTATGTGCTGTCTATCCTGGCCAGGGTCCTCTTGTAAAAGAGATTTTTTTTTAATCTCAAGAATTTTTGTCCAGGTTAAAAAAAAGTTAAACATAAATGTTTACGAAATTTTTTAAAGACAAAAAAAAAAAGACATTTTAGATTTTGAAGTATTTTTTATTATTTTTCATGTTCTCTACACACAACTGAATATGTGGACCTTCATTTCCTTGAGCAAATGATCAAGGAACACAAATTCAGCTCTAAATGTAGAGGAAAATCCAATAAAGGTGCATAGTACCAAATAATGTTAATCAACATGAACTGGTCCAAAAACCTAGAACACAGAAAATACATTGCAGCATTTCTTTTAAACAACCATATGTTGTTGTTGTTTTTTCCACAGAAAAAGTTGAAAGTCATTTGTAGTCTTGGGTTTATTGCCTCGGTTATGGATTCAGCAGCAATATCGATAGAAGTCCCACATTGGAATGTTTCGGAATATAACGTTCTTCCAGCTTTTGAGTAAGGCACAAGAGACCGTGGTGTTGTGATGAAAAAGCTTGAGACATATAAAGGTTAAATTAATAAAGCGGGAATGATCAAGTGATCTGCAGGCAAGCCAAGAGAAGAAACTGATGACCATTCATTTCACATTCCCATCCTGATGCTCTGAATGATCTGGAATATTGCTGTAATGAGAAGACCAAGAAATAACGTTAGAACTCAAACATTTGATCTTCAGAAAATGTAAAGTATCTAAGAATTCATATATCTGCTCATGTCATATTTAGTCCTTGCCATTTCACCAGAAGAGAGCATCAAATTTAAGAAACAACAATGACAGCTGTTGAATAATGAGAGCAAAGAAATGTTATGGGGTCTTTGAAAAAGTGTACGTCGTTTAGAGTACACTTACATTGAATTAAGTGCTCATGCATGTGAAAAATGCTTTTTGAACTTCAAGTTAAATTAGGAATTAAAAAGAAATGTCCAAGTACAGACATTTCCCTTAATTATTTACCCAATATAACATCATAGCTAAAGCATAGACTGAACGATTTAGTGTACAAAGAAAACAAGGAATTAAAATTGTCAGTGGATCAGGTTAGAAACCTGTCTTCAGTATGGATGCACTTTGTCCTTTTAAACAGAGTTATGAAATAAGGTTCATGTTTGGCATGCTGATGTATTTGGTTTTAAAAAGCCGTTACTTAATTCAAAGAATGATCCTTTTAAATGATCCATTAGTCATCAACACATTCAATGAAAGTGGATGTTTTTCGGATTGTAAACTCACCTGATCCACATACTACAAAGACGAACAAGGCAAGAAGCCACGGTCCCACCACTCCCTTCTCTTCTTGAGTGCCTCTCTGTTGAGAAAATATCAACATTAGTAAATTTAGAGACATACATTAGCTAAGTTACTTCTAAAGAATGCCAATATGAACAACTGGGCAAATTAAAGCTCCTCTACATGACTAAACCAATATCCAGTACAATACACGAAGTAAACCTTTACCGTAGAGCAAACAGCAGAAAGACTTTAGATTCATTAAAATAATTAACTTACTATAGTAAAAATCAGAGTGGTAAAAGCTGAAAATTACCGTGGATTTGGCCACATTGCCTCTTAGAGTGATGTTCTTGCTGTGTTTCTCATTCGCCATGCGAATCCTCTGTTTGGCCACCATCTTTTACTACTAATTTGACGTTTTTAAAGAAAGAAAGAAGAGGAAGCGTCGAAACCGACGGAGATCCGAGAGGCCGTATGATCAGTTGACGTGTGATCTTGCCACTGCACTGGTTTAGTCTACGTGTTCATAAGAGGAAATCACTCCACCCACGAGACGTGGACGCTTCGAAGGAGAATAAATGAGTAGAATGGCAATCCGGATGAAACAGAAACAATAATGGGCGGCGACTAACCAGCTAATTAATCTAAACTATGTATATATTTTCTATTTCAGTTATTTTCAGTTTACCTTTTTTTTTGCCAATGAGTATTAAATTTCATCACTTTTATTATTCATATGTTTATTTATTTTTCCGGAGCGCTTCGAAACAAACGCAGACTTGTTGTCAAGTGATAAATGCAACTTTAATCAGCGCTGGCGGTGTTGGACCAATCACTGCAAGTTAAAAAAAATATATATTTTTAGGCATTTTGCAAAGGTTGCTTGAGTAAGTATTCATGTGTGTGTGTGTGTGTGTGTGTGTTTGTGTGTGTGTGTGTGTTAAGTGGTAAACATCGAAAATAATATCTCATTTTTAGCGTAAAAAATGCCATCAAAACAGATTTACAATGCGGCTAAGGAACATTGAGTGAATGACCGATCGCCCCCTAGAGGATTGTTACAACAGAAAACGTTTTTTTTTGCCCTCTTGTTCCTCTAAATTAAAAAACGCACATATTCTCTTTTTAAAATACCCATTGAGGAAAAACGTCATTATTTTTACTCCGCGATTATTCAGTGCATTAGTCTGTCATGGGAGAAAAAAATACTGTCATCAGAAACCGTTTATCAAAGGTTTTTTTTTTTTTTTTACAAAGTTGGTCAACACTTGTCCAAAACAAAATTATTATTATTATTATTTTCTAAGCTATATTCGACTCATTTGAAAAGACAATACACAATCAATATCATGCATTATAGTCTATACAACTGTACTAAGATTTGTTAGGGATAAAAAAATAAATAATTCAAATAAATCCTCTCCCGACAATCGGAAATAATCGACATTATGTATAAAACCTTTACTTTATGAATTTGGTTTTGAGATTTTTACACATCAAACTATCTAACTGTAGTGACGTAGGTGTTGAACTGCTATGACGTGGCACGTTGTCGTACTTCCGTTTCAAAATGGCGCCCCCCACACCTCATTTAGCAGGTGAGTTGTTGCTCTAAAATGTGTTTTCATGCTGATTTCAGTTGCGTTAAGATAAATGATCAACGTGAGAAGGCAAGCATGTTATGAATTAACAGCACGTCTTTTTTTCCTCAAGATTTGCAGACATATAAAGGCATGAAATCATTACTGTCATGTGCGCAATTTTTTAACGTTATTTCAGCGTAGTGAGAAATGAGCTAACGTTACCACGTATCAGCATGTCACATATGGAAATATTAAATAAATATATATATATATATATATATATATATATATATAATTAGCTGATGCTTTGTCAACTTAGGTCAGGTTTTGTTGATGACACTTTTTAAATCAATTTCTTGAGAACAATTTTTTTAACTGTATTAGTTTAAATAATTTTCAGTCTGCATCCACCAAACTCAGAAAATCCCTCGGCTTGTTCTGATTTAATAGACTTATTTCCCCCCATGGTTGACCATCAAAAATCCCCCCAAAGTCCTACAGACTTGCATTGAAATGTCTATTCATCCTCCAGTCAGTCTGTCTCTGTACAGTGCAAAATTCTGATTTATTTTCAAAGTAACCCAAATATTAAATCTACACATGATTTATAACCTTTACACTTTAAGGCTGAACTTTAGTTTTGTCAAGCCAGCATGCAATTTTTTTTTACCTTTTCCATTTCAAACAGTCAGAGGATCAGATGGAACGTTGTTGTTGTGTGGACCTCCTAACTGTCAGGAAAGCTCTGCTTTCCAGAGGTCAGTTATTGCATTTGCTGCACTTAGAAAGATTTTTCCATAAAACTTTGTTTACTTAAGTAGCAGTAACTGTTTCGTTCGTTTCAGAGATGACCGGCAAGGCAAACACATGACATTCAGCAGTGATGGGTCCCTGTTTGGCTGGTGCAATGGCTCACAGTACGTACACTATAATCCCTTACACATTTCCTAACTAACCCTTTTTTAGTTGATTTAACTTATAGTACAACAACAGTTTGTTGATCTTAATTGTAAAAATCTAGTATAATGCCTTTGTTACTCAGAAAACCTAACTTAAGATAACTTGATTTGTAGGAGTACCATTTTTCAAGCAAAAGATGAGTTTCAATCTTTTTTCAATGTTTCAATAATTTCCCCCACTTCTGCAGTTATCTATATCTCTTTCATTCACTCTTTTTCCAAAGTATGTTGTTGAATTGTCAATGCAATGGAATTTTATATCACTTGGTGTTGTTTCCCTAAAATAATTTCGATTCGATTTGGTTTTGATTTATTTAGTAAAACGCATTTAAATCTCTAATATGACTGAACTAATTTCAACTTGTCAAATTGAGTTACCAATACTCACATTTTCTGGTATACCTACACAAACATGCAAGTTCTCCCTACCAAGTTCTATTAAGCTTTATCGACTCAAAAATGAAGTACTTTCCTTGCAAGTTTTAAGACAATCAGTTTCCACAGCTTTTCCAATAGAATGGATGGACATTTGACTATATCTCCTGTGTGTGTTTGGCAGGGTCAATGTGATCAAAGTTTCCACTGGAGATTTGGTGAAGTCTTTTGATTTACCCAAAACATCCGCATTGGAATTCTCACCTTTGAATAAAGTTCTGGCCACCTGGCAGCATTATACCAGTAAGCACAACATTTGATTTAATATCCATATATAATGTTTTATGACATTCTAGCTTTATAACTATAAGAAAGAAAATGTAATCTAAGCAAGCAGGACACAAAAAACGCTTTTGTTTTTCAGAAACGCAGGATAACCCTCAGGGAGAGGCAAACCTGCAGCTTTGGGACTTGCAAACAGGTGCCTGCATTAAAGCGTTCTATCAGAAGAAGATTACAGGATGGTGAGCAACTATTGCTGTTCATAAGAGTTTATTTGTGTTCTTTCTGTAACTGTTAAACACTGTTTGTTGTCTGTATTTTCACAGGTGTCCGAGCTGGGCAGATGATGAAAGTATTACCGCTAGAAATGTCAATAATGAACTTCACTTCTACGAGAACAACAACTTCGGTAACATCGCGTCTGTTTAATTAGTACTTTGCGCATGTTATATTCCAATTGCCTGTGAAAACGGTGATGAATAACGTTGACATGGCTTTTTAACAATATCTTTAAAGTTTTAATGTATATGAATGTATGAAGGAAAGTCTCTAGATTTCTAATTATTTGTAGTAGTTGGCTGTTTCGTGGGTTCTCTTAAATGAACCAAAAATGAAAATGATGTCATCATTTGGTCACCCTAAAAGTTGTTCCACATCTGTATGAATTGTTTTCTTCTGCTGAACACAAAGGAAGACATAGTAATTTGTAAAATGTAACCAGTTGATGGACGCATAGATTTTTTTCCAGTGAGTTCCATCAACTGTTTGGTCAAAATATATTATTTTGTGTTCAGCAGAAGAAAGAAATCCATACAGGTTTGATACAACTTGAGGGTGAGTAAATGATGATAGAAATGACATTTTTGGGTGGAGTATCCCTATTAAGATTCTTGCATCATGACAAATAAAATGTAAACATATTTAATGTAGCCTGGTTGCTGTAATACATACAGGAATGACTAAAATTAAATATAAAATATCATGGCTTTAAATACCCATTGAGCTTGATCTATAATGTGTTTTGTTGTGTAGAAACTATTGCCAACAAGCTTCACCTCCAGAAGGTGTCTGAGTTTGCTTTGTCTCCTGGATCACAGCCGAGCAAGGTATCAGAACATTCTCTCTCACTGCTGCATGTGCTATTTTACTCATACAAATGCGTATTAATCCCTCACTCACACTTAATTAAGGTTGTCGTCTATGTTCCTGGAAGCAAAGGAGGTCCGTCTTTTGTACGGCTCTATCAGTATCCCAATTTCGGAGGTCCAACATCTGCTCTGGCAAACAAAAGCTTTTTCAAAGCCGATAGAGTGAGCATGCTGTGGAACAAGAAAGGTAGATCGTTTCTGGTTTAACAAATAAGTGGTTTCTCAACAGCGATTAACACTCATAAAAGGTTGTCATATATGTATTAATGTTTTTTGTTTTTTCTTAAAGGAACTGCGGTTTTAGTGACCGCCAGCACAGAGGTTGATAAAACTGGAGCCTCTTACTATGGAGAACAGACATTACATTATGTCGCCATCAATGGAGAAAGTGCAGTAATTCAGCTACGTAAGTACGACTTCGTTTTGAATGATGAGTCATTAATTACAGCGCAGTCAATAGAAATCAATTTATCAATTAAATTGATTGAAATCACATGAAATCACTGACTGGCTAAAAATTGGGTGAATAATATTTATACTACTCTAGTTTTATATATAATATGTAATGTATGTGTGTGTTAAAGGGGTCATGAACTGGCTTTTTAAATTTTTTGAGGTCAACTTATGACGTACTTTTTATGGTAAGTAATGAATATGCAAATTAGCCCTGACTCCACTCACTCGCACCAGCTTAGAATACCTGATCCACTTGGTCAACTTAAATGTTGTGAACTCTGCATAAATGCAAGTGGAAATTATGGTTCAATTCAGCCACATATGTTTGAACAAGAAACTGATTCAGAAGAAGAGGAAGAGCAAATTTTACAGGCTCGTCTACAAGTCGATGTATCAGAATGGTAATGCGTTTTTTTCATTACTCTACTACGTTGGACAAATAACTGTAATTAATAGGTTAGCCTTTGGCTCGACTATGTTAGCAAACAGCTAATAATGTGTTGCTAATGCTACACAGACTACGTTCACCATCTCAGAGTCAGATAGCTGCCTTCTAAGCATCTGTATCTTTAGAAAAACTTTGAACAATTTAGAATGTTGGTGGAGAAATGCATATAGTTCACTATAACATCGTAATATACATCATATACATTGTTCACCCACTATATTGTTACATGTACCAGATGGCTTCTCTTGAGACATCCTTGCTTCACGGCATAGTAATGATGAAATGGTAAAGCCTGTCCGCATGTGGACGTGATTGGTTACAACAATTTGTGATGTAGAGAACAAGGGTGATTTGAAACCGCGCTTTTGAGAGTCTGTTTTTGGTACACTGCAGTTTTAAAGGGTTAGTTCACCAAAAAATTAAGTAATTAATTACTCACCCCCATGCTGTACCAACCCCGTAAGACCTTCGTTCGTCTTCGGAACACAAATGAAGATATTTTTGATTAAATTTGAGAGCTGGATCACTGCTATATAGGATGCATGAGGAATATAAACTTGACAGACCAGAAAGTCAATGAACAAAATGTTTAAAAATTCCATGTGACTACAGCGGCTCAACAATAAGTTTATCAAGCAACGAGAATACTTTTTGTGCGAACAAACAAACAAAAATAACGACTTTATTCGACTATTCATTTTCCTCCTTGTAGGCCAGAGACGAGAGTTCAAGAGATTTCCAGTACGCGAACTACTTCTTGCGCATGCGTCGTGGAAATCTCTTGAACTCTCGTCTCAGGCCTACAAGGAAGAAAAGGAATAGGCGAATAAAGTCGGTATTTTTGTTTTATTTCCACACAAAAAGTATTCTCATCACTTGATAAAATTATAGTTGAGCCACTGTAGTCACATGGAATATTTAAACATTTTCTTTCTTTTTTTTTAAATTCAGCTTTGCATCACAGGAATGAATTACATTTTAAAACGAATTCAAATAAATGCTTTTATTAAATTGTAAAAATATTTCACAATATTACTGTATTTACTGTATTCCATCCAATAAATGCAGCCTTGGTGAGCAGAAGAGACTTTGAAAAGCATTCAAAAACTCTATGATTTGCAGGAAATAAAATATTTTTGTGGGTCCTTTTAGATGATTTTGCATTATTGTTTCTCATTAATGTAATTAAAATAAAATTCTATATATTAGTTATATGTAAAAGTAAAGTGTTTATACATAACATTTGTATTTGTTAAACTGCTTTTAATTTATGCTGGTTTTAATAATAAAATTACTCTTTTGTTGTTTATATTTTTGTTGTGTGTGTGTGTGTAAAGTCATTAATACAGTATATTCTAATGCATATAAAATCTTTTTTTGTTGTTGTCTTGCACAGCAAAGAGAGGCCCCATATATGATGTATCCTGGAATCCCAACTCTTCTGAGTTTTGCGTGGTTTATGGTTTTATGCCTGCCAAGGCAACTATCTTTAACAGCAAGTGTGAGTCAGTGTTCGACTTTGGCACGGGCCCCCGCAACGCAGCTTTCTACAGCCCCCAGGGTCATATCCTCGTCCTCGCTGGGTTCGGGAACCTGAGAGGGCAGATGGAAGTTTGGGACGTGAAGAAATACAAGCAGGTGTCGAAACCTCAGGCTGAAGATACCACGCATTTCTTCTGGTGTCCTGACGGAGAACACATAGTGACGGCGACTTGCTCACCCAGGCTCAGGGTCAGCAATGGCTATAAGATCTGGCATTACACCGGGACTGTGATGTACAAGCATGAAACGCCATCAAATAAAGAGCTCTGGGAAGTGTTATGGCAACCCTTCCCAACTGGAACCTTCCCAGAGAAGCCAGTGAAATACCAGGCGTTGCCAAGTGAGCTTGGCAGCACTGAAGCCAAACCAGCCCAGGCGTATCGGCCACCCGCTCTCCGCAACAAGCCCCAGACAGCCAGCTCCAAACTAGTAAGTCTGTGTCATACACAGTCCTGCATCTTGAACAAAATAATCTGCTAATTTGCAAAAAAAAAAGGGGAAAAAAATCGAAAATATCAGTCAACTTTGTCTTTGCATAGTTTTTTTGTGGTTGTTTTTTTTTTTTACTGTTCAAAAGTGTGGGCTTGTAAGCTTTTATAATGTTTTTTAAATCTTTTCACCAAGGCTGCATTTAATTGTATCAAAAATAGATATTACAATTTAAAAAAAAAAAATTCTATTTAATATATATTTTTAAATGTATATTATCCCTGTGATGCAAAGCTGTATTTTCAGCATCATTACTCCAGTCTTCAGAGTCACATAGTCACATGATCACACACAAAAGTATAGGGCACATATGATTTAAAAATAAATAAATGCATTTAATAATTAAAATATAAATTATTGTCAATAATTATTGATAATTGAGCAGCAAATCAGTATATTAGAAAATATATTAAAATAGACAAGTTATTTTAAATTGTAATAATGTTTCAAAATGCTGGATAATGGATTTTATATAAAATCATACCCACCCCAAACCTTTTAACAGTACAATAGTACACTGTATTTTATATTAAATGCAGCCTTGGTGAGCAGAAGAGACTTCTTTCAAATGTATTTATCACCATTAATGCACATATCAAAATAACAAAAGCAGTCAAATTTCGAAAACTTAGCATTATGAATGTCCCGTGACCAGAATAATGGCAATAATATTTCTATCCAAGCATGAAGAGGAGCTGCCGCAGAACATGAAACCTGGTGCTGCCGGAGAGAAGCAAATCTCTAAAGCTGCTTTGAAAAACCAGAAAAGGCGAGAAGCAAAGAAAGCAGCTAAGCAGGTACATGTGTTTTTAATGTTCAATAAAGTATACAGAGGAATATTTAACTCAAAGTGATGCTTTATATTAATTCAGGAAATCAAGCCTGATGAAGCTCCGCCTCCAGAAGCAGACTCCACCCCTGCCACTCATGTGACTTCTAACTTTGGAGACCCTGAAACTGACAAAAAGATCAAGAATTTAAAAAAGGTAAATGTTTGGAATATGTTTACAATGACTTGGAATAGAGCACAATTCAACCTACTTAGGTTTTATTTTAACCTTTTTATTTATACACCTATTATGTAACTTCTTACTTTTATTTTGAATAAATTGTCTCTTTTCTTAATGGAGTAAACCCTGAAAGGTCTTATTTTAAAATGACATGTTTATGGCTATGACGCAGTATATTACAATTATAAATAAAATATGCATATATATCCATTATTGTTTTATTTGCATATCAGAGTCATACTGGAGGTTTTTAGTTTCATAATGTGATTATGTTTCTGTTAGAAACTCAAAGCCATTGATGAACTGAAGGACCAGCAGGCTGCCGGCAAAGTAATGCAAAAAAATCAGGTACTATAGCTGTATAATCTCAAAAGTACATCTTAATAAATATTTTAAATAATTTTCATTTGTGTCATTGTTTCTGATTTTAATACATCAATTATAATGCTTCATGAGTTTTTAAGAATTAAAACTTTTCTAAGAACATAAGAATTCTGTAATGCTTAATCGCAATAACCTTAATAATGATCATTTATAATCATTTATTTTATTTTATTACAGCTTGAGAAGATGCAGAAGGAGTCCCAGCTGTTGAAAGAGCTCGAAGACCTTGAATTAGGATTGTAAACTCACTTTACCAGTTTTTCACATTGGTCATCAATTTCCAAACATTGCTTTGTCATACTGCTATGAATATGTATAGAAGATGTTTTTTTTTTCACCAATTACTCATGAACAACAAATAAAAGACTGTTTTGCTTCTTTGAACATGGCTAAAATAATAAGAACTAAATTCTAAAAAGCAATATTGCTATGCAATGTGACGTACAGCACGGGAGAGAATCCATGAAATACTAAATAAAACGTTTAAATTCAAACTGCGTGACTTTTATTATGTCGATTGGGGAGCCGGAAGTGTTCATTCCTGGTTCAGTGTGAAACTGAAGCAGTCGCAGATTTCAGCATAAACGCAGATGAAATTATCATCAAATAAACTGAAGAGGACGATTTAAAACCAGCCGATAATTCAGGTTTGATGAGTGCGCTCTTCATTACACTGAGTGTTGTACATGTGGAGTGTTTTAATGTGTGTTTATTTGTGATATTTAAATGAGCCGGTGAGGTGGTGTTCATATATGTTCGTATGGCACATGCGTGTGTTTGTGTTTCTTTTTACTCATACCATCAGTTGTTTTACTCTCTTTTACTTTTAACTTCTACATAACTATATGTGTGTTGATTTCACACGTTTCGACGAGTTTCGGGCTTGTGGCATTTAGCAGTTCAGCCATTTCAGCAGCCACAAAGGCGATGCGTCAGTTTTTATTGTTTTATCTGATTTTTTCAAGTGTCTGTTTTTAAAATTCGGCTTTAACATTTAAGCTTGATCGGTGTAAATCAAACATTCCGTTTAGTATCAGGGAAATTTGGTTCAGTATTCGATTAATTTATAGATCTAGTAGCATTAATGTGATTGTAATACGCAGCCATTTTAATTTTTATTTAAGATAATGAAAAATACCCTACTTTGTGTATTAATTGTTACGAAGTTTAAACTCAAATGTTGCTTTAGAGTCTAGACATTCTTTTTATATTCTGTCAAATGGATTTTCTGCTTTACAAATGTGTTAATACATTAGGATTTGCGTCATATTTTGAAATGATATGTGACATCGTTATTCATGTTGTTTTTGATGGAGTTCACGTACAGGCTATGATATTGTCATATAGGTTGCTTGTAAAGCTGGTAAACCTCACACAAAGTATTTAATTTATTTTTGTAAAGACAAAACATTGAGACGTTAAGAAAATATAGGCTGTTTGTGGCATATCTTTCCCATGTAACTTTCAAGTCCCACATCTTGACTGCACATATTTGAATTTGAGCATGCATTAAGATTTAAATCTAGTTGGTTGTATAAGTCATAAGTCATTGTATAAGGCATTTGAGTACAAGTATGAATGAATTTGTGTTGTTTTGTTTTTCCTCCTGTTTTAGAGTCTGGTACACTTGAATGGACACGGTGCCCTCAGGTAGAGAGGTGGCTTCTGCTGTTATTGGTCCTGAAATATTGAATTGGACAGGAAGGAAAGCGACTGTTGGCTTTAATTTGTTCTGTTTGGTTGTGATTTGTTAAGTGAGACCAAACCAACTTACCTGAAGCTCCATTATGCCCGTGAAAAAGAAAAGAAAGTCATCCGGCTCAGAAGATCCAAGCATCAGAAAGTGCAAAATCACCAGGTAGAAATATGTCTGTCTTTCTCTCTGCATCTTTCACTCTTCCATACTTCCATATTCACTGTATCATCCCCTCAGTTACTGTAGGACACAAACTCCAGGACGGATGGTAAACCCAGAGGATCAGTTTTCTAACAAGAAATGTCTCGCCTGGTTTTACGAATATGCAGGTATGTGATTAAATGCTTTCCTTAAAGACACCATGAATCAGAAGGCTGTTTTTATGGAATATTGCAAAATATATATTTATATAAATCCATGCACATAATTACTTTTTTAATTCATGTGCCTCATAATCTTTAATCAAAATAGCTTCCTCTCTCTTGCAACGACATGCTTCATGCCGATTTTAAACGGATGCAGCCAGTTAACATGAAACTGCATTTTCAAACCATTTTACTTCCGTAATGTGAAAACAGTATTTATCAATAAAAAAGTAATGTCAGTGCTTGGTTTAATGTATCAGGATGGAGTAAAATATGTCTATATAACATTTAATGGGCAGGGACTGAAAAATAAGATGGCTTGAGAGGTGGAGCATGTCATTAAATACTGCTTAAAGAATTTGATTACTTTTTGTTGAAATATTGTGCATCATTAGCAAAAAGACCATAGACATGGATTAAAGTCAAATGGGGTCCTTTTTGTTTTTCTTCTGGTAAATGTATTTGAAATTATTATTATGTGTGTAGGATCAGATGACATTGTCGGACCAGAAAGCATGGAGAAGTTCTGTGAGGACATCGGAGTTGAGCCAGAAAATGTTAGCAAAATTCATTGATATTTTTCACACTAATTCCTGAAGTTCGATTTTCGGGACAGTCTTCTGTCCAAAATATGAGAAATCATTTGAAATAATGTGCGCTGTGTATTTGTGACCCTTCAGATTGTAATGTTAGTTTTAGCCTGGAAACTTGAAGCAACAAATATGGGATTTTTCACAAAAGAAGAGTGGCTGAAAGGAATGACATCACTACAGTAAGATTGAACTTCACATCACATGCCTTGCTTGGATATCATGAGAACTCAAACACTATTTTATGATTTTAGCATTTAACTTCACTTCTCTCTTTACAGTTGTGACTGCACAGAGAGATTACAAGGCAGACTGGATTATTTACGCTCTCAACTGAATGACCCAGTTATATTCAAGAGCATTTACAGATATGCCTTCGACTTTGCCAGGGTGAGAGGCTTTTTTTAGTAGGACCAGAGAAAAAAAAAGCACTTCCATTTTAAGATTAAACTTAAAATTAATCATTTTAAGATAAATATTGCTTGCATCTTTTTCTATTTTGCAGTGAATTTGTGTCTGCTTAAGGCTGGAATGCACTGCACGACTATTGCTCATTTTTTTTTGCCTTGTCTTGATGAGTCTACAATAGTTGCCGAAAGTCAGATTCCATCCAGTCAGATGATATCAAAACGCGTTTGATGTCTTGAGACGATTTTAGAACACACATCGTTCGTATAGTGTATGGCGCGCCGCTGCTGAAACCGAAGATACATTAAAAAAACTAAAGTAAATAAACAGAACACGCATAACAAATTGCCTACATTTTTGACTCATCAGCACATATAAAACATCTGACTACGCCACTCACCTCTAACTCCCGCTGCAATCAGTAAAAAAGATTTAAGTTCGTCTATATTTATGGATCTAAATGCGCTCGACTCGTTTTTTTCCCCGTTTGCGACTCAACACAGAGTCGCTACAACAACTACTGCGGTCATCTCCTGCACATCCATGTTTGTTTCATACAAGCAAGGAGGTGCGTGTTTCTGTCTGAGGTTGTTGTTTTTGGAAGTCTGGTACTGTATGATCCTCAGTCGTTTATTGTATGATGCCCAGTTTTTCCTCTAACCATTTACCAAATCATCTAGTGTATAATGCCTAGTGTTTAAAAATCGTGTGGTGTGTTCCACCTCCAGACTTTGCTGATGTACTTTCAACGTGTTCATCTGATTTTGTCTGTAGGATAAAGATCAGCGCAGTCTTGATATGGACACTGCAAAGTCCATGTTGGCGCTGATCCTTGGAAGAACGTGGCCTCTCTTCCCAGTGTTCCACCAATTTCTGGAGGTTTGTCATCTCTTCTCCAAACCAGAGGGTTTGTCAAGCTCCAAAAGGATGAAAAAACACCATTTAAAGCCAAACTAAAACCTATTTATTTATTTATTTTTTGACTATGTATTTAAAAACTCTGAATTTAGTAGTATTTGTTCTTTAATAACGTGTCTAACAGATGTATCTTTCCTCTAGCAATCAAAGTATAAAGTCGTGAACAAGGACCAATGGTACAACGTCTTAGAGTTCAGCCGTACAGTTAACACAGACTTGAGCAACTATGATGAAGATGGAGCCTGTAAGTTTATGATTGTCTTCATGAGTTTCATGATTGTTGAGCTGCACGATTAATCGCTAAAAGATTGCGATTTCGATTCAAACACAGACGGAATCTTATTCCTACGTGATAACGATTCGGCTATGTCTATTAAATAGGGGTGTAACGATACACAAAACTGACGGTTCGGTTTTCCCACGGTTTTGATGTCTGTCTTTAAATTAATTCAATTACAATTAAACGTTTCACAAGGATTAAAAAAAATCTGCTAATGCTGTAAACTATATAGGGAGCCGTACATTACTATAACGTTAAATATATATACATTAAGGTTGTACCCTAGACTTTTAACCTAAATTCAGACGCTATTTATTTTTTAGGTATAATAATAAACACACAACACATTGTATGAAAAGATGTTAACTGAACATAAGGCAGTTTTTGCATTAACTTGTTTTTACTATAATTTGTTATTGAAATATAATAATTTACACAGTTCTCATTTTCATGAAAGATATTTTAAACATACATTAAATAATCAAGATATCATTAACAGGTTTAGCAAAATATAATATACAAGCTAACATAGTGCATTTATTTAGTGCAAGAGTTCATTTATAGGAAGTTGTGGACACTGAATCACTTGCCTGTTGAGGTAAATATAATGCTAGTGACAAGCTATGCTGTTTTATTGACATCTTTCCACTGCTGAAACACTGATTGAGCGATTACACTAGTTATGATGCCTTTCAGTAAGTATACTGTATCTTTCAACATACCTTCAGGTGTCCATTCTGTAACTGAGGAAGAGATGATTGCGTTTACTTGCGTGCCACACTGCCACTTGAAATGCCTAGTAGGCCTACAGCGATCTGTCACGCCACATCAAAGAGCGCCAAAACGCCATTTATTGTTTGAATTTCGTGATCAAATGGACAGAATTTGAAAGATTACACCTGACTTATTATCGAAAGTAACAACACAGAGCTTGTTTTTGGTGTTAATGGTGGTTAGGCTACAAAACTGAATTCGTTGGACATGAGGTCCATTGGGCTGGGCGGGGCCAGGGTAGCCGGGGGCGGGGCGTGTTCATTAAGCAATGAGAGTATCGCTTTCGAATCGTGAGTTCTGTATCGCGTTTTTTCGGTTCGATTCGAATATCGTTACACCCCTACTATTAAACCTTCATTCAAATCTGCTCTGCCTGCAGAGAGAGCAGTTGTCATATATAGGTATGAAACAGCTACACAAAGTCTTTTCAACCACACACAGTATCAATATTTTCCTTTTTTTACATTAATTGATATCATCACAGAAGTACTGGGATAAAAGTTTATAGTTCATATATAGACACATATATGATGTCTATGGTAGCGAAAGTAACTTGATACTTCAAATAAAGATCAGTTACATCGTTACACCAGTAGGTGGCGGCAAGTGACTGTTTAAAAAATGTATTTGTCATTGAATCATTCAAGAGATTTTTTCAAAAATGCTGATTCATCTAATAATGAAACAATTGTTTGAGAGAGCAGTGGAGCAGTATTTAGTCATTGAATCATTCATATTTCAAAAAAATTTTTTTTATAATTCATTCAAATTAATTAAAAAAATAAATAAATACACCGCAATTAACATTTTGTCAGAACGTCTTGTAAATGACATGTTATTTTGTTTAGTTGTCCAAAAAAAATGTTTGTCAATTTATGCAGAATCGTGCAGCTCTGTTGTCTTGTCATCTGTCCCAGTTAAATTGCTAATGATCTCTGTCTCTGTGCTGATTTCAGGGCCAGTGATGCTGGATGAGTTTGTGGAGTGGCATAAAGCCAGAAATATTGCATTATAGCACAACCAGACGCTGAATTAAAGCACATCAGATTTTTTTTTTTTCGGTGTGCCCCTGGCTGCCCCAGATGCAGGCAAACCTCTCGAGGATTGCTTCAAAGTGTCCAATGCTCAATACGGATCATCACTACCCAGAGACTCTTACAGTGTTACTTAAAAAGGAAAATGGCTCGGAGGAATCACAAGACGAATAAAAGGGGAAATATTTTTCTTATGTATTGATTTGTTTCAACAGTCAGTTCTATTGCCAGTGTTGTATGATTTGTCTGAGAGGGAAACAGTCTTTGTAATTTTTGTCCCTTTCATTTTTTTTCCCCTTAAAGTTTTACTTTGTTTATAGTGTCTTGAAAAGGTAATAAAAAAAAGCAGTTGTAAATAATTTTTCTTCTGGACATTAGTGGCGTACAGCGCTGTTAGAGCATTACTCAACAATCTAAATGAAGCATGAATAAAAAAGATTTACTTTTACACACATTACTACTCAAAAGTTTGGGATCAGTAAGATTTTCAAAAGAAAAATTTAAAGTAAGTCTCTTATGCTACTATATTTTGCATTTATTTGATCCGTAGTACAGTTAAAACTAATGCTGTGGAATTTTATTACAATTTAATGTATTTTAAAATGTAATTTATTCCTGTGATTTTCAGCATCATTACTCCAGTCTTCAGTGTCACATGATCCTTCAGAATTCATTCTAATATGCTGATTTGCTGCTCAAAAAACATTTCTTATCATTACAAAGAAAAAAATAAAACCGTTGTGCTACTTTATATTTTTGTGGATTTTTTCTTCAGGATTCTTTGATGAATAGAAAGTTCAAAAGAGTAGCCTGTGAAATAGAAATCTTCTGAAACATCATACGTTTCTACCATCACTTTTGCTCAATTTAAAGCATCTTTAATAAAAAATTCATATTGTTAAAAACTTACTGACCCCAAGCTTCTGAACAAGTACTGTATAAATCTGTTTGATTCCAACTCTAATATAACCATCAAAATTACTACAGTTGAAATAACTTGTTAGTATAAACATTTAACTTAAAATTTAAAGATAAATGTCGAATTGCTTGATAAACACTTAACAATTATTTGGACATGACACTTAAGTCATGTCATATCGAACCCAATGGGCTATATGCACGCATAAGTTCCGCATTTGACGTAAGGATGCTCGTCCATTTCCGGTTGTGTAGATTAAAGCGAGGAAAACCGGAGAAAACGGGATTATGGCAGAGTCTTCAATATTTACTGTCCTCCCGTCTTTGAAACGAAACGTACATACGTTTAGATGTAATTTTATATATAGTTATGTTTATTTAATATAATTTTAAAAAGAAGCATAAACACAAAGAGGGGTGTCTGTTTTATCTGTTTTTGTGACTAACGTTTCATTAGTATAACCATGGAGTATAAAATTCAATATAAATTCTCGGTATTGCATTGGACTCTATGATCGGCGGAAGTTATCGAGCATCCTTAACCCTTCACCGGAAATAACGCCGTGCATAGAGCCCATTATCTGAGATGGTGCTCACTGCGGAACATGAAATCCACGGGGAGGAGTCGGATCCAGATCCAACTCCTCCCACCTTACATACACCTAAACCTAACCAACTCCGCCCCCTGATCTCTAAACCCACCCCTAATCCCTAAACCCAACCCTAATCCTACCCATCTCCACCCCTTGGATCGTGATCCGACTCCTCCCCGTGGATCTCATGTTCTGCATTGAGGTGCTACTGCATTATCTGCCAATGCTGATCTCAAAATGAACTGTTTCAAACTTTTTTACAATGAATGTTTCCTCCACTTTACAATGTCTCTTGACTTGTTTGTGACAGACCGTCTCCTGTAGCGTGGGAAGGATCATCTGGTTGAGTCGACTGGCTCTCAGCTGACGCTCTAACTGGGTTGATGTCTGCCTGTTTCATGATGGCGTTGAGTCTCGTCAGTGATTGCGTTCTCCATTTTGGCCTGACCTCGACGTCACCCTCTATATTGGCTTCGCCTTTGATGTGGCTGTATTGATTCCCTTCTTCATCATAGTTGTACACTTTAATGATGCGGCTCTTCTTCTTTGGATGTGGACTAACCACTGATCTGAACTCTTGGTTTTGTTCTTCACCTTCACAGCTCTGAGTTTGGTTTGTATCGTCCTCCCCGCCATCTGCATTTTCTACAGCGTCTACATCATTAGCGTTACTGAGTTCCTGATCATCCAGACCAATGTCCACAGTATCTTCTCCGGTGTCGTGGTTTTTATGAAAGAACACTGTCTCAGGTTGTTCTCTTGTGGTCTGTTTGTTGTTTTGTCCACTGATGTGATTGTGATTTTCTTTTCTATAAGGTATACAAGCCCTTATTGTTTGTAGGCACTTTATTATGTAGGATCTACTGAACGCACCAAGCGTGAAGGCCACCAAAAAGCTCACGATTACTGATGATGCCACAGCCGCCGCGAAATGGCTTTCTGACAGGGTGTCGGTGTAAACCTCTCTGGTCTTCCTCAGTTTCTTGATGTTGGGATTTAAGGCCACTACACTGATTCTGTAAGGCACAATTGTTTTGCTCATCTTGTCCAAATGGATACAGAAATAGAGTCCGTCATGGCTGGATGTGGCCCTTGAAATCCTCAAAGTGCCATTGCATGTTTCCACTGGGACTTTGTTTTGGTGGTTGCAACCGTTAAATAATCCAAAAGGTGTTTGCCACCACTGTGCCACCACTGCAAAGGGAAGAAAGAAAAAACAATCAAGAGACACTTTTCATGGCTTAGAACACTTAAAGGAGCGGTATGTAAGATTGTGGCCAAAACTGGTACTGCAATCACTTTCAAATTACTGAGCAGTGTATCCCCTCCCCTGAACCCGGATGCCGCAACACTACTGACTTCGTGATTGGTAGATCGGTGGAGGATGGCGCATCAGACCAAAACACAACATGACAACATCAACATCAGTTGAGGGCTGCAACTTCACGTTTTAAATGACAATATCCTGGCTGGACTACTGTTGTCAGTGACGTAAGTATTTGAAATGAACATGATTTCTTAATTTCTCGTGACATATCAGGGCCATTTTATGATTATTTGAAATACATTTCTTTCATACAGCTCCTTTAAAAATGGAGATACATTCTTGTTCTTTTTCAATACATGAAAGAAGGCTTCTCAAAACCTTCACAAAATATTCATCCACAACTATTAAAATGAAATATATAAAGATAAACATTTCATTCACTTGATGTTCACTTGAATATAACAAAAACAAA
Organism: Pimephales promelas; assembly: GCF_988280905.1. Taxonomy (NCBI): domain Eukaryota; kingdom Metazoa; phylum Chordata; class Actinopteri; order Cypriniformes; family Leuciscidae; genus Pimephales; species Pimephales promelas. The sequence continues at coordinate 18,205,247 of NC_142778.1, forward strand.
AACTGAAATAAAATTGATAAGAACTAGACACATTTAAAATAATTTTAAGAAACAACATTATTAAAACTTTAACTGAATCATTGAGATTTGAATATATCAATGATACTAAAATAACACTGAATATATGTGATATAATAACACGAATGTATCTCCACACTATACTAATAAATCAATGATACTAAAATAACACTGGGTTACACTATACTAAAGAACTTATCCTGATGGTGTTTTAAATTCATATACATATAGAAAGAAAGAAATGTTGAGCTGCTCACCTTCATTTCCTTGATCTCTGCACTGAAGCACCAGTGTTTCTCCTGAATGAACGTGAAGGGAGTTTTCAGGTCTGACCTGCATGTGGTTTGTTTGACTGAGAGTCGACTGTTGAGAGCTTCTCTCATAAATGTCACTGTGTTCAGTTTGACTGCTAATAATACTCGGAGAGTTACAAAGGAGAATCAAACTCAACAAAGAGCTGATTCTGAACTCCATCTCTAGAAAGAAAAAGAGACGTTCATTAATTTCAACTATTACTGCTATACCAATATTATTGCAATAATTTGATATAAAACTGCTCTTTGACCCAAGTCATATATCTACAGCAGTCCCAATGAGTACGACTGTGGTTTGTCTTCACAACACACACACAAAATCTGAAGTTGAGTAAGAAAATCAGAAACTGTTATCATTTGAAAAACATATAGCCTATAGGCTTAAGTATCATTCAGCCAGGCAAATACTCACAGAAGGAGTCTTGTAGTTCTCAATAAGAGTAAAGTACAGTCCTCACATGACAGCCCTTATATTTCATCTCGTGCTCCATGTTTAAAGATTAACATTTTTCTCTTCAATAATAGACAGGATGTCATGTGGATGAGAATGCCATGTTTTAAGGGTAACAGTCGGTTTATGGTTGAACAAAGTTTCAGGTAATTAGTAACATTCTTTATCTTTGCATCCGTGCAGAGAAACAAACAAATAAGAAATTGACTAATTGTATCCATTAAATGCAATACAACAGCAGACAAAAATCCGTAGCTGAAAAAAAAACCTTATTTTGCTGATGAATTTCTCTCTGTGCATCGCTTTAAAAAATTGGGTGACAGATTTATTCTGATGAACAAATGGTAATGGAAATCGTTAAACATATGGACTGCTATAATAGAAAAATATGAAGATTTTTGTTGTTGAATACAAAGGCTGTGTGTATAGTCTAATGTAGTCTACGTGTTTATGCACAGATTGATTGGTCCACTTGATGCAGTGTAAGATTTGGGTCCTGAGGCAAACACATGGATTTAGCAAATCTGAAATGCATCTTGAATTAAGTGAATTTAATCAACTTTATTTTCAGGGTTCATTTACTGCTGTATGCATATGGCAGATCACGTTAACCGCCAAGTTTTGTACACAAATACTCATCCAATAATGAAAGTATTGGGTCATAGTGACTGGCGCTGAGAAAAGTAACAGATATCACGTGACAACACCGGCCTACTTCAGCAGCGGTCTATCATTTTTACCCCCAGCGATAATTATGTATCCAAATAAATGAATAGAAACTTTCAGGCTGCAAACCATATTTTAACTGAATTTCACACCAATTCAATCGCAAATCCACTTTTTTTTGTAGAGCAATACTCATTTAGCGTTTCAGCGTTTTGCCACAAGGTGGCAGCAGTAACGTAATGTAAAGAAAGATCACCATGACCATGTTTTGCGAAACTGTTTTGTTTTGTGTTTCTCTTTCATTTGTCGCTTTGCTTTGATTAGCTGGCAATAGAATTAAAGTACAGCTCGAAACAGAGACTAAAATCTTCTTTCAGAAAAGTTTGATATGTGGCTCGATAACCCTTCCCCCCATAGACAGTTTTCACCCTGTTTCCCCTCTGATAAATGCGGATGAGTTGCAGAAACACCCGCGATGAAGGCCCCTCCCTCACTCAGACCACAGAGAACATGAAAGACACGAGGAACTAAACACACTAGCCTACAGAAAAACACAGTCCAGTGGGTTACAGTCTCTGGAGGTTTCAGGAGAGAACTGGTTCTGAACTGTGAATGTATCTCATCTGTGCATATGAATTAGTAAATTAAAAGAAGCATCTGTTCATTCCTCATTTGAATATCCTCAACCAGCTGGGGGAAAACACGAAGAGTTTTGCAGGTAATTTAATGTTCTTGCAACATTACAGGCTCATGTTTACTGAATTTTTCTTTTCAAATGTGTCACTTTTTTGGGAAGTGTTTAAGTGGCTACACTCAACATCCCACTTATATGCTGTGTTTTGCTCTTCTTTTAGTGTTTTTGTTGTGACATGTTTTGAGTTTGTTTGCATGTGTGAATGGAATGTTGAAAAGGCTGGTTACACCGAAACTGGCTGGAATGAACTTGCTATTTTGATATATTTGTCAGGGTTGTTCATAACAATATTAATTATTTTGTGATTTTCTGGCTTGAAAAACTCGTTAATTAAATTTAAACAAATAAAATATTTCTATAAATAATTTATGTAATCCCTAACATTTGCCATAACTATGGGGAAACCTTGATTTAGTCGATCGTAACGATGTATTACATTTTCTGCACTGAAAATGTTACATTCCAAAAATGCTGATTTTTGTAATATGCATGTTCATGACTAGTTCACAAAAAGTTTGTTACAATGGATCGTATTTGACCCATCAGGCTTTGTTTTACGGTTCATATAGTATGATATAGTAATAATGTGGAAGGGGAAAACACCTTTATTCAGAGGCCCAAACTTGGTGCAGTTGCCTATAAGTTGCTGATTTTTATGAGGCCAAAAAGTAAGATCAGATTGAATCTGATGAAAAGAAGATGAATGAATGCATATAATTTAATATGAGAATGCATATAAATATCAGTTACCTTTTATGTCTTAATATGATATGTAAAGGCTTAGTTTTATCTGTTATTTTCATTGTTGGGGCAAAACAATCCAATGCAATATGTTTGAGAGTTGGACAAATAAACGTTCCTCAGAAGCCTGATTGATCATATTTGATTTTTCACGATTGAACATGATTGAACATTAAATGTTCATCTACAAATATTAAAAGACAATATCCTGTAGCAATTGAGCAAGATAACATAATTTGATATGATATTTTTAATGCAGTGAAACTGATGCATTTTAAGTGTCCAGATACTTTCTGAAGCCTTTCAAAATGCCCAAATAAACATGTCACCAGTTGAAGACGCACCCTCTTTTAAAACACACCACCGCTGACTCATTCTCATGATCCTGATAGTCGAGAATGAAGAGCCATGTGTTGTGAAAGGGACTTTGTATTGTATTTGTCTTCAGAAACCAGGATCTTTTGTGCTGTCAATTGGATGGTGTGGTTCCAGTCCGGATGGGTGTATGGTGTCTTAAACAGATTAATCTGTGCTTCCTATCGATCTTTCCTATCTCACAGTCGTTTGTAACATTTCTACGGTTGTGTGGTGATGTGAGTGTTTGCAGCCCTGAGTGATGAAAAACAGAACCATAGAGTAAACTAAAGGAGCAGCCATAGTATTTGTCAGACATTTTTTCCCCTTTTTGGCCGTTCTTGTTTGACAGTGTGACACTGACTCATGTTTCACTGATCCTCTTTCTGAATGAATGTTAAACAGTTTTACATTAGGAATAGTTCCCGCCATGTCATTCCAAACCCATATTATTTTCTAGAGGCAAGACTCTACAGGCCAAACAGAGGCCAGAGACATCATAACGTGCCTTCTTTCAGACTAGTGGAAAGAAAACAAACAAAATACACATTGAAGTGTTTGTTTTATTACACTTTATCTATTTGCATTTGTAGATTTCAATTAACCCATATATTTGATAGCCGTAATTTTTGAGACCAAAATCTCTACTTCAGCAGCTTAACATACGCCATGCTTTACAGGTGTATTATTTCTATTTACACTCTGAAGGTTTTTATAGAAGGGTTTGTTCATGTATCATTCACCTGATATGTATTTAACATTTTATTCCTAAAAACATTATTTATTTTTCTTTTTTAAAAAGTATTTTCGTCAAAATTTTCGTATATGTCGTCTAAATGAATTTTGTACTTGGCTTTATGATATCCAGTGTTCAGAATTCTATGCTGGACATTTATACAATTGAGTATTTAATTTTTTTAGTTTAATTTGTATAGTTAAGCATAAAAAGTCAGACAACTTGTAATACAAAACAATTGTATTATACTGTGATTGATATACTGGGGAAAGTATGGTGACGTACTGTATATGCCATAAACCCATATTATTGTCTTTTACACAAAATATGTTTTTGGGAGAATGTCCAAGCTTCTGGGTTTTCCTTTTTGTGTTCTTTTTCCAGAGATTTTCACTGTATGCTGACCGTCAAACTATGTTGAATGTTATTCACGCCAGAGAAACACATCGAGAACAGTGTTTCTATAAGCCATTTTGTGTAGTATTCTAAATTACTTCCTCATTTCCTCTGAAAACAGGCAAATGTTGAAGATATTGCTGTAAAGTAATCCCAGCGCCGTCAGAGCATTCCTGCATTCTGATCTTGTGTCTGTGTGTCGCTCCAGACTGCAGGATGTTCTCGTCAGTAAAGCTGTTTGAAGGGCAGCAGTTTTCAGCCCTGAGGAAACAGTGCCAGCAGAACAAGACTCTGTTCGAAGACCCACTCTTCCTCCCTGTGGACCAGTCGCTCTTCTATCATGGAAACCGCATTGGAAAAGTCACCTGGAAGAGACCAAAGGTAGGCCTATAAAGAATCTTGGAATTGAATTGAATAAAGGCTTTTTATATCTCCAAAGGATATATTTTATTGAACAGAATCCCCTTTTCAACTACAATGAATGGTGCGTTTTGACTACAATGCGTTTTTTTCCGGATTTTATGAAGTCACAATTACTCATTTAAATAATCCCCGCCCATAGAATCCGCAAAAAACGGGCGAAGCCTGGTTGAGCCGAGTTCACACTGCACGATTTTTAAAGTAGTCAGGTCACTGTTCTTTTCACACTGCATGACTACCTGAAGTAACATTCTGTTGCTGGTGTGTTCACACTGCACGATGGATCGGCAACGGGAGGTTTCACACCGCATCTGTTTACGAAAGAAAGAATCGCCAACAACTTCGCAAACTACGTTTCACAACCAAACACACGCAAGAAGTGATAAGGAAAAACCCAAGATCACGTGTGTGTGAGACCGAAATTGTTATGAAAAATGAAAGCTTGCATGAAGCTTACGATCTAAATTGCCTGTGCGCTGATTTGCGGCGAAAAGGAGAGGGGGAAAAAACAGATTATGCAGGAGGAAATGGTTGGGGAGACAAGGGGAGCAAGGATTGTGTGTTCTGCAAAGAGTGTTGGGGGTAAATAAATAATTTTGCAATGTGCTGCTGTTGCTGCTGGTCAAGCAAATGTTTGTGCTTTGTTTCTGTTTGATATCATTGTAAATATATCTATTAAAATTCTGAAATTGTGGTCTATAACTCCTCCCTGAACATCCCGCTGCCCTGTATCTTGCTCTCTCATTGGCTGTTGGTCATCGCCAATGTAGTTTTCAGTCAGAACACATTCACACAGCAGTTGGCCATTCTCTCAGATTGCATCTTTGAAAATTCACACTGCGTGATTGTCACTCACGTGAACGAGCACTGAATTGCCTATGATTTCGGGCATTTGTCGGCGATCTCTTATAACCTGTCGGCGAGTGAAAATCGGGTTTGAACTCAGTTGCAGTTTGAACTCTGCATTAGAAAAGACAGAGACACTATTTTTTCCACATTTCCAAACTCATTTGTTTGACCATATTAAGGCTGAACCTGTGGTAATAAATTAAGTGGTTAATTTATTTTAAACCCTGTTCCTGAACATTAAAAACTAAATGTTTATCTGTGTAAGCTCTAGTTTTTGGAAGGCTGTTAAAGGGTTAGTTCACCCAAAAATGAAAATTAAGTCATTAATTACTCACCCCCATGCTGTACCAACCCCGTAAGACCTTCGTTCGTCTTCGGAACACAAATGAAGATATTTTTGATTAAATTTGAGAGCTGTATAACTACCACATTGGCTCCTAAAGGACTGCCTCTTGACGGCCCAGAAAGTCAATGAAGAAAATGTTTAAATATCCCAAGTGACTACCGTGGCTCAACTATATGTTTATCAAGCGACGCGAATACTTTTTGTGCGAAAAAACAAACAAAAATAACGAGTTTATTCGACTATTTCTTTTCTTCCTTGTAGGCCAGAACGAGACTTCCTTATAGATTTCCACGACGCATGCGCGAGAATTGCGATCTGTTTACACCAGCTTACACTACTTCAGATCGCAATTCTCGCGCATGCGTTGTGGAAATTTAAGGAAGTCTCGTTCTGGCCTACAAGGAAGAAAAGAAATAGTCGAATAAACTCGTTATTTTTGTTTGTTTTTTCGCACAAAAAGTATTCGCGTCGCTTGATAAACATATAGTTGAGCCACGGTAGTCACTTGGGATATTTAAACATTTTCTTCATTGACTTTCTGGGCCGTCAAGAGGCAGTCCTTTAGGAGCCAATGTGGTAGTTATACAGCTCTCAAATTTAATCAAAAATATCTTCATTTGTGTTCCGAAGACGAACGAAGGTCTTACGGGGTTGGTACAGCATGGGGGTGAGTAATTAATGACTTAATTTTCATTTTTGGGTGAACTAACCCTTTAACTGCCCCTTAGGAAAAGTAGCCACGATTTTGCAATCCAAAAGAAAATTACAAACATACTGCTCTGAAACGTCCTGTGAAATCCGTTCTGCCTTCTCCTCTTGATCGTTAACATTGTCAGGATCTGAATCGGGCTCGAATTGGTTTTAAATTGAAATTTTATTTTTACACTAGAGAAGAACTCGCAGTTATGGGGGGGGGGGGGGGGGGGGGGGGGCAGGACATTTCCGAACAGCTGCCACTCACAAAACACTGGGCCAGCTAACTGTAAGACTGGAAAATTGGTTAAAGAGAAAATATCTGACCAGTGCCCTCTGAAGACAAATGGCACTGCTTGCAGATTAACATTTGACACCCAACCCCCTTTTCTCTGAGCATCTTATCTACATCTCCTCTATCTCTCTCTCTCTGAGTCAGTAAAAACTCACACAAGAAGATATGTTTTTAATGTGCATATGATAATCCTTTAGGAGTGTTTATAATCATTGTGATGGCCTCAGGGTGACTGGTAATAATGTCTCATTCCCAAAGAAGTAAAAGGAAAGGTAATAAGGTTTTTAAGAAGTTTAGGAATAACTGTCACACAAAGGAGTGTGGTCTTTAAATGAACACCTTCTGCCTTGTTGTCTGAATGCAAATTACAACTAAGCAAATGATCTGTGCCCAATAAGCATGTTGGGGGAGATTCAGTAATTTTTCATGGTAACCTGGTGATTTACATATCAGGTGAGGTCTGATTATAAAGGGAGATGGAACAAGAGTTCGAGGCTGCTTTCTGTATTCAGATCAGCCCGTGATGTTGTGTCTTCAAGGCTCAGCTCATGTAATATTGGGTAAAGTTCTTTGTTCTAGAAACATGGTTTGCATTGATTATCTTGTGGAATTCTAATGATACATTTACCTGACATAATAAATTGTTATATTTGGCTATTCTAACAGACTTTGACTTTATTTTCATTAGAGTTAAAAGGAATAGTCAAGCATTAACTACTAAATGATGCACAGATATCATTGATAAACCCTTTCCATTTTAGTCAGATGAAACGAGTTAATACATAAGATTAAATGTATTGCATTTAATTAAAATTCACTTTGCCGTGGAAAAGACGGAACACGCTTGAAACCTTCACCACGAATCGAATTCCGCTATTTGGGTCGATTTCGTGGCCCTTTTTACATAACCAATCACAGCACATTTTGTATTTCAGAAGGAGGGGCTTCATAGAAATCGGCGTGTTCTAGCCAGACTGTGGAGAGAGGAGCTGTAATAATGTAAAATATGTGAAAAATAATGCTTTTTTTAACAATCAAGCATAAAAACATATTCTAGTATACCCCAAAAACAAAATCAAGTGTTTGGAAAAGGGCATAATTAGACTTATTTCTATACACCAAGGAATTTATTGAATGACTTGATAATTAGTGGCCTTTAGTAACTTAATACACTTTAATCAGTTTAGATTAAACACGTCTCCTAAATCATATCTGAGCTCTGTGCTTATGGAAGGTGTGGCTCTTCTGACCTTAGATCTTGTGTAACTGGACACCATGTGTTACTCAATACGTACTTTATTTAAACCGATGCCAGATAAATGTGTTGATAGTTAAAACAATAAACTCTACATGCAATCCCCTGCTCTTATTATATTTAGCCAAAGATTATAATAGTTATTGTTTAGAAATGTGCTTGAGTAAAGGTTTGTGTACAGGAAAGAATCGTGCTGTGTGATAAATGAATCTGTTTTTTTTTTTTCAGCATATAAATAAATCTGAACCAGGATGTAGATAAAACAATGCCAGAAATGGGTGGTTTAAAGTTAGTTAAGCCAAAAAATCAGTTTTTATGTGCAATATTTAGTACGCTACCAAGTTTAGGGTCAGTAAGCTTTTTTTGAAGAAGTCTCTTCTGCTCAACAAGGCTGCATTTATTTGATCAAAAATTCCGTTATACTGTGAAATATTAGTATAATATTATAACAATAACTTTCAGAATCATTACTCCTGTCCTCAGTCACATGATCCTTCAGAAATCATTCTAATAAGCTGATTTGCTCGAGAAACTTTTCTTTTCTTTGTTATCAGTGTAGAAAACTCGTAATCTGAAAGCGTTGTGCGTCTGTGGAAACGGCGAGACCTATTTTTCTGGATTCTTTGAAGAATACAAATTTAAGATACTTTTTTTAAGCTGAATTATTTTGTAACTTTAAATGTGTTTACTGTCACTTTTGAACAATTTAATAGATCCTTGCTGAATAAAAGCATTAATGTCGTTCCAGAAAAAAACAAATCTTACTAACCCCAAATTTTGAACGGTAGTGCATATTTTTACAAACTTTAGCATCCACCGTGCTCAGAAATTCATAGATGAGCACAATTTTAGCAAAAGCCTATAAATAAAAGTTCATTAAAGAGGAGAAACTCATTATAATATGCAAAACTGTTATCCACTTACAGCAGTGGGCGTTTACTTCCAAGTCCTCAGTGCGAGACGCCCATAAAAACCGAGCATTTTTCAGCTAGGCTCAAAACTTGGGTCCAAAATAGCCTATTACTTATTAATTTTGATGTTTTTGAATGCAAAAACCAAGCGAACGTCAAAAGTTGACCTCAGACAACAATATAATAAAATTTAAAAAGCCAGTTTATGACCCCTTTAAGATATTTTTTGCTGAATTTTCTTAATAGTACTACATGAAATGTATTGTTTCTCTTTTTTCCTTGCCTTCCGTACTGTTTTCAGTGTCTTTTCACAGCAGCAATTAGCTAAAACTCATCACACAAAAACAAGCCTAAAAGATCTTTGTCTTGATCGATTAAAACTGAACCCAGTCCATTAAAGGCTGTGGAAGAAGTCCGTTTGTCATTCCATTAACTATTTAAATATGGATGAGGTTTATAAGTGATCCACTGAATGGATTGTCAATGTTAGACAAGCTCAAAGGATATTTTAGCTAGTGAGGCGCTAATGTAAACTTGTTTGCTCACTGGTTTTGATCTGTAGTCTTGGCTCTGTTTCATATGTGATTTATAGTTTTCTTTCTTCCCATTTTATCATCCTCCAGGTGAAAATGCGGTGCTTCTGATGACTTGGTAAAGTAACAGTGACTTTCCTCAGCAAACCGCATGATTTGAGGAATCATTCATGTCAGAAATACAAATGTTACACCTCAAAGTTTAATGCTATGAGCTTTAGCAAATCCCACTAAACAGTCGGTCACACAGAGCAGTGTGTTTGCGTTTAGGGAGCATTGCTTCAGGACACTCCCTTTTTCACCGTCCATCATGAATTGCAGTGTTCTGTTCGGGCATGTGAGTGCAATGCAGTTAAACAAGTGCAATACAATCATCCGTCCGCTAAAAACCTGTCATGAACTGTACCGTTTGTACTGTTTATCAGAGCAGCCGGGAGTGTATACAGACCTTCACTCATGAATGTCACATGAAGCAGCTCTTCCTCACTGCAGCTGTTGTTTTCTTTAGCATCTGAAATAATACTATCTGTTCTGTTAAGGCGGGAAGGGAGAAAGAATGCTTAGGGGAAAATTGAATTGTGATTTCTGTTTTATATTTTTGATTTATGCAATTGGAGTTTAAAATGCATTTATTGGAGCTTCAGATTTGCTATGTTTTTTGTTTATAGGGCTACACAAAAGGGGCAAAAAATATATTGTGTTTATGTAGAAATATCATCATAATAATAATATAATAGTCATATTTATTATAAATATTATGTGTTTAGACATATGTTACGCACAGAATATAAAATCCAGTAAAAAAAAAAAATTGGTGGAAGATCATAGGGAAACCTTAAAGGGATAGTTCACCCAAAAATGGAAATTGTGTCATCATTTATTCACCCTCAATTTATTCCAAAACCTGTATGAATATTTTGAAGAAACAGCGGTTGGACCCCATTGACTTTGATTGTATTTTTTTTTCTCCATACTATGGAAGTCAGTAGAGCACATGGACTGGTTACCAACATTCTTCAAAATATCCTCCTTTTGTGTTTAGGAGAAAAAAATGAATTCACACAGGTTTTGGAATAACTTGAGGGTGAGTAAAATGACCAAATTTTCATTTTTGGTTGAACTGTCCCTTTAATGTTTCTTCTTTGTTGTCAACACCTTTTTAGATAAATGAAGCTTCAACATGTAGTTAGTTAGGATGAACGGAATGGCATTTCAGCAGTACTCAAAGTTGTTGTGCCTCAATGACACTGTCGACAAAGATGGCTGGTTTAATTACAGGTGCTCGGTTTTCTTATTTAATAAAAACGCACTGCCCTGCAGCTGCGGTGCTTCTGTAACTGGACTCTGTTGTATGTGTGAATATGGAGCACTGAATCATGGGAATCTATTTGTCTCTTTATAACAGGAGCTCTGTGAGGACCCACATTTGTTTGTGAATGGAATTAGTGCCCATGACCTGCACCAGGGGCAGCTGGGAAACTGCTGGTTTGTGGCAGCTTGTTCCAGTCTAGCTTCCAGAGAAGCTCTGTGGCAGAAGGTGAGTTCATGTCATCATTGTTCCCATACTAAAAATATGTCTGAGATGCAATTGAAAACCATTTTTGGTTCCCCAAAAACACCTTTCACCAAGTGTGAGGAACATTATACTGGTAGTAATTTATATAAAGAACCTTCTGTGGAATGGAAATGTCCATCGATGTGAAAGGTTGTTCATGAAATCATAATGCAAAAAAACAAAACAAAAAAAAAACGTTATTTTTAACCTTCAAAGTGTCTTCGTTTCCTGTTTACACTTCTGGGCTTCAGGGTCTATACGACCCCAACAATTGATTGAGTAATTGTACAAAAAATAATTTTTTAATCATGCAAATAATATATCGTTTTTTTTTTTTGTTTACTTCTCATCTATTCATTAATGCTGTGTTTTTGGAGATATAAAGTACTTTTGTATCCATATACCACACAATTCCTCAACTACACCATTAGCTTGCATATGAAATATTATTATTTTTTTTATGATGCATTGCATTTTTTCTGTAGTACTAGGCCTTCATTTCTGTGTAAAAATTTTCAGATTCATGCCGGATTTTTATTATTATTATTATTATTATTTTTTGGACACATGAAGAAAATATATTTAGTTCCCTTTCAAGGGAACTTCGAGCTGCGTTGTCAAACGCGATGGGAACGCTCTGCGTGATTGCATCGTGACGCGTCTGTACAATCAGTCCAATGAGAGAGTAGGACGTCAGGTGATGTCAGTGACCAGGAAACCATAAAGCACCCTTGAGATCAGACCGCGACAGCTTCTGTAGCCTTCAGCAAGCGATCTCTGTACTCTGTCCTTGTCTATTTATTGTTGTTTGTCAAAGCCAAGAAAAGAAATATATATCACTATCTATATTTATGGCAAGCAAGATTATAGACGGTGTGTGGTTCCCTGCCCTCGTTACATCACGGGTGGGGACACACATCAGCTATTTGTTGCAATGTTTGGGAGTGGAGCATGCCAGCAGTCAGTTCTCGGGGTGAGCTGACTGTGGGCATTGCGAGAAGCTGTCCGCGAGGACGCTCCGCTCCCGCCGGGCTTTCTCCGAGGAGGACGGTTCGGTTCGCGTTCCCCGCCCAGGTCTCTCTGTTGCCGAGGCACGGAGACGACTCGCATTTCAGGGTTCGCAAATGGATCTGACAGCGGGGTTTGGGACGGGCTCAGCTCTATCTCAGCTTTCACATGCCAGATCTAGTATGACTGCGATTTCCAGTTCCGAGGAATTGGTATCGTTAGTGTTTTGTTTTAAAAAGAAAGAGTACAAAACAAATAAAAATGTTAAGAGAAAGGCAGATGTTTGAGTTTTAAATGAATAAATAAATAAGTCCGCTCATATCTGCTGAATAAAGAGGAGCTTTTAAAAGGAGGTTTTATTTGTGCTTTTGCCAGTAAAAATTTTACTGGCTAGCTGAACATTATGAGATTGAAAATAAATAAGAGTTTTTAGATTAAATTTATCTTAAAAACTAGAAAACTCTGTATGTCAGCCTCCTCGTCGGGGTTTATATTTTATGTGTTTAATCCCCAGATGTCTAATTATAGCAATGTTTGGGTATTAAGTAGGCTATTATGGTATTTCAGTGCCTCGGGTTAAAGAGACGCTTGCGAGCTTTCTCTCACCTGAGTCGGTGTCATCCTTATTAACCCCCGACGTTACCCACCAGCCATCATAAATAATGAATACATTTTTATTAGGCAGCCCTGGTGGGTATGGAATGAGTGTGAGGAGCGACTCTCTGAGGAGGGTCGCAGCTCTGCCAGTTCGGTTGTTCCCACTGGTGGCCGCAGAATTATATGTATATATATGTTTTTCTGATATAAAAATAATGGGAAAATAAAGATATAAATATGTCTGTTCTTCTGGGCGCTCCACTTTCAAGAAAACTATGAAATAATCCATTCAGCGGTGTTCCAGAGGTTCTCTAAAAAAGCTTGGACAAAGGAGAAGCCCTGACGCCAAGGCGGTCAGGCTTCTAAGGGTGGTCCCCTCTGGGGTAGGGACAGTTTTGAGAAATCGTTTCTCCTCAGTGCCCTTTGGGGTGCGACTCTCTGAGGAGGGTCGCAACACTGACGGTTCGGTTTCCCTGCCGGTTCGCCGTTTCAGGGTACCAAGGTCTCAGTGTCTCCAAACGAGCCTTAAAAAAGGGCAGTCAGTTCGGTTTCCCTGCCGGCTCGCCGTTTCAGGGCGCTGAGGTGCCTGCTTTATCCAACGGTCCTCCGTGGAGGATCGTAGAAACTAAGCTAGTTAAGAGGTAGGCAAGATCTGAGGACTGTCATCATCAGAAGTCCTGTCGCAAAAAATGAGGCCATCAGGCTTCTGAGGGCTCCTCCGGGGCAGGGACGGTTTTGAGAAATCGTTTCTCCTCGGCAACCTCTGGGGTGCGACTCTCTGAGGAGGGTCGCAGCGCTGCCAGTTCGGTTGTTTCCTGCCGGTTCGCCCCTTCAGGACACCGAGGTGTCGGCGTCCCCATACGATCCTCCGAGGAGGGTCGTAGAGCGGTCAGTTCGGTTGCTCCCTGTCGGTTCGCCGCTTCAGGGCACCGAAATGATTGTTCAAGCAAATCCAGAGGCCAGTCTTGAGAGACTGGTTCCCCTAGTAGAATTTCTGGCAGCGTGGAAACTACTGTCACGCATTTCTCAGTGGGTCCTGCACACTATAGAAAAGGGTTTCAGAATTCAGTTCGGTTCTCGTCCGCCCAGATTTCTAGGGTCCTCCTCGTAGTGGTGGACCCGAGCAGGCTTTGGTTATGGAGCAGGAAGTATTGACACTTCTGTAAAAGGAGCTGTAGAAGGGATTCCTCCTCCCAGCAGACAGCCATTACTTCATTGTTTCTGAAAGAGGATGAGGTGTTGCGTCCTATTCTGGACCTGTGTCAATTAAACAGCAGGTTTCAGAATCTTAAGTTCAATATGTTTACGCTAAATATGATTGTGTCACAGATTCAGTCTGAGGACTGGTTTCTCTCAATAAACTTAAAGGACGCTTACTTATCTTTCCATCCTCATCACAGGAGGTTCCTGAGGTTTGCTTTTGGGGGCGAAGCAAACCAATATCGGGTTCTCCCATTCAGCCAAGGTTTCTCACCCACCACCTTTGTTTTCAATATGCGTGGAATCGTGGATGCAGCTCTGGCTCCTCTGGACTCCAGGGCATTTGCGTATTATACTATCAATGATTGATTGATCCTAGCTCAATCTGAGCATGTGGCAGTTCAGCATTGAGATGTCATTCTGTCTCATTTTAAGATGTTGGGGGTTGTTGATCAACGCCAAGAAGAGTGTGCTCTGAGGACCACTTTTCTAGGTGTAGCCTTTTACAGCAGTAACTGGGGTATATATCATGACAGCTGCGTCCAACGTAATTACTTTTGGCCTTCTGTACATGAACCCATGAAGTGATGGCTCAGGACCAAGGGGTTTTCTCAGAGGAGAAAAACGTTTTTCGCATGATCAAGGTCACGCGGCTTTGCCTTCGTGCTTCGGTCTTGTGGAAGAACCTTGGTTCCTCGCCCAGGCCCACTGTTGGGGGCTTCTTGTCGACGCATAATGTTATCGACGAATGCTTCCCTCACAAGTTGGGGGGTATATCTAGGCCAGTTACTCACTGTCAAGCATTTTTTAGACTGGTGTCTCTCATGGCAGCTGTGTCCAACGTAGTTACTTTTGGCCTTTTGTACATGAGACCCATGCAATAATGGCTCAGGACCAAGGGGTTTTCTCCGAGGAGAAAAACGTTTCGCATGTTCAAGGTCACGCGGCTTTGCCTTCGTGCTTCGGTCATGTCGAAGAACCTTGGTCCCAGTTTTTGGGGGCTTCTTGTCGACGCATAATGCTATCGTCGGATACTTCCCTCACAAGTTGGGGGTGATCATGAGTGGTCGCTCGGCGAATGGTACTTGGCAGGACCATCTACCTTTTAGCACATAATTGGCTAAAAATGATGGCGGTATTCCCGAAAATCTCAATACTTCCTGCCAGACCCTAGAGGTCACTATGTGTTTGTCCTTTCGGATAAAACACTGATGGTCTCGTATATCGGAGCAGATATCCTGTTGAGGCAGGGGCTGAGGCCCAGGGAATGGAGACTCACCCCCGAGGTGGTGGAGCTTCTCAGGGAGAACTTTGGTCAAACTAAAGTCAGTCGACATTTCACATCGTTGGTACAACGCATTGCTCTATTTGGTTCTCCCTCACACATCCAGCTCTGCTTGGACTGGATGTGATGTATTAGGTGTGGTAAACACTACACCGGTACGCATTTCCCGATATCTTTGCTCCCGGGAGTTCACCCTCATTTGGAGTTTGGATACTGTGGCTTGGCCTCTGAGGGGGCCCGGCTCATAGAATCCTGTCTCTCGACTGAGGTCGTTGAGACCATTCTCCAATCCAGAGCTCCTTCCACGAGAGAAACTATATGCATTGAAATGGAAATTATTCTCCATCTGGTGTGGTGAATGTCCCCAAGATCCTGTTAACTGCCCTGTTGTTACAGTTCTTGATTTCTTGCAAGATCATTTCTCTGCTGGATTATCTCCTTCTACCTTAAAGGTTTACGTGGCGGCTATATCGGCCTACCACACCCCTCTGGGGGGTACTTCTATCGGGAGAGATCCTCTAATTACTAGTTTTTCTCAGTGGTACATGAGGTTGAGACCTGCACTGCACTCAGAGCACCGGCTTGGGATTTGGCCATTGTACTTGAGGATCTGGCTTTGGCTCCCTTTGAGCCCATTGAAGAGGTTTCAGAAAAATTCCTCACTTTGAAAACATTTCTCCTTGCTGTTTCATTTACCGGAGATTAGGAGATTTGCATGCCCTGTCGGTTGCTCCTTTATCCCTGGAATCTGCACCGGGTGTGGTGAAAGCATTTCTATACCCTAGACCGGGTTATACTCCTTAGGTCCCAGTTAATTTTTGGGGGCCTTATAGTGCTGCAGGCCTTTTATCCTCCACCTTTTAATACCCCAGATCAGGAACGACTGAACCTGTTATGTCCAGTTCGGGCATTAGATGCCTACGTTCACAGAGCTGCCCTGTGGCGTAAGTATGAACAATTATTTGTCTGCTTTGGGTCACTCAAGAAAAAGTCCCCTGCATCTAAACCGGTTATGAGCAAATGGATAGTCGAGGCTATATCGTTGGCTTATGAAGCGGCTGAACAGCTTTTAACCTATGGCTGTTCGGGCCCATTCTACTAGAAGTATGGCGGCCTCTACGGCCTTTATTCCGAGTGTTTCCCTTCTTGATATTTTGTAATGCGGCAGGATGTTCTCTCCGCATACATTTGTCAGATTTTATGACCTTGGCCTCTCCACTCCTGGGGGTAGGTTGCTTGCTTCTTAGTGTGCGCAAGGACTTCACACAGAATGGGCATTTCTCAGCATGGCGTAGTGGGTATGGGGTTCCCATCGCGTTTGACAACGCAGCTCGAAGTTCCCTTGAAAGGGAACGTCTCAGGTTACGTATGTAACCCTGGTTCCCTGAGAGGGAACGAGAGCTGCGTTCGCCTGCCATACTTCCTGCATGCCCTGATCGACTTGCTTCAGGCCTTTCCAGAAGCTGTCGCGGTCTGATCTCAAGGGTGGTTTATAGTTTCCTGGTCAATGACGTCACCTGACGTCCTACTCTCTACATACGTAACCTGAGACGTTTTTTTTTTTTTCACATTTCCCATTCATTTCAATGTGGAGTCATATTGACCCCAAAGACCAGAAGTGTTTTTTTTTTTTTTTTTTTTTACATACCTTCAGAACAACCGAATCAAGCCCAGTTTTTTGTGTGTGTATAGATAGATAATGTATGAAAAGTCACTAAATCTTATTCCATTGAGATGAAGGGAACCTTTTTTTTTTATTAAGTAAATGGCGATTGGGGTCGTATAGACCCCATGACCTGATTGAGGGCTACGTGTATGGTATTTTTTTCTGGATTGATGGTTACTGTGGTAAGGATTTGATGTGGATTTGAAAAACTGCTCTGTAATCGACGATATCAGCAGTTCATCTCAACGCCCACATCCTTATCATTAGTTTGGTTAATGAATAGGTTAAATGTCCATGAAAGTTAATATTGTAAGAATGAGTATACTGATAAACAAGATTTACTATTCCGAAGATGTGGGAAATATCATAGGAGTTATAGAGTCTATGCAAGTGCTCAAAGTGGGCCAATTCTCTGACTGCCCACAAATTTACTTTTATTTTTTATTTATCAGACTTAATTCAGACTTAATTTCAGATTTATTTTATTATTTTTATTGATCTTTTATTGTTTTTAACTTAGAGATTCTACTCCCATGGACTGCAGTGTGTGTTAATTCATTAACTTATTGTGTGTGTGTGTGTGTATGTTTTATATTTGCTAGAATCTTTTTTCACTGCAATTTGTTTCTTTAAAAAAAAAACATTTTTTCTTACGAAAATAACTGCATAAATTCATAAACACACTTTTGATGAAAAATGGCCTATGATGTAAAACATTATTTATGCCATATAGTTCAAAACATTACTGATTATTGATTGTGTGCGTCCGGCTGTCCGCATCCATGGTGAGCTCTCGGATGAGTCTGTTCGATCTTTAGTTTGGCAATGTTGCGTGGTTTTACCTTTACTGTCATCGTGAGGAAAGTTTTCCAGGGCAGGCCGGGTGTCCAGTTTGGAGGTGTTAACTCGTTGACTGATGATGATAGTGCCGTATTTGCAAACGACGAACCACTGATATTCTTATGTTATGTTATCGCCAGTACAGCCAAACCGTATGGATTAAACATCAATATTGATAAAACAGAAGTCATGTCTAACTTAAAGGAGTAGTTCACTTTAAAAAAAATTGATGATAATTTACTCACCCCCATGTCATCTAAGATGTCCATTTCTTTCTTTCTTCATTCAAAAAGAAATTATGGTTTTTGTTGAAAACATTCCAGGATTTTTCTCCATATAATAGACTTCACTGGAGTCCAAATGAGAGTTTCAGTGCCGCTTTAAACGACACCAGACTATGAATAAGGGCCTTATCTTGTGAAACGATCTGTCATTTCAAAAATAAATAAATTTTTTTAAGTTGCTCGCCTTGCTCCGTTCTGTGATGCGCGTTCATGACTCTCCTGTTCATTTCAACGAAATGAATGAAATGACTTTCAAAAAAAGGAATGTTTTTTGAACATTTGTCTGTTTAACAAGTAATAAATGTCAGGTTTGTTTACGTTTTATGAAAATCCTCAAACTCTGCTCAAGGTTGTCTTGTTACTGTTTTATTTTTAGTGTTCAGGTGACTCTGTAATGTAAGCTCATTATTTCTCACATAATGTGATCTTTCCTCATTACACGATGTCTGCAGGTACAGTGTAATCCTTACAAATTGAGCCATGGGATGTGCTAGCTGAGCAAATGATGCATTGTAAGGACACGTCTTGGTTAGATGGAATGAGATCGCATTGATGGCTTGTGACTAATTGGAGACTTGGGGTTATCACCTTGCTGTATTTTCATTTGTGTCCACACACGATGTACAGTCGTGGACAAACATCAGTTCCCACGAGATGACTTGTTTGTTTCCATGCGTTTGCGTTACAGTTTTCCAGATCCAAATGCTTGGAAAAAGTTTTTTTAAGGCACTTCCGTTTACTCATGAGCTTACAGTCGTACGTCATCCGTCTGTGTCGCTCCACGTAATTCTCATTAAAGAGCCCCGCGGGACGTCCTGCCTGTCGCTGTCACACTGCAGCGCTTGCAGTAATGCACCTTACACGGATACAGTACGCTGAGCACTAGAGTCCCTCCTTGTTGTGCGTTCTGTCTCTGCTAGACAAGTTGTTTCCTCCTGAGGTCTAATTACTGTCCGCTAACTCTTCCTGCGGTTCCCCTAAAGAGCTCCATCAGACACACACTCATAGATCTCATCTGGCCACACACTCATACCTAGTGGACTGCCTACCTAGGCAGAATGTAAAGGTGATAAAGTTAAAAACAAATTAGGTACGCGACAACCTTATGTTGCCATTTAAGATCTCCTTTTGACCATACTCTAAGGCAGTGTCACATCTGTGCTTAACAGAGAAAACAATCCCAGAACCCATTGCTAATTAAATTAAAAGGTTAGAATTTAATTTAATTAAATTAAATTTAAGGTTTGACTTTTTACTATAAATTTTCAGTACCACTGTTATTTTAGTATTATTTATGTACTATTATTATAGATTTCTTAATTTTTAATTGGCCTTTTTCTTTTTTATATATATTAATTTGGTTCAATCTATTTTTATTTCCAGTTTTTATTTATCTCCCGTTAGTATTGTTATGCTTCAACTTATGGTTATTCTGGTTTGTTTCCAAGGCAGCATTTCTAATGTTTCATGTTTTCAGATTTATTTAATTTACAAAAATGTTTATAATCATTTTAGGTAACATTTAATAAATCTGTTAAGTACTCCATTAAATCTCAATAAAACTGTCCTATTAAAATGGTTTGTTTTTGCGGCCTATTTTTCTTTTTCTTAGTGTTGCATAGTTATCTTGCCAGCAGCCATTTCACCCTGTAGCCCAAGAATTTGCCCATTGTCCTCTGTCCATCATCATATCCTCCTAATCATCCACTTATACACATTGGCTTCATCACTCTGTCTCCTCCACCAGTAAGCTTGTGTATGTGGTGGGGCGCAATATGGCTGCCGTTGCATCATCCAGGTGGTTTATGCAGATTGGATGAATAAATGTAATAAATTATTATTATTATAATTATTAGAAAAATGCTAACTTTGGGATAGTTCACCCATAACAATTTTAATTCTGTCATTTACTCACCATCAAGTTGTTCTAAACCTGTATTGCTTGCTTCTGCTAATCACAAAAGAAGATATTTTGATGAATGTTGGTAACCAAACAGTTGATGAGCCTCAATAGCCACATTTCCACTGCCCGGCTAGGGCCGGGCCAGGGCTAATAGCGAGCTGAGTCGAGCCAGTGCCCTCATGCCTCAAGCACCGGGCTTGCGTTTCCACTGCCGGGCCAGTAGCCTCGCAGCGCTGCCCTAAACCCCTCCCCTTTTTGGATCAAATGACACACATCCCAACCCATTTCAGCAGGTATTAAGTGCCGAAGTTACAATGTCACTCTGTAGGCCAAAACGAGGAAGTGAGTTAGCATTTTAGCACTACCGGTTCCCTCGCTCTAAAGTCTATGGGATTTTTTTTTAATGGGTTTTTGCTAAATCGCCTGAAATAAGGTCTGTGGTGAACAAAGCCTCTAAATATGTTCACGTTTTAATCTATGACATAAAACACACCAGTTATAACCTGCTTGTGGTTTTTTTTTAACTTTATTGTGTCTGCTTGTGTTGTTAAAATTTTTTATATAGTCTTCAAAATGTATAAATTTTGGATTAACCTGTAAAGATTGTCTTGATAGACAAAACGTGTAAGGGTCACAACTCTTTGTTAAACACGGATCTTATTTTTTGCGATTTTCTAAAAATGTCTATGAGGAAAATGCATAGCTTTTCGATCGAGGGAACCCATGCGCCCCTAGCTTCCGAGTTGTCCTACAAAGTGACGTCATCACTTCGGCACTCTATTATTAATTTATTTTTTAAGTTAGGAAGATAGCATGTATATTAACTCACCGGCCGAGGCTGCAATAGTGTCCCGATTGTCTCGCGAGGTGCCACTAACAGAGGGACGGTGACCCAGCACATCGTCCATCAGGCCGAACCATGGCAAGTTCCTTTTCTGAACTCCGCTTTGTCCATTGTGCGCTTTAATCGCCTTGTACAATACTGCGCCCGCAACTTTTTTATCTTTTTCCTGAACTTGAAGCGTTGCTCGCAGAATGCTTAGCTTAGATAGTTCAGCATCGATGTATTTTATAACGTCCTAGTTTCTTCACATGCCGTCACATTGACGGTTGTACCCTTTCTTCTGCCCAAGTGCTCAGAAGAGCTTTGGTATCTTCGAAAGACCACTACAGGCGATTCTTCATTTCAAGCAGCAATTATTTTGCACGATATAAAAAAGTTAAATGTGCATCTTGCTTCAGATCATAGCGTTCCATAACACTGATAAACTCTGCCTTTTACCTAGAGCACGCCTCTAGCCCAAGCTGGCCCGCTTTGGCCCAAGGTATTCGATGGGCCAGAAATCCTGGCCGCTGGCCACGAGCAAGCCCCACAAGTGACAGTGGAAACGCGGCTATACATAGTTCCCACATGACGTCACAACATACGGGCATTTGCCGATCCGGCGCCATTGCTGAGGGCAAAACATTAGAAGAAGCAATACGACTTGAACGAAGTGAAATGAGTTTCGTGCTATAAAGTGAAAATGGTCATCTCCTGCTGGGTCAATGGATGATAAAATCGTGCCGGAGGTTCAGTTAAATCGGGATTTTACACTATACCCGTCATTAGACTCCGTATGGATGAAGCTTTTGTCCGAACAACGACGGAGATTATGGCTGGCGAGCATGAACAGGAAAGAAACTCGCTCAAAACACGCAAGAATTTGTTTGACAAAAGCACAATGTTGTGTTTTATTGCTAGTGTAAACAAATATAAGTTAACACATTGCAGTTTGAATAATGTCCTGTATGAACTAAATGACGAGGTATTAAAAACATACAAAACAACATTGTTTCCACTGTTTGATCTCACATTCCAGCATTGCAATCTCAGATTATGTCCCTAAAGATCCCGCGTATAATGTAGTTCCGCATTACATTAATTAAATTGCACGCAAGTTATTTATTTTTATATTCATGCGCCGAACCATGACGCCCGCAAGTACATGCATATTACAGAAAGCACCGGTGACTGTTTTAAGGGGAACATAGGAATTAACTTGTGCAGGCTATGGCTTTTTAATAGACAGATTATCATCATGCTACTTCGCTATGATGACTAAGTTACTTTTCCATCGATTGCACTTGAGCAAACGTCACCAAACCAACCCCACGTCAATCTGATCGTACACCTCCAGTGTTTTCCAGGCTCAGAATTGCTTACATGTGAAAAAACTCCTCACCAATACCAGATAATGGTACACATGAAAATACTGTATCTGAGGCAAAGTTGCATAATCAGTGCTCAGTGCTTCCTTCGTTACTGCATACGGATCCACACCATTTATGAATGAAATTTTTGCATTGTAGCTCTCTCTGTCTTCATGATTTGCATAACAATATAAACAGAAATAAATATTTGTTTGTAAAACGACATTCTCTGATAAAACTTTGTAAACGCCTATGGTAAACACAGCGATTTTGCCCTCAAAGATGGCGTCTCCGGGGAGGTCACGTGACATTAATTCGCCTGTGGGAACTATGTATTGACTTCCATAGTATGAAAAAAAATACTAGTGTGGGACACATCAACAGCTTGGTAATTTTTAGGTGAACTATCTTTTAAACACTTTATTGGAATCAATTGGGATTTGAGGTCAGAGTTTATTTTGAGGTGAAATAGTTGAACTTAGAAATAGTTGAGTAGTATTAACTACAGGTGCTTATAGTGTTACGGTTAAGGTTAGGGTTTAGTTTAGGGTTCGTTACTTGTAATTATGTATAATTCACGGTTATTACTAGTAAGCACATGTAGTACTGTCACCTAAAAATAAAGTGAGTCAAATTAGGTCGGCTTTTTCGTGGCTTCCTTTTAAGAATTTTGCTAAGTCATATGTACTCTTCACAGTGGCACTGAAATTATATATATCAAAAATAGATGTTATAGATGTTCACGTCAGGGGAAAAAATCTTCAAAGATTAAATGAGAAATTTACGTTGACATATATATTAACATTATTTCTTTGACAGGCTCATTTAAATGATTACCATTTATTGACCGCTTGATGCTTTGGTTCGTAGCACACAGAGAACATTTTGGTGTTTGTATGTGTGAGAACCGTTATTTTGCTCGATTCTTTTAATGAACCAGTTCACAAATTGAACTTAACTAGTTTGATTCTTATACAACCCGCTATCCTTTCAGGTGTCAAACAAAATGTCAATGGAAACACTTGATGACGTAAACGTAAAAAAACCTGAAGAAATGGCTTGTTGAACCGGTTCATTGAAACAAACTGTTAAAAAGAATCTATTCATTGAAATGAGTCAGACTTCTAGAACTAATGTGTGGCATTTGCCTGAAGGCTGGGTACATTGATTGAATGCTGATATTGATCCAGTTGTGCGATGGTTAGTGATGGACACTGAGTCCGTCTCAGTTGACCTTCCAGTCAGAAGCCTTCACCATATCAACAAAACATTCACATCCAGAAACAGAATGATTGACAACACGATTTATTTTACTGTAGGTTCGCTCTATAAGCATCATCATGGCATTGGATTACATGTGCACCAGACAAAATCATCCAGCAATTGCTTTATGCATACAAACAATCCTACATTTTTCTGGACGGCAGCTTAATGAAAGCATCATGAAGTTCAGGAAAGTACAGAGGACAAGAGCTAAAGAAATTGATTGGTAAAAGAAAAAGGTTTAGACTGACCATCACATACAGTAGAGCATCTAACCTGTCTGCGGTTTTAGGATTCGATCGGTCACTTGTTTTTGTTGAAGGTCAAAGAGCAAGAGATTTTCTCTTTCGTGGCCCCCTCCTTATAGGCGAATAGGAAATACATCACTTTCCGCACCTTCGCCAGCTCGGCTATCCTCTCTCCGAACTCCTGGATGTCCGCCTCCAGGCATTTGATGGGCAGATCATCAGGATCTCCGGTGTTCCTCCAGAACTGGCCGATGGGCTCCAGCAGCTGCCTGGTCATCAGGTTGGTCAGGTCGGGCGTCCAGAGCTGGCAGATGCCGGTGACTGTGAAACGGCCCGTTCCTTGCAGGGTCACGTTCCAGTGGGAGAAGGTCAGCTCCTGCTCTCTGAAGTCCAGCCGATAGACGGACTCGTACGGCAGGAGAAGCCTCTCGCCGTCCTGCCTCTTCTGACCCCGCTGCTGCAGCGACTGCACCCTCAAACGCATCATCTCCGTCAGCTGAAGGTCCTCGGTGAAGGTCAGCTCCATTTCCGAACCCATGACCCGACAGTCTTCGAGATGAGGAAGGAGCTGTCTGCTCGTGGCTTGTGTCTGTGTGCGACTGAATAAACTCTCTCCTCTTTCAACCTTCACTTTCCATCCCCACCCGCTTCTGTGGCCCCCACGGGCAAAAAGCCTCATTTAGTTGGGGACTTTATTGATTCTGCCTCACATGCTCTGAGCCTCTGGATGAGTTTTGGGAGCAGGAGGAGGAGCAAACCAACCGGAGACTCGCTGTTAGAGTTTGACGTATTGCTGCCTGCACTAGGCAACAGATGCTTGCTGCTGTTCAAGAAACTTTAAGGAGATTTTTGTGTGTGTGTGTGTGTGTTTGTGTGTGGATAGTTTAAATATACATTGGATTAACAGCATTTATTTATTTAATTATTACAGTTAACCCAACATTGTCATTAATAAATGCATCTGAACATTTTACTTTATTTTTATTATTTACTTTATTTTTATTTATTTTATTTATAAAATAGGGTTAACAATTATTCAAGAAAAAAAATATTTTATTTAAATAAAAATTGTATTTCTTTGATTTTGGAGTGAAATATGACCTGGGCATGTTCTTTCATTTGATTCACCCATAAGCTCTTTTCATTCACCATATTTTTCTGATCTACATCAGGTCTGTCAGTGTAAGGTTAAGTTGACTCCAGTTAAAAATAAAATAAAAAATACTGTATTTTGCTGTTTATAGGTTATTCCTGATTGGAAGGACCAGGAATGGGATAAACCAGAGAGCTATGCTGGGATTTTTCATTTTCGGTTCTGGCGTTTTGGGGAATGGGTGGACATCGTCATTGATGACCGACTGCCAACCGCAAACGGGAAGCTCATCTACTGCCACTCCAATGACAGTAATGAATTCTGGAGTGCTCTGGTGGAGAAAGCCTATGCCAAGTAAGTACCACGACCAGTATAAACAGAAAGAAAAATGCCTTCTTGAATGAAGCTAGCAGATACTTGGAGGGATATATCAGATATAGGTTGATGATAATAAGAAATGTTTCAATGGTGTCTGTCCTTCACTAAACTGTTTTTTTTTTTATTTATCTGACCCCTCGTTTATCAGGTTATGTGGATGTTATGAAGCTTTGGATGGTGGCAACACAGCTGATGCTCTGGTGGATTTCACTGGCGGTGTATCTGAGCCCGTGGATCTGCTGGAAGGGAAGTTTAACCAGGAGGAAGAGGCCCGTCATCAGCTGTTTGAGCGGGTTCTGAAGGTCCACAACAGAGGAGGTCTGATCAGCTGCTCCATTAAAGTGAGTTTGATGTCAAGTCGCATGCATTTGTGTTTCATGCTATAAGAAATGTAAGCGTATTTATTGTACTAGTCATATTGGTTTCGTGGTTGGTTGGCTATACTTCTCAATACAGTTTTTTTTATTTTTATTTTTTTATAATTTATTCTGTTGTAATGTCCTGCCTCATAGACGTCCATTATACATGCATTACTGTAAACACAATTTCTATTTATTTATTTTTATACATTTTATTTTTATTTTCGTCAAAATGGGTTATCAGCAGCATGCCAAAGGTGCTGTACATAGTTTAACTTTCGTTTAAAGGGATACTCCACTATATACACCTCAGCAAGTGCTTAGGAGCACTTCGACTCGGCGCAGTAATATCATCACTCGTGAAAAGTCCTCTCCTCTCACTCTCCGGAGTGATGATATTACTGCACCATCCATAGATATATATGCGCCAAGCACTTGCTGTCGTATTCCGCCATACAGTTATCCACTTTACACGCTTAGAAAAGCGTAACGTTTTATTTTGTGTCACCGTCCTTGGTCGAGTTACACTGCTTGTGTAACTATTTAAATAGGGAAAACGTGGAGGTGTTTGGTCGCTTCTCTGCTTGGCCCATATTGAATGAACTGGGCTAGTTAAGTGCAATCAAAGTGTCTCGCGCGACAGAGCGATTGAGTCCACGCACTTGAGACGACAGAGGTATGCATCAACTCGTCTTAGTTAAGGGAATAACATAGTTTAATATGGAAAACCGGCAGAGTATTCCTTTAAAGCTTTTTTAATTAGTATGCAATGGCCAATTAAAGTTCAACTCATTGACTCAAACTGAAACTCCTGCTCCTAAAACTAATGCAATAATAAATATGATGAACTCAAGTTTCATGCCGTCCAGTGTAATGTTTTCATTCTGTTTGGATTCTCTTTTCTGTAGGCGACTACTCAGGCGGACATGGAGGCGCGTTTAGACTGCGGCCTTGTCAAAGGTCACGCGTATGCTGTAACTGACGTGCGTAAGGTACGTCTGGGCACCGGCCTGCTGGCCTTCTTCAAATCAGAGAAGCTCTCCATGATCCGTATGAGGAACCCGTGGGGTCAGAGAGAGTGGAATGGAGCTTGGAGCGACAGGTTTGTGAACATCTGCAAGCTGTTAGTGTGTGGTTTATCGTTAAAGCAGACGCTACATATTTAAGCACGTCTGCATGATGTTCCAGCATAAATTTGCACACAACTACAGGAGACCAAATTCATTACTGTGTTTTCGGCATTTGTGCTGTCGCCGTTGTTTGTGCAATAGGAAAGGGAACTTGGCCTTATTTTAAGCTGGAATTTTCCCTGGCCTTCCTTCATGTAAATAGTGTGATTTATGACCACAAACACTTCAAATGATCATCTAAACAAATTTCCCCATTTGGTAGAAAAAGCATTCGCCTAATGCTAACATTTCCTAAACAATTAGGAAGAGGAATGATTTAAATCAAAACATGCCTCATAAATGAAAAAGGATTAAAGTATGAATGTTATTGTGGACAATGCATAATGCACATGCAACCATGTAAAAAAAAGAAAGAAAAAAAAGATGCAATGGAAAAAACAGGAAATGTGCTGACACAGAGACGCTTTGTTTCAAACCAACGATTGTGAGTGTTTTAAATGCTCTGTGTGTTTTTGTGCTGATGCTGCCTCCTACTGGAGGACAAGCTGAACATCAGGTGTCTTATTCAGTATTGTAAAGGTGCACTACATCATTTTCTGTTCATGCTAATACTGCAATTGTCTTTGAGTTTATTCTGATCTTGTTCACATTGCAAGAGTTTTGGAGTGAAAACCAGATTTAAATGCGAGAGAGAATACCCTAAATCAGGGTTCTTCAACCAAAAAACTGTTTTTGGACAAAAAGACAGTGCTGAGACCTTATTACATACATTTAATACCATATTAATGTATTTACATACTTTTTTATCATGGTTGCCTTGTACTACATTAAAATATAATTATTCTAATGGATTGGCAGAGTCATATTGTTCATTAAATTTGAGTTATTGCACTAGTTACATTATTATGTAGAAGGGGCAATCAGTTATACATTTTGATAACATACATTTGAAGGAAACCTATTTTTTACAGTATTTTACAAAGCCCCGCACATATGCAGACAATTTTGTAGCCTCATTTAAGAATTTCTTTCCATTACTTATTAATTTGTTCCCTCTTTTCAGTAAATCGTGGCCAAGTTTATTAAAACAAGGGAACAAATTAATTTAAACAAGGTAATGTATTATACATTTTTTGGCCATGAAATGTGGAGGGATTTTTCTTTAATGCATTATTTGATTTCGATCCTAGATTAATTTGGTGGGGAAAAAAACACATTTTTAAAAATGCAAAAGCAAACATTTTCAGTTACCAGAGCCATTTGTGAAATGCGTTGTTAGCAGGCATATTTGTCAATTGTATTATTGCTGTACCATTGTACAGTGGAAATTGAATTACCACACTGTAATGGGTTTTTTTTTTTTCTAAATCCATTTCTGTTTGTCTCTGAATCTGTAGCTCAGAGGAGTGGAAGAAAGTCAGTAAGGGTGAGCGAGAGCGGTTGGGTGTGACCGTGGAGGATGATGGCGAGTTCTGGTGAGATTAATATCTTGACAGGTTTTGCTGTTTCAGGACTTTGTGCATTTAAAATTGTGAAGGACAATCAGAAAATCTGTTAAACAAAGGAATATTCTGATCAAATCCAACTTAAGCTTCATCTATGACATGGTGTCGATTACCACAGAAAATCATTTGGCATCTTTCAGCTTGTCTGTGGAGCATTAGAAATGTGAAGCTTGTTGAAGCGCTTGTATTAATTCGTCATTGCAAAAATAAATATTATCCTCCTGTTCTGGCATCTTTGCACGTATCATATGAAAGTTACTGGGTTTACCTGGTTTACATGGTCATGACAGGAGCACTGAAACATTTTACAACATTACATTACATTGCATGTAACTGTTGTGACTATACTTTTCAAAACAGTGTGTATTTTATTGTTTATTGTTTTGTAATATCCCATTTTATTTATTTATTCATTCATTTTTAAAAACGTATGTCGATTATCTAAAAAATTATCTAATCAAATCCTTCTGTAATTAATCATGATTAAGCACTTCTAACATTTTAAAGTCTTCAATATTTTTTTATATTGTAGTAATTTCACATTTAAAGGTGCTTTATGTAGTTTTTAGCAGCCTCTAGCGGTGATGTTTCAGATTGCAACAAAAGCGCGCATGCTCAAACTCAAGAGCGAGCACTTATGGTACACGGCCACACTGAGACTTTCAACACACCGGAGAAAGCATAAATAGTATGAGTAGTGTGTTCACACAAGGGATGCACCGAAATGAAAATTCTTGGCCGAAACCGAAAACCGAAAAAGAGGAAACCAAGGCCGAAAACCGAAACACTGAAAGAATTATTAGTATCATTGCATTTATGGCTATGACTGTGTACAAACTTTACTAAAATCAAGGCATTGCAATTGCATATTAATATCACATTTTCAAAGAATAAATCAATTACAAATTATGCAAATATTTATTTAAAAATAAAATAAAATTCAAACTAAAATGTTTAACTTGACCCCACTCATGTGTACACTAAATAATAATCTACTGGCCTGCAGAAAGGTTTTAAAATGAAACGTTCTCTCAAAAACAAAGCCGAGCGCAAACTTCTCATCAAACCAGCACCCAGTTTGCATGTCTAAATTAGTTACATTTTAAAAATTTGGCATACAATAGCATAAAAAGCCTTTTTAAATGAACAATGGTCCATGTTTAATACAAATGTACATGAAACTTAATGAAACATGTTTAGTGAATGTATTTAAATATTTAAGAGAGCATTAATTTAGTTCTATACATACATATACATAGTTCCCAATCCCATATACATATTTTTTGTAATGTCACAAGTAATAATCTCAGGGTTTACTGGGTTTTACATGATTATTTTTGTATTGGTGGTGGAATAGCCTACTAAAAAATAAGCATTGCCATGCGTTTATCTTTCTTCTTCTCACCGATTCCTGATGGTTAGAGGACAGTTACTTGAGTCGTCCCCTGTCGTTTCAAGGAATAGTAAAACGGAGAGCGCGTCAAGTATAAACGCCTCGACCGCTCTTGACCCGCTCGCAACCGGAATCGTCGTCATGGCGGCGCGCGTTGTTTAGAGCAGATATAGGTGGATAAACAAGGCTTCCGTCTCCTCGCGGGTTCAGATACACTGAAATACGTCCGCACCGCAGAAATGTAGCAGGGCGCGGTTTCTGTTTGCGTCATCACAACATTTCGGCCGAATTGTTTCGGTGATAAAAGTCTTTCGGCCAAATGCACTTTTGGGCCATTTTCGGCCGAAAATTTTCGGCGGCTGAATATTCGGTGCATCCCTAGTTCACACTGACAATACCAAAAAGATCAAGCACACACAACATGCTGGAAACTCATGTAAACTCCCATTGCAACGTTACAATAATAAGCTACTTTTATCAGCTTAACTAATGCTCCATGCTCATACTATGATAACATTACATTGACTGCATTTAGACGCTCATAATTGAAACGCTCTGCTGATGTTGATCCGTGTTTTTGTCCTAAGTCGATCCGATTCACGTTTGGCCTGACGAGCTTCAGCAGATACATTTTTGTTTATATTTCTGTGGAGTTTGTGTTGGAGTGTGTGTGTTGTGCTGGAGGCAGGAGTGTTTTGGTGTTATCAGACTCATGTCGTCAGCTGCAGTGCCGTCGCATAGACTGTATATAAAAATGAGAGAGGCTCGGGAGTGCGCATGCACGTCACATCCGATTAATTTCGCAGAAAATCCGACCCGGAGACTTCCCATAGAAATAGGAATACTGTCCTTCAGAGGTAATAGCAAAACCCTACACGTGGATCATTGTAATGTGTGATTACAACCAAAACAGGATTCATTTTAGTAGAAAAGTTACATATAGCACCTTTAATCTCCAAATGAATGTAGAAACAACATAAAAACAGTAGCCTATATTTTAAGTATTTGTTTAATCATTATGGAATCTTTTTATGAAAAAAGGTCAGTATCACCGATACCAGGACTGCTACTGCTGTTCTCTATTAAATAATTACAAGGATACTTGATATAATGGGCATTTTTGCATCATTTTGTGTGTTTTTGTCCGTTAGAGAACTGTCTGAAGCTGCTTTCTGTGCTAACGAGTGTGTGCTTCACACAGGAGATTCTCAGACGTGCGCCAGTACCGAACTGCCTTCTCTTTTGTCTTATCATGCTTGAATGAATTAAAAGCATTTGCATGAATAAGAGCATGATCATATAATATGACGCTAGCCAAAGGATAACGGAAAAAAACAGTTGTTGCGTTCATTGCCGTTGCATTTTTAAAAATTTTGCCTAAATGAAATTCATTTTATTTCCAAAACAGATAGGTTGATGCTATTTTCTGTGGTAATCAACCACATGCTGTACTGCATATTGTTTGACTTTCATTTAAAGCTGAATTTATGTATGTAAAGTATGCAATCAAGCCTTTTATTTTAGAATCAACTCGTGGACTCAAATTGAAATCCCTCAAAAGTCCTTCAGTATTGTCATTGTCTTGTTATTGATGGTCTTTCTTTATCGTACTGCTGTGTCTTAATCTTTCCTCTCTCAGGATGGATTTTGATGATTTCTCTAAGTACTTCACAGACCTGATTCTGTGCCGCTTGATTAATACGTCGTACTTGAGCATCCACAAGACCTGGGAGGAGGAAGTGATGCGAGGTTCCTGGAGTCGCCACGACGACCCTTTAAGGAACCGATCTGGAGGCTGCGTTAACCACAAAGCCACGTTCCTCCAGAACCCACAGGTGCGACACTCATTCATAAGTGCCTGTTTGTGGTGTAGATGTGTCGTGTACTGAAGAGCGTCACTGTGTTTTTCAGTACGTGTTTGACGTGACGAAGCCAGAGGATGAAGTTTTGATCTGCCTACAGCAGCAGGACAAGAGAATCCGATCCAAAGCAGAGAAGGGAGAGAACGTGGCCATCGGCTTCGATATCCAAAAAGTATATCAAGTCCCCTTTATTTCTATAGCACATTATTTCAAAGCAGCTTCATAACAGTCATAAACCAGAAAAGAGCAGAATTAAAGGCAAATTACAAAAAACAGTCATAAAGCAACTCTAAAAAGACATTAGTGTCATCGTTCAGGTTGAGTCAGTGCAATGTTGAATCTATTCAGTTCAATAACATTGTAAAGTTCATCAATTATGAAACAAGTTCAATTCAGCTAGAAGCAGCTCTACAGAAGACAATGTCATTATTCGACTCTAGATATTTTATGCACATTTTTGGATATTGCTTAAAAACGCTGGATAGAAACACCAATATGCGGATACATTTTAAAAATGTGCATAAAAATGAATGTAATGGAAACACAATTACTGCATAAGTCCCTCGATGTGCAGCATACTCCGAGAACTCAACGGAGGATGTAATTGGATAACTAGACTACTTAGGATATATGATAACTGGACCAATCGCATCATACAGCATCTCAAATGTTGGTTCGGTCATTCTGAAATGCATTAGTCAAAGTCTGTCATCAAAATGATTTGGTTTAATGACTTCCCAGAAGCCTCTCACATGATTCCATTCCCAAAAACCAGGCATCCAAATTCAAGAGTTTATTGTATTTCAGCAACTTTTTATTGCAAAATTTTCCCAGGAAGTGATGATTTTGTTCTCTTGAACACATTTGATAGAAACGGTGCTTTCACAAATGTTTTATGCAATATTCTAATTTTGCACATATATTAAATTGGCAACTATGGATGGAAACAATGTTCGATTCCGTTCAATAACACCCATTTGAGCGAGATGTGCTCTTTACTAGGTGGAGCTCAACCGGACGTACCGTATGCACAGTATTCAGAAAACGATGGGCAGCTCCATCTACATCAACTCCCGCAGCGTCTTTCTGCGCAAGGACCTGAAGGAGGGCCGCTATGTCATCATTCCCACGACCTTTGAACCCGGCCTGCAGGGAGACTTCCTGTTGCGTATCTTCACGGATGTACCTTCCGGCTTCAAGTAATACGTAATGTATTGGACATTATTTTCTTTTTGCGGTAGGGATAATGAATGTATCGATGAAGATTGTGTGGTTTTAAGGGAGCTGACCGTAGACGAGCCGCCCCAGACGTGTTGGACGGGGTGTTGTGGGTATCCAAAGCTGGTCACGCAGGTGCACGTCCACAGAGCGGACGGACTCAAGGCTCAGGACTCAGATGGATGTAAGTCATGTCATGTTCTCTGTGTTTTTTTTTTACACGATACACCTTATAGAAAATATTTTTTTTTTTTATTAAATATGATTTTTCTGAACACATTCAAAATATCAGCAATCAGGCATTTCATGAAGCATTCAAGAACATCTAAGTTGTTTAAAATGGGAAAAAAAGTCTAGTTCAAAATGCATGTGCCAAGTTTTTATGTCGTGTTTATTTTTTATTTATTATTGTTCATATTTGTTATTATATGCACTTAAC
The DNA here is from genome assembly GCF_988280905.1 of Pimephales promelas. Lineage (NCBI taxonomy): Eukaryota > Metazoa > Chordata > Actinopteri > Cypriniformes > Leuciscidae > Pimephales > Pimephales promelas. The sequence goes on from NC_142778.1 coordinate 18,238,338, forward strand.
ACATTAAATAAAAAAGGCTTGTAAATGTTTTAAACATTTTTAAGGGTTTGCTTTGAAGCACTTTTGAAATTTTTTTGAAACATTTACAACCATTTTTAAATGACTCTAAAATATTGTGTTAAAACTACCAAGGAAAATAATCAAATATTTTTCTGATAACTGAAATGCACGTCTCTGTACACTAGCATTCAAATGTTTGGGGTTTGTAAGATGTTTTAATGTTTTTTTTAAAGAAGTCTCTTATGCTTATCAAGCATTTATTTGATAAAATACTAAAAAACTGTACTATTGTGAAATATTGCAATTTTAAAGAACTGTTTTCTATGTGATTTTATATTTTCAATTGTAATGTATGTGATGCAAAGCTCAATTTAACTGCATCATTACTCCAGTCTTTATATTTATCAAAGAGTTCTGAAAAAATGTCATAGTTTCCACAAAAATATGAAGTTCAAAAGAACAGTTTTTTTTTTCTTTAAAAAAAAATTTGAATAGAAGTGTACATGCTTTAATCTGTCAAATGTATATCATTATAAATACTTTAATTGTATTTATGCGATTTTAATTGAGCAAATCTTGAGATACCATAAAAGTATTCTGATATATTTGTTTGATACCATTAAATGATCTGATAATTTAAGAAACTTTGAGACTCTACAGCTGTGATTGTTCTCTGCCATTGTCATTTCCTATTTCAGGATTTGCATGTCATGTTGAATAATGTTTAGCTTTTTTATAAGACAGTTGTATAACTGAAAATAAGTGCATTCAGATCTTTTTGAAATAAATTGACCCAGTAGTTTGTTTTTGAATGGCTGATTTTTTCTTTTTTTCTTTTGTTTCAGCATCTGATCCGTACGTTATCATCAGCTGTGAGGGAGAGAAGGTTCGTTCTACGGTGCACAAAGACACACAGACCCCAGACTTCGACGTGAAGGCTATTTTCTACAGGAAGAAGCCGAAAGAGCCGATCTGCCTTCAGGTGACAGTCTTTTAGGAATCAGTTGTTGCTGTTTCCATCCATAAAATTCCATTGCGCAAAATTGGAAAATCGCGTAAAACATTTGCAAATAAAGCACCCCAAAGTTTCCATCCCATGTGTTTAAAGGGGGGGTTGACTCCTTTTTTTCTTTGCATGATTCTGTTTATAGGGTGCAATATAACATATATTTGTGGTTTTTCTTTTTTAACAAGTATTATTTTTCATAAACTTCACCGTTATTGTAAGCCGCGCTCTCCTCTGTCCCCTGAACGAGTGGTCGAATTCCTGAGTCTATGAAACCACTCCCTCAGAAACAGGCAGTGGGCTCAGAGTGGTTGGTTTGGGCTGGTGAAACCGGGCGAAAACTAGTACGGGCGAAACGTGCCTGCGCTCCGGTCCAGATGTAAATAATAGTGTCGAACTGCAGTATCAGTTTGAGGCAAAATCAGACCAAGAAAGCGGCGATGAAGAGAGGCAAACAGAACCTCACCACACACGGCTCTTACTAAACGTTTCTGAATGATAATTTGCTACTTTTTTAACTTTATACACGTTTGTTTTACACAATAGCATCTGACTGGCAACAATAGCAACTGACTGGCTACTAATGTTAAACACAAACAGCGTTGGCATTAGTTTACCGTCTTGATCAAATCGAAAATAACGTCATAAAGCATATATACATGAAAAATACGTTTAAAACATTAATACTTATACGAAATTCAGGTCCATAATATCTGTACGCGTTTGTCATAGACTCAAAATAGCATAACTAGTAGCCTAGTGGCTATAAAGCCAGCGCTGGCATTTGAAAAAAATAAAACACAAGGCTACGTCTGGAACTATACATGCAAATACATTTAAAATGATTAAGTCTTAGCCTACTAACAGGTTGTGGCCCAACAACTGCTGCCTCTGGTTTTAAATTTGGAACTGCTTCATGTTTTAGTAATAGTTTCTTGTTGAATCCGGTGTTGAACTCGTGGAGATTCTGGAAGCTGTCTTCCGTAAATGCGCAGTACAGAGAGCTAGATTACGATCGTCATTTTCAGGAACATAATCAAACATAAATTGTATCCATTGTTGATGAAGTACAGCGTCCGTGGGAAGCTCAAACACAGAGCTTCCCACGCTTTTTCCTGCTTTCGGGGAAAGCCACTGTGGCTTTTTTCCCTATACATCATAAATACACAATATATGCTCTAGGGCTGGTCCAAATACCTTTTTTTGAGCTTTGGAGGGTAATACAAATAATAATAAACAAGGCTCAAACATCCATTTTGTTTATTTGAGCACTTCTGTCAATTAAACAATTAACACACTAAAGCATGTACAGCATTGAAATAAATATCAGTAAATAATGGTAACTTAAATAACATAATAAATAAGAGACCATCTCTTTTCTCATATCTTCATGTTTTGTACTTGGGGTCTGAAGAGTGGATTTTATCTTCCACAAGGGCTTTGTTTGATTTTGCGCTGACAGAGAAAGCAAAACTAAAATCTCCTGCATTACCAAATCTAATAACAAGCACGAACTGTGTTAAAATGAATTTGACATGCAAGTAAAATGGTAGGCTAATTTCCTACAGTGTTTTTTCTACTTTACCACAGTAAAGATTGCGAATAATTGGCCTAATTAAAAGCAAACTGTGAGTGAAGATTTGGGAATAGAAACAAGATATTCCATGTCCAGTGGAATATTGTTAAATTTACTGATAATCGGGAGACCAGATGGCAAAATACAAAACCCGACAAAGATTAAAGGAGAACTCCTGCGCAAAATGAACCTTTGGTCTAATTACACATTGGTACCTAGTCAACCGTTCTCTGAGATTTGTTTTCATGATAATCGAATGTAAAGAGTTTTATCTCTAAAAACTGTTTAGTGTATACGATAGTATAATGGGGGCATCTAATAAGTAAAGAGAAATCGCTAGTTTATACCACTAACAAGGCTCAAAATAGCCCCACACTAACACAGTACCATAATGAGGGTCCCTACATGCAAAACAAAGCATTGAGAACTCTCTAAGACCCCATTTACACCTGGTATTAAAATGCGATCTGTGTCCAGATAAGTTATCCGGATAATAAAAAAACGCATGTTAATGCAAGGTATAAATACGTTGTGATCGGATTGTGATCGGATCTGCCTGACCATCTGGAGGTAGTCTGGCTCGCATTGTGTTCGGATCTTTACTAGGTGCAAACGCAATCTGGTTGTTCAAACCAAATATGTATATTTTACTCCTCCCAAAAATGCTAAAAAATAAACGAGTGAGAGCGTGTTATATAGCCTATATGTCATATTATAGTCAGATATGACGGCGCTACTGCGACACGCATCACCCCAGATGAGCAGCTGAGCGTTTATTCATTACGCCAATGTGCAAACATCGCAAGTGAAAGTAGGCACAGACGCTTAACACACAATCATCTTCAAGTAAAGAAACGGCATTATCTTACCAGCGCTGTTGCCACTCTCTCTTATTGATGTCTTTGATTTTGAAATTAGCCGATGATCAATAAAATGCAGCTCACATCTGTTGCTTTTGGTGGCGTGCAATCCATTAAATCTGCATATAACGCGGGAGTTGAAGATCAGATTTATATCCGTTTTGCAAAAACACATTTACACTCACCGGCCACTTTATTAGGTACACCTGTCCAACTGCTCGTTAACACTTAATTTCTAAGCAGCCAATCACATGGCGGCAACTCAGTGCATTTAGGCATGTAGACATGGTCAAGACAATCTCCTGCAGTTCAAACCGAGCATCAGTATGGGGAAGAAAGGTGATTTGAGTGACTTTGAACGTGGCATGATTGTTGGTGCCAGAAGGGCTGGTCTGAGTATTTCAGAAACTGCTAATCTACTGGGATTTTCACGCACAACCATCTCTAGGGTTTACAGAGAATGGTCCGAAAAAGAAAAAACATCCAGTGAGCGGCAGTTCTGTGGGCGGAAATGCCTTGTTGATGCCAGAGGTCAGAGGAGAATGGCCAGACTGGTTCGAGCTGATAGAAGGGCAACAGTGACTCAAATAACCACCCGTTACAACCAAGGTGGGCAGAAGAGCATCTCTGAACGCACAGTACGTCGAACTTTGAGGCAGATGGGCTACAGCAGCAGAAGACCACACCGGGTGCCACTCCTTTCAGCTAAGAACAGGAAACTGAGGCTACAATTTGCACAAGCTCATCGAAATTGAACAATAGAAGATTGGAAAAACGTTGCCTGGTCTGATGAGTCTCGATTTCTGCTGCGACATTCGGATGGTAGGGTCAGAATTTGGCGTCTACAACATGAAAGCATGGATCCATCCTGCCTTGTATCAACGGTTCAGGCTGGTGGTGGTGGTGTCATGGTGTGGGGAATATTTTCTTGGCACTCTTTGGGCCCCTTGGTACCAATTGAGCATCGTTGCAACGCCACAGCCTACCTGAGTATTGTTGCTGACCATGTCCATCCATTTATGACCACAATGTACCCAACTTCTGATGGCTACTTTCAGCAGGATAATGCGCCATGTCATAAAGCTGGAATCATCTCAGACTGGTTTCTTGAACATGACAATGAGTTCGCTGTACTCAAATGGCCTCCACAGTCACCAGATCTCAATCCAATAGAGCATCTTTGGGATGTAGTGGAACGGGAGATTCGCATCATGGATGTGCAGCCGACAAATCTGCGGCAACTGTGTGATGCCATCATGTCAATATGGACCAAACTCCCTGAGGAATGCTTCAAGCACCTTGTTGAATCTATGCCACGAAGAATTGAGGCAGTTCTGAAGGCAAAAGGGGGTCCAACCCGTTACTAGCATGGGGTACCTAATAAAGTGGCCGGTGTGTGTATGTGGCCAAGTGTAATGGAATCGGTAAGATCAGAACACTTATTATCCAGATAACTTGTCTGGATACAGTTCTCATTTACCAGGTGTAAATGGGGTCTAAGTGTACAGACCGTTTAATAAGAAGATATTTTATAAAGACAGTCCACTTCATGTATATAGGCGGCGCCATCTTTGGAAAACAGTCTCGAAAGGTCGAACCACAAATGCCGTTCATACGGTTCAGAGGTTCACTGAACTTCATACAGTTCAGATCACTCAGCACGTCGTTCGTGGTTTGACTAGTCGAGACTGTTTTCCAAAGATGGCGCCGTCTGTATACACGAAGTGGACCGTCTTTATAAAATATCTTATTATTAAACGGTAGGTACTCTTACAAAGTTCTCAATGCTTTGTTTTGCATGTAGGGGCCCTCATTATGTTAGTTTGGGGCTTTTTTTGAGCCTTGTTAGTGGTATAAACTAGCGATTTCTCTTTACTTATTAGATGCCCCCATTATACTAGCGTATATGCTAAACAGTTTTTAGAGATAAAACTCTTTACATTCGATTATCATGAAAACAAATCTCAGAGAACGGTTGACTAGATACCAATGTGTAATTAGACCAAAGGTTCATTTTGCGCCAGAGTTCTCCTTTAAATTTCAGGGTTCACGCACAACTCTCATTCGCCATGAATCCAAATGTTTCCATGGCTGCGATTGTAACATTTAATTGCTAACCTATTATTTATCTTGTAAACATAGCTTTGTGCTTCACTTGTGTCATAATATTCATGTAAAACAGTTAAACAGCATTCACATACAAAAAAAAATGCGTTTTCGCTGGTGGTGCGGTTGTCAAGTTTACCAGGACAGCCCTAAATAACCAGTAAAAGGCTTATACATTTTGTTTCTATTATACTATTTTCCACAATTTAAAAAGCAACGCAGCTTAACCCAAAATACAATCTCATGCAGTTGTGCACTCTAGACAGAGGTTACGCCAGGGAACACTTTAGTAGGCTAAGAAGAAGCAAATATATGTATTCAGTATAACAAGGTTGGGTTCCCTCAACTGTCCATCCTAATAAAGACGGCTAGGCTATATAAGATGAGTGTAAAAAAGATTGTATTTTGTATTGTATTTTGCCAGATTTTATTGTGTATGCATTGCGAATGAGAACCGTTTTCGAGGTGGATGGCCAGGTGTGCCAAAAAAACGAACATTCAAATCCCAAAATTGAAAATCGAATACCAACCCACGGAACGAATATTTATGCTCTCATGTTATTATTGTTTACATGCCTGGTTTTTGGGAATGCAATCGTGTAAGACTGTTCTGGGAGACAATTAAACCAAATCATTTGATGACTGACTCTCAAGCATTTCAGAACAACCAATCCAATATTTGAGATGTTGTGTAATGCGATTGCTCCGCTGGTTAGAACTGTTATCCAATCACATCCTCTATTGAGGCAACGCTGTGTGAGTTATTTGTTGCGCATCAAGGGATTTGGTAAACATGTTTCCATCGTATTTTATGTGCATGTCGTTTTATTGTATAAAAAGATTATCTGCCTCAATTGAGCCCATATGTTTTTCATTTGTGATATCCCAAAATTCACATGAAAAAAGATGGATGTAAACATAACTATTGTCATGATGAATGGGTTTCGTTGTTTCTCCCCCCCTCTGTAATCTGCCTGTTATTCTCAAGTCTTTGTTTACCTTTCTGTTGTGTCTATCAGATCTACAACAAGAACCTTTTGAAGGACTCGTTCATGGGTCAGGCGACCTTGAGCGGTGACCTGTCTGACCTGCAGCAGCTTCACACCCTTCACCTGCGGGACAAAGGAAACCGGCAGAACAATGACCTCCCGGGTCTCATCTCAGTGAGCCTCACTACCAGCGACGTCCTGACCAACATCTAACGTCACTCACGGACAATGCTGTTCATGTGGTAGTTTATCTGGTGTATTGCACATATATTTACTTAGTCATGTTTTTCTTTTGGGAATGTTTCTTGGAAGCAAAATCTACTTGTTTACAAGCACTTTTTACACCTTAAAGCTGTCATTTCCTGGTATAAGTTGCTTCCTATTGTATTTGGAAATAGATTTATATATATATATATATATCGGATATTATAGGACATGCATCTATCACTATATGAAATAGCATGTTGTATATGCATTTATCTAATACCTGTCCCTATCCAGGTAAGGTAGTGCAGATATGTATAATGAATTTAAGTTTCATATTTGTATGTTAACATAATTTGGCCAAACAATCAATAATTGAAGGTAAAGGACTTTTTTTCTGTTTAATCTCTGTTTACACTAAATGTTTAAATATGGAGGGCATATCTTTTATGTATTTTTCTCCTTTATATATTTGCCATAATCTAGTGTTGATTTTTATGAACCTGTGCCAAGTTTGTCAAGCTTTTGTGAAATGAAACATTTCTCCAAATTATGTAGTGTTTTATCAGGTGTTTTCATGCGTTTACCATAATCCAGGATTCATTTATTTTAACATGGTCTTCAAAGTGAAAGTATCAGACAGACATGTGAAAATGTCCCTGTTTAAGGAACAGCTGATGTATAATGCATGCACATCTGTTTTAGAGCCATACAGCTATTCTATATGATTTTAAACATTAAAAATACATATTCTTCTATAAATATTGTTTACTACTGTATATATGTTATGTTACACCCCTTGAGGGGTTATTATGTACTACACAGTGTAAAGATAAATTATAGCCACTAAGTGTCAGTATGCCATCAAGTGAAAAGCGCGTCACTGTGTTTATTCCTTTTTTTTCTTCTTTATTTATATAAATATTTAGATTTGGTCATTTTCTACCTCTTCACACACTAATGATAATCATTAACAAACTTCAACAACTAAATATCATCATAAAGCCAAATTCAAAAATTATCCTGTTTTTTTTTTTTTTTTTCCTTTGATACAAAATGCCAAGACACTTTTTTATATCTGTGCCATTTTACAATCACTATGAATTATTTTAATTTCATGTCTTACAATTTCTTTCCATGCAGTGCCTGTTGTTTACAGATGAATATATGTGCCTTATCAGAACGGGTAAAATAGCCAAAGAAATATTGATCATAATCTGTGAAAATTTTAGTTGTTTTTGTTTTATATTTTGACCGTTTTTCTCACTGTTTGACAAAATAAAATAAAGTTTAATTGAATGTTCAGTTATTTGCCTGTAATTCTTTTTCTTGCACAAGTTTTGAACAGGGTTCCCATGATCATGTAAAATTTGGTAATATATATATATATATATATATATATATATATACACAGTAGTGAGAACAAGTATTTGATACACTGCTGATTTTGTTGGTTTTTCCACTTACAAAGCATGTAGAAGTCTGTCATTTTTGTAACTTTAATTCTGTAACTGTCACTCTTCAACTGTGAGTGACGGAGTCTAAAACAAAAATACAGAAAATCGCATTGTATGATTTTTAGGTAATTAATTAGGATTTTATTGAATGACTTAAGTATTTGATATCAGAAAAGCAGACCTTAATATTTAATACTACAACACTTGTTTTGGAAAAAAGACCATTTTAATAGTGTATATACAATTGAAAATGTACAATTTTTATAATTCTAATAAAATATTCAATAACTTCACTATAATTCACTGTATTATTGCCAATTTCAGTTTACACATCACTGCTGTCCTTATGATTATTTTGGGAGAAAAAAGAGAACATTTTAATTGTATATACAATTGAAAATGTACAATTTTTATGATTTTTATGAAAAATATTCAATAACTTTACTGTAATTCTCTGCATTGTTGCCAAATACAGTTCACGCATCACTGCTGTCCTTATGGTTACTACAACACTTGTTTTGGAAAAAAGACCATTTTAATTGTATATACAATTGAAGATGTACAATTTTTATAATTCTATTAAAATATTCAATAACTTCACTGTAATTCACTGTATTATTGCCAATTTCAGTTTACACATCACTGCTGTCCTTATGATTATACTACAACACGTATTTTGGGAGAAAAAAGAGAACATTTTAATTGTACAATTGAAAATGTAAAATTTTTATGATTTTTATGAAAAATATTCAATAACTTTACTGTAATTCACTGTATTACTGCAAAATTCAGTTCACACACCACTGCTGTCCTGTTGGTTATACTACAACCCTTTTTTGTGGAAAAAGGTCATTTTAATTGTAACCTTTATAGAATTGAAAATGATAATTTCTTGATGATTTTTATGAAAAATATTCAATAACTTCACTGTAATTCACTGTATTGTTGCCAAATACAGTTCACACATCACTGCTGTCCTGATGGTTATAGCCTACAACAACACTGATTTTGGGGAAAATAAAACACATTATAAAATCAGGCCTGTTTCTCTCTCGATCTGCTGTGTCACTCCTCATTTATTGCTTTCGCTCCTCCGTGAGAGACGCGAGACCAGCGCGCCTTAGCTGTCGAAACGCACGCGTTTGACGAGGCAATGAGACGCCTGACCGCGCGACAACGTTGCTTCCATTATGAGAACGTAGCTACATTTGAAATGACAAACTTGAGTGCGCAAAAGAGGCGATCTGTGAACGGGCCCTATTCTTTGTCTTACCAAGTCATGGTGTTCATGTGAACAATGAGCCTCGTCTACTCTCCTTGCAATGACATCACAGTACTGATTCGAAAGCATACAGTGATTGACTTGAAACAGCTCTCTACAGACGATTGGTGTATGACATCACAATACTGATTCGAAAGCATACATCATACAGTGATTGACATGAATCAGCTCAATACAGAGTACAGACGTTTGGTGTATGACATCAGTACTGATTCGAAAGCATTTTTTTTAATTTATTTTTTTTTATTCTGAAACAATATTCTCATGAGTGATCAATCAGCTTTGATATTTAAATCACCATATTGTAATTTCTGCACCGTTAAAGGGCATCCATCCCCCAATATTATTAAATGTATGCTTCATCTTTCATTTTAAATTCCTAAATTCGATCAATAAATTCAATTATTTCGAACAATAAGACACTATATGGCTGTTAACCTAAACCACCTGCAGACAGAAACAATCTCGTTTAAATAGCAGATCACACGTCGAGGACGCACGTTTTGCTGCAAAACCGGGAGTTTCTCATGCGCATTTTCCGTGACCACAAAGCGCACGTTAAGAACGCGAGCTTTTAGATTTTATTTATTTGCACATATAACATACATAAAATACAACTTTACAAATCCATTAACGAAAAAAAAAAAACTGTGCGGGAGAAAGTGAGAAGACCATGAGGTCTTATAAAACCGCTTCCCCAAAATCTCATTAAAATGGACATAAAATTACAATACAACAAATTAACAAAATAAACTTAATTATATGTTAACATTTTTTCAGCTCTCTTTTAAAAGTGTTTATAGTGATTTTAGTCTTTAAAACAGGGTCCAAATGATTCCAGAGGGAATTCCCTCTGTATTTCAGTGTAGATTGATTAGCTGTAGTTCTACAAAAGGCAAGATACAAATCTTTACAACGCCTAGTGGAATAGGCATGAACATCCGAAGAATACATGAAAAAATGATTGAAAGCTCTGGGCATAATTTGTCATATTCACACATATACTTATACATAAAAATATTTATGCAATATATGTTAACATTAAATATGGTCAAGATGTTATATTTGATAAATGTCGTCAAGATGTTATATTTTATGGCAAATCGCGCGTCCCTTGGCTGTCGAAACGCACGCGTTTGACGAGTCAATCAGACGCCTGACCGCGCGACAACGTTGCTTCCATTATGAGAACGTAGCTACATTTGAAATGACAAACTTGAGTGCGCAAAAGAGGCGATCTGTGAACGGGCCCTATTCTTTGTCTTACCAAGTCATGGTGTTCATGTGAACAATGAGCCTCGTCTACTCTCCTTGCAAGGGTGTCGAAGTCTGGACAAAATATGTACAGTGACATGACATCACTGCCAGATTCAAACTGTGCGCTCGCTGGCGCTGAGCCAGAGATGGACGCGCTCAGCGCTTGTCATATCATATAAAGTGTTGGGCGGGCCATATGGCCAAACTTATTTCATTATTATTATGAAAATTAAAAATTTAAATTGTTTTTATTAATCTGTTTGGGTGGGCCACCTGTCAATCTGGCCGCCCATAAATCCGCGCCTGTTACAGAGTACAGACGATTGGTGTATGACGTCACAGTACTGATTCGAAAGCATACAGCACACAGTGATTGTCTTGAAACAGCTCTCTACAGAGTACAGATGATTGGTGTATGACATCACAGTACTGATTCGAAAGCATACAGTGATTGACTTGAAACGGCTCTCTACAGACGATTGGTGTAGGCTATGACATCACAGTACTGACTGGAAAGCATATGATACATCATACAGTGATTGACATGAAGCAGCTCAATACAGAGTACAGACGTTTGGTGTATGACATCAGTACTGATTCGAAAGCATTTTTTTATTTTATTTTTTTTATTCTGAAACAATATTCTCATGAGTGATCAATCTTTGATATTTAAATCACCATATTGTAATTTCTGCACCGTTAAAGGGCATCCATCCCCCAATATTATTAAATGTAGGCTATGCTTCATCTTTCATTTTAAATTCCTAAATTCGATCAATAAATTCAATTATTTCGAATAATAATACACTACATGGCTGTTAACCTAGCATAAAACACCTGCAGACAGAAACAATCTCGTTTAAATAGCAGATCACACGTCGAGGACGCACGTTTTGCTGCAAAACCGGGAGTTTCTCATGCGCATTTTCCGTGACCACAAAGCGCACGTTAAGAACGCCAGCTTTTAGATTTTATTTATTTGCACATATAACATTTAAAATACAACTTTACAAATCCATTAACGAAAAAAAAAAAACTGTGCGGGAGAAAGTGAGAAGACCATGAGGTCTTATAAAACCACTTCCCCAAAATCTCATTAAAATGGACATAAAATTACATGATCAAGCAAGACAATGTAATCAATACATCAATCATGTTAATACAACAAATGAACAAAATAAACTTAATTATATGTCAACATTTTTTTCAGCTCTCTTTTAAAAGTGTTTATAGTGATTTTAGTCTTTAAAACAGGGTCCAAATGATTCCAGAGGGAATTCCCTCTGTATTTCAGTGTAGATTGATTAGCTGTAGTTCTACAAAAGGCAAGATACAAATCTTTACAACGCCTAGTGGAATAGGCATGAACATCCGAAGAATACATGAAAAAAATGATTGAAAGCTCTGGGCATAATATTTGTCATATTCACACATACTTATACATAAAAATATTTATGCAATATATGTTAACATTAAATATGGTCAAGATGTTATATTTGATAAATGTCGTCAAGATGTTATATTTTATGGCAAATCGCGCGTCCCTTGGCTGTCGAAACGCACGCGTTTGACGAGTCAATCAGACGCCTGACCGCGCGACAACGTTGCTTCCATTATGAGAACGTAGCTACATTTGAAATGACAAACTTGAGTGCGCAAAAGAGGCGATCTGTGAACGGGCCCTATTCTTTGTCTTACCAAGTCATGGTGTTCATGTGAACAATGAGCCTACTCTCCTTGCAAGGGTGTCGAAGTCTGGACAAAATATGTACAGTGACATGACATCACTGCCAGATTCAAACTGTGCGCTCGCTGGCGCTGAGCCAGAGATGGACGCGCTCAGCGCTTGTCATATCATATAAAGTGTTGGGCGGGCCATATGGCCAAACTTATTTCATTATTATTATGAAAATTAAAAATTTAAATTGTTTTTATTAATCTGTTTGGGTGGGCCACCTGTCAATCTGGCCGCCCATAAATCCGCGCCTGTTACAGAGTACAGACGATTGGTGTATGACGTCACAGTACTGATTCGAAAGCATACAGCACACAGTGATTGTCTTGAAACAGCTCTCTACAGAGTACAGATGATTGGTGTATGACATCACAGTACTGATTCGAAAGCATACAGTGATTGACTTGAAACGGCTCTCTACAGACGATTGGTGTAGGCTATGACATCACAGTACTGACTGGAAAGCATATGATACATCATACAGTGATTGACATGAAGCAGCTCAATACAGAGTACAGACGTTTGGTGTATGACATCAGTACTGATTCGAAAGCATTTTTTTATTTTATTTTTTTTATTCTGAAACAATATTCTCATGAGTGATCAATCTTTGATATTTAAATCACCATATTGTAATTTCTGCACCGTTAAAGGGCATCCATCCCCCAATATTATTAGCCTAAATGTATGCTTCATCTTTCATTTTAAATTCCTAAATTCGATCAATAAATTCAATTATTTCTAATAATAAGACACTACATGGCTGTTAACCTAGCATAAAACACCTGCAGACAGAAACAATCTCGTTTAAATAGCAGATCACACGTCGAGGACGCACGTTTTGCTGCAAAACCGGGAGTTTCTCATGCGCATTTTCCGTGACCACAAAGCCCACGTTAAGAACGCCAGCTTTTAGATTTTATTTATTTGCACATATAACATTTAAAATACAACTTTACAAATCCATTAACGAAAAAAAAAAAAACTGTGCGGGAGAAAGTGAGAAGACCATGAGGTCTTATAAAACCACTTCCCCAAAATCTCATTAAAATGGACATAAAATTACATGATCAAGCAAGACAATGTAATCAATACATCAATCATGTTAATACAACAAATGAACAAAATAAACTTATGTCAACATTTTTTTCAGCTCTCTTTTAAAAGTGTTTATAGTGATTTTAGTCTTTAAAACAGGGTCCAAATGATTCCAGAGGGAATTCCCTCTGTATTTCAGTGTAGATTGATTAGCTGTAGTTCTACAAAAGGCAAGATACAAATTTTTACAACGCCTAGTGGAATAGGCATGAACATCCGAAGAATACATGAAAAAAATGATTGAAAGCTCTGGGCATAATATTTGTCATATTCACACATACTTATACATAAAAATATTTATGCAATATATGTTAACATTAAATATGGTCAAGATGTTATATTTGATAAATGTCGTCAAGATGTTATATTTTATGGCAAATCGCGCGTCCCTTGGCTGTCGAAACGCACGCGTTTGACGAGTCAATGAGACGCCTGACCGCGCGACAACGTTGCTTCCATTATGAGAACGTAGCTACATTTGAAATGACAAACTTGAGTGCGCAAAAGAGGCGATCTGTGAACGGGCCCTATTCTTTGTCTTACCAAGTCATGGTGTTCATGTGAACAATGAGCCTCGTCTACTCTCCTTGCAAGGGTGTCGAAGTCTGGACAAAATATGTACAGTGACATGACATCACTGCCAGATTCAAACTGTGCGCTCGCTGGCGCTGAGCCAGAGATGGACGCGCTCAGCGCTTGTCATATCATATAAAGTCTTGGGCGGGCCGTATGGCCAAACTTAATTAATTATTATTATGAAAATTAAAATTTTAAATTGTTTTTATTAATCTGTTTGGGTGGGCCACCTGTCACTCTGGCCGCCCATAAATCCGCGCCTGTTACAGAGTACAGACGATTGGTGTATGACGTCACAGTACTGATTCGAAAGCATACAGCACACAGTGATTGTCTTGAAACAGCTCTCTACAGAGTACAGATGATTGGTGTATGACATCACAGTACTGATTCGAAAGCATACAGCACACAGTCATTGACTTGAAACAGCTCTCTACAGAGTACAGATGATTGGTGTATGACGTCACAGTACTGATTCGAAAGCATACAGCACACAGTCATTGACTTGAAACAGCTCTCTACAGAGTACAGACGATTGTATGACATCACAGTACTGATTGGAAAGCATACATCATACAGTGATAGACATGAAGCAGCTCAATACAGAGTACAGACGGTGTATGACATCAGTACTGATTCAAAAGCATTTTTTTATTTTATTTTTTTTATTCTGAAACAATATTCTCATGAGTGATCAATCAGCTTTGATATTTAAATCACCATATTGTAATTTCTGCACCGTTAAAGGGCATCCATCCCCCAATATTATTAAATGTATCATGCTTCATATTTCATTTTAAATTCCTAAATTCGATCAATAAATTCAATTATTTCTAATAATAAGACACTACATGGCTGTTAACCTATAGCATAAAACACCTGCAGACAGAAACAATCTCGTTTAAATAGCAGATCACACGTCGAGGACGCACGTTTTGCTGCAAAACCGGGAGTTTCTCATGCGCATTTTCCGTGACCACAAAGCGCACGTTAAGAACGCGAGCTTTTAGATTTTATTTATTTGCACATATAACATTTAAAATACAACTTTACAAATCCATTAACGAAAAAAAAAAACTGTGCGGGAGAAAGTGAGAAGATGAGGTCTTATAAAACCACTTCTCCAAAATCTCATTAAAATGGACATAAAATTACATGATCAAGCAAGACAATATACATCAATCATGTTAATACAACAAATGAACAAAATAAACTTAATTATATGTTAACATTTTTTTCAGCTCTCTTTTAAAAGTGTTTATAGTGATTTTAGTCTTTAAAACAGGGTCCAAATGATTCCAGAGGGAATTCCCTCTGTATTTCAGTGTAGATTGATTAGCTGTAGTTCTACAAAAGGCAAGATACAAATTTTTACAACGCCTAGTGGAATAGGCATGAACATCCGAAGAATACATGAAAAAAATGATTGAAAGCTCTGGGCATAATATTTGTCATATTCACACATACTTATACATAAAAATATTTATGCAATATATGTTAACATTAAATATGGTCAAGATGTTATATTTGATAAATGTCGTCAAGATGTTATATTTTATGGCAAATCGCGCGTCCCTTGGCTGTCGAAACGCACGCGTTTGACGAGTCAATCAGACGCCTGACCGCGCGACAACGTTGCTTCCATTATGAGAACGTAGCTACATTTGAAATGACAAACTTGAGTGCGCAAAAGAGGCGATCTGTGAACGGGCCCTATTCTTTGTCTTACCAAGTCATGGTGTTCATGTGAACAATGAGCCTCGTCTACTCTCCTTGCAAGGGTGTCGAAGTCTGGACAAAATATGTACAGTGACATGACATCACTGCCAGATTCAAACTGTGCGCTCGCTGGCGCTGAGCCAGAGATGGACGCGCTCAGCGCTTGTCATATCATATAAAGTCTTGGGCGGCCGTATGGCCAAACTTAATTAATTATTATTATGAAAATTAAAATTTTAAATTGTTTTTATTAATCTGTTTGGGTGGGCCACCTGTCACTCTGGCCGCCCATAAATCCGCGCCTGTTACAGAGTACAGACGATTGGTGTATGACGTCACAGTACTGATTCGAAAGCATACAGCACACAGTCATTGACTTGAAACAGCTCTCTACAGAGTACAGACGATTGGTGTATGACGTCACAGTACTGATTCGAAAGCATACAGCACACAGTCATTGACTTGAAACAGCTCTCTACAGAGTACAGACGATTGTATGACATCACAGTACTGATTGGAAAGCATACATCATACAGTGATAGACATGAAGCAGCTCAATACAGAGTACAGACGGTGTATGACATCAGTACTGATTCAAAAGCATTTTTTTATTTTATTTTTTTTATTCTGAAACAATATTCTCATGAGTGATCAATCAGCTTTGATATTTAAATCACCATATTGTAATTTCTGCACCGTTAAAGGGCATCCATCCCCCAATATTATTAAATGTATCATGCTTCATATTTCATTTTAAATTCCTAAATTCGATCAATAAATTCAATTATTTCTAATAATAAGACACTACATGGCTGTTAACCTATAGCATAAAACACCTGCAGACAAAAACAATCTCGTTTAAATAGCAGATCACACGTCGAGGACGCACGTTTTGCTGCAAAACCGGGAGTTTCTCATGCGCATTTTCCGTGACCACAAAGCGCACGTTAAGAACGCGAGCTTTTAGATTTTATTTATTTGCACATATAACATTTAAAATACAACTTTACAAATCCATTAACGAAAAAAAAAAACTGTGCGGGAGAAAGTGAGAAGATGAGGTCTTATAAAACCACTTCTCCAAAATCTCATTAAAATGGACATAAAATTACATGATCAAGCAAGACAATATACATCAATCATGTTAATACAACAAATGAACAAAATAAACTTAATTATATGTTAACATTTTTTTCAGCTCTCTTTTAAAAGTGTTTATAGTGATTTTAGTCTTTAAAACAGGGTCCAAATGATTCCAGAGGGAATTCCCTCTGTATTTCAGTGTAGATTGATTAGCTGTAGTTCTACAAAAGGCAAGATACAAATCTTTACAACGCCTAGTGGAATAGGCATGAACATCCGAAGAATACATGAAAAAAATGATTGAAAGCTCTGGGCATAATATTTGTCATATTCACACATACTTATACATAAAAATATTTATGCAATATATGTTAACATTAAATATGGTCAAGATGTTATATTTGATAAATGTCGTCAAGATGTTATATTTTATGGCAAATCGCGCGTCCCTTGGCTGTCGAAACGCACGCGTTTGACGAGTCAATCAGACGCCTGACCGCGCGACAACGTTGCTTCCATTATGAGAACGTAGCTACATTTGAAATGACAAACTTGAGTGCGCAAAAGAGGCGATCTGTGAACGGGCCCTATTCTTTGTCTTACCAAGTCATGGTGTTCATGTGAACAATGAGCCTCGTCTACTCTCCTTGCAAGGGTGTCGAAGTCTGGACAAAATATGTACAGTGACATGACATCACTGCCAGATTCAAACTGTGCGCTCGCTGGCGCTGAGCCAGAGATGGACGCGCTCAGCGCTTGTCATATCATATAAAGTGTTGGGCGGGCCATATGGCCAAACTTATTTCATTATTATTATGAAAATTAAAAATTTAAATTGTTTTTATTAATCTGTTTGGGTGGGCCACCTGTCAATCTGGCCGCCCATAAATCCGCGCCTGTTACAGAGTACAGACGATTGGTGTATGACGTCACAGTACTGATTCGAAAGCATACAGCACACAGTGATTGTCTTGAAACAGCTCTCTACAGAGTACAGATGATTGGTGTATGACATCACAGTACTGATTCGAAAGCATACAGTGATTGACTTGAAACGGCTCTCTACAGACGATTGGTGTAGGCTATGACATCACAGTACTGACTGGAAAGCATATGATACATCATACAGTGATTGACATGAAGCAGCTCAATACAGAGTACAGACGTTTGGTGTATGACATCAGTACTGATTCGAAAGCATTTTTTTATTTTATTTTTTTTATTCTGAAACAATATTCTCATGAGTGATCAATCTTTGATATTTAAATCACCATATTGTAATTTCTGCACCGTTAAAGGGCATCCATCCCCCAATATTATTAGCCTAAATGTATGCTTCATCTTTCATTTTAAATTCCTAAATTCGATCAATAAATTCAATTATTTTTAATAATAAGACACTACATGGCTGTTAACCTAGCATAAAACACCTGCAGACAGAAACAATCTCGTTTAAATAGCAGATCACACGTCGAGGACGCACGTTTTGCTGCAAAACCGGGAGTTTCTCATGCGCATTTTCCGTGACCACAAAGCCCACGTTAAGAACGCCAGCTTTTAGATTTTATTTATTTGCACATATAACATTTAAAATACAACTTTACAAATCCATTAACGAAAAAAAAAAAAAACTGTGCGGGAGAAAGTGAGAAGACCATGAGGTCTTATAAAACCACTTCCCCAAAATCTCATTAAAATGGACATAAAATTACATGATCAAGCAAGACAATGTAATCAATACATCAATCATGTTAATACAACAAATGAACAAAATAAACTTAATTATATGTCAACATTTTTTTCAGCTCTCTTTTAAAAGTGTTTATAGTGATTTTAGTCTTTAAAACAGGGTCCAAATGATTCCAGAGGGAATTCCCTCTGTATTTCAGTGTAGATTGATTAGCTGTAGTTCTACAAAAGGCAAGATACAAATTTTTACAACGCCTAGTGGAATAGGCATGAACATCCGAAGAATACATGAAAAAAATGATTGAAAGCTCTGGGCATAATATTTGTCATATTCACACATACTTATACATAAAAATATTTATGCAATATATGTTAACATTAAATATGGTCAAGATGTTATATTTGATAAATGTCGTCAAGATGTTATATTTTATGGCAAATCGCGCGTCCCTTGGCTGTCGAAACGCACGCGTTTGACGAGTCAATCAGACGCCTGACCGCGCGACAACGTTGCTTCCATTATGAGAACGTAGCTACATTTGAAATGACAAACTTGAGTGCGCAAAAGAGGCGATCTGTGAACGGGCCCTATTCTTTGTCTTACCAAGTCATGGTGTTCATGTGAACAATGAGCCTCGTCTACTCTCCTTGCAAGGGTGTCGAAGTCTGGACAAAATATGTACAGTGACATGACATCACTGCCAGATTCAAACTGTGCGCTCGCTGGCGCTGAGCCAGAGATGGACGCGCTCAGCGCTTGTCATATCATATAAAGTCTTGGGCGGCCGTATGGCCAAACTTAATTAATTATTATTATGAAAATTAAAATTTTAAATTGTTTTTATTAATCTGTTTGGGTGGGCCACCTGTCACTCTGGCCGCCCATAAATCCGCGCCTGTTACAGAGTACAGACGATTGGTGTATGACGTCACAGTACTGATTCGAAAGCATACAGCACACAGTCATTGACTTGAAACAGCTCTCTACAGAGTACAGACGATTGGTGTATGACGTCACAGTACTGATTCGAAAGCATACAGCACACAGTCATTGACTTGAAACAGCTCTCTACAGAGTACAGACGATTGTATGACATCACAGTACTGATTGGAAAGCATACATCATACAGTGATAGACATGAAGCAGCTCAATACAGAGTACAGACGGTGTATGACATCAGTACTGATTCAAAAGCATTTTTTTATTTTATTTTTTTTATTCTGAAACAATATTCTCATGAGTGATCAATCAGCTTTGATATTTAAATCACCATATTGTAATTTCTGCACCGTTAAAGGGCATCCATCCCCCAATATTATTAAATGTATCATGCTTCATATTTCATTTTAAATTCCTAAATTCGATCAATAAATTCAATTATTTCTAATAATAAGACACTACATGGCTGTTAACCTATAGCATAAAACACCTGCAGACAGAAACAATCTCGTTTAAATAGCAGATCACACGTCGAGGACGCACGTTTTGCTGCAAAACCGGGAGTTTCTCATGCGCATTTTCCGTGACCACAAAGCGCACGTTAAGAACGCGAGCTTTTAGATTTTATTTATTTGCACATATAACATTTAAAATACAACTTTACAAATCCATTAACGAAAAAAAAAAACTGTGCGGGAGAAAGTGAGAAGATGAGGTCTTATAAAACCACTTCTCCAAAATCTCATTAAAATGGACATAAAATTACATGATCAAGCAAGACAATATACATCAATCATGTTAATACAACAAATGAACAAAATAAACTTAATTATATGTTAACATTTTTTTCAGCTCTCTTTTAAAAGTGTTTATAGTGATTTTAGTCTTTAAAACAGGGTCCAAATGATTCCAGAGGGAATTCCCTCTGTATTTCAGTGTAGATTGATTAGCTGTAGTTCTACAAAAGGCAAGATACAAATCTTTACAACGCCTAGTGGAATAGGCATGAACATCCGAAGAATACATGAAAAAAATGATTGAAAGCTCTGGGCATAATATTTGTCATATTCACACATACTTATACATAAAAATATTTATGCAATATATGTTAACATTAAATATGGTCAAGATGTTATATTTGATAAATGTCGTCAAGATGTTATATTTTATGGCAAATCGCGCGTCCCTTGGCTGTCGAAACGCACGCGTTTGACGAGTCAATCAGACGCCTGACCGCGCGACAACGTTGCTTCCATTATGAGAACGTAGCTACATTTGAAATGACAAACTTGAGTGCGCAAAAGAGGCGATCTGTGAACGGGCCCTATTCTTTGTCTTACCAAGTCATGGTGTTCATGTGAACAATGAGCCTCGTCTACTCTCCTTGCAAGGGTGTCGAAGTCTGGACAAAATATGTACAGTGACATGACATCACTGCCAGATTCAAACTGTGCGCTCGCTGGCGCTGAGCCAGAGATGGACGCGCTCAGCGCTTGTCATATCATATAAAGTGTTGGGCGGGCCATATGGCCAAACTTATTTCATTATTATTATGAAAATTAAAAATTTAAATTGTTTTTATTAATCTGTTTGGGTGGGCCACCTGTCAATCTGGCCGCCCATAAATCCGCGCCTGTTACAGAGTACAGACGATTGGTGTATGACGTCACAGTACTGATTCGAAAGCATACAGCACACAGTGATTGTCTTGAAACAGCTCTCTACAGAGTACAGATGATTGGTGTATGACATCACAGTACTGATTCGAAAGCATACAGTGATTGACTTGAAACGGCTCTCTACAGACGATTGGTGTAGGCTATGACATCACAGTACTGACTGGAAAGCATATGATACATCATACAGTGATTGACATGAAGCAGCTCAATACAGAGTACAGACGTTTGGTGTATGACATCAGTACTGATTCGAAAGCATTTTTTTATTTTATTTTTTTTATTCTGAAACAATATTCTCATGAGTGATCAATCTTTGATATTTAAATCACCATATTGTAATTTCTGCACCGTTAAAGGGCATCCATCCCCCAATATTATTAGCCTAAATGTATGCTTCATCTTTCATTTTAAATTCCTAAATTCGATCAATAAATTCAATTATTTCTAATAATAAGACACTACATGGCTGTTAACCTAGCATAAAACACCTGCAGACAGAAACAATCTCGTTTAAATAGCAGATCACACGTCGAGGACGCACGTTTTGCTGCAAAACCGGGAGTTTCTCATGCGCATTTTCCGTGACCACAAAGCCCACGTTAAGAACGCCAGCTTTTAGATTTTATTTATTTGCACATATAACATTTAAAATACAACTTTACAAATCCATTAACGAAAAAAAAAAAAAACTGTGCGGGAGAAAGTGAGAAGACCATGAGGTCTTATAAAACCACTTCCCCAAAATCTCATTAAAATGGACATAAAATTACATGATCAAGCAAGACAATGTAATCAATACATCAATCATGTTAATACAACAAATGAACAAAATAAACTTAATTATATGTCAACATTTTTTTCAGCTCTCTTTTAAAAGTGTTTATAGTGATTTTAGTCTTTAAAACAGGGTCCAAATGATTCCAGAGGGAATTCCCTCTGTATTTCAGTGTAGATTGATTAGCTGTAGTTCTACAAAAGGCAAGATACAAATTTTTACAACGCCTAGTGGAATAGGCATGAACATCCGAAGAATACATGAAAAAAATGATTGAAAGCTCTGGGCATAATATTTGTCATATTCACACATACTTATACATAAAAATATTTATGCAATATATGTTAACATTAAATATGGTCAAGATGTTATATTTGATAAATGTCGTCAAGATGTTATATTTTATGGCAAATCGCGCGTCCCTTGGCTGTCGAAACGCACGCGTTTGACGAGTCAATCAGACGCCTGACCGCGCGACAACGTTGCTTCCATTATGAGAACGTAGCTACATTTGAAATGACAAACTTGAGTGCGCAAAAGAGGCGATCTGTGAACGGGCCCTATTCTTTGTCTTACCAAGTCATGGTGTTCATGTGAACAATGAGCCTCGTCTACTCTCCTTGCAAGGGTGTCGAAGTCTGGACAAAATATGTACAGTGACATGACATCACTGCCAGATTCAAACTGTGCGCTCGCTGGCGCTGAGCCAGAGATGGACGCGCTCAGCGCTTGTCATATCATATAAAGTCTTGGGCGGGCCGTATGGCCAAACTTAATTAATTATTATTATGAAAATTAAAATTTTAAATTGTTTTTATTAATCTGTTTGGGTGGGCCACCTGTCACTCTGGCCGCCCATAAATCCGCGCCTGTTACAGAGTACAGACGATTGGTGTATGACGTCACAGTACTGATTCGAAAGCATACAGCACACAGTGATTGACTTGAAACAGCTCTCTACAGAGTACAGACGATTGGTGTATGACGTCACAGTACTGATTCGAAAGCATACAGCACACAGTCATTGACTTGAAACAGCTCTCTACAGAGTACAGACGATTGTATGACATCACAGTACTGATTGGAAAGCATACATCATACAGTGATAGACATGAAGCAGCTCAATACAGAGTACAGACGGTGTATGACATCAGTACTGATTCAAAAGCATTTTTTTATTTTATTTTTTTTATTCTGAAACAATATTCTCATGAGTGATCAATCAGCTTTGATATTTAAATCACCATATTGTAATTTCTGCACCGTTAAAGGGCATCCATCCCCCAATATTATTAAATGTATCATGCTTCATATTTCATTTTAAATTCCTAAATTCGATCAATAAATTCAATTATTTCTAATAATAAGACACTACATGGCTGTTAACCTATAGCATAAAACACCTGCAGACAGAAACAATCTCGTTTAAATAGCAGATCACACGTCGAGGACGCACGTTTTGCTGCAAAACCGGGAGTTTCTCATGCGCATTTTCCGTGACCACAAAGCGCACGTTAAGAACGCGAGCTTTTAGATTTTATTTATTTGCACATATAACATTTAAAATACAACTTTACAAATCCATTAACGAAAAAAAAAAACTGTGCGGGAGAAAGTGAGAAGATGAGGTCTTATAAAACCACTTCTCCAAAATCTCATTAAAATGGACATAAAATTACATGATCAAGCAAGACAATATACATCAATCATGTTAATACAACAAATGAACAAAATAAACTTAATTATATGTTAACATTTTTTTCAGCTCTCTTTTAAAAGTGTTTATAGTGATTTTAGTCTTTAAAACAGGGTCCAAATGATTCCAGAGGGAATTCCCTCTGTATTTCAGTGTAGATTGATTAGCTGTAGTTCTACAAAAGGCAAGATACAAATCTTTACAACGCCTAGTGGAATAGGCATGAACATCCGAAGAATACATGAAAAAAATGATTGAAAGCTCTGGGCATAATATTTGTCATATTCACACATACTTATACATAAAAATATTTATGCAATATATGTTAACATTAAATATGGTCAAGATGTTATATTTGATAAATGTCGTCAAGATGTTATATTTTATGGCAAATCGCGCGTCCCTTGGCTGTCGAAACGCACGCGTTTGACGAGTCAATCAGACGCCTGACCGCGCGACAACGTTGCTTCCATTATGAGAACGTAGCTACATTTGAAATGACAAACTTGAGTGCGCAAAAGAGGCGATCTGTGAACGGGCCCTATTCTTTGTCTTACCAAGTCATGGTGTTCATGTGAACAATGAGCCTCGTCTACTCTCCTTGCAAGGGTGTCGAAGTCTGGACAAAATATGTACAGTGACATGACATCACTGCCAGATTCAAACTGTGCGCTCGCTGGCGCTGAGCCAGAGATGGACGCGCTCAGCGCTTGTCATATCATATAAAGTGTTGGGCGGGCCATATGGCCAAACTTATTTCATTATTATTATGAAAATTAAAAATTTAAATTGTTTTTATTAATCTGTTTGGGTGGGCCACCTGTCAATCTGGCCGCCCATAAATCCGCGCCTGTTACAGAGTACAGACGATTGGTGTATGACGTCACAGTACTGATTCGAAAGCATACAGCACACAGTGATTGTCTTGAAACAGCTCTCTACAGAGTACAGATGATTGGTGTATGACATCACAGTACTGATTCGAAAGCATACAGTGATTGACTTGAAACGGCTCTCTACAGACGATTGGTGTAGGCTATGACATCACAGTACTGACTGGAAAGCATATGATACATCATACAGTGATTGACATGAAGCAGCTCAATACAGAGTACAGACGTTTGGTGTATGACATCAGTACTGATTCGAAAGCATTTTTTTATTTTATTTTTTTTATTCTGAAACAATATTCTCATGAGTGATCAATCTTTGATATTTAAATCACCATATTGTAATTTCTGCACCGTTAAAGGGCATCCATCCCCCAATATTATTAGCCTAAATGTATGCTTCATCTTTCATTTTAAATTCCTAAATTCGATCAATAAATTCAATTATTTCTAATAATAAGACACTACATGGCTGTTAACCTAGCATAAAACACCTGCAGACAGAAACAATCTCGTTTAAATAGCAGATCACACGTCGAGGACGCACGTTTTGCTGCAAAACCGGGAGTTTCTCATGCGCATTTTCCGTGACCACAAAGCCCACGTTAAGAACGCCAGCTTTTAGATTTTATTTATTTGCACATATAACATTTAAAATACAACTTTACAAATCCATTAACGAAAAAAAAAAAAAACTGTGCGGGAGAAAGTGAGAAGACCATGAGGTCTTATAAAACCACTTCCCCAAAATCTCATTAAAATGGACATAAAATTACATGATCAAGCAAGACAATGTAATCAATACATCAATCATGTTAATACAACAAATGAACAAAATAAACTTAATTATATGTCAACATTTTTTTCAGCTCTCTTTTAAAAGTGTTTATAGTGATTTTAGTCTTTAAAACAGGGTCCAAATGATTCCAGAGGGAATTCCCTCTGTATTTCAGTGTAGATTGATTAGCTGTAGTTCTACAAAAGGCAAGATACAAATTTTTACAACGCCTAGTGGAATAGGCATGAACATCCGAAGAATACATGAAAAAAATGATTGAAAGCTCTGGGCATAATATTTGTCATATTCACACATACTTATACATAAAAATATTTATGCAATATATGTTAACATTAAATATGGTCAAGATGTTATATTTGATAAATGTCGTCAAGATGTTATATTTTATGGCAAATCGCGCGTCCCTTGGCTGTCGAAACGCACGCGTTTGACGAGTCAATCAGACGCCTGACCGCGCGACAACGTTGCTTCCATTATGAGAACGTAGCTACATTTGAAATGACAAACTTGAGTGCGCAAAAGAGGCGATCTGTGAACGGGCCCTATTCTTTGTCTTACCAAGTCATGGTGTTCATGTGAACAATGAGCCTCGTCTACTCTCCTTGCAAGGGTGTCGAAGTCTGGACAAAATATGTACAGTGACATGACATCACTGCCAGATTCAAACTGTGCGCTCGCTGGCGCTGAGCCAGAGATGGACGCGCTCAGCGCTTGTCATATCATATAAAGTCTTGGGCGGGCCGTATGGCCAAACTTAATTAATTATTATTATGAAAATTAAAATTTTAAATTGTTTTTATTAATCTGTTTGGGTGGGCCACCTGTCACTCTGGCCGCCCATAAATCCGCGCCTGTTACAGAGTACAGACGATTGGTGTATGACGTCACAGTACTGATTCGAAAGCATACAGCACACAGTGATTGACTTGAAACAGCTCTCTACAGAGTACAGACGATTGGTGTATGACGTCACAGTACTGATTCGAAAGCATACAGCACACAGTCATTGACTTGAAACAGCTCTCTACAGAGTACAGACGATTGTATGACATCACAGTACTGATTGGAAAGCATACATCATACAGTGATAGACATGAAGCAGCTCAATACAGAGTACAGACGGTGTATGACATCAGTACTGATTCAAAAGCATTTTTTTATTTTATTTTTTTTATTCTGAAACAATATTCTCATGAGTGATCAATCAGCTTTGATATTTAAATCACCATATTGTAATTTCTGCACCGTTAAAGGGCATCCATCCCCCAATATTATTAAATGTATCATGCTTCATATTTCATTTTAAATTCCTAAATTCGATCAATAAATTCAATTATTTCTAATAATAAGACACTACATGGCTGTTAACCTATAGCATAAAACACCTGCAGACAGAAACAATCTCGTTTAAATAGCAGATCACACGTCGAGGACGCACGTTTTGCTGCAAAACCGGGAGTTTCTCATGCGCATTTTCCGTGACCACAAAGCGCACGTTAAGAACGCGAGCTTTTAGATTTTATTTATTTGCACATATAACATTTAAAATACAACTTTACAAATCCATTAACGAAAAAAAAAAACTGTGCGGGAGAAAGTGAGAAGATGAGGTCTTATAAAACCACTTCTCCAAAATCTCATTAAAATGGACATAAAATTACATGATCAAGCAAGACAATATACATCAATCATGTTAATACAACAAATGAACAAAATAAACTTAATTATATGTTAACATTTTTTTCAGCTCTCTTTTAAAAGTGTTTATAGTGATTTTAGTCTTTAAAACAGGGTCCAAATGATTCCAGAGGGAATTCCCTCTGTATTTCAGTGTAGATTGATTAGCTGTAGTTCTACAAAAGGCAAGATACAAATCTTTACAACGCCTAGTGGAATAGGCATGAACATCCGAAGAATACATGAAAAAAATGATTGAAAGCTCTGGGCATAATATTTGTCATATTCACACATACTTATACATAAAAATATTTATGCAATATATGTTAACATTAAATATGGTCAAGATGTTATATTTGATAAATGTCGTCAAGATGTTATATTTTATGGCAAATCGCGCGTCCCTTGGCTGTCGAAACGCACGCGTTTGACGAGTCAATCAGACGCCTGACCGCGCGACAACGTTGCTTCCATTATGAGAACGTAGCTACATTTGAAATGACAAACTTGAGTGCGCAAAAGAGGCGATCTGTGAACGGGCCCTATTCTTTGTCTTACCAAGTCATGGTGTTCATGTGAACAATGAGCCTCGTCTACTCTCCTTGCAAGGGTGTCGAAGTCTGGACAAAATATGTACAGTGACATGACATCACTGCCAGATTCAAACTGTGCGCTCGCTGGCGCTGAGCCAGAGATGGACGCGCTCAGCGCTTGTCATATCATATAAAGTGTTGGGCGGGCCATATGGCCAAACTTATTTCATTATTATTATGAAAATTAAAAATTTAAATTGTTTTTATTAATCTGTTTGGGTGGGCCACCTGTCAATCTGGCCGCCCATAAATCCGCGCCTGTTACAGAGTACAGACGATTGGTGTATGACGTCACAGTACTGATTCGAAAGCATACAGCACACAGTGATTGTCTTGAAACAGCTCTCTACAGAGTACAGATGATTGGTGTATGACATCACAGTACTGATTCGAAAGCATACAGTGATTGACTTGAAACGGCTCTCTACAGACGATTGGTGTAGGCTATGACATCACAGTACTGACTGGAAAGCATATGATACATCATACAGTGATTGACATGAAGCAGCTCAATACAGAGTACAGACGTTTGGTGTATGACATCAGTACTGATTCGAAAGCATTTTTTTATTTTATTTTTTTTATTCTGAAACAATATTCTCATGAGTGATCAATCTTTGATATTTAAATCACCATATTGTAATTTCTGCACCGTTAAAGGGCATCCATCCCCCAATATTATTAGCCTAAATGTATGCTTCATCTTTCATTTTAAATTCCTAAATTCGATCAATAAATTCAATTATTTCTAATAATAAGACACTACATGGCTGTTAACCTAGCATAAAACACCTGCAGACAGAAACAATCTCGTTTAAATAGCAGATCACACGTCGAGGACGCACGTTTTGCTGCAAAACCGGGAGTTTCTCATGCGCATTTTCCGTGACCACAAAGCCCACGTTAAGAACGCCAGCTTTTAGATTTTATTTATTTGCACATATAACATTTAAAATACAACTTTACAAATCCATTAACGAAAAAAAAAAAAAACTGTGCGGGAGAAAGTGAGAAGACCATGAGGTCTTATAAAACCACTTCCCCAAAATCTCATTAAAATGGACATAAAATTACATGATCAAGCAAGACAATGTAATCAATACATCAATCATGTTAATACAACAAATGAACAAAATAAACTTAATTATATGTCAACATTTTTTTCAGCTCTCTTTTAAAAGTGTTTATAGTGATTTTAGTCTTTAAAACAGGGTCCAAATGATTCCAGAGGGAATTCCCTCTGTATTTCAGTGTAGATTGATTAGCTGTAGTTCTACAAAAGGCAAGATACAAATTTTTACAACGCCTAGTGGAATAGGCATGAACATCCGAAGAATACATGAAAAAAATGATTGAAAGCTCTGGGCATAATATTTGTCATATTCACACATACTTATACATAAAAATATTTATGCAATATATGTTAACATTAAATATGGTCAAGATGTTATATTTGATAAATGTCGTCAAGATGTTATATTTTATGGCAAATCGCGCGTCCCTTGGCTGTCGAAACGCACGCGTTTGACGAGTCAATCAGACGCCTGACCGCGCGACAACGTTGCTTCCATTATGAGAACGTAGCTACATTTGAAATGACAAACTTGAGTGCGCAAAAGAGGCGATCTGTGAACGGGCCCTATTCTTTGTCTTACCAAGTCATGGTGTTCATGTGAACAATGAGCCTCGTCTACTCTCCTTGCAAGGGTGTCGAAGTCTGGACAAAATATGTACAGTGACATGACATCACTGCCAGATTCAAACTGTGCGCTCGCTGGCGCTGAGCCAGAGATGGACGCGCTCAGCGCTTGTCATATCATATAAAGTCTTGGGCGGGCCGTATGGCCAAACTTAATTAATTATTATTATGAAAATTAAAATTTTAAATTGTTTTTATTAATCTGTTTGGGTGGGCCACCTGTCACTCTGGCCGCCCATAAATCCGCGCCTGTTACAGAGTACAGACGATTGGTGTATGACGTCACAGTACTGATTCGAAAGCATACAGCACACAGTGATTGACTTGAAACAGCTCTCTACAGAGTACAGACGATTGGTGTATGACGTCACAGTACTGATTCGAAAGCATACAGCACACAGTCATTGACTTGAAACAGCTCTCTACAGAGTACAGACGATTGTATGACATCACAGTACTGATTGGAAAGCATACATCATACAGTGATAGACATGAAGCAGCTCAATACAGAGTACAGACGGTGTATGACATCAGTACTGATTCAAAAGCATTTTTTTATTTTATTTTTTTTATTCTGAAACAATATTCTCATGAGTGATCAATCAGCTTTGATATTTAAATCACCATATTGTAATTTCTGCACCGTTAAAGGGCATCCATCCCCCAATATTATTAAATGTATCATGCTTCATATTTCATTTTAAATTCCTAAATTCGATCAATAAATTCAATTATTTCTAATAATAAGACACTACATGGCTGTTAACCTATAGCATAAAACACCTGCAGACAGAAACAATCTCGTTTAAATAGCAGATCACACGTCGAGGACGCACGTTTTGCTGCAAAACCGGGAGTTTCTCATGCGCATTTTCCGTGACCACAAAGCGCACGTTAAGAACGCCAGCTTTTAGATTTTATTTATTTGCACATATAACATTTAAAATACAACTTTACAAATCCATTAACGAAAAAAAAAAACTGTGCGGGAGAAAGTGAGAAGATGAGGTCTTATAAAACCACTTCTCCAAAATCTCATTAAAATGGACATAAAATTACATGATCAAGCAAGACAATATACATCAATCATGTTAATACAACAAATGAACAAAATAAACTTAATTATATGTTAACATTTTTTTCAGCTCTCTTTTAAAAGTGTTTATAGTGATTTTAGTCTTTAAAACAGGGTCCAAATGATTCCAGAGGGAATTCCCTCTGTATTTCAGTGTAGATTGATTAGCTGTAGTTCTACAAAAGGCAAGATACAAATCTTTACAACGCCTAGTGGAATAGGCATGAACATCCGAAGAATACATGAAAAAAATGATTGAAAGCTCTGGGCATAATATTTGTCATATTCACACATACTTATACATAAAAATATTTATGCAATATATGTTAACATTAAATATGGTCAAGATGTTATATTTGATAAATGTCGTCAAGATGTTATATTTTATGGCAAATCGCGCGTCCCTTGGCTGTCGAAACGCACGCGTTTGACGAGTCAATCAGACGCCTGACCGCGCGACATCGTTGCTTCCATTATGAGAACGTAGCTACATTTGAAATGACAAACTTGAGTGCGCAAAAGAGGCGATCTGTGAACGGGCCCTATTCTTTGTCTTACCAAGTCATGGTGTTCATGTGAACAATGAGCCTCGTCTACTCTCCTTGCAAGGGTGTCGAAGTCTGGACAAAATATGTACAGTGACATGACATCACTGCCAGATTCAAACTGTGCGCTCGCTGGCGCTGAGCCAGAGATGGACGCGCTCAGCGCTTGTCATATCATATAAAGTGTTGGGCGGGCCATATGGCCAAACTTATTTCATTATTATTATGAAAATTAAAAATTTAAATTGTTTTTATTAATCTGTTTGGGTGGGCCACCTGTCAATCTGGCCGCCCATAAATCCGCGCCTGTTACAGAGTACAGACGATTGGTGTATGACGTCACAGTACTGATTCGAAAGCATACAGCACACAGTGATTGTCTTGAAACAGCTCTCTACACAGATGATTGGTGTATGACATCACAGTACTGATTCGAAAGCATACAGTGATTGACTTGAAACGGCTCTCTACAGACGATTGGTGTAGGCTATGACATCACAGTACTGACTGGAAAGCATATGATACATCATACAGTGATTGACATGAAGCAGCTCAATACAGAGTACAGACGGTGTATGACATCAGTACTGATTCGAAAGCATTTTTTTATTTTATTTTTTTTATTCTGAAACAATATTCTCATGAGTGATCAATCTTTGATATTTAAATCACCATATTGTAATTTCTGCACCGTTAAAGGGCATCCATCCCCCAATATTATTAAATGTATCATGCTTCATATTTCATTTTAAATTCCTAAATTCGATCAATAAATTCAATTATTTCTAATAATAAGACACTACATGGCTGTTAACCTAGCATAAAACACCTGCAGACAGAAACAATCTCGTTTAAATAGCAGATCACACGTCGAGGACGCACGTTTTGCTGCAAAACCGGGAGTTTCTCATGCGCATTTTCCGTGACCACAAAGCCCACGTTAAGAACGCCAGCTTTTAGATTTTATTTATTTGCACATATAACATTTAAAATACAACTTTACAAATCCATTAACGAAAAAAAAAAAAAAACTGTGCGGGAGAAAGTGAGAAGACCATGAGGTCTTATAAAACCACTTCCCCAAAATCTCATTAAAATGGACATAAAATTACAACGCATTCTCACCCCAAGGCGTCACCTTTGACCATGCTTCAATATTTGACGTTTTAGGCGCCCTTTAGCGTCACTTACATGACGCGATCCTACGGCGTCATTGAACTGACGCTAAAGGAAAGCGTCAGTTAGAGGACGCGGTTAGGTTCAGGTGTGGGGTGGGGGTAGGGTACACGCGATCCTAGGGCGTCATCTAACTGACGCTAAAGGGCGCCTAAAGCGTCAGATATTGAAGCATGTCCAAATGCTTCCCAAGGCGTCAGTTAGGTGACGCCTTGGGAGTGAGAATGGGCTGAAAATTACATGATCAAGCAAGACAATGTAATCAATACATCAATCATGTTAATACAACAAATGAACAAAATAAACTTAATTATATGTCAACATTTTTTTCAGCTCTCTTTTAAAAGTGTTTATAGTGATTTTAGTCTTTAAAACAGGGTCCAAATGATTCCAGAGGGAATTCCCTCTGTATTTCAGTGTAGATTGATTAGCTGTAGTTCTACAAAAGGCAAGATACAAATCTTTACAACGCCTAGTGGAATAGGCATGAACATCCGAAGAATACATGAAAAAAATGATTGAAAGCTCTGGGCATAATATTTGTCATATTCACACATACTTATACATAAAAATATTTATGCAATATATGTTAACATTAAATATGGTCAAGATGTTATATTTGATAAATGTCGTCAAGATGTTATATTTTATGGCAAATCGCGCGTCCCTTGGCTGTCGAAACGCACGCGTTTGACGAGTCAATCAGACGCCTGACCGCGCGACAACGTTGCTTCCATTATGAGAACGTAGCTACATTTGAAATGACAAACTTGAGTGCGCAAAAGAGGCGATCTGTGAACGGGCCCTATTCTTTGTCTTACCAAGTCATGGTGTTCATGTGAACAATGAGCCTCGTCTACTCTCCTTGCAAGGGTGTCGAAGTCTGGACAAAATATGTACAGTGACATGACATCACTGCCAGATTCAAACTGTGCGCTCGCTGGCGCTGAGCCAGAGATGGACGCGCTCAGCGCTTGTCATATCATATAAAGTGTTGGGCGGGCCATATGGCCAAACTTATTTCATTATTATTATGAAAATTAAAAATTTAAATTGTTTTTATTAATCTGTTTGGGTGGGCCACCTGTCAATCTGGCCGCCCATAAATCCGCGCCTGTTACAGAGTACAGACGATTGGTGTATGACGTCACAGTACTGATTCGAAAGCATACAGCACACAGTGATTGTCTTGAAACAGCTCTCTACACAGATGATTGGTGTATGACATCACAGTACTGATTCGAAAGCATACAGTGATTGACTTGAAACGGCTCTCTACAGACGATTGGTGTAGGCTATGACATCACAGTACTGACTGGAAAGCATATGATACATCATACAGTGATTGACATGAAGCAGCTCAATACAGAGTACAGACGTTTGGTGTATGACATCAGTACTGATTCGAAAGCATTTTTTTATTTTATTTTTTTTATTCTGAAACAATATTCTCATGAGTGATCAATCTTTGATATTTAAATCACCATATTGTAATTTCTGCACCGTTAAAGGGCATCCATCCCCCAATATTATTAAATGTAGGCTATGCTTCATCTTTCATTTTAAATTCCTAAATACGATCAATAAATTCAATTATTTCGAATAATAATACACTACATGGCTGTTAACCTAGCATAAAACACCTGCAGACAGAAACAATCTCGTTTAAATAGCAGATCACACGTCGAGGACGCACGTTTTGCTGCAAAACCGGGAGTTTCTCATGCGCATTTTCCGTGACCACAAAGCGCACGTTAAGAACGCCAGCTTTTAGATTTTATTTATTTGCACATATAACATTTAAAATACAACTTTACAAATCCATTAACGAAAAAAAAAAAACTGTGCGGGAGAAAGTGAGAAGACCATGAGGTCTTATAAAACCACTTCCCCAAAATCTCATTAAAATGGACATAAAATTACATGATCAAGCAAGACAATATACATCAATCATGTTAATACAACAAATGAACAAAATAAACTTAATTATATGTTAACATTTTTTTCAGCTCTCTTTTAAAAGTGTTTATAGTGATTTTAGTCTTTAAAACAGGGTCCAAATGATTCCAGAGGGAATTCCCTCTGTATTTCAGTGTAGATTGATTAGCTGTAGTTCTACAAAAGGCAAGATACAAATCTTTACAACGCCTAGTGGAATAGGCATGAACATCCGAAGAATACATGAAAAAAATGATTGAAAGCTCTGGGCATAATATTTGTCATATTCACACATACTTATACATAAAAATATTTATGCAATATATGTTAACATTAAATATGGTCAAGATGTTATATTTGATAAATGTCGTCAAGATGTTATATTTTATGGCAAATCGCGCGTCCCTTGGCTGTCGAAATTTCGCACGCGTTTGACGAGTCAATCAGACGCCTGACCGCGCGACAACGTTGCTTCCATTATGAGAACGTAGCTACATTTGAAATGAAAAACTTGAGTGCGTAAAAGAGGCGATCTGTGAACGGGCCCTTCTTTGTCTTACCAAGTCATGGTGTTCATGTGAACAATGAGCCTCGTCTACTCTCCTTGCAAGGGTGTCGAAGTCTGGACAAAATATGTACAGTGACATGACATCACTGCCAGATTCAAACTGTGCGCTCGCTGGCGCTGAGCCAGAGATGGACGCGCTCAGCGCTTGTCATTTCATATAAAGTGTTGGGCGGGCCGTATGGCCAAACTTAATTCATTATTATTATGAAAATTAAAATTTTAAATTGTTTTTATTAATCTGTTTGGGTGGGCCACCTGTCACTCTGGCCGCCCATAAATCCGCGCCTGTTACAGAGTACAGACGATTGGTGTATGACATCACAGTACTGATTCGAAAGCATACAGTGATTGACTTGAAACGGCTCTCTACAGACGATTGGTGTATGACATCACAGTACTGACTGGAAAGCATACATCATACAGTGATTGACATGAAGCAGCTCAATACAGAGTACAGACGTTTGGTGTATGACATCAGTACTGATTCGAAAGCATTTTGTTATTTTATTTTTTTTATTCTGAAACAATATGAGTGATCAATCTTTGATATTTAAATCACCATATTGTAATTTCTGCACCGTTAAAGGGCATCCATCCCCCAATATTATTAAATGTAGCGTATGCTTCATCTTTCATTTTAAATTCCTAAATTCGATCAATAAATTCAATTATTTCGAATAATAAGACACTACATGGCTGTTAACCTATAGCATAAAACACCTGCAGACAGAAACAATCTCGTTTAAATAGCAGATCACACGTCGAGGACGCACGTTTTGCTGCAA
Organism: Pimephales promelas; assembly: GCF_988280905.1. Lineage (NCBI taxonomy): Eukaryota > Metazoa > Chordata > Actinopteri > Cypriniformes > Leuciscidae > Pimephales > Pimephales promelas. The sequence continues at coordinate 18,273,810 of NC_142778.1, forward strand.
AACCGGGAGTTTCTCATGCGCATTTTCCGTGACCACAAAGCCCACGTTAAGAACGCCAGCTTTTAGATTTTATTTATTTGCACATATAGCATTTAAAATACAACTTTACAAATCCATTAACGAAAAAAAAAAACTGTGCGGGAGAAAGTGAGAAGATGAGGTCTTATAAAACCACTTCTCCAAAATCTCATTAAAATGGACATAAAATTACATAATCAAGCAAGACAATATGACCAATACATCAATCATGTTAATACAACAAATGAACAAAATAAATTTAATTATATGTTAACATTTTTTTCAGCTCTCTTTTAAAAGTGTTTATAGTGATTTTAGTCTTTAAAACAGGGTCCAAATGATTCCAGAGGGAATTCCCTCTGTATTTCAGTGTAGATTGATTAGCTGTAGTTCTACAAAAGGCAAGATACAAATCTTTACAACGCCTAGTGGAATAGGCATGAACATCCGAAGAATACATGAAAAAATGATTGAAAGCTCTGGGCATAATATTTGTCATATTCACACATACTGTAGCCTACTTATACATAAAAATATTTATGCAATATATGTTAACATTAGATATGGTCAAGATGTTATATTTGATAAATGTCGTCAAGATGTTATATTTTATGGCAAATCGCGCGTCCCTTGGCTGTCGAAACGCACGCGTTTGACGAGTCAATCAGACGCCTGACCGCGCGACAACGTTGCTTCCATTATGAGAACGTATTAGTGATTGGCTGGAACACTGTTTGTTAGGTTTCGTGGTCCGGGTAAGACATGATTGTTTTTGTTGCCGTTTGTGGAGCCTGTGGCGTGTGGTGTCTACAGAGACCGCGTTTTTTATGGTGTGTTTAGGGGACAGGCAGCTAGCCGATAGTGAGGAGACGTTTGATGTATGTGACAAAAAATGTTTTGGCCCAGCATCGCTAGAGAACCTTTAAAAAGTAAGTTCAAACCTACCTTAATTTCTTCTGTATATATACACTTCCAGTCAAAAGTTTAGAATAATTAGGTATTTTTAACGATTTCTAAAGGATCATGTGACAAGACTGGAGAAATTGTGCTGAAAATTCAGCTTTACTTCTTAGGAATAAATGACAGTTATTTTAATTTGTAGTTACATTTTAGTTTAAATAAATTTTAATTATATAGTCTTACTCATTTTTAAGATAGCAATTATTATGACAGACTTGCACAGAAAATGCGTGCACATCTCTGTAAATGTGACACAAACAGGCATGTTTTGAGAGGCATCCTAGAGAATCTATTTGTCATCTCCAGGTTTCATTGCAGTAAACTTCAAATCAAATTGCCCGGGAAGCAGTGACCTTTTCATCAATAATACAGTTAGCCTACTTGTAAAATACTGGCTGTTCATTTGCATTGAGAGTTTGATTGTTAGACGTCTTTTTATTTAGTGTATCTCTTGCATGTGTAGAGAATGTTTCGTATTGCGTCTCTCTAATACAGTTAGGCCTACTTGTAAAATACTGGCTGTTCATTTGCATTGAGAGTTTGATTGAGGGACGTTTTTTTTATCTCTTGCATGTCTAGAGAATGTTTCGTATTGCGTCTCTCTCTCTCTCTCTCTCTCTCTCTCTCTCTCTCTCTCTCCCTCTCCCTCCCTCCCCCCCTCTCTCTCTCTCTCTCTCTCTCTCTCTCTCTCTCTCTCTCTCTCTCTCTCTCTCTCTCTCTGTGTACGTCTAACTTCTCGTGACTCTTGAGCCGCCTTGCTCCCTCCTGTCACTCATTCTGTGTCTGTCCTGACTCCTCCTCCCCGAGAAGGATTAGTGAACGTGGGGGAAATGACTGGAGAGTGTCGCTAACCCATATTTATCCTCATACAGCAGTGGAGGCAGGTGTCACATTCCGAAGACGACACACAGGCCTGTACCATAGGGCCTGTACTCTTGAAGTCATTCTTCATCTCGTCTGACGCACCTGTGGATGTCTGGAAACACACAGAACAGTCTTCCCTGCGTTGTGGTGAGTGACCAGTGTTTGGTCCTTCATGTAGGTCTTTAAATCTTATTTCTGAAAGCATTTTCTACCCTTTAATTTTACTTTTATTGTTTATTCATTTATTCATTACATCATGTAGCCTATATCCCTTGTACAGTTTGTTGTTAGTGCTGCTATATCTGTTAATGATGTATATCAAATAGCACGCTGGAGTAATTGCATTTATTAATGTCAGCTATGTTTTATTTTATTTTTATTTTTGTACAAAAACATTATTCCCAAAGCATTCTGAAGCTCACTATCACAGCCTTTACAGTTTATCAGATGTGTTTCTTAGATTTTTAGAGATGACTGTACGCAGTGAAATTAGAGTATTGTCTGATGTGCTAAATTACAGTGTCTTCTCAAGGACGAGACACAGATTGCATGGAGGTTTGCAAGTTTTTCTTGCTTTTCAGCATTTCGTTTATCCACTGGCTTGCCTACCAGTTAAGTTTTTTTTTTTGCCAAAAAATGACAGCAACATCTAATTAATAATACATTGATATTTGAAGCCAGTACAATTTAAGGAACCTATCATAAGAAATCCACTGTTTGCAGTGTGAATACAGGGTGTAGAGTTTCTGTGAAACCTTTAACTACATTACCTGTAAAAGATAAATCTAAAGATCAGCAGCTGTGGGTTTAAAATAGTCCTTTATTGGTATTTTGGGCATTAAGATTTTTCTATGTCCGCTTGAATCTGTCGTGTCATTGGTCAGAACAGGAATCAGATCGGCACCCTGCTGTGGATTTTGGACTAAGAAGTTCTTAAATTGGCCTAATCCAAATCATATTTTAAACATATCCAGTACACGAAACAAGAAGAGAGATGGAGGTATACAAGTGCACCACAAATGTTTTTTTAATGTTAAAGTTTATTTTGCATTGAGTTTTCAACATGTTTGTTCTTTTAGATTTTTATTTATATATTAAACAGCAGTTAAATGTCAGAAGGTGACAGTTGGATATTATTAATTGATTAGTCAGTTGGATTTGGGTTGATAAATTGGTTTAGACGGCATCATCGTGGATGTATAACACAACCCTGATGTAATCAGAGAAGGACCTTAAAGGAAGTTCAGATGCTTAGAAAGTAATAGACACCCCTCCATTTTTTTTCTAGTCTAAAATGATTTTATTTATAAAATCAAACTTGCTTATTTATTATTTAATTTAGTAGAATTTGAATGGTATGATATTCTTATGCTATTCTTTGTTGTCATGTAAATGCCGTGGTGCATGAATAGGATCATCATTCAGTTGGTACATATCAAAGTACCATGCATGATATTTGATACCATGGTATCGCCACAGTACTTTTTGTGAGGGAAATGAAAATAAATGTGTACCGTCTCTTCAACAGACCCAGTCCCGTATTTAGTAGTTTGTTTTAACCCCTCTCCCGTGCATCCAGAGTGTGCAGTCTTTATCCCCAGACGTCAGCTGGTTTAATTAGACAGTAAAATATTAATGTCCTTGTGAATGCATGCTCTCTTCAGCACATTTATCATGTTCACCCCTGCATGTCCAGCCCAGATTAACCAGCTAGACGTACAGGAACTACACCAGAGTCTGGACCAGAGTTAACTAAAACACTTTAGTTACTTGAAAGATAGATAGATAGATAGATAGATAGATAGATAGATAGATAGATAGATAGATAGATAGATAGATAGATAGATAGATAGATAGATAGATAGATGATAGATAGATAGATAGATAGATAGATAGATAGATAGATAGATAGATAGATAGATAGATAGATAGATAGATAGATAGATAGATAGATAGATAGATAGATAGATAGATAGATAGTCTTGCTAAAGATGGCTTAAAGAGATCATGTTTATCATGAGGTCATAGGTCAGCTGTTGTCAAAGGGAAGTTAAATAGAGGAAATGTGAGGAAGGTCATCCACGGCTGAATAATTTAGCATGAGAATGTTTACAGCTGCTATTTTCTTGTTTGTTTTACCTTTTTTATACAATTTACTGCTCTTCACTGTAAAAAAATATTTTCAAGATTTGTTATCACAACATTTTTTCTGTTGTCAAATCAACTTAAATAATTTATTTAGTTCAGATAACTTATTGTTTTGAGTTTCTGATGATTAAATCTAATCATTGTATTAACTCACTTTTTTCCTGTTCAATCAACTTAAAATTTTAAGGCAACCAGGTTACTTAATTTTTTAACCAATTTTTAAAATATTGTTTTACAATGTTGCTTTTGATATGGTTATTTTTTGTTTCTGTTCACATGGTTTCTAAAGTCTACAATGGCGATGTGTTTGTGTGTCTGCGTGTACAGTAGTTAACATTTGAATTGGATCAAAAAGTTTAATCAAAGTTGTCCTAAGACAAGAACGTGTTTTGTTCAAAATTCATAATTTTGATGAATGGTTTTGATCCACTTTAAATGTTGACTACTTCATTGTTGCATGTCCCATTGTCCACATGAAATCAAAATGGCCAATTCTTTTGTTTTTATATTTTGCTTTTGTTTTAATGATTTGCAATCATTATTTATTTATTTTATTTTTTAAATCATGTGCTCTCATAACCTTTAAACAAAATAACCTCCCCTCCATTTTATAGCTCATCTCTTCTCTGATGATGTGTTTACTGGCGTGAGGGCGGGACAACATGTCACTCACAAGAGATCCACCAATAGCAAACCACAACCATCTAATCCATTCCCCACAGTCAAAATCAAGTCCCACCTTACATTTTTTTTTCTCATTCGAAAAGCTGTTTCACTCGTATACATTACATAGGGAAGCAACATCTGTTTCATGCTGATTTTATATGTATTTATCTGTGTGTTTATCTTCTGACTTTCAGTGCTGACAACAGTAATTCAATTTCAATTTAATGTGCAAGAAAAAAACAGTATGAGTGTTGCATATGTAGTTGCCATGTTGCCATCTAAAAAAAATGTAAACCTTATGATTAATATTCTATAATTTTAATACATGCAGAATTATGACCTTATATTACTTGAAAGACTATTTGCAATATTTGTACTTTTTTGTCTTACAGTATTTGTACAATAAAACAGATTATTAAAAATTGTGAGAACTGAGAAATGGAAAATAAATTAGGTAAGAGTTAAAAAAAAATCCATATTTTTTCTTTCTTTCTTATTTAAATGTTCAACATTTGGTGTTGACAAAGCAATTAGTCAAATAAAAAAACAAGGTAAATAAAAAAAAATAAAAAATCGGTGTACAAATCTAATAAACAAATAGTATTGACAAGTGAAATAAAGCAATGGTGTAAAATTAATTTCAAAGAAAATTTGAACGAGTTTCTCAGGTCACGTGACAGATTATCTGAATCTAATGCTCTGTGCTTCACTGTTTGTTTGTGTCGATCAGAAGTTTTGTTGGTACAGTATTATGATGATGCACTTTAAAAGAAACTTTGGAGATGTGTATGTCATGATTATGTTAACAGGCTGTAATAAGCACACTGTATGAGTGTTTTGCGACGCACTAATCTTGATGTGTGGCTCTTTCTCAGGGTCTGGTGTGCTGACGTCTGATGTCCAGGAGGAAACAAACAGCACAGTCATGGTCATTCTACAGCAGGTACACAAACACTTCTGCGGAAGTCTATGGACCAAAAATGTGACATGAGACATGAAGTAATTTAACTGCGTCTCTCATGACAGTTTGCAGACTCTGCTTCAGTTGTGTGTGTTCATGTGTTTTGGAGAGAGCGCTCTAAAAAGAGAGTGGGAACTCATCCTTTCAAAGCTAGCTTGCTTTAGCTAGTGCCATGCTAGCACTGGTGTAAAGTATTTGAGTAAATGTAATTAGTTACTTTACTTAAGTATCTTTTTGGCTATTTGTAGTTTTACTGAATATCATAGATATAAGCAACTTTTACTTTCTACTCTCTAATAATTACTCTTTATTCCAATACATTTGTCATGAGTAATGCAAATGCTGAATTCGGAACCACATACTAAACCACTACTCTTACTATCTTTGCCAAATAAAGATATGGGGAAAATTGTAAGAGTAGTATGCGGTTCAGAATTCAGCAAATTATGGCACCCAATGGGGTAATCCACCAGCCGGAAACTGAAGCTTCTTTTGGGGGCCGCCAGTGTACAGTAGCAGACCATCAACTGCTGTTAGCGTTCCATTGACTCCTATTCATTTTGGCGTCACTTTGACAGCGAATAACTTTACATCTCAGGCGTCCAAAGAATTTGTCCATTATTTATTTCTAAAGAAACACAACAATGTATAAAAGGCTCCATTACATTCTATCTTACGTCATGGCTCCGTAGAAGCAGTTTTTGCAAAAATAGGCTAAACATTGCGTCATAACCACAGGACTCTCTGACGCACAGTAGAGAGATTACCGTATAGACAGGAGGAGAAGCTCGCAGGCAATCTTTTACTGTCTATGAGGCAATCGGGGGGACGTGGAGGCATAAAGTCAAGGGAGAATCCCATAGAGAGTCCATAAAAGCAATCAGACAAAATATTTCAACAACAGATTTGTTTCAGATTTCAATTCAGATTTGTCTTGGCAGAGCTACTTGAAGACGAACAACTGTCATAACGGTTGCTCACGTCAAATCTCCATCGTCAAGCTCAGTTTGAGCCTGTGCAGTACACTCAGCCATCAGGAAGTGAGTGCTTCTAATGGGCTTCAATTTTCTCTGTTGAAATCTAGGAGGTTGCTGTGTCCATTTCTTTTACTATCTATGATCATAGACAGTAAAAGAAGTGGGCAGAACCATCTCATTGGAACTCCATTGAGACAAGTGAAGCCCAATTTTAGCAATTTTTTTAGGACTTCCTTTCCTGACGCGCAGACTCAAATCGACTCAAACAGAGCTTGACGACGTAGATGTGACGTGCGCAACCCGTCTGTCTTCTGGTGGCTGTGGCATGAGAAATCTGAATCATTCCCTTCTGAAACATGCAGAGGCGGAGAGTGTGAGTAGGAGCTTTCCATGAGCTAGGAGCAGGAGAAACTTTTGCTAGGTATTCTGATGAATTATTTTGTCATTTTGCCTCCACGTTTCCCCGATTGCGCGCAAGCGATAATCTCTCTACTGTGCGACAGAGAGTCGCGTGGGTATGACGCAATCACTAGCCTACTTTTACAAATAACTGCTTCTACGGGGACATAACATAAGCTACAAGGTAATGGAGCATTTTATACATTTTCGTGTTTCTTTAGAAATAAATAATGGACAAATGTAGTCTTCAAACGCCTCAGATGTAAAGTTATTCGCTGTCAAAGTGACGCCAAAATGAATGGTAGTCAATGGAAATGCTAACGCAAGTGAAGTTCTGCTACAAGATGGCGGCTCCCGCAAGGCTTCAACTTCCGGTCGATGGATTACCCCCTTGTCTATGATGGCACCTAACTTTTTCTGCAGTAGTTTATTTCTGCTACAAAACAAGCAATATCACCATCTACAAGGCATTGGAGGTAGTATATCTTACTGACTCACTTACTTACTGAGCCCTACTCACCTAAAATAGTCAACAAGGCTATTTTACACAAATGCGAGTGCATTAGCGAGCAGTTTTTGAAGGTGTAGTGCATTTTACACAAATGCGAGTGCATTAGCGGGCAGTTTTTGAATCGCAGGTGTTTCATAAATGAGATGAGGACATGGCTGGAGGGTTTAAGAGACTGTTGTGTCGACCTTGCTTTATTGGAGTTTTGAAGTGTTCGGTTTTATTTTGATTTTAGAACATAAATATCCTCACAAATCAGCCATTTCTTGTTTTTCACTGATGTGTCTCTTAGGTTTTGAGGACTAGAGTGTCTCTGAGCTTACATTCAGTACGAGTAAAATTCTTAAGTTCATTTGAAACCCGATGCTTTACTCAAGTCATATTGGAATTGTTGGTTTGTAACTTGTAATGGTGTAACACTGTAACATATCAGGCAGGGTTTTACTTTATTTTGATGGTCCATTTAACACATTCTGTTGACTATAAGTAATGTTGCACCTACTGTACATGTCTACTAACTTCCATTAGAGTATTAGTAGACTGGTAGTGTTAGAGTTAGAATAAGTTGACATGTACTTGCAAAGTTACTTATATTCAGTAGAATGTCTGTTGGTGGGACCATCAAAATAAAGAGTTAGCTGATATTAAGACAGTTTACGAATACTCTATTGACTGCTAGTTGACATGTTGTACCAATTTTACTCATAGTCAACAGAATGTTCAAAAGGGACCATCAAAATAAAGTGTTTTTGTTCTTTGGTGTCTGTAGAGATCAGTTTGGGAACATCACTGGTTTGACATTGAGACACATGTACACACTCGGTCCAGAAATAAAGCTGCTTCAGTTGAGCGGAGAACGTAAATGCTGTTAACTAATTATCTCTAATCTGATCAGGGTCTCAGTACCACACACTCTGCCTCTGCCCTCAGTAATATGTCAATCTGTATTGTTGCGTGTTGTGAATTCAGCTTTCTGTTGTTTGTCTTGTTTACTTCTTTATTAGTGCTTCTCGGATTAAAGAAGTTGTTTGCATGTCTGGATTATTGAGTTAAGGCTGTTGTTTTCCACAATATTCTAAAGACCCTATAATTTTGTGATAAATGACAGATTATGTTCTCTGTTCAACGCCTGAATCTCATTACCAGTGCTCATTACCAGCAGAAAGCTGTACAAAACAGTGGTGTAGGCGAGTCAGCGGGTTAGGGTAGTTGTCATACTTTTTACTGTGATGAATACTTCTTGCTCTCTCATTGGCTGTTGGTCATCGCCGATGTAGTTTTCTGTCAGAAGTTCAGAACACATTCACACAGCAGTTGGCGATTCTCTCAGATCACGTCTTTGATAATTCACACTACGTAATTGTCACTCACTTGAACGAGCACTGATTTGCCTATGATTTTGGACATTTGTCGGCGATCTCCCAAAACGGTAACACTTTAAAATAATGGTCAGTAGTTAACAAGTAGCTATGCAGGAAGTAATAGGTAGTACTGCATTAACACCAAAGTTAATACTATTAACTAATATGGAAGCAATATTAACTAATCCATTAAGTAATAGGTAATTTAGTACAAAGGTTGTTCCTTGGTAGGTGTTTGATTATTACTAAAGAAATATACTGTATACTCATTGAGAACTACTTGTGAACTAAGAAATAATAACCAATTAATTACTAATCACAAAAGTAACATGTCTAAAAAGTGAACAATTGTGGGGGGTTTATACTCTTAACATGGTCATAACATTTCAGAAGCATGTGCCTCAAATGGGTTCTTTGTGGAAACCAGTTTATGAAGTTTATACATCCCCCCAAATACATTAGCTAGGTTGAGATTGTGACCACTACTCTTGCCAGGATGGACGCATGTTCTCTGTTTATTTAAAACTTAAACATAAAATAATCCTAATAAAGACAGTTTTTAAAAATAAATCTGAAATAATTAGGAAGTGATGCTGACACTCTCATGATTGGATTTCACTATTATGAGCTCTATTGAATGTCAGTCACATATATCTCAGACTCCAAAGACCTATAACTTTATAGGTCTGAATATAAAGCACATGAATATAAACACTGATGTTCACTTGTCAAAAACAATTAGCATCTTTAATGAAGAGATTGGCTGCATTTATGTTACGATAAGCTCAAAAACACATCTTCCAGATTACAGTGTTTGTTAGAATATTAGTGCCTCACAGAACCTGTACAGTATGTGTCAAATATAAAATTAAATTACTTGTATCATTTGTGAAAAACATGTTAACTCCTCAATAACTACTTAAGCGTTACCTTGTCATCCCGCAGGAACTACTAGTGATGTGGCCCATTATTTTAAAGTGAAAAACATGTTAACTCCTAACTAACTACAAGCGTTAACTCCTAACTAACTACAAGCGTTACCTTGTGGTAACAAGGTACAAGGTAATGCTTGTAGTTAGTTAGGAGTTAACTCCTACTAAGTTAACTTACTTACTAACTCACTAATGTTACTTAATGTACTTATAGACATTGTAGATATCTGTGTGACAACTAGCCACAGTCTTACAATTCTTAAAGGGGTGGTTTACTGCTTTTTTCTTTGCATGATTGTGTTTATGGGGGGCAATATAACATGTATTCGTGGTTTTTCTTTTTTAAAAAGTCTTATTTTTCATAAATTTCACCTTTATTGTAGGCTCTGATTGGTTAGTTTGGGCCGGTGTGTTGTGATTGGCTAAACTGTAGCTCACGTTGTCCGGAAGGTTCACTCCCATTAAGTGTACAGGCGAAACATGCATGCGCTTCGGTCCAATGCAGAGCCACTCTGGTCCAATGTACAGTAAATAATGGTGTTGATACTGCAGAATCAGAGCCAGATTCAGACCCAGAAAGCGGCAATGAAGAGAGACAAGCAGAACCTCCCCACATATTGCTCTGAAAAAACATTTCTGAATGGTAATTTGCCTATATTTTTTTTTAACTTTATACACATTTGTTTTACACTGACTGGCTACTTATAACGTTATATACACAAACAGTCGGAAATGGTTTACGTTCTTGATCAAATTTTAATTTAAAATCAAAAAATCGCAATCAACCCCCCCTTTAATTATTTACAAGTCTCATAATTACTTATGTTTGTGCAAATACGGAGAGTTAAATGTTTGGTTTGCGCTATATATACAATACTTTAACATCTTTGACAAATCTCTTTCTCTCTACTACAACTGTAGTAACAAGGGTTATTTTTTCATGGTTATTGTAGGTTATTTTAGAAAGACGCTGGTCCATTGGCTCTATTGGCTTTCATGTAGGATCTGCCAGTGCAGTGGAAACCTCGTGAACACAGAACTGGTCTCATCTGCCTTTTTGTGTCTCTAATCACTGCTGACAGGACCTCATTTTTAGGACAAGAAAGTGGTCATTCATGGGCTGATAAATACACAGGGGTACGAGGGAACCTCGCCTCTGTCTGCCACAGTGGAACGAATGGTTGCAGTGATATGTCACCTTAAAGAACAGAGATTGAAACGAGGGGTTAATTAGCGGTGAGCAGGTGCCGTAACAGGACAGTGTGTTTGGAATGGGGTTGCAATGGAGATGAAGGGGGATAAAGCACTGGAAAGGGATATGAGAGCACGCAGACTGAGTTACAAGTATCTCACATTAATACAGGTAAGGCCGGGGATTAAAGACGTTAATCGTTTAGTTTTAATTGAGTAAGCAAGATGCCACTTATTTATTATTTTTATAAAACTGGGAATGACTTGTGACGTGAGAAATCATAAAAGGTGATCCTGAGAGCATTGCCAATTTATCTCAAAATTACAGAGAAAAAATTTTTTTTTGAAGACTTCTTATATCATAATTTATGACAGTTACTCTAAATAAATACTCTATTCATCCGTAGTTTATTTAAAAAATCTGGTAATTTAAACAATGTAATCTAATGAGCATTATCACTGAAATGAATGAGGAAAAAACTCAAAAGCATAAGAAGAGACTGAGAATCTAGGTGACATTTTTACTTAATCACTATAAAAAATAATGTCAAAATGCACTATATATTTTTTTTTCCACTTATATTTTTCTTTCGATTTTGGGCTTATGTTCTTTACAATCTTTGTGACTGTAAGATTCACCCTATATGAATATCATGGGGCAACACCTTGCATTTTTTTGCCATAAGTTATTTTAGTAATATTTACATATTACTTTAGTGTTTATTTATATTTTACATTTATATATATATATATATATATATATATATAGAGAGAGAGAGAGGGGGGGGGGGATTTTAATGTTGCTATGTGGTTTCATATCTTTTTTTCTTTTTTTTCTTTAGAAAAAATCAATTTAGTTTGAGTAATTTTAGTATTTCAACCTATTTTATTTCATAAAATATATTTAATTCTTATAAGTTTTTATTTTTAATTATTTAAGTTTTATTATTTCAGCTTTATTTAAAATTAAACAAAACCATTTTAATAGTTTTAGTTAACAAATAACAACACTGATTTTTACAATTTTCTGGCTCCTATTTAATTAGCCTTGATTAATGAATGCATTCCAGTCTGTGGTACGAATATTTCAGTGCCCATCCAATGACATCACCTATTTCATTCTCCACCCGAGAATGAAAGGTGGGCGGGGACAACAGAACAGAACAGACACTCCCCCTGTGTGTGTGTGTGTGTGTGTGTGTGTGTGTGTGTGTGTGTGTGTGCGTGCGTGTGTGTGTGTGTGTGTGTGTGCGTGTGTGTGTGTGTGTGTGTGTGTGTGTGTGTGTGTGTGTGTGTGTGTGTGTGTGTGCGTGTGTGTGTGTGTGTGTGTGTGTGAGTGAGTGCAGTCATGCATGATGAGCAATGTTGTTCTGAGAGGATAGATAGCTACAACATAATCTTGGAAACATGCTTTACATTTACATCTACACTGGTTTACAGTAACAGCTTATTATGAGAGAGTTTAATGGTTTAAATTCAATAGTGTTTTAATTGCTTAGGCATGTCTTATGAGTATCCTGTAATGTCACAGTTTGGCAATGACACTGTGCATTGAGGTGGAACATTTGGCAGCGTTTTAATGGTGGTTGCAGTGAAACACCAGCTGTCCTTTAGAACATAAATTATCCTTGTTTGTTTGACCTTTGCCTAATTTTGTCATCTAAATGCTAATACCAATCCAGGCCAAATTTTAAACTGAATGCCAAGGCCAAGATGATTTACTGTCATTTTTGGTGTTTGCCAAGTCAAGCATCTACTGCTCATGTTCTATCTATCTTTTTTTACAGTCGATGGTTTGAACAGTTCTTTTTTTCCTCAAAAGTTAACCAAAGACTTATGGGACATAACAAGTTTGGCATTGCCTTGTGCTTAGAAAACAAGAAAACGTAGACTTTATAATGCATTGAATAAACTCAATTATAAATTTTTTTTATTTTAACTCCTCACAAATTCAAAATGTAAAAAAACAAAACGTATGACCAGTTGTTGCCAAGAGGGGGCGATCTTACGTTTAGATATTGAACTCATCAGCTCACATCAACTCGATGGGTTTTTGGTTAACACTGATGCTAGGCTTCTTTGCTTATCGTTTGTGCTGCCGCTCACTAATGTAAGACTAGGTTGCAGGGTGTTTTATGACACACATCCTTTACACTATTGTAGTAACTGATGTACTAACGTTACCCCATTATTGTTTGTCGGGGGATAATGCATAACTAACACAAACGTCATTCGTCTTGTTACTGGACGTCGTGCTGATCGTTTGCACTTGCTGAATAATTTACAGTACCTCGCTGCTGCAGTCTCATACACATGCACAGCTATATGTTCACCACCATGTTTTCATCTCATTTGAACTGGATCATCACCATCACCCGATAGTTCAGAAGAAGCAGGGATAATTAGAGGTCCAATTTCTATAGCCTATGTTTTTCCAATGACCGAGCATTGTTTCAGGAGTTTGCAGCTTATACCTTAAATGTCATAAATAATGAACTCGCCCATTAATTTTTTCCCCTGATTGTGTGTGATGTGAAAGTTCGTCTGTGGTCGGTTTCTGATGTTTTTGAAATACGTCTCAATATGCTCACGAAGAATGTATTTTAGTTTAAAAACAACTGTTTTCTATTTAATGTTTTTAAAATGGCTAATTTATTCCTGTGATAGCTAACGTTACAGCTGAATTTTCAGCATTATTACTCGAGTGTCACATGACAGCCCATTCTCACTCCCAAGGCGTCACCTAACTGACGCCTTGGGAAGCATTTGGACATGCTTCAATATCTGACGCTTTAGGCGCCCTTTAGCGTCAGTTAGATGACGCCCTAGGATCGCGTGTACCCTACCCCCACCCCACACCTAAACCTAACCGCGTCCTCTAACTGACGCTTTCCTTTAGCGTCAGTTAGATGACGCCGTAGGATCGCGTCAAGTAAGTGACGCTAAAGGGCGCCTAAAACGTCAAATATTGAAGCATGGTCAAAGGTGACGCCTTGGGGTGAGAATGCGTTGCACATGATCCTTCAGAAATCTTTCTGGTAACACTTTACAATAAGGTTCATTAGTTAGCAATAGTTAATACATTGAGCTAACATGAACTAAGCATGAACAATACTTCTTCAGCATTTATCAATCTTAGTTTTAATACAAATTTCCTTTTCAACATTTACTAACGTCGTTAAAATCAAAGGTATTTTGTTACATTAATGCACTGTAAAATGAACAGCTGTATTTTTATTAACTAACATTAGCAAAGATTAATAAATACTGTAACAAATATATTGGTCATTGTTTGAACCTTATTGTAGTATTACCATCATTATAGGCTGGTTTGCTGCTCAAGCTGGTGCTGGTTTGCTCTATAATATTATGACAATTTAGAAATTATTTGCAGTCAAGATAGGAACCCATGTTAGTTTGGTGATATTTGATCTACAGTATATACACACTTTACTGTAATTTAGCTTTATTGTTGGCAAACTATATTCACAAAGTAGGCCTATTTCTTATTTTTTAGTTTCTGTTTCTGCACTCAGACTTTCAAAGTCTTGCTTTTCAATGAATACTTAAGCATGCCACATTTCCTTCCTAGAGTGCCCTTGTTTTAGCCTCTGATAATAAAAGACTCCTCCTAGTGAGCTAACAATGCAGTTGTTGTCTTGGCATGAATTATTCAGCCGTGTGTCGTTGCTAGGATTGTATCAGCGATGCTGGCTGGCAATGCTGCCTTCTCAGACGTGACAGATGCAGCCAAACGGTGTTGGGTTCTCCCTCTACCTGTATTGATTTGCCTTTGGGGATATTTAGTTAATTAAAAAGCGCCATATTAACTGGGGATCCACCTCCACACCCAATGCAATGACCAACCCTTCCTCAATTGACAGGCAGGGACAGACACCATTCACACCATGTACACAAGCAACAGTGGAGACAGTGAGTCAGCAGAGAAAAAATGACTTAAAGAGCAAGAAAGTGAATGGAGCAACAAATACAGAGAGGAATGTTCAACACAGGATCAGGCTTTGGGCCTCAGATTTGGTTTCCTTTGTGCAAATGATGCCCTAGAGGAGCCTGGGACATTTGTGTGTTTCAGGACGTAGTGCAGACAACTTGGACTCTTGTTTTTGTCTCTACAATTATTTTTTTTCCTGTTGTCGGTCGGAAAGGAAACTTTTTTTGTGTGTGTGTGATATCCTGGGTCTCTGGACGGCTGGTTTTATGCTCACACACCTGCTGAGGAAGTGAGGGTGTGGATGTGTGTCTGGTATATCAAGACGTTCTCGGTCTGGAGTTTTGCCATTTGCATGGATTAGAGTTTGATCTCGTGAGGATGTACAAGCGTCGGGATTACGTCGAACTCTACGAGAAGGATCAGGCAAAGTGGGCCTTAGTACGAAATGTCAACACTGTGTTCAAACACAGCACCCTATTACCGGTATGTGTGGAGAGTTGCCAGTTATGTACAAATGCTTACCATTCATTTAATGGTGTCTTGTTGGAATTATATTTTGGTGGATTTACATTTGAATTCAGTTTGATTTTGATCTAGCCCTAAATAGTAAAGTGTGTTCAGTGTGTGCATGATGTCCTGCATGATTTGTCAAAAAATACGACTTGTTGAATTATACTTAAGTTCCTCTATTTCAAGTTGCTTTGGATAAAATCATCTGATAAATGCATACATCATGTTGTTGAGGAGAGGTGTGCTGGTTCTTTACTAAGTGATCAGACTTGCAGGTTTGCAGCACTTTTTGAGTTACATCATTCACTGATGATGTCACAGCATCTCAGTCTCTGATGATGTCGTACTAATGTCATTTACAAATAATAAACTGTAATGCAGGGTTATTAACTGAAACTAAAACTATAAAATAAACATAAACTGTAAAATATAAAAAACTTAAACTTATTTAGCAACATTTCTCATTTTGACTTGAAGTACTAAAATTACTAAAGTTAAAATGACTAAAGACTAAAATTTATTTAGACTACAATTTTTGACAAAATTACAAAAATGTTAACTGTAAATGTCAAATGTTAAATGTATTGAAAATATTAATTAAAACTATAGGATCTCAATCAAATCAAAAATAACACTTCTCCGATGCTTGATGTGTTTTAGGGCGACTATGTCTGGCTGGACCTGAAGACAGGCCGGGAATTTGAGGTCCCAATCGGAGCCGTGGTGAAGCTCTGTGATTCTGGTCAGATCCAAGTCTTGGATGATGAAGGAAACGTAAGTTATTGATCATTGCTGATCTGTTGGGCTGAAAAGCTGATCTTCTTCTGGCTGATTTGTTGCATTACATATGTTTAATTTCATATAAAGACTAGACATGTGACTTTGGAACTAATAATTATTCTGAAGTTCTTTGGTGTGGGTTTTTTGTGTTTTCTCTTTGCATTGAATCTATGGATCTGCATTCTTTTCAGGAACACTGGATCTCTCCCCAAAATGCCACCAACATCAAGCCGATGCACCCCACCTCCATCCACGGGGTGGAGGACATGATTCGACTGGGGGATCTGAATGAGGCTGGGATCCTCCGGAACCTTCTCATTCGCTACAGAGAACATCTCATCTATGTAAGTCCTGCTGTCCTTTCAAAGTATTGGTGATTTGTAAGGTGTTTTGTTGCGCAATCATACAACTAATGCAAAACTCCAGATCAGATGTGGAGGTCCAGTTTTGTGATTAATGGAAAGTATTGAATAGGTTTCTATTTTGAAGGTTTTAGATTAGTTAATAAATGTATACATGTAAATGACCTGAATAAAATTATTATTTTATTAATAAAAGAAAATGAATTAAAGAAAAAATAAATGATGCATGTCCTTTAATCAGTTACTCGTGTGTGTGTGTGTATATATATATATATATATATATATATATATATATATATATATATATATATATGTATACACACACTATAATAGGACACTCCTCCATGATGCATGTCCTTTCATGAAATTTTAACTACTAAATATTCCACAGTCAATTGTTATTATACAGTACACTGTTATTATATAAACTTTGTATTATAACAAAGTGGAAGCAATTGGGAACAACAGCAACTTCAGCCACGAAGTGGTAGGCCACGTAAAATCACAGAGCGGGGTCACTGCATGCTGAGGCGGGTTCGCAGAGTCAATGGCTACAGACCTCCAAACTTCGTGTGGCCTTCAGAATAGCTCAAGAACAGCTAGAAGAGCTTCATGGAATGGGTTTCCATGGCCGAGCAGCTGCATCCAATCCTTATATCACCAAGTGCAATGCAAAGCGTTGGATGCAGTGGTGTAAAGCACGCTGCCACTGGACTCTAGTGTAGTGGAGACATGTTCTCTAGCTACCAATCACGCCTCTCTGTCTGGCAATCCGATGGACGAATCTGGGTTCGGCTGTTACCAGGAGAACGGTACTTGCCTGACTGCATTGTGCCAAGTGTAAAGTTTGGTGGAGGGAGGTATTATAGTGTTGGGTTTTTTTTCAGGGTTTGGACTTGGACCCTTAGTTTCAGTGAAACGAACTCTTAATGCTTCAGCATACCAAGACATTTTGGACAATTTCATGCTTCCAACTTTGTGAGAACAGTTTGGGGATGTCCCCTTCAAGAATAGTTAAAAGTGTTATAGCTGCAAAGGCCAACATCCATAACGCAAAGTTCAACTTCATGTAAAGGCAGACGTCCCAAAACGTTTTGTTATATAGTATATATATATATATATATATATATATATATATATATATACTTATTAAATTACAGCAGAAAAAATACTTGCAGGCTGGCCAACCAGGTAAACCACAAGAACACCATCTTGCGTCACCAGTGAGCCAGTGAGACTAGTTCAAACCAATCTATGCTTACTCTATATATATATAATTGATAATGGGATATTTCAGTTATTCATTGCGAAAGATTTTCTGCCCTATTCTATGACTTAAATTAATAAAAAATAATTATCCAGGTCCACTAATTTGATAAGTTACTCAATACCAAATGAATAAATAAATTTCAGATATATTTTACACAACTATTGTCAAAAATATATATATATATAATTGGAATAAATAATGTGGTATTTCTGTTTTATTATGGTCATCGCAAAGACAAAAACACTTTGTTGCCCTGTTCCATTAATTAAATCCGTAAGAGCCTTTATCTACACTGTTTTTAATAACTCCCCTTTAATAACTCCCCTCAGTTGTTTGCTTTGGTTATATTCTCTTCTCTTCTCTTTCTCTATATGAAGACTAACTGTGGTGGTCGGGTGAGTACGCAGACATCATTTTCACACGCATGGCTGCTCGCTGTTCATTGCCTCACTCTGAGTGAGTGTGTTTTCATTACGATTCTCCATTTCAACATGGCTCTGAGGTCTGCGGTAACAGGACACTGATACATCCCACTGTAACAGCACCCTCCGAAAAGCAAGATGCCCGTGCACTCTCCTCTCATTGTCATATTCACTCGCTCTGCCTCGTAACCAATATCACTGTCTGTTTTGTGCCATAACACGACTGTTGATATCTGCATGTCCACAACCTGTCAATATTGCATAAAAGTGGTTATTATTCTGCAGTGTTTTAATGTCAACAATTACATTCGAGAGGATATTTATTATTTTTAACGTCATTTGGTCCATTGAAGAAGCAAACATTTCCACTCAACTACCTCTGCTTCAGCTCTATTTCTGTATCCTTCGTAGACGTATACCGGGTCCATCTTAGTGGCTGTAAACCCATATCAGCTGCTGCCCATCTATACGGCAGACCAGATTCGACTCTACACCAATAAGAAGATCGGAGAGATGCCTCCACACATCTTTGCCATCGCTGATAACTGTTACTTCAACATGCAACGCAACAACAAAGACCAGTGTTGTATCATAAGGTGCGCAAACCTGAAAGACTCTGTTAGCAACGCTTGGTGTAAGTGCTTCCATTAAAGCTTGATGGGGAAGACTTATGTCTGTCTATCTATTATTTAGGAACTGGATATCTTCAGGTTAACCCAAACTCTTTTCTTGACCCTAACCCTATTACCCTAAGCCTTACCTCATCCCTGACCTCAAGGCCAATCCTGATCCTCACCCACACATTACCCAGGTCATTTTAAACCTAACGCCAACTTTGATCTCACTTCTACCAGTCTAAAGTACAGGACAATATTTTTTGATGCCGTTGACAGCGCTACTATTGAAGCTTGTTTCCGCCACATAATAAAACATTTTAAAAGATAATTGCGACTTTTTATCTCACAATTACGAGTTTGCTTATCGCCATTCTGACTTTATTTCTCAGAATTGCTAGATATAGAGTCAGAATTGTGAGATATAAACTGACTTTATAACACACAATTGAGACTTTATATCACGCAATTCTGACTTTATAACACAATTTCTGACTTTATATCACGTAATTCTGAGATACAAAGTCAGAATTGTGAGATAAAAGTCAGAAATTGTTTGATAAAAAGTCACAATTACCTTCTTTTTTTTAATTCTGTGATGGAAACAAGCTTCCATATACTCTTGTCCCAAATTTGGGACTTATCTCAAATATCTACTTCGACTCCTAACCTTGGTAGCAGAAAGTGCGTATCAGTTTCCCAGAACAAGGTTTATCATCTAGTGTCTAGACACAACCCAACTATAAAGGGGAATGTTCACCCAATAATGAAAATTCTGTCATCATTTACTCAGCCTCGAAATGTTTCAAACCTGTAAGAATTTCTTTCTTCTGCTGAACACAAAAGAAGATATTTTGAAGAATGCCGGTAAACAAATCCCATTGACGGTTAACCCAGAATGTCAATGGTTAATGGACCCCATTGACTTCCATAATATTTTTTTCCCAATACTACGCAAGTCAAATCTAAAACATTGTTCTGTTGAGAACTGTTAAGTGTTGATTGAAAGATCCTTTGGGGAACTATAAATGTTTAAATGGCATCGCTACAAAAACCCTGTTTGGAACCTTTACTTTTAAGACAGTATGTTTATCTGTGTATATTTTCCCATCAGTGGTGAGTCTGGAGCAGGAAAAACAGAAAGTACCAAGTTGATTCTACAGTTTTTGGCTGCTATCAGTGGGCAGCACTCCTGGATTGAGCAGCAGGTGCTGGAGGCGAATCCCATCTTGGAAGGTAAGAGAACCGGGACCATCTTGTGGGTTTTCAGCTCTTAGAAACCACATTTCTGTCAGAAATAAGCAAATTACATTCTGGTTTGTTTAATGACTTTAACCAACAGCCTTTGGGAATGCTAAAACCATCCGTAATGACAACTCCAGCCGCTTTGGGAAGTACATCGACATTCACTTCAACAAAAGAGGAGCTATAGAAGGAGCAAAGATTGAACAGTACCTTCTGGAGAAATCCAGAGTGTGTCGACAAGTATGAACAAGTTTGAATCTGAATTCTTTTGCTAATATATTATTGTTCAAAAGTTTATTTGATTAAAAATACAGTCAAATTTTTAAAGTGGATTTTATTCCTATGATGGCAAAGCTGAATTTTCAGCAGCAGAAATCATTCTAATGCTAATTTGCTGCTCAAGAAACATTTCTTATTATTATCAATGTTGAAAACAGTAATGCAGCTTCATATGTTTGTGGAAAACATGATATATTTTTTTTATCAGCATTATCTGATGAATTTAAAGTTCAAAAGAGCAGTTTTTATTTGAGATGGAGATCTTTTGTAACATTATAAATGCCAACTGAATGTCATTGATAAATACGACTTTTGAACAGTAGTGTATGACATTTCAAAACATTGCGTTTTGGTTTCAGAAGGGTTATGTTGGAGTACACGTTTCAAGAAAAACAAAGCCCAAATAGGACCAATGAATGAAATATATATATATATATATATATATATATATATATATATATATATATGAAGAGTTCAGATGCAAAAGCCTCTAAGTGCCATTTGAAATTTTCTTCTAGAATGATCATTTTTATCAAGCTTGTATATTTAAGTTCAGTGATTTCACTTAAATGGCAATGATAATTACCTATTAATTGTTATTTAAGTGAAATTACTGAACTTAAATATACAAGTTTGACAAAAATCATCATTAAAGAAGAAAATTTCAAATGGCATTTAGAGGCTTTTGCATTTGAACTCTTCATATATATATATATATATATATATATATATTACATTAATTGCGACTTTCTAGGGTCATAGGTCATACTTACCTGTTAGGTTTTCTCAAACATTATTATAATTTTAATCATTCTATTTTTACGATTAATATAAAATCCTTTCAAATGGCAATATTTGTGAAACTTTTTTAAGTTCTATAATTAGCATCTTTTCTCCCACTCTTGCAGGCCCGTGATGAGAGAAACTACCACATTTTCTACTGTATGTTAAAGGGAATGACTCCAGACCAGAAGAAGAAACTAGGCTTGGGTAAAGCCGCAGACTACACCTACCTTACCATTGTGAGTGATGATCTTCACTGTTCTTTAATGCTTTAACGTTCTTGCTGTGCAGAGTACATGTTGACAATGTACTTCAGATATACAGATGATATAACCTTGACCTGTCATAACTCATAAGGGAAGCTGCACTGTTTGTGATGGTCGTGATGATCAGAAGGAATACTCAAACATCCGTTCGGCCATGAAGGTCCTCATGTTCACTGAAAAGGAGAACTGGGAGATTTCTAAGCTGCTAGCCGCTATTCTGCACATGGGCAACCTGAACTACGAGGGTGAGTTTGCTTGGACAAATGTGTCTAATAAACTCATTTTATTAGCCTGAAATTTTGTATTTAACACCTTATACAAACTTCCCCCTCAGCTCGCACGTATGATAATTTGGATGCCTGTGAGGTGGTGCGTTGCTCAAATCTCACCACTGCTGCTTTTTTATTAGAGGTATGACGCTAAATCATAAGTCATAACATGGCTGCTGTTATGGTCATTTAGATGCATTTTGATAAATAAAAAAATCAGTCTTTGTGGTATCTGACATTTGACTGTTCTGGTTAATATGTTTTAGCATGCTAGTACAAGAATGTGCAAGATCAGGTGTTTGTGTGCCCTCTAGTGACTAACATGGAAAGATAAAATGACTGTGAGGGATTTAAGATTTCTACAGGGTGCAAAAAGTACAGAGAAAATGTATCTTCTCAGGAATTCAACGTTTTTCACAAAGAAATGGTATGCTTAAGTTAGAAAATGACTGTTTGACAGCTGAAATGACTGTATTATTGTATGTTTTCATAGGTGGACATGAAGGACCTGATGAATTGCTTGACCAGTCGAACCATAATAACCCGTGGAGAGACGGTGTCCACTCCTCTCAGTATTGAGCAGGCGCTGGATGTGCGAGATGCCTTTGTTAAGGTAAAACCATCTCACACTTTCAACTACCTGTACATACATAATCCTGTTTGGTAACAGCATCTAACCGGCTGTGTGTCTCATAGGGTATATATGGACGCTTGTTTGTGTGGATTGTTGAGAAAATCAATGCAGCCATTTATAAGCCTCCATCCCTTGAGCTCAAAGTGGTGCGGAGATCCATCGGGCTGCTCGACATATTCGGCTTTGAGAACTTCACAGTTAACAGGTAGAATGTATCACACACACACTTACATACAGCACAAATCCTGCGAACACCTCAATATAGTGTCCCTGCTCCACATATTTTTTTTTTTTAAATTGATTACTTATTCACTTACTTGTACACTAATCCTAATAATCATGATGGTTCATCATGACTACTTTTTAGACAAATTGAAATCAAAATGTCATTCATCAGTGCATATTATTTAAAACAGGAAAAAAAAATTGCCTTGTAAATTGTCATTGAAATTTTTATAGTTCTGAAGCTTCATCTCTTTCCTTTTCAGAGAATGTTGCCTTGACTAGCTTTGAAATGCATATTTAAAGAGAATTCATATATGAAATATTGTTAAATAGACCCGGTTTCACAGACAGAGCCTTAGTTCAAATAGGTCATTTAAGTGTCTTTTATAAACGTGCCTTAGAAAAAACATTACTGGTGTGCATTTTGAGACAAAACAATGGCACTGCATATTTTGAGATATTTCAGTGCAAGTTGCTTTCAACTAAAACAGCTCAAACATGCATTTTAGTCTGGGACTAACCTTAAGCATTGTCTGTGAAACACATCGTTTTAATTTATTTATATTATTCTGTACATTAACGATATTTGTGAAGTCCTTGATAAATTGCAATGTATATTATTTGCTGATGATACTAGTTTGTATGCTTCGGGAAAAGACCTTCAGCTTCTTTTAAATTCAGTAGAAACTGAACTTGAGAGTCTTAGAAAATGGTTCGAAGCAAATAAACTCTCCTTAAATCTGAAAAAAACTAAATATATTGTAATTGGAAACAAGGTAGCAAACAAACTATGTCGACTCAAAATAGGGGAGGTAGAAATTGAAAGGGTGTATGTAATAAAGTTTTTGGGAATTAATATTGATGATAGGTTAAATTGGAAGGTGCATATTAATATATTAAAGAATAAAATTTCAAAAGTTATTGCCATACTGTGTAAAATAAAAACCTCGGTGAATCAAAAAGCCTTATATATATTGTATAATTCTCTCGTTTTTCCATACCTTAGTTATTGTGTGGAAATATGGGGGAATACCTATAAAACTATCATACAACCGATTTTTTTTATTACAGAAAAAAGCTATTAGAGTGATTAGCTATGCTGAATATCTTGCTCCAACAAATCCACTTTTTATCAGATTAAATATATTAAAATTTCACGATCTTGTTGATGTTTACACAGCAGTTGTGATGTACAAGGCTTACAATTTCAAGCTTCCTCACTGTTTACAAGAGATGTTTCGAATCAGAGAATCGAGATATAGCCTCAGAGGAACTGAATTGTTACAAAAACCCATGGCTAAGAGTAATACCAAGAGAAGATGTTTATCAGTTAAAGGAGTGGATTTATGGAACAGTCTTCTTATTCAACTTAAGAGCTCTAAAACTATTAAGGGATTCAAGAAAAGATATAAGTTGAACATAATGGAAAAATATAGAACACTTGAATGAAGAATATAAGAAAAGTAAGCGATAGTGGAAGTATGACATAATTTTGATTGTTGAGGATTAATTTTTTAGTGTCTACATGTTATTGTAATAGTCAGGATAAGTTGTTGTTGTTGTTGTTGTAAAAGGGGTTAGGCAAAATAAGTCTTGACTTCAGCCTAAACCCCTTCGGTCAGTATTTATGTGTTATTTTTTATTTTTATTTTATATATTTTTTTTCTTTCTCTCTTTTGTGTTACATGATTTATGACATGATTTCTAAATGACTGACCGAAGAAATAAATAAATACAAATACAAAAATTATTTACTACATTTTATTGAGTTGTATGAATAAAATGAATAATAACTAATATTTTTTATATTTAATAAACATTTAAATAATCAATTAATACATTTAATTATAATGAATATATCAATCATTATTGTATATATTAATGTATTCATTAATATATGTAATAATGTATAATAAATCAGTTAATATATTTGAAATGTATTATATATTAATTATTATAAAATATTTTAATTTGCTTTAATAATACTCAATATATTTAACAATATTGAAAAAAAAACAATACATTAAGCAATGGATTTAATACAAATTAATATATACATTACAATTTAATTATTAAATGAAGAATAATTATATTTAATAATTTATATAGATATATAATAATGTTTAATAAATATCACACCCAGCTAAAATGTTTAGACATCTCCTACAGTGTCTTCGTAATGCATGTATTTGAAGGCCCTCATGCAGCTGTATCTCTCCTCCAGCTTTGAGCAGTTGTGTATCAACTTTGCCAATGAAAACCTGCAGCAATTCTTCGTCCGTCATGTTTTCAAGCTGGAGCAGGAAGAATATAACCTTGAGAACATTAACTGGCAGCACATTGAGTTCACTGACAACCAGGACGCCTTGGACATGATCGCCATAAAGCCCATGAATATCATTTCTCTCATCGACGAGGAGAGCAAGTTCCCCAAGGTGAGAGAGATTGCTGACTTGTACTGTACGTCCACATACTGTATCCTGTGCTCATGCTGAACGTCTCTTTTTCACATATCAGGGTACAGACACCACCATGCTGAACAAACTCAACTCTCAACACAAACTCAACACCAACTACATTCCACCTAAAAACACTTATGAAACACAGTTTGGCATCCAGCACTTTGCTGGTGTGGTCTACTATGAGACCAAAGGTAGGTATTCTACTCACTTGCATAATTGTGTTTCACCTTGTGGAAAATAAAACAATGCAATCTTCAGTACACTGTGTATGTACTTGAGCCATCAAAAAACAAACCACCCAGAGCATCCATGCACTCACTAATGTAGTTAATAATAGTTATGTGCGTGATAGTAAACTGTGTTTGTGTGTCTGTGCAGGTTTTCTGGAGAAGAATCGAGACACCCTGCATGGTGACATCATTCAGCTTGTGCACTCCTCCAAAAACAAATTCATCAAGCAGATCTTTCAGGCCGATGTTGCCATGGTAACGTCGACATCTCATTTTGGTTTTTACCGTAGTCTTACTAGATTATTTCAGCACTCCCTCAGAAGGGATGATACCACGATACAGTGATGGTATCAGATGGTAGTACCATAATAATTTGATATTGTATGATGATTACTATAATTATATATCATCTATGGTACTTCAAAAAACATGCTGTTACCATAGTACTCTTTGAGCATCTTTGAATATTAAAAATATATTAGGGATGCACCGATACAATGTTTTCAAGAACGAGTCTGATACCGATACTGTCATTTTTGATACCTGTGTTTTCACTGCATTTGTAATTTTTAAATGTATTGTTGGAGAAACCAAAAGAAAATAATTGCATCATATATCATATTTGTTGTATAATGTATCATATTTGTCGGCTTAGTTGGTTTAGAAGTTATTTTCATGCTTAATTAAGCCTGCTAAAATGCTTTATATAAACTTCTGTTACTTTCACTGGTCATATTGCTCTATCATATAATAGTACCGCACATATTTAGAGCTGCTCCAGCAGTACTCAGTGCTGAGGGTTAGGGGTGCAAATGTTTAGACACAAGTCAAATATCTATTATTTAATATATGTTTTAATATTAAGGTCGGATGGACTAGTTCCCATATATGCTTCCCTCTTTCTTTTTGTGTTTGTGAAATGTGTTGCCAGTTTTTGTGTGGTTATGTGTTTGCTGACAGTCTTGGCAAAGCAGGTTCACTCCATAAGGTAAAATCATGGTATACGACTAGTAGTTTACACTAACTAATACATAGTTTATGCCGTTAACAGTAGAGGCACTACACCTGCTTCCAGTGTTTTTGCTAATATGACATGTGAATGAGAATTACTAGCGCTTGTCCATTAAGTTGATTACAATTCAATGAAGTAAAAATCGATTTAAAATTCAGAAATCATTCTAATATGCTGATTTTGCGGCTCAAGAAAGATTTCTTATTATTATCAATGATGAAAACAGTTGTGCTGCTTCATATTTTTCTGGAAACTGTGATACAATTTTTTTGGATAAAGAAAAAATCTTTTGTAACATTATAAATGTATTCCCTGTTACTTTTGACTTGACGCAGACTTGAAGAACTCTGCACTCTTTTTAGCAACTGCCTCATGCTGCATCCAAAATCGCATACTCTGTAGTAGGTACTACATTTATACAACTTACTTCGCGACCGTTAAAAAATAAGTTCTTTATAGTATGAATGTGTGTAGTATGAATACATTTTTGTCATTGTCATGTGACCTCGCTTCACTTCCATTCATAAATCCCCTCCTGGGATAGTAAAGTGTCCACTGGATGCACACTTTAGAGTTTTGCTGGAAGTAGTAGGTCATCCGGGTACTTTTGGCTTACTGTTTTATGAATACTATGAATTTGGACATACTACTTGGCTCACATACTGTTTTTCAACTATTATATAGAATGGAAGTAGGCATATTTGGATGTAGCATCAGTCTTTTCTTAGCAACTGCATAACAATCATCAGAACACTTTGATAACCACACAGCAACTTCCTAGCAAACACTTAACAACAACCTAGTATGGGAGCAGATTGGCACAAAGAAACACCACTAGAAGTGTCTAGCTATATGAGCCTAAAATGTCATTCACTTTTTTAAGACACACAACCCAGTTTGAGCTTTAACCCTTTCCATCTTTATTTCTTCTCTTAAAGGTATATTACACTTTTTTTTTGGAAATTTTACAAAAAAGGCTCATTTTACAACTCCCCCAGAGTTAAACAGTTGAGTTTTACCATCTTCGAATCCATTCAGCCAATTTTCTGATATTTAGTAGAATATCAGTAACCAGACAGTTTCTGGTCTCATTGACTACCATAGTAGGAAAAAATTAATATACTATGGAAATCAATGAGACCAGAAACTGTCTGGTTACCGTTATTCTTCTAAATATCAGAAAATTGGCTGAATGGATTCAAAAACGGTAAAACTGTTTAACTCTGGGGGAGTTGTAAAATGAGCCTATTTCCAAAAAAAGTGGAGTATCCCTTTAAGAAGAGAAATAATATGACCTGCATCTGTCTAGAAAATACAGTATATCTTTCCAACACAGTGAGGTGAGACCATTTCCTGTTTCCCGTTTAAGGATGAAACGGCTCTGAATGGAGAAAAAAAAAAGCAAATATTTAAAATCAAAATGAACCCAGTCGTTTCTTGACAGGTTCACCCTAAAAACAGTCTTGACCTCTGCTGCTCATCACTCTTCCTGGCCTTCTTTTTAAAGTGTGTGTGTGTGTTTCCTGATCACAGGGGGCGGAGACCAGAAAACGTTCCCCGACACTGAGCAGTCAATTCAAGCGCTCTCTGGAGCTGTTGATGCGCACGTTGAGTGTGTGTCAGCCGTTCTTCGTCCGCTGCATCAAACCCAATGAGTTCAAGAAACCCATGGTGAGTTAAACCAGAATTACTCTAGAGCTACTGTAGAATGCTAAATCATAACTATTTACACTTTGCAGTACGGTTTCATTTGTTACCTTTAGTTAATGCAATAGCTAACATGAACTATGATCAATATATTTTACAGCATTTGCTAACGTTTTTTATTGTTAGTAAATAAAAACAATTCAATTGTTCATTGTTTGTTCATCTGAGTTCTTTAACGTATGTTAACTGATACAACTTTTGATTTTAAAAATGTATTAGGGAATGTAGAAATGAACATTGATTGAGAATAAGTATCGTTCATTGTTAGTTCATGTTAGCTAATGTAATTTAGGAATGTTAACAAATGAAACCTTTCTGTAATGTGTAAACCCAGAAGAATAAAAAATACTGATGTCATCAATAATATATTGAAATGTTTTTCAATTTCTAAAGGGACTCTTTTATTGAATGTTCTAGAAGGATAAAATCTTCTGTATATTTATTTATTGCTGATTGATTTGCTATTTGTCTTACTGTGTTTGGTAATACATTATAATAAGTTTTAACATTGCAGAATTCATGGTATATTAAGTGTCTTGTATTTCCAAACTATTTACATTTATTGATGTATAGTGCTTTAATGTTTGTTAAAGGATTAGTTCACTTTTGAAAAAACTTTTGCTGATAATTTACTCACCCCCATGTCATCCAAGATGTCCATGTCTTTCTTTCCTCAGTCGAAAAGAAATTTAGGTTTTTGATGAAAACATTCCAGGATTTTTCTCCATATAATGGACTTCAATGGGAACCGGATGGTTCAAGGTCCAAAAGACAGTTAATAACAGTTTCAGATGCAGCTTCAAATGTCTTTAAACGATATCAGACGATGAATAAGGGTCTTATCATGCGAAACGATCGGTTATTTCAAAGCTTATTCCAAAAATGTAACTTTTCTAAGGACAAATGCTAGCCTTTCTCCATTCTGTGAGGCGCGTTTGTAACGTCACATAATACGTAATTACGTTCAAAAGGTCACGGGCGAAGTAGCCGGAAGTACAGAATCAAAATCGCCCGACATCGTTGTTTTCCCTTTTAATTCCTTTTTTGTAAACGGCGTTTGAGTTAGTTTTAACGTTCAACCTATGCGTTCAACTTGTAAACACGGACTCTGTACTTTCGGCTACATCGCCCGTGACCTTTTGAACGTAATTACGTAATACGTGACGTTGCAAACGCGCCTCACAGAATAGAGCAAGGCTAGCATTTGTCCTTAGAAAAGTTACATTTTTTAAATAAGTTTTGAAATAACCGATCGTTTCGCATGATAAGACCCTTATTCATCGTCTGATATCGTTTAAAGACATTTGAAGCTGCATCTGAAACAGTTATTAACTGTCTTTTGGACCTGAACCATCCGGTTCCCATTGAAGTCCATTATATGGAGAAAAATCCTGGAATGTTTTCATCAAAAACCTACATTTCTTTTCGACTGAGGAAAGAAAGACATGGACATCTTGGATGACATGGGGGTGAGTAAATTATCAGCAAAAGTTTTTTCAAAAGTGAACTAATCCTTTAATGTTATCAATTATGATTTTGAGTGAGAGAGTTTTATGAGATAATCTTTCTCCAGCTCTTTGATCTTGAGCTGTGCGTGAGGCAGCTCCGGTATTCTGGGATGATGGAAACCATCCGGATTCGCCGGGCCGGATACCCCATCCGCTACACTTTCGTCGAGTTTGTGGACAGATACCGTGTTTTGATGCCCGGAGTGAAACCTGCTTACAAACAGGTGAATTAATGAATTCACTGTCTCTAGAATAGGGAACTGCAGTGTGCTTCAACTAGTCTTTGTGTAACACATCATGTATTTGACCTTAATATCATTTTATTTAAAAGAAATTTCTGTTCTCAAACAAAAAGGTCATTCATTTTTTAATCTTGTAAAAACCCAAATGTAATGACCCCCCTAACATAATCTTTCTTTAAAGTTTAAGTCCTACAATTTAATTAAATGTATTAATAATGAATGTGCCGTGTTTTTTTTCAATACTGCAGTGTAATGCCTATATATACACACACACACACACACAAACTACTGTGTCTAAATTCTAAAATTGAAATATATAAATTTATCTTGGTATTCACCAAAACAGTTCTTCATCTACCCTCATATTATAATGATTTCTTGACCATATTTGGTAATTGTTTCCTTTAGGAGGACCTTAGAGGAACCTGTCAGCGTATCGCTGAAGCCATATTAGGCCGTGATGATGATTGGCAGATGGGAAAAACAAAGATATTCCTGAAGGTACTTAAAGCAAAACTAATATCTTATTATAGAAGCACCAACTACGTATAGCAATAAGACACCATTTGTGAAATGCTCTTCACAATCAATAACAGAAGGCAATATTTAAATAATAATGATTCTTTACTTATGTCATGGAAAAATAAGCTCATCGTTGTTGCTGTTAAAAAAAAAAAAAACATCAGGGGATTTTATGCAGTCGTGTCAAACTTAGACGGTATTGACCTCAATATTCGTGTATGTTTTTCCGCTGCCGGAAACGCTGCCCTCAGCCAGAGGTCAAAGATCAGGAACTAGCTTGTCCATTATAAACTGCCAGGAGGGGTTTTCCAAGGATTTGGTTTTATCACACCTTCCAGTTCTCTAAAACAGGAAATCCCACTCAGCAGGAAGGAAGAGAGGGCAGTGTCAATACACGTTGACTGGAAGTAACGACACTAGCAGGATCAGCATAGAGACAGATCAATATGAGCCTTATTAATTGATCTGGAGACCAATGGAACATCACAGGAGTGAGTTTAAGTTCATAGTTAGTTATTGTGTCTACTTTTGTCAGGACCATCATGACATGCTGCTGGAAATCGAGAGAGACAAGGCAATAACTGATAAGGTCATCCTCATTCAGAAAGTTGTCAGAGGATTCAAGGACAGGTACGTATGACTGCTGATGTTTAGTTTGTGTTGCAAGAACTCTGGGGGAAAATGCTAAAAATGAATTACACTCACTGTTTATTTGCATTTGTGGTCTGTGTTGTTTGATACACTTGATGCAAATCAGGTAACAGCACAAACACACCACAGAAACATCGTCTGGTCATCATTCGATGAATTCCTGCTATAAAATGTGAAAAATATATATCTTTAAATAAAAATACTTACATTTATGCACTGGTCATCTAGCAGTTTCATCATTGGTAGAATATACATTGGTTTACAATATTTCAGTCAAAAAATAAATACATTTATGCAGAATGTCAAACCTTTAAAAATGCAACCCACAGGAACAGTTTAAATGTAGCAAAGACTTCCAGTCAATGATTTTGACCCTTTTTGCTGGTGGTTTGCGATTTAGACTTTAGTTTTTGTGCTGAAATATGCTTCAAACTCATCTTTCCCATAGATCCAACTTCTTAAAGTTGAAGAAGTCTGCCATGTTGATCCAGAAAACATGGAGGGGTTATAACTGCCGGAAGAACTACTCAGCGGTTGGTCTCAAACATTCTCATATACTGTACAACTATGTGCAGTTGTTCCCCTCCAGTATCATAACACTCATTTCCTGTCTCGTAGATGCGCGGTGGTTTCTCCCGCCTGCAGGCGTTGTATCGGTCTCGCAAACTCTACCAGACGTACCATGTTACACGACAGAGAATTATCCTTTTTGAGGGCCGCTGCAGAGGATACCTGGTGCGTCGGGCGTTTCGTCACCGTCTTTGGGCCGTCATCACCATCCAGGCGTATACGAGGGGAATGATCGCCCGCCGACTCTACAATAGACTCAAAGGAGAGGTGAGTACGGATTTATTTGTAGCTAGCGATGCACGCTTTTACGATATATAAAACGCAACACTCTGTTTTTCCATCCATCTAAGTACCGGCGGCGTTTGGAGGCGGAGAAGATGCGATTGGCTGAGGAGCAGAAGTTTAGGAACCAGATGAGTGCCAGGAAGGCCAAAGAAGAAGCCGAAAAGAAGCATCAGGAAAGATTGGCACTGCTGGCGCGAGAGGATGCCGAGCGCGAGAAGAAGATTCGAGAGGAGGCGCGGAGGAAGAAGGAAATGTTGGACCAGATGGAGAAAGCACGACATGAGCCGGTCAATGACTCTGATATGGTGGACAAGATGTTTGGCTTTTTGGGAACCACAAACTCATTCCCTGGTCAGGAGGGTCAAGCGCCTGCTGGGTTTGAGGTGAGGATGTGGATCTGTCGCTTTTACAGTCTAAACTAGGTGTGTTTACTTCAGGACTTGAAGCAGTGCATGCCAGTTAGTCATTTTGTTCGCCATCACAGTACCTCGAGAGCAATTCGAGAGCAGTTGGCTGGCACATTCTTCGCACACTGCAGAGGAGTAATTTCTTAAATAGTATTTTTGTCTTGTTTTTCAGTACAAATATCTAAAAAAATTAAATCTAGGTACATTTCTTTGAGAAGCCAATAGACCATTTCACAAGATGTAAACAACACTGGTCCAGAAGCACTTCCTGTTTCAGTTTGTAACTGTTTTCTTTATTTCACATGTAAAGAAAACATCTTAAAGATGTTTGTTTAACTTTTTGATTCAGTTTTAAATGTTTTGTTGGTTGTATTTTATCCCAGCTTTTATGTAGTGTTAAAAAACTGAAACAGGAAGTGCTTCTGGACCAGTGTTGTTTACATCTTGTGAAATGGTCTATAAGATAAGATTGAAATAAAATAATGTATCAAAATTAAGCGAGTTTTTGCTTAAAACAAGAAGAAAAAATGTCATTATTTTCGGTAATTTTCCTTAAAACTCGCATAATTTCCACTGGTGCTCATAAATCCATATTTTTATAATTTTGTATTATTAATGTGGTCACACTTTACAATAACATTTCATTAGTTAACTAGATTAGTTAACATGAACTAATAATGAACTGCATTTTAACAGCATTTAAAAACTTTCTAATACATTATTAAAGTTGTATTTATTAACATTAGTTAATTCATTGTGAGCTGACGTGAACAACTGCATTTTTATTAAATCGTAAACAAAGATTGAAAAACAGTAACAAATGTATTACTGATGGTTAGTTCATGTTAGTTGATATGTTTACTGATGTTAAATAAAAACTTATTGTAGAGTTAATGTTATTTTATGCCATGTTTATCAAAATAAATGCGATAAGAAGTATAGACTCCACTTTATTGGTATTTAAATAGCATATAGGCTTATGTTCAACTTTATTTGGTAACACTTTACAATAAGGCGCTTTTCCACTGCATAGTACGGTACGGTTCGGCTCAGTACGCTTTGACTCGGCGCGGAACAGTTCGGATCGCTTTGCGTTTCCACTGCAGTAGTACCCCTTCAAAGTGTGTGAGACTGATCGTTATTTGCGCGCGCCTCTACTGCCATGACATCATCTTAAAAGCGCCACATTTTCAAACCCACAACACAGGAACAATGGAGACTATCGAGGGGATGGTGTTCCTGATTCTCGGTATGTGGTTGTTTTTAACTGCTAGACGGAAAAATGTGTTTAAAATGAGGCTGATGGCAGCAAAACAAAAATACTGCTAAAAAAGTGTCTCGTGTCTCGTGTCGCAAATCCAATGACGCTAGTAGTGACGCAGGGAATGACGATTCTGTCTGACCAATCAGTGATCTGCAGTGTTTCACGTCACATTTTAGTACCGGTACGGTACGCTTGGAACCTCAACAGACCAGGTACCATTTAAAGCGACCTGAAGCGAACCGTACTGTACCGTACCATGCAGTGGAAAAGCACCACAAGTGAGACGTACCGAACCGTACCGTACCGTACTATGCAGTGGAAAAGCGCCTTTAAGGTTCATTAGTGAACATTAGTTAGCATGTACCAATAATGAACTGCAATTATACAGAATTTATTAATCTTTGTTCATGTTAATTTTAACATTTACTAATACTTTATTAAAATCGTGTTAACATTAGTCAATGCACTGTGAGCTAACATGAACAAACAATAATCAGCTATATTTTTTATTAAATAATGTTATTAAAAATGAATAAATGGCTACCCTTTATTCTTGTATATGCAGGTGCTGTACTAAGGAGTACATAAAGTATTAAATGAAAAGTGTTTACATGAAAACACCTGAAACATCTGTTTATTTGACAAATATTGCAATAAAAGCAATAAATTAGGCAAACACTATGCAAGCATCACTAATCTCCTCACCGAATGCTTGCAGCAAATCTCTCCGATTGGTTAAATCCAGCCGCAGCCCATCACACCTTTTGTTTACAGACACTCAAGCTGAACTAATTAACCAGCTGATTAACTGATCTCTCACCTCATTAATGAGTTGATTAACTAAGCTCCGGTGTAATTGTGTTTTCCTCAGGACCTGGAGCAAACGCACAGGGAGCTTGAGGAAGAAGACCTGGATGAAGCTCTTCCTCTCCCAGAGGATGATGTAGAAGACTTGTCAGAGTACAAATTTGCCAAGTACTCTGCCACATATTTCCAAGGCACGACCACTCACACTTACGTGCGCCGCCCGCTTAAACAGCCATTACTGTTTCACGAGGACGAAGGAGATCAACTGGTATGTGACCTTTGACTTATGACCCTCAAACGCACTTTAGATGTTAGAAAATTGTCTAATGTTGGCGCTGTAATGGTGCTGTCTTCTAAGATACCTGCATTTTTAAAAGAAACATTGCATGTATCCTTCACATAAGATTAATATATCTGTCTGTCTGTCTATTTATTCAATATTTCTATAAATATACTATACATGTATATAAATACTATAACTTTCTAGCTTTCTTAAAACAAATATAAATGTATATATATATATATATATATATATTCATTTAGTATGACTACAAAAATGACTACACAAAATATATATATATATATATATATATAATATACTAATATTATATATTAGTTCATGTTTTCAAATGTTAACTAATGAAACCTTTAATGGATAAATAAATATAAAATGGCAAAATACAGAATATTTAAAAATATAAAATATTTAAATTATTTACATGTGGTGTAATATATATTAAATTGCATACCAATTATATATAATTATATACTGTATATAAATATATTTTTTAAATATGTATACAAACATGTTTATATATATATTTATATATATATATATAATAAATATAAATGTTTATATATATATATACACACACACACACACACACATATCTGTACATCGCATTAGAATGTATATACATTTAAACGTTTTTTAATAAATATTGTCTAAATATTGATTTTTTTTTTTTTACTAACTTGTGAAAGACTTGACTGCTGACTTGTATGAATTGATATGAGATGATATGAATGAGATTTAATTGTTCGTATCTAAATGTTTGTGTACTCCTCGTCCTGCAGGCTGCTCTGGCCGTGTGGATCACGATACTCCGGTTCATGGGTGACCTTCCAGAACCCAAATACCACACGGCCATCAGCGACGGCAGCGAGAAGATTCCTGTCATGACCAAGATCTACGAGACACTTGGCAAGAAAACCTACAAGAGAGAGCTGCAGGCTCTGCAGGGAGAAGGAGAGGTACTGGAGATAAAGAAAGAGTGAAGGAGAAGATTACTGATACACTGGGAACATTAATGCACATTTTCATGATTTATAAGTCACTTTATGCGTCCATCTCATACAGAACACTCACACTGACAGTCACAAAAAGAGCAGTGTGCGTCACAAGCTGGTGTCGCTCACCCTGAAGAAGAAGTCGAAGATTACAGAGGAGGTGAGTGATGCTGTTACCATGATGATTTTATCAAGGTTCACTTCCTTATTCCTTTCTTTCCACAAGCGTTCTTTTGGTTTTTGAACTCAGTGACCCTTTTAAGACACGGATTTCACAGGAATGAGCCACTGCTATACAGATATTCATTCACCTGTTAGCAAAGGAGGTTATTAGGTGTCATGAATTTTCCTTCCACCAAACAGATGTGAAAGAACTAATCGGCTATTAATTGCACAAATTATAACAATAACTGGATGAAAGTGGGTCATTGGATAAAAAAAATTAGACCTGTCTTTAAATGGACACATGACATTTTTATACAAAGGTAGACACCTGTTATTATGTATCTTGATGCATTGAAAATGAAGGTGGAACGGTTCCATTCCCCTGAACCGTTTATATAAGTCTCCTACTTCTCTAATACGTTTTCAGTGTTTAAGGTGACAATTATCACGTCTGGTCTAATGTTCCCCTTGATGAATGTTTTGCTCATTATTTATAATTTCTATCAAATTAAAGTTTAAACAGAATAACCAATCAGCTTCCTCAGATACAAAACATCTTGACTTTGAAGAAGACTGATCAATTTAGTAACGTTGACATCTATAGCTATTAAACTTCTTTTAAACTGACTTTTAACATGTTCATTTAAAGGGATTGTTCGCCCAAAAATGAAAATTCTGTCATCTTTTACTCACCCTCAAGTTGTTGCAAACCTGTATGAGTTTCTTTCTTCTGTTGAACACAAAGGAAGATATTTTGAAGTATTAAATGAAATACTTCAAAAATTGGAACTTTGACACCATTGACTTCCATTGTATTTTTTTTCTACTTTGGAAGTCAATGGTGCCAAACAACTGTTTGGTTCCAATCGTTCTTCAAAATGTCTTCCTTTGTGTTCAGCAGAAGAAAGAAACTCATACAGGTTTGCAACAACTTGAGGGTGAGTAAATGATGACAGAATTTTCATTTTTGGGTGGAGTATCCCTTTAATTTATTGTACAGTTGCTATATAAATCGTTCATTCATTCATTCATTCAAATAAATGTCCATATTTGTTGTGGCTATTTTGGTGGATTGCATTTCAAAAATAAATATGTATTTGCAAAATATCGGATGTATTTTGTTCATTTCAAACCTGATCCTGATTTAAAGTATTTTTTCTCTCTCTAGGTGACGAAGCGTCTGAATGACGGTGAATACACAGTCCATGGAAACAGCATGCTGGAGGACCGACCCACATCCAATCTGGAGAAGCTACACTTTATCATCGGCAACGGCATCCTTCGCCCAGGCTTGAGGTCAGACAATGGATATGAAAAAATATAATATAGACTGAATCACCCTTGAAAGAAATGTATATGTACTATATATATATATATATATATATATATATATATATATATATATATATATGTACACACACTATATATTAGTGTGTGTGTGTGTGTGTGTGTGTGTGTATGTGTGTGTGTGGTTCAGGTATTCCCTACCTAGGTATTCTTTAACCTTGAAAGGACATTTATAGTCCCCATGAGGAAGAAATTTTTGTGTGATGGGTAGGTTTAGGGATAGGGTTAGTGTAAGGGGATAGAATATCCAGTTTGTACAGCATAAAATTCATTGTCTATGGAAAGTCCTCATAAAACATGTAAACCAAGTGTGTGTGTGTGTGTGTGTGTGTAACAACAACCCAAACAACCCTCTTCCTGCTGTTTCTTCCAGAGATGAGATCTACTGTCAGATCTGTAAGCAACTGACCCAGAATCCCTCTAAAAGCAGTCATGCCCGCGGCTGGATCCTCATGTCTCTGTGTGTCGGCTGCTTCGCTCCATCCGAGAAGTTTGTGAAGGTGAGAAATGCTGCGTATTTATAAACTCTTTTCTTTTGTCACTCTTCACATTATCTTCTCTTCTTGTTTCCTCTTCTTACATGTAGCTTTATCTGTGATCAGGGCATCTGTAATATTTCAACCACAGACAAATACTTTAATCATTTCTGGTAAATATTTAGGTACTTACTAATATATGGGGACATTTATTTGACCAACAAAGACTCAACAATTGATATTGAAGATGTTTTTTTTTGTTCCCCCTTGAAATAGTGAGAAAAAATTGCATTGTGAGTTTTCAAGGTTAAAAAAATTCACTGTTGTCAAAGTGTATTATAGAAGTACATGTGCTTTGACTTTGCCAATGTGTTCCTTGCCAATATGTTTGCCGAAACCAAGATATTTGAATGTGAAAGCAGCTTCTGACACTCTCTAAAGTTTCATTAAGCTACATTAAAAATAATTTGAAATATATATCTGTCATCTACTGTTTTGCACCTTTAACCTTACACTAACATTATAATTACTTACACTTTTGGTCTGAAGACTTCTCTTTGGTATGTTCTTGCTCAAATTCTTACAACAATAAAAATCAAAGCCCTGTTAGTATTTTGTAATCACTAAAATTTTAATAGTGTAATCAATATTATTTTTATAATAAAAAATATGTAAAGGCAAAAAAAAAAAATTATAAATTATAAAAAAAATAGTATAACAACATTATTATATTGTGTTTACTTCAACCAAGGGAACGAATTAGTAAATCACCCCCAGTGAGTTTTCAGTGGTTAATTCTGACCAATTATGATTATTGAAAGTTCAGTATGTCTTCCTGTAGTACCTGAGGAACTTCATCAGTGAGGGTCCTCCGGGTTACGCTCCCTATTGCGAGGAGAGACTGAGGAGAACGTTTGTGAACGGAACAAGAACACAACCACCATCCTGGCTAGAGCTTCAGGTATCATAACTGGTTTTACTGATGATATCTGCTCTATTAATAACCAATGTAGTTCTGCTGCTTTTATCCATGCAACAATAGTTGACAAGTGACTCTGTCAAACTCCAAGCACAACAAAAGCTGTCCATATGATGTCTTCTTTTCACAATTTTATCCAAGGCCACAAAATCAAAGAAGCCGATAATGCTACCTGTGACTTTTATGGACGGAACCACAAAAACTCTTTTGACGGACTCTGCGACCACAGCCATGGAGCTCTGCAACGCACTGTCCGACAAGATCAGCCTTCAGGATCGATTCGGCTTCTCGCTGTACATTGCTCTGTTTGATAAGGTACACGCACTCACAACCAAGATCGTTTGGTTCAGTTATTGTGTTTTGTTGTTCATTTAAGAAAGCTTTTTTGGACTCTTTTTGTGCCAGGTTTCCTCTCTGGGCAGCGGTAATGATCACGTGATGGACGCTGTTTCCCAGTGTGAGCAGTACGCTAAAGAGCAGGGCGCTCAGGAGCGCAACGCCCCCTGGAGGTTGTTCTTCAGGAAGGAGATATTCACACCCTGGCACGACCCAGCGGAGGACGCCGTCGCTACAAACCTTGTCTACCAGCAGATCGTGCGTGGCGTCAAGTTTGGCGAATACCGCTGTGATCGGGTATGAACCTCAGACACAGAAAACAAGCCAATAAATAAATTGAGTTCTCATTTAAACTATATTTCTAAGGAGGGAATATTTTCTTTCTTTTTTCCTTTTTTCCACTCTGTTTCTCCTTTTCCTCTTTTGATGATCTTTATTTTTCTCGCACTCTTTCTGTTTCTTTATCTTGTATCTTCCGGGAGTAGGAGGATCTAGCGGAGCTGGCGTCGCAACAGTACTACGTGGACTACGGCTCTGAGATTCTTGTGGAACGCCTGTTAAGTCTTATTCCATCCTACATCCCGGACAGAGAGATCAGCTCGGCCAAAACCGTGGAGAGATGGGCTCAGTTCATAATGGCTGCACACAAAAAGGTGGCAAAAGTTAATCTCAACAGTCAAATGAATGGACTTAAAGGGATTGTTCAACCAAAAATGTATATTATGTCATCATTTACTCACCCTCAAGTTGTTTCAAACCTGTATGAATTTATTTCTTCTGCTGAACACAAAGGAAGATATTTTGAAGAATGTCGGTAACCAAAAATTTGTATATTTATATATTCATATCCCCCATATTTTTGGTTACCCATAGTCTTTAAAATGTCTTCTTTTGTGTTTGGAAGAAGAAACAAACGTAAACACATTTTTTTTTTAATTTTTGAATTAAAATGTGTCCTTGGCATGTTTTTGTTAGACTATCAATTTTTTGTCTTAACTTTTGGTAGTTCGGTCAAATGAGTCAAGAAAAATCCTTTCAGTGTTATCCTTTCCTGTGTTATAAAACAACTGCTGATATTACCGTTCGTCACAATGGAGACGGAAAGTCATTTCAGCACATTGCATTGTGGGATACAGTATCTCACAGTGTTTTTCGGTTGAATTTCGAACATTTTTGCTGATGTACTGTAGTAAGTATTTAATGCAAATAGAAAATAAACACCATGCACACTATACACACTGCATACTTCTTTCCTTCAAAAGTAGTAGATAGTATGCCATTCTGAACTCCGTCATAGTGATGTATTTGAATTGTCACACTACAATCAAAGTTTTTAGGGGACACACCTTACAATAAGGTTCCATTTGTTAACATTAGTTAACTTTATTAATTTACGAGAACTAACTATGAAAAATACAGTTCAACATTTACTAATACATTATTAAAATCTACATTTATGTCTGTTAATATTATTTAACATGAACTAACAATTTTAAAGATGAATAAAAAGTTAGTAACACATTGTGTTGTGTGTGTGTGTGTGTGTAGGGAATC
Organism: Pimephales promelas; assembly: GCF_988280905.1. NCBI lineage: Eukaryota > Metazoa > Chordata > Actinopteri > Cypriniformes > Leuciscidae > Pimephales > Pimephales promelas. The sequence continues at coordinate 18,314,220 of NC_142778.1, forward strand.
TACACTCAGAAGAGGGTGGACCCTCAGAAAGTGAAGGAGGAAGTCGTGGATTTCGCTCGTTATAAGTGGCCTTTGTTATTCTCAAGATTCTACGAGGCCTTTAAATTCTCAGGTATTTCTTGTGTAATTTATGCCACATTAATAAGGTTCTTGTGTTTTGTTCTGCATGTTTACAGATGGGTTTGATGTATTGAATCTGTTTGAAGGTCCTAGCCTACCCAAGAATGACGTGATAGTGGCTGTAAACTGGACAGGCGTTTACTTTGTGGACGAGCAAGAGCAGGTTCTTCTGGAGCTTTCTTTCCCAGAGATCACCGCTGTGTCCAGCAGCAGGTACGGGTTTCACTGAGTCTTGTTTGGAGGTTTGATATGATTTGAGCTTTGAAGGTAAAAGCCTCTGTGTTTGCCAGAGGGGGGAAGCTTCAAGCCCAGAGCTTCACGTTAGCCACCATCAAAGCAGAGGAGTACACGTTCACCTCTAATAACGCAGAGGACATCCGGGACCTGGTGGTCACCTTCCTAGAGGGTCTCAGGAGGAGATCCAAGTTTGTTGTGGCCTTACAGGACAACCCCAGTCCAGGTTAAAGAAGCAAAAACATCATATCAATGGATTTTACACTTTTTTTTCTTTCATTTAAACGAATAAATCTTTAAAATTCATGTCCAGACTAAATTTCAGCCAAAAATCAAAAAAGAAATTTTGCATTAAAAATAAATCATATTTTAAGGCCTATATTATACTTAAGACCAAAATCAAAAGAGAATAATATGAAATTATTTTTTAATTTTCTATGATAATATAAAGATATAAAGCAAGCCTATTTAGGGCCCAGATCATATTTTAGGTCCGAAACCATAGAAAATGGTAACACTTTACAATAAGGTTTCTTTTGTTAACATCAGTTCTCTATATTAAATAATGCTAATATTTTGAAATATATTATAAACTAATAAATAAATCTTTCTGATCACAATACATAAAATTGTATTTTTATTTTGTTTTTTATTATTATTATTTTTTTTACATTTCTTTAGCATCACTTACAGTCATTTTTCATTTCTCCCAAACAGCTGGCGATGATTCGACGTTCCTGAGCTTCCTAAAAGGCGACCTCATTCTGCTGGACCAGGACACGGGCGAGCAGGTCATGACGTCGGGCTGGGCCCACGGGATCAACGACAGAACCAAACAGAAAGGAGATTTCCCTGCCGACTGTGTTTATGTGCTGCCCACTGTCGTTAGACCTGCACCTGAAATCGTGGTACTGATTTTTTTATTATTATGTTTAGAGGTCGGTGCTTATTTGTAATTTCAGTCTTGTATGATTCATGTCTCTACTTAAACCTTCTCCCTTTCTCTGTCCCTGTCTTGTGTTCTCTTGTGCACTCTCTGTGACTTTACGGCTCAGGCTTTGGTTACCATGACACCAGACCAACGTCAGGAGTCAATCCGGATTTCCCATGTCCCTATAACGGAGTCGGAGGAGAGGATAAAGCCGTATACTCTGGAGGAATTCTCATATGACTACTTCAGGTGAACAGACACCACTTCTGTCCCTACATCGTCTCGTCATTGTCTGTTTTAACCCTTGTGCATCCTTATGGACATTTTTGTCCTTTTCAGTTTTGTTTTTTTGATCACTTTGCCTGTGTTAAAGCTAACTGCAAAAAACTTGGCACAGGTGTGTATTTTTATTGGAATTTTACTATTTCACCGTCATTTTCTTAAAAAAATATTTTTTGCATTAGGTACAAAAAAATACTCCCTCTCAGCGCCTTTTGGACAAAAATGTCCCCATTGAAACCTATTAAAACTGCCATTTTTAATCCCCGGTTCAGTTAACTATAAAATTATGCAATCTTTGTTAAGAGGCTTTCATTCTGATGACAAGGCTTCAAAATTTTATTTTTTACTATTTTTTATCAGATGTTGCCATTTTTTTTTAAGTTTGGCCAATAAAACAAATGTCGCTTTATTCCTGGTTGTCTGCTTCGGCATACTACAGAGCCAACTGGATAAATTATGCAACAATATTTGTGTGGGTGTGTTGGTATGGATGTCAGAGTGTGGTTAGTATGTGTGTTATAAAAAAATATGTGTGTGTGTGGGCATGTGTGTGTTTGTAATACTGAGAGAGAAAAACTGCAAATTCCAATCCAATCACTGTGAGCTCCAGTGGGGTTTTGCTGGCACCCAATGGGGAAAATATGTTACTACGCCCAAACAAACTGTTGCCGAAAGCTCATTTTTTGAGATATCATCCTCAAATTTGGAACACAACCTATTTAGATTTATGGCTTTGATTTTATTGCAGTTTTGAGTTCAACCTGATTTAAAAAAATATATATTTTATATAAAATATTTTTTATAAATAATTTTCATAAACTTATACCTATATAACTTTTTTTTGGATTTACTTATTATTATTTTTTTTACTTCAGCAATAATCTGCAAAGGGTCTTCTTTAAAATGATACCAAACTTAAGTCTGTGGTCCAAAGCGTCACGTTTTTATGACAGTTTTTTGACATGGACATTTTTGTCCTCTTTTTACCTATGTGTAACTTTTTTAAATTGATGCACAAGGGTTAAATCATAAAATACATAGTTATGCTGCAATCAAGAGTCTTACTTAAAGTCTTTACTTTTGATTTGATTTTAAAGGCAATGCAAAATTGTCCTGTGATAATGTTGGTTGTTGTGGGCAGGAAGAAGACAAGGAATCGCTGACTGCAACTCGGTAGACTCTTTATTGACTTCGGTCTGAGCACAAAGTAAAAGGCGGGGCTTTTAACACACCCAAAATAAACATAAAACGTGTCGTCGGTTTTGTCATGCAGTTCCTCTCTGCGTGTGCAGCTCTCTCCTGTCACTGCTTATATCCTGTCCCAGCCAATTACTGAAACAAGAGACAGGTGTTATCACCTGAAATCGACCCACTTACAAGTCCCCGTCCTCAAACTCTCTCTCCCCCGTCACAGACTTCGCTAAACCACGCCCCCTTGCCACATGTCCCTATTTACTTTCTTAATACATGTTCCTGGTCTTATTGTGCACTATTCATCATTGCAGGTTTTTCTAAAGAAAATACAATTTAATTGAACAAAGAAATCAAAGAATATACACAATTAACTGCAAATGCGTATACATGACCCTCGTTGACCCTGGAAACTCTCCACTCATCCAGGCCTCCTCCCAAACACACTCTCAGTCGAGTGATGATCACCAAGAACCGCGGGAAGGACAAACTGTGGAGCTGCACTCGAGAACCCATCAAGCAGGCTCTTCTGAAGAAGTGTGTGGGCCATGAGGAGCTTTCCCAGGAGGCCTGCATGGCTTTCATTGATATCCTTCAGAAAACAGACACAGACGCGTGAAAATATAATTCATATCTTTCTTTTCATATTTTGGGCTGACAACGTGTGTGTGTGTGTGTTTTGAATACAAAAACCAAAGCCTATTTCAATAGGCTTGAAATAGTTTTTCAATTTTTTTTTTCCTGAAATATGACCTAAAATAAGTTTTATTTTCTTTATGGAAAATATGATTTATTTTTGTTTATTTTAATTTTGCCCTGAAATAGACATTAAATATTAAAAATGTTCTTTTCCTAGAGAGTAATGAGATTTAATTTGGTTTTATTTAAAATCGAGCTTTTAATGTTGTTTATATGTCTATGTGGTGGTTTTTAATATGCTTTAAGACAAACCAACCATGTTCAAATTAGTAAGTCAATAACATTGCTGAGTATTTTCTGCTTAAAACTGCAGTGAACCAAAGATTGTCTCAAAAACCCACTTTGAAATCGTTGGTTTTTCTGACGTCACAAACCACCCTGTAACCAATCACGTACAGTAAATGTGTGATCGTCTGAGCTGGTGTGAGTGAGTGGAGGTGGGGCTAATTTGCATATTCATAGAACTACGTACACTAAAGGTGTTTTGGGTGCTCGCAAGGTTTTTTTTTTTTTCACCATTGGGTCACCTGATGGAGTTTTAGGACACTTTTAGGTCACTTGATGGAGTTTTTCGGTTCCTTGCCACTGTTGCCTTTGGCTTGCTCAGTTTGGGAAATTCAAATGAATTAGCCAGTCAGTAATACCCTTGATCAGCTCTACCAAACGTGGATATTTTTCCACTAAGAAACGAACATTGTTATTATGTCTTGATTGATACTGTGATGCTGCTTTGATGCAATCTATATTGTGAAAAGCGCTATATAAATATACTTGACATGACTAAATGAGGAAAGCGTGTATTAAATTACATTCAAGCTATTTTAAGACATGAAGATTTATTTATTTTTTTAAATATGTCATTTTGGTGGTTAAAAATGAGTTTTAAAGGATAACATTATTGACTACAGGGAGACTTTAACACTAGAAGTTCATGGTTATTATCTTCTTTCTGAACGTTAATCTTCCTTGACCTGCTCTCCTGCACCTATAATGAAATACATGGGCGATTATCCATCCAAGCGGACTCGTTCTGTGAACGAGCTCACGGATCAGATCTTCGAGAGCGCTCTGAAGGCGGAGCCTCTGAAAGACGAGATCTTCTGCCAGATACTCAAACAAATGACTGACAACCACGTCAAGTATGTCCATCCTTTATAAATATAGCCAGACGCTGTGATTTCTTCCAATGAGCTCTACCGTTTTTAAAAGATGTCAGGCTGCATTTATTTGTTAAAAAATGCTGTAATATTGTGAAATATTATTGCAATTTAAAATAACTGTTTTCTATTTGAATACATTTTAAAATGTCATTTATTATTGTGATGTAAAGCTGAATCTTCATCATATGATCCTTCAGAAATCATTCTAATATGCTGATCATGCAAGAAACATTTCTTATTATTATTATCAATGTTGAAAACAGTTCATGCTGTGCTGCTTCAGATATATATATTTTTTAAAACTGTAATACTTTTTAGTATTCTTAGATTAAAATAATTTGAAATAGTTAACACTTTTAGAATGTTACAAAAGATTTATGTCACTTTTGATCAACTTAATGAATCCTTGCACAATGAAGGTTTTAATTTGGTAATGACCTCAAACTTTAGCACAGTATTGTGTGTTCTACTCGCTGTCATTCATATCAGCTGTTGATAGTTTAACTGCAATGTTTTGTCTGTTTGTGTAGGTACAGTGAGGAAAAGGGCTGGGAGTTGCTTTGGCTGTGTGCCGGTCTCTTTCCTCCCAGTAATGTCCTCTTACCACACGTCCAGAGGTTTCTACAGTCGAAGAAACATCACCCGTTGGCTCCCGACTGCATGCAGAGACTGCAGAAAGCTTTACGGTGACAGCACTCCCTCACCTCACGTACAACTGCATGTACTGTACATGCACAAACAGGCATGCATATTTTCTAGAGCCTATTTATATCGCAAAGATAGTCGTATCTGTAGAAGCATATACAGTATACCTCGAAGAAGAGCCTTTGCAAATAGACTTCTTAACGCACAATTTCGTCCATGTCAGAAGCATTTTGTCTGTCAGAGAGAACACTAAATGTAGTGTGCCTGGTTTGTTGAACTAGCTTAGAAGGGCACTTCTAAGACAGCTTATTTATTATATTTTTATTTCTTTATTTTCAATACTTTGACCGTTTAGAACGGCTACAGCTGTCGTCTTCATATAACTTATTTATCCTGATGAGCTGGTGATATTTCCCTGCTTTTGGAGAAGCAAAGACAACATAAACTCTCAGACATTTGGTGCATTCAAGTCATGTCAGAAAGATCGCGTTTACAGCTTGAATGCTCATGAACACCAAATTCGACAAAGCCATGATTATGTGTTAATTATGGAAACTCTTTGAGCCCCAAAGTAGGATGTGTGAGTGAAACAACATGGCAGAAGCAATGGATGAAAATTCTGTGGTTGATGGTAAATTTGTTGAAAGATTAGTTTTGCCCAATTTAGAATATATCTACCTAAACTAAGTTGCCTATACAAAATACAGTAGTATTGTACAATTAAGATAAAATGCATAACGATTCAATTTTGCAGTGGCTTCATAAATAATTAAAATCATTAAAAAAAATTCATTTCTGGAGCTCAAACAGTATAGAGCAACACCAGGGTCATGTGTTCGATTCCCAGGGAATCCATCAACTGATAAAATGTATACCTTGAATAAAAAGTCGTATTGGTTAAAATCATTTGCAAAAAAAGGAAATGCGTAAGTGTAAAGAAAAGGAGAGTAAAAAAAGGCCTGGTGTGCATTTTTGTGTTCTTCACCTGCAGTTTATTTTTGTTTGTAATTAAGATATTGTAGTAGTGTTGGGTGTAATACATTACCAAGTTATTCATTACTGTAATTTAATTATTCTCTTGAAAAAGTACAACAAAGGGATTACTCTTAATTTTTCTGTAATCTAATTAGTTACTTATGATGTAAATGCATTAAATACTGTAAAGACTAGATCAATTCTATATAAAACAATAGAGGATTTAGCATCAAAATTTAATGTCTTATGTTAAAATGTATGTTTTTAATGTTACCTTCTCCCTTTAAAGCGGTGGTAAATTCAAGAATAATTCATGCAATTTTATATTATATATTTGAAAGAATTAAAAGAGCCGTTTCTTGTCTATCTTTGTATTGTTCAACTGGTCGAGATTGATATGGGATTTACAAAGTAATAAGTAATCCAATACTTTGTAGAGATAGTTATTTGTACAGTAATCTTATTAGTTGTAATTGGAGATGTAAATAGCCACTTGTAGGTAATCACTCTTTCACTAACCATAAAAGTGGTTGAACAAGTGACTTGAACACACCTGCTGTCATAATTACGATGTAACAACCTGAACGCCAATACTCCTAAAATGGCTCTTCCTGAAGCTGACACATTATTCCCGAAGGCTCCTTCCCCTCCAATTATGTTCTATAATTATTATGTGTATATTTGCAGTGTGAAATTAAGCACTTTTGTCTTGATATTGTGTCTTTATCTCTTCTTTCTCACTGTGTTTCTTTGTGTCTGTCAGCTCCATTCTGAGCTTTATTTGTGATGTTTTCTAGTTCTGATGATGAATATGAGATGTCTGTGTGAGGAGTGTTATAGTGTGAATGTCTCATCATGGGCACCGTATGTTTGTTTGTGTGCAGGAACGGATCCCGAAAATATCCCCCTCACCTGGTCGAGGTGGAGGCTATTCAGCACAAGACCACACAGATCTTTCATAAAGTGTACTTTCCTGATGATACAGATGAGGTGAGATATGCTTTCATATGCTTATGACTCATCAAACACATTGGGATCTTCTCCCAATGACGAGGTGACGACGATATACTGAGAGTGTTTTATGAAAGCTTCACATTTCTGCTTTTAACCCTGTAAAGCCTGACATGAAGTGAAAATCGTAATAGTAGGGTTTTTCTCTGTAAATGGTGAGAATAAAATCATTTTGTGAGAATATGGTGGAAAAAGGCAGCTCAATTTTATTCATAGGCCCAAACTGAGAATAAACTCAGAAATATGCAATACTGAAATTCCTATGACCAAAAAGTAAGATGAAATTCTTATCACTCTCAATGTGAATCAACTAGATTTTTATAACAGTATAGCGACTACTTACACACACCTAAAGGATTATTAGGAGCACCTGTTCAATTTCTCATTAATGCAATTATCGAATCAATCAATCACATGGCAGTTGCTTCAATGCATTTAGGGGTGTAGTCCTGGTCAATACAATCTCCTGAACTCCAAATTGAATGTCTGAATGGGAAAGAAAAGTGAAAATGCCTTGTTGATGCTAGAGGTCAGAGGAGAATGGGCCGACTGATTCAAGCTGATAGAAGATCAACTTTGACTGAAATAACCACTCGTTACAACCGAGGTATTGCAGCAAAGCATTTGTGAAGCCACAACACGCACAACCTTGAGGCTGATGGGCCACAACAGCAGAAGACCCCACCGGGTACCACTCATCTCCACTACAAATAGGAAAAAGAGGCTACAATTTGCAAGAGCTCACCAAAATTGGACAGTTGAAGACTGGAAAAATGTTGCCTGGTCTGATGAGTCTCGATTTCTGTTGAGACATTCAGAGGGTAGAGTCAGAATTTGGCGTAAACAGAATGAGAACATGGATCCATCATGCCTTGTTACCACTGTGCAGGCTGGTGGTGGTGGTGGAATGGTGTGGGAATGTTTTCTTGGCACACTTTAGGCCCCTTAGTGCCAATTGGGCATCTTTTAAATGCCACATCCTACCTGAGCATTGTTTCTGACCATGTCCATCCCTTTATGGCCACCATGTGCCCATCCTCTGATGGCTACTTCCAGCAGGATAATGCACCATGTCGCAAAGCTCGAATCATTTCAAATTGGTTTCTTGAACATGACATTGACAATGAGTTCACTGTACTAAAATGGCCCTCACAGTCAACAGATCTCAACCCAATAGAGCATCTTTGGGATGTGGTGGAACAGGGGCTTCATGCCCTGGATGTGCATCCCACAAATCTCCATCAAATGCAAGATCAATATGAGCCAACATTTCTAAAGAATGTTTTCAGCACCTTGTTGAATCAATGCCATGTAAAATTAAGGCAATTCTGATGGCCAAAGGGGGTCAAACACAGTATTAGTATGGTGTTCCTAATAATCCTTTAGGTGAGTGTGTATAAAATTGTCGCTTTATTTCTCCCAATAATACTGTATGTCTTAGTTGATATATAAATGCTTAGTTTTATGATCAACAGAGAAACAATGCAGTGCAATATATTGATGACTGAGGGATAAACAAATAAACATTGATTAAAAGCCTAATGGATCATATTTGATCCTCGCATATAACATGATTTTTCTGTGTATGGATAATCAAGTAAACATAAGGTGCTTCTGTCCAGCAAGTTTTCATCAGGAAATATATTACTAGCAATATAAATGTTATTTTTTACATTTACCTACCTTAAGGTGGACATTTTTAGAGTTACACTATAAAATACCTTTTTACTTGCTAATAAAAGTATAAACTATCAATCAAACGACAGAAGGTAGACGTAGATTGTGTAGAGCAGGCTTTTCAGCATCATTGTGTTCATGTTGATGATTTAGAATTTTGTGAATCAACTATGATACATTAGGTGTTATAGGGTTAAACCCTCCCAGAATATTCCTTTAAATGCATCTGGAAGTGTTGGATACGGTCTTTGTATTGGTAAAGACAGACTGTGAAGGTTCCCGTTGTCTGTTTTCAGGCGTTTGAGGTGGAGTCCAGCACGAAGGCCAAAGACTTCTGTCTGAACATCTCCACCAGACTGCTGCTCAAATCACCTGAAGGCTTCAGTCTGTTTGTCAAGATCTCCGATAAGGTAAATGTCAAACTGTGAGGAAGAACAGCCTCTGTGGGATTTCAGTGGGATTTTGCTCATGTAGCACATGTTCCTGTCTTTCATGCTAACCCAACTCTAACCATGGGAAAATTTAGTATTCAATTCCTATCAAGATGTATTTAATATTATTTGATCTGGTTTTATGCATTATAGGTGATAAGTGTACCTGAGGGTGATTTCTTCTTTGACTTTGTCCGCCATTTGACAGACTGGATCAAGAAAGCAAGACCCGCGAAAGAAGGTACAGCCGGGATTTCTACTGCACAATTATGGTTTACTCGTTCATGTGTACTCACAAAACATTACATTCGGATTTATTTGAATTTTCGGGGTTAGTAAGATTTTTTTTATGTTTTTGAAATAGAAAAGCTAAGGCTGCATTTATTTGAAATTAAAAATACAGTAAATACTGTTCTCTATTTGAATATGTTTAAATATTCAGTCTTCAGTCACATGATCCTTCAGAAATCATTCTAATATGATGATTTGCTGCTCAAGAAGTATTTCTTATTATTATCAGTTTTGAAATCAGTTGTGCTGCTTCATATTTTTGTGGGAAACATGATATTGTTTGATTAATAGAAAGTTTAAAAAGAATCGCATTTATTTGCAACATTGCAAGTGTCTTAACTGTCACTTTTGATTAAATTAACACATCCGTGCTGAATAAAAGTGACCCCGAACTTTTGAAGTGCAACGGTTTTACAATCACCATATCCACTGCCAAGTGTAGTTTTGTATTTTTAGGAAAAGGGTAGCAGAATGAAAGCATGCTCAGTAACATATTGGGTCTTCCTCCGGTGTTCAGGTATAGTGCCTTCATTGACCTACCAGGTGTTTTTCATGAAGAAGCTGTGGACGAACACAGTTCCAGGCAAAGACTCCTTCGCAGACTCCATCTTCCATTATTATCAGGTGAGCTTCATAAACATCCAAATACTACATCATGAAGACAGACACTGGGATAAAACCCTGAATTATATACATCAGCTAATCTTTCTAACACTTCCCATGTGAAGGAACTTCCTAAGTATCTCCGTGGATACCACAAATGCTCCAGAGAAGAAGTTTTCCAGCTCGGCGCTCTGATCTACCGGGTCAAATTTGAGGATGACAAATCCCACTTTCCCAGTATTCCCAAGATGCTGAAGGAGCTGATTCCTCAGGACCTGATCCGCCAGCTCTCGCCTGACGACTGGAAAAGGGTTTGTGTCGCACTTTCAATGTTCTTGGCTGTCTGCGTCCTTTATATAAACATCCTTGTAGTTGTGTTGACTAAATTATGCATCATTTTTATGATCCGACTGGCTCACCCTCATCTGTTCCTCCTCTTGTTGCAGTCGATTGTGGCGTTCTTCAACAGACATGCTGGGAAATCAAGGGAAGAAGCCAAGCTGATGTTTCTGAAGCTCATTTTCAAATGGCCCACGTTTGGTTCAGCCTTTTTTGAAGTGAAGGTAACTGTGCTCTGTTAACGTGGTTTGGAAAGCTGGCATTTTCTTACTATAACCTTTTTGAAGCTCAGTGTTTTTTCTTTGGATGGACCAATCAGTCTCTTGATATTTGAAATTTTCTCCCATAGCAAACCACCGAGCCACACTTCCCCGAGATCCTGTTGATAGCCATCAACAAATATGGAGTCAGCCTAATCGACCCCAAGAACAAGGTGCGCTCTCTTTCTGTTGTGCTGTTTTAACTAAGTAACTTTTTTTTTTTTATAGTCTTGCTGTGACTTGTATTCCAACGCAACTTATATAATGCAATTAACGTCAAGCACACAAAACATGCGCACACATTTGGTTTGGGGTCTAATGAGAGAGGAAGTGAGTCCATGTTAATTTGTATAGCGTATTTCCACATGCCGATAGTTTCAGTTTCGCCTTTAAATTCACTTAGGCTTGGTATTTATAATAAATATCATTTATATTGAATGGCACTATAATTTGTTTGTTTTGTTCTTATATTTTTCTTTCTTGTTCAGTTGTGAACGCTGTTAAATTAAAAAGGATTAATACTGTTTAAGGATTAATAATGTTAATATATTAACAAAATGTTGTGATTTACAAACATTATAAATCCTATAAACATTAATGTCTTATAAATATATATATATATATATATACAATAGTATCTCGAAACTAGAATAATAGGGATGTAGTATACTGATATATTAGTGCTGTCAAATTGATTATTCGCATCTAACATAAAAGTTTGTTTACAACACCGGCGATATTTTATGTCCTAAATTAATACATGATAAACTAAATGTATTTTTCCATGTGCATTTCTGAAATGCACTTTCTGTAAAGCTGCTTTGAAACAAAATGTATTGTGAAAACCCGGTCTTTGATTTTGATGAACTTTTTTGATCCACTTCAAATGTTGACTACTACATATATATATATATATATATATAGTATATACACAGACATATATGATATATATAAATGTAATTATGTTGCGTTTTTTTTTTGTCTTTTTTATTAGTCAGTGTCTTTTTTTAATGTGTATATATAGTTTTTAATATATATATATATATATATTTTAGTTTGTATTATAAAGTTAAACTAAATGAAAATGAGAAATGTTGCTTTGGCAACTAGCTGAAATAAAATAAGTTTAGGAGTAAACTAGAATGCATTGCAAGTGTAGTTTAGTATTATTTATGTACTATTATAGAATTAGTTATATACAATTATTAAACATCAATATTATTCATATTTAGTATTATATACTTACTATTGTATGCTTTTATTTTATATTTCAGTTTTATTTAATGTATGTGGATTTGTCATTTTTATTAGTTTTTTATATTTGATTTGATTTCAAGCAACAGTTATTTTAATGGTGTGTGTCCAATGTTCTTGCTCTCCGTGCTGATCCCAGTATGCACTGTGCAGTGATGTTTGCGTTTCCTGTTTTCTTGATCCGCAGGATATTTTAACCACATATCCCTTCACGAAGATTTCCAATTGGAGCAGCGGGAACACGTACTTCCACATCACTATCGGGAACCTGGTTCAGGGCAGCAAACTTCTGTGTGAGACGTCACTGGTGAGAGAAACTCTACTTAACCCCATTCACACTACAAGCGACAAAGCGATACGATATTATTTATTTCAATGGGTGAGCGGCCGATTTCTGGCAACGCGCGTGACAGCGACCATTGGTGACCAGATGGGTGACAAGAAAAAGTTGAGATCTGTTTAACTTTATGCAAATGAAGAACGACTTTCGGGAGTGCCGACCAATAGGAGTGAAGTCAGTGGAGCGCGTCACTCTCGAGAAGCTAATTTTAGCAGTCAGAAGCTGTCCTGTAATTCATGATATATCTCTGTGTACATACAGTGGTATTCACCGTACCGACTCCCTGTCTGAATGGTTTCGGGAACCCAGATAGACGGGAATTTGGCCGTTTGCTGCAGTTAAATAGCCACGATGGCAAAGAGCACTCACTGTTTCTCGTTCATCTTTAATATTATGCGTTTTATGTACTGATTCCATTTATATTTATTTAGACTTTTACTTTCCGCTACAAACAAACATTTTGGAAGGAAATTTATTTGTTGTCAGTAGTTATAGAGGGCACCATGTGTCAAAATGATTTATTGCTTTTTTGATTGACAGGTGGGCGGGGCTGACCTTTGACCTTCCGGATGCCATCTTTGAAGTAGTCATAAACCTTTGACCTTTGACATACCGTGTCTGGGATATCGATTAACCTTTGACCTAACGATCAATCAAATGGACAGGTGGTGTTGACCCGTTGACCTTTTGCGTTCCATCTCTGGAATATCGATTAACCTATGACCTTTCTAATCCAAAAAACATGTGTGTGTGTGTGTGAACATCTGTGGTTTTGACCGGATGACCTTTTTTAATCCAAAAAACATGTGTGTGAACATGTATGGTTTTGTCCTCTCAGTGACCCCAGGAAGCGATCGATCAAAATGGACAGGTTGACCCCGGTTGACTGGTTTTATCATTGATGTAGCCCCCCTCCCATACCAGAAAAGTCGTCTATAAAATGGGTGGTCTCTGTTCTACAGAATTCACAGAGGGAAACATGAGTTACATGACTATGGACGCTTTATCCTTACCTAAAACCCCCGAGATCGATCTGAGTAGCATGATGGAATAATTTTCTAATATAGCCCGTATCACAATATGATCTGTAAAATAAAAGCGGCTTACTTGAGTGCTGATGACCCCCCTCTGATTCTCTCACCGTCCTTCGGCCTCTGTGACAGTCGGGGTGTGAGATGGCTGAAACATTCATTCACCCAGAGAAAAAATCTTACACGAGCTAAAAAATGAAACCGTGTTTTATAGATTATAAGGAAAAAACATTTAGATTTAAATGTGAAAAAGCATCTTCCTTTATTTCCATCAAGATGTGAAAAACCTCTCATCAACAGCAGCATCTGTGAGCGTGTGTTTTTCTGTCTGTGTGTTTGTCTGTGTGTGTCTGTAACAGCATTACATTTCCGCATCCTGTGCTGAAACAGTTAGAATAAAGTTCAAACTTTTCCTCACTATCTAAAGTTAAAACCATGGTTCATTTAAAAAGAATATCAATAAAATGCTTTATCATTCATTGTAAAATAATACATGTTTTATAGATTATAAGTTGACTAAGAGTCTATCAAAAATAAAACCATCTTACTTTTTCCAGCTGGTCGACAAAGTACTTCCTAAGATGCCCATACAATACATGGATGGTTTACAAAAGATGAGTTTAAAGTTGTGAAGATCTCCCTGTGATTCTCTCTCCCCCATGCATGGTGGAGTGGTGTGTGTGTGTGTGTGTGTGTGTGTGTGTCTCTGTGTAATAAATGGCAATAAATTACTTTAGACCTCTCTGAATCCTCTAAGTCAGAGGGACCCTCTCATACTTATTTTCTCTGTGTGTGTGTGTGTGTGTGTGTGTGTTACATTATACCCCTTCAAGTGAGGACGATATATTTCACTCTAAACATTAAGCTCTATATAAATGAAAATAGTTATAAATTTACATCTAGTAATTTACAAAATTATTATTATTTAACACTAACTAGAGTTGAAAAACCTTGATCTTCAAAAGTATATAAATGAAATGGTAATAAATGTGCAATTATTAATTTACAAATATAACATTTCACACTAACTGAGTTGAAATTGAACAACATTGTTCATTTAAAAGTATATCAATTAAATGCTTTTATCTCTCATTTCAAAAATAAGACTAAGATCTTAAGACTAAGATCTCCCACAAATGATCCTCTCTCCCCCTCGCTTTACAGGCATGCATTGTGTGTGTGTCGGTTCAGCGGAGACATTCCATATGTTTGATTAGTGTTAATCTTACTTCATAGTATAATCATTAAAAGTTTAAATGATATCTTTTAAAAATACCAGATGTTTTAAAATAAATTAAATTAATTCATAAAACAAATATGCTACATCAGCGGTCTATGGAAAAACTTGACTATATTTTTATTTATCAGGGTGCATGTAAAAAATTCGATCTCTCACAAGTCATCTCACACATTGTGTGAAATGTTCAATAATTCCTTAAGTAGTATCTCTGCGAAAATCACCACATAGGTCTATCTTTAGTGCGAGAGCACCAATGAAGACATTTTAGAAACTGTGATGCCAAAGGCCGGCCACCCATTAGCTTCAGGATAGTGACAGAGCAGATGAGTCTCTGTGCATCGCCGAGTCAAAGTTTTGTTTGTACTAGAATTATTTCGAATCATAATCGTAAAAGTTTCAAGCTTTTAAAATGAAAAGATTGTTCAAATTAAATCTTTATAGTTTTAATACATTCATATCTTCTATTTCTTTTAAAGATTACTCTAATGATTTTTTTTAATGCCGACCTAAAAGTATTTTTATTTATATAGCCATAACAATTTTTGTACCGTAACTGCGTATTCTATACCATACACCTAAAACACTACCGTCAGAGAAAACTGGATTTTTACATTTTCAATAAATAATTGAATATAATTTATAATAAAGCTGTTTTGCACTCACAAAGCATAAAATCTCTATTTTTAAATCAAATGATTATAAATTAAATGATATATAACTCTATAATGAATAATAACACATATGTTACTAAAATGTATTTGTACAAATTAAACATAGTTTTATCTAAAGAATATATACATGTATAATTACAAAAAACTCATTCTATGCAAACTAGATCTAGGCAATGATAAAGACTATGCAAAAAGCAAATAGTTTAAGCTGTCATAAACAAAGACCTCTCATATCCGTTAGTGATAGGGTGAGATGAAGGTTCAGACCCTCACAGAGACGGAGGAGTTACAGGCCAGATGAGCCACTGGGACACAATTATGTCATGTTATTCTAATTTTTTATTCTAAATTCACTTAAAACCATAATCTTAAAAGTTTCAATTATCTTTTAAAATTAAAAGATGTTTAAATTTTTTATTGAAGTCATCATCTGTTTATCTTACAAGACTTCTGTATGATATAAATAGGTTTCCATAAATTTAACCAAAGCTATTATTTATACTAAAATGTAAGAAAAATTAATTATTTCTACTTATTTCTACTAAATATTTCAAACATTATTTTTGTCCATGCCACATGAAACAAGTTGTCAAAGTTTGTTTTTGTTGTTTTAAAAGAAATCACACGACTCTACGTTGCACTTATTTAGATTAAGCTGTATCATTTAGAAAATCACCACACATTTTCAGAGACGCAGTGTTGTCCATGATGTTCCATAAGTAAAGTTGGTCTTGACCGAATATTTAATTTACTCATCTTAATTCAAAGCATGATCTTACTTTTTCTACGGTCGCTATGACCATTTGTACGTATAAGATATATCATTTTTACTTTTCTTGTATCTCCCAAACTATCCTTATTCATTGTGGAAAAAGACACAAGTGAAACCCTTCACTGAGAATATACTATCGGTTATCTACACAAAATATATGTAGAATTTTCAAATGTCAGCTTTTTGGTGTTGACGACATGAACAGACTTTGTGGAGAGCCGATGATTCTATAGCAGAAACATGCCCTTTGACCTCCTCCATTTTCGAGGCTTTTTGTTAAAGACCCTACAGCTTCGTCCTTAAAAAGGCACGCCGTGTAGGAATTTCACCCATCTAGCGGTGAAATTTTATTTGCCATTCAAACGCATAGTACTCTCTAGCGCCGCGGTTTTTTTAAATGCGTGTTGTGATTACGGCGAGCGTTATGTGCCAAGAAGCTAGGACATGTCGTCCAATAGCACTTTTTCGAGTTTAACTATACACATTCTACCGTTACGCCGTCTATATAATGAATTACACAACCACGCAATGAAAAAGCTTGTAATTTAGACCATTGACTTAACTGTCGATAAGAAAGCAGGACTTCTACGTTCTGTTCAAAGTCTTTCTCCTTCATTTCCTCTATCCACCTGGGAAAAGCTGTCCCGACATTCACCCTTGTTTTTAAATTTGCCGGTCACCCTTCCTTTTAGATTCAATTTTTAAGCATTATCATGGCGATGAGGATTGCATTATGAAGTATCGTGCAGCAGTGCAGCCTTTCAAGCGCCTCTCACTGACCTCCTTGCGTCCGTTTCAGTCAGCCGGCTCTCAATGAAAACGCGTTGCGGTGGACTAGTGCTTTTTGTCCCTCTCCGTTATTATAGTTTTTCAAGATGGGGGAACGACACGGCAGCCTCTGTGACTCACCCGTCAGAGCTAATTTTACACCAATGAGATCATATTTATAGACATTGATTTTAGCTAATGAAATACGTTTTAAAAAATATTTAATTTCCCTTAAAAAGATAAAGTTTAATGACACTAGCTTGCAACATTCCCCAAAAAATCAAATACTCTTTACGATTTGTATTACACTTTTAAAGGATAATCTTACTTTAAAGTTTTAACAAAAATGTAAAAGCACATATTTGCTGTTTTCTGACACAAGACCTTTTGTGAATAGTATTAAGATGGAGGAAATTATTGTAGTGTCTTGTTCTGTTTGTATGGTGTTATCGCCTATATGTTTGAGAAACTGCCTAAACTTTGTTCTCTCGAACTTAATTTACCGACAGGTACAAATAAAACAACCAACCAACCAACCAACCAAGACCATTAACCGGTTCTTTTTTCTTTTATAAATTGACTTTCTACAAATATCAGCATGATAAAAATGGACTTAGTACACGATGATACAAGATAGTGTTGTGTTTAAAACCATGATAACATTTTCTTTGTTTTGACAAACCTACAGAAATGCCTTTTGATTACTAAGTGTCAGGCATAGTGCAAACAGACAATGTTTGAGAGCCCTAATATTGGCGTAATCTCTGCGAGGTCTCAACCACAATCGCAAAACTTTGTGGTGGGTGATACGGTCATAGCTTTACTAAAATAAAATTGTATCAAAATGTAATATATTATGGTTTGTTATCGACTAATACCTTTTATTTTTAACTAACGCTTCAATATCCAGCATAATTTTTGTTCAAAATTGTTTTGTGACCCAAAATAATCAGATAAGGAAATGTTCACAAGCTACAGTTAGATATTCTCCTCCATAGTGTGTGTGTGTAAATAGTAGCGCTTAAATGTTTGGCTGTATTTTTTCACATCGTAGCGATGCAAAGTACCATACTCTAGCCTATGGTCTCACTTTAAAAACATAATCTTTATACAGTAATTGAACGGGCCCAAATCACCAAGAAACCAGGGTTGAAAAGCACCGTTTATAATAAATATACAAAAATTCACAAATGATGACTATTCAGATAGCTAGCAGATGTCTTTGTATGTTGGACAGTGTGTCTGTTTTAGGCGAAAACATTTCTTTGAGAACCGTCAACATTCATTCAACATTAATTTAAGTGTTTGACTAAACTTTCCCTCTATCTACGATGCACAGACTATTGTAAACTACTGTTAATATAAGCAAGTATTACTTACTTAAGTTACTTATAAGTAAGTTTTAACGTGAAAAGTAAGCCCATGCTGTTTTACACTTAAACTATTACATCTGACTATTGCACTGAGAGAGGCCCATTCATTAAGTTTGGTAATTCTAGAGATCAGCCCGCTTCCATTTAAAACAAATACGCTTGTGATCATTTTTTATGTTTGTAATTGATTATGCCGTTTACATCTTGCTCCTTTGTACAGTTTGCAAAAACATGAGATATTTCGTTTAGAACATCTTTCAGCTAAGTCTACGAAACATTGACATGAAAGCTGATTATTGCGGCTTTTCTGTTACCTACAAAAATATTAAACTCGTCTAGCTATTGTCCGTTGCACTGCACAGTCATAGATGCGCAGTTATTTTGTGTATGTAGCTAAACAACGGTTCAGCCGGTTAAACAACGTGAAAGGCGGGAGGATTCATTTTTTATTCCGTCTACACCGATACTTGGATACTTGGCCAAAAGAGTTTTTGGCCTCATCACCAAAATGTTCAAATGGTGTGACATGCATGACGGATACAACAAAGTCAAAGTGCAGCTGTTCCACCCCGAGAGATGCGCGCGCAGTAGCTCCTTTACCAGACCATCTGCCCCCGTTCACTACAGTCATCCTAAATCTCTGCTGTCAGACCCTCGCAAACGTCTTTACAAGCCGTGGAAGAAATGAAAGACTGACTCCTCCCCCTCTTCTACAGATAAATTCCGGCAACCAGACCCCTCTCAAGCGCCATTTATAAACCATGGCTGACGTCAACGGTACAGAACCCGATCATGTGAGCAGCTTTGTTGATGATACCCACGGTCCATCGGACCATCACAAAGACTGGGCTCCGGTCAAAACTACCAGACGTCGCGTAGCCTTGGCACCATGCTTTGAAAACGATTGTGCTCCGGCTAACAGACCTAACAGACCTCGAAAACAACAGGGTCCAGCTAAAACTATCAACCGTCGCTTTGACTTGGGTCCGTTCATCGAGTGCGACTGCGGATGCACTAAACCTTCATCACCACCACCACCCAGCGAAAAACCTTGAAACTCGCAACCTGACTCCAACCTCTCCAATCACCGCAAAGACTTGGAATCGTACGACACACCTAAAATCATCCGCATCGTGTGGACAACCCCGCAAGGAAATCATCTGCGACATCGTCGACCTTTGGCAAGGTCTTCCGATCGTCAATGGCGAGTGACCAAGCCAGTTCCAACATGGGTGCAGCCTGTAGCCTAAAGTGCTGTATGGAATTCATGTTTAAAGACCATTACAGAATCCAGATGACCGATCTAATGAATAAGATGATTATGGACGCATCCCACCCCGATACTCCGTGTTATGACACTGTGCGTCAGGCAAATCTCAAGAAAAATATGGCTCTTATTAGAGGACTGTCTAATTCATGGAGTGATTTGACGGACAAATGTGTTAACGGTGACAATCCACCCGGTGATTTGATAAAAGAGGTTCTAGATATGATCTGTGAACCACAACGCCTGCTAGGGGTCACCGATATGTTGTGTACTTTTACTTATGTGGCCGATGTCTGTACAGAACTGGTAAAGAAATCTAAAGAATATGACTCTGATGATGATGATGATGTAATCAAAATTGCAGAAGCTATTGAAAACGTTGACAAAATTGTTGTAATGTATGTTAATTACATCCTAGATCGTGACATGATGACCTGCCGTGACTTTCTTTTCTGGTTAGATTACCACTGACATCATTATTACTACCCATTTTTCTGTTTTTTGTTTTTTTGTTTTTTTGTTTTGTTTGTTGTATAAATATCATTTTATTCAATTTACTTAGATTTAGTTTGTTGAATAAATATCATTTTATTCAATGTGCTTAGTGTCTGTTTTATTATATCCATTTGATTTAGTATCTGATTTATACTATGCATGTTTACTATGAATCCTATAGAAACCAAGTTATGAGCTTATGAGTTCCGACATGACCACAAAATATTTTTTTATTTCAACATAGTGAATTAAAACAATAACGACATTTACAGGTGATCGAGCGACAATAAAAAGTTGCGGCACGCAATCAGGTTTTTCTCTAGGGCATAGTTCACCATACTTTGAACTATGTCATTCACATCTGTTTTGACATTTTTTGACAACAGTGACACACAGAGATATGTTACAAACGTACACATACAGAGTAGTTCGACAAATTCAAATTCCTCACAAGATTCATGCATCACATCCAGAACTTTTCTGAGGATTACGCCGACCGGTTCTTTGCCGTTTACAAACATGGGCGTAACATCTGTCCAAGTTTGAACCAACCCTCTTATGTCATCCATTTCTTTTTTGAGATTTTTCACACGTTTGGTATCCCTCGTGCAATCGTTGTTGTCATCACAGGCAGCTTCGATCATCCTGTGCATCAAGCTAACCATCGGGCCTCTAAAATGATCTTTAAACATAGAGTCTTGTATAGCTCTTAAACGACAGTCTTTTCCCGTGCCGCACTCACACGCCGGATGACGCAGAACTCCGACAGAACTCGTTGGGGAGTCACTCTCAGTCAGCTTTTGCGTCGCCATTTCTGAAGTTGTTGGATTTTTCGGTCCCCTATTTGATGATGAAAGTCCTTACAGCACAATCGCCCTTGTACGTTGACAAACTTTTTGGGTCAGAAGCGTGAAAAAAGCGTGGTTCACGTCAGAAAAAACAGGAAGGTTGAAGCGGACTTTGAGAGTCTGTATTACAACAGACAATGCTCCTTCGACTTTTGATCGATGAGATGTAGCAGCGGCACACCAGTCCGCGACTATTAGAGCTAGGACCCCTTCAGTTAGGAAAACTGGGGTTGTGTATGACTGAGGCTGAGCTCTCTGTAGAGTTTATCAGTGTGGTCCGCCCTCACTCCCGCTGGAGGGGGTTGTATAGGGCTGTCGTCGTCATGATGTCGTAAACGACTATATAGGATTAAAGCCTCATGGAATCAGAAGTCATGGAGACGTTATGCATATGCCGCCAGAGAGAATTCTATGAATTGCACCAAAATATATAAATATTTTATATATTAGAAAGAAGCTAGGACGAATTTTATCTTGCTTTCAGTTAACTTTTACCCCCTATTGAGAAGTTCCGTTAAAATTAAAATTAGTTGAAATTAAAAACGTGACATCAATATCGCGTAAAACTTTTGTAATTTTGTAAATGTACTTTATTTTGTTGTATGCCTGGATTTTGAGGGTAACCGACAGAAAGATGTCTTCATTGTTTGTTTTGCTGAATTTTTAAAAAACATAGATCTACATAGATGATCTACACATATTTCAGAGATCCTTGTGCGGTATTTTAGGGATAACATTTAAGCGCTATTTAAAAACTAGGATGGTTTAAACCATCATTTTATTAAATCAAGCCAATTCATGTGAATAGTGTTGTATATGAAAAGAGAAGACCTAGAGTTCACTAACATTATAGCTCACGGTAGGAGACGGATATCCATGGGGTGATAGTGTAACAACCAGATGAAATGAAACGGTGGTAAACAATTGTAGAACACTAGCGGTTCAATGTTCAATATAAACAAGAATCTGACTCTAATGCGACTGAGCGTGTTTCACGTATAACTGTTGATAGTTAGATATAATTTATCTAGCAAGTGATATTTATGATACGTTAAGACATTTTGGTGATGAGACCAAAAACTCTTTTGGCCAAGTATCCAAGTATCGGTGTAGACGGAATAAAAAATGAATCCTCCCGCCTTTCACGTTGTTTAACCGGCTGAACCGTTGTTTAGCTACATACACAAAATAACTGCGCATCTATGACTGTGCAGTGCAACGGACAATAGCTAGACGAGTTTAATATTTTTGTAGGTAACAGAAAAGCCGCAATAATCAGCTTTCATGTCAATGTTTCGTAGACTTAGCTGAAAGATGTTCTAAACGAAATATCTCATGTTTTTGCAAACTGTACAAAGGAGCAAGATGTAAACGGCATAATCAATTACAAACATAAAAAATGATCACAAGCGTATTTGTTTTAAATGGAAGCGGGCTGATCTCTAGAATTACCAAACTTAATGAATGGGCCTCTCTCAGTGCAATAGTCAGATGTAATAGTTTAAGTGTAAAACAGCATGGGCTTACTTTTCACGTTAAAACTTACTTATAAGTAACTTAAGTAAGTAATACTTGCTTATATTAACAGTAGTTTACAATAGTCTGTGCATCGTAGATAGAGGGAAAGTTTAGTCAAACACTTAAATTAATGTTGAATGAATGTTGACGGTTCTCAAAGAAATGTTTTCGCCTAAAACAGACACACTGTCCAACATACAAAGACATCTGCTAGCTATCTGAATAGTCATCATTTGTGAATTTTTGTATATTTATTATAAACGGTGCTTTTCAACCCTGGTTTCTTGGTGATTTGGGCCCGTTCAATTACTGTATAAAGATTATGTTTTTAAAGTGAGACCATAGGCTAGAGTATGGTACTTTGCATCGCTACGATGTGAAAAAATACAGCCAAACATTTAAGCGCTACTATTTACACACACACACTATGGAGGAGAATATCTAACTGTAGCTTGTGAACATTTCCTTATCTGATTATTTTGGGTCACAAAACAATTTTGAACAAAAATTATGCTGGATATTGAAGCGTTAGTTAAAAATAAAAGGTATTAGTCGATAACAAACCATAATATATTACATTTTGATACAATTTTATTTTAGTAAAGCTATGACCGTATCACCCACCACAAAGTTTTGCGATTGTGGTTGAGACCTCGCAGAGATTACGCCAATATTAGGGCTCTCAAACATTGTCTGTTTGCACTATGCCTGACACTTAGTAATCAAAAGGCATTTCTGTAGGTTTGTCAAAACAAAGAAAATGTTATCATGGTTTTAAACACAACACTATCTTGTATCATCGTGTACTAAGTCCATTTTTATCATGCTGATATTTGTAGAAAGTCAATTTATAAAAGAAAAAAGAACCGGTTAATGGTCTTGGTTGGTTGGTTGGTTGGTTGTTTTATTTGTACCTGTCGGTAAATTAAGTTCGAGAGAACAAAGTTTAGGCAGTTTCTCAAACATATAGGCGATAACACCATACAAACAGAACAAGACACTACAATAATTTCCTCCATCTTAATACTATTCACAAAAGGTCTTGTGTCAGAAAACAGCAAATATGTGCTTTTACATTTTTGTTAAAACTTTAAAGTAAGATTATCCTTTAAAAGTGTAATACAAATCGTAAAGAGTATTTGATTTTTTGGGGAATGTTGCAAGCTAGTGTCATTAAACTTTATCTTTTTAAGGGAAATTAAATATTTTTTAAAACGTATTTCATTAGCTAAAATCAATGTCTATAAATATGATCTCATTGGTGTAAAATTAGCTCTGACGGGTGAGTCACAGAGGCTGCCGTGTCGTTCCCCCATCTTGAAAAACTATAATAACGGAGAGGGACAAAAAGCACTAGTCCACCGCAACGCGTTTTCATTGAGAGCCGGCTGACTGAAACGGACGCAAGGAGGTCAGTGAGAGGCGCTTGAAAGGCTGCACTGCTGCACGATACTTCATAATGCAATCCTCATCGCCATGATAATGCTTAAAAATTGAATCTAAAAGGAAGGGTGACCGGCAAATTTAAAAACAAGGGTGAATGTCGGGACAGCTTTTCCCAGGTGGATAGAGGAAATGAAGGAGAAAGACTTTGAACAGAACGTAGAAGTCCTGCTTTCTTATCGACAGTTAAGTCAATGGTCTAAATTACAAGCTTTTTCATTGCGTGGTTGTGTAATTCATTATATAGACGGCGTAACGGTAGAATGTGTATAGTTAAACTCGAAAAAGTGCTATTGGACGACATGTCCTAGCTTCTTGGCACATAACGCTCGCCGTAATCACAACACGCATTTAAAAAAACCGCGGCGCTAGAGAGTACTATGCGTTTGAATGGCAAATAAAATTTCACCGCTAGATGGGTGAAATTCCTACACGGCGTGCCTTTTTAAGGACGAAGCTGTAGGGTCTTTAACAAAAAGCCTCGAAAATGGAGGAGGTCAAAGGGCATGTTTCTGCTATAGAATCATCGGCTCTCCACAAAGTCTGTTCATGTCGTCAACACCAAAAAGCTGACATTTGAAAATTCTACATATATTTTGTGTAGATAACCGATAGTATATTCTCAGTGAAGGGTTTCACTTGTGTCTTTTTCCACAATGAATAAGGATAGTTTGGGAGATACAAGAAAAGTAAAAATGATATATCTTATACGTACAAATGGTCATAGCGACCGTAGAAAAAGTAAGATCATGCTTTGAATTAAGATGAGTAAATTAAATATTCGGTCAAGACCAACTTTACTTATGGAACATCATGGACAACACTGCGTCTCTGAAAATGTGTGGTGATTTTCTAAATGATACAGCTTAATCTAAATAAGTGCAACGTAGAGTCGTGTGATTTCTTTTAAAACAACAAAAACAAACTTTGACAACTTGTTTCATGTGGCATGGACAAAAATAATGTTTGAAATATTTAGTAGAAATAAGTAGAAATAATTAATTTTTCTTACATTTTAGTATAAATAATAGCTTTGGTTAAATTTATGGAAACCTATTTATATCATACAGAAGTCTTGTAAGATAAACAGATGATGACTTCAATAAAAAATTTAAACATCTTTTAATTTTAAAAGATAATTGAAACTTTTAAGATTATGGTTTTAAGTGAATTTAGAATAAAAAATTAGAATAACATGACATAATTGTGTCCCAGTGGCTCATCTGGCCTGTAACTCCTCCGTCTCTGTGAGGGTCTGAACCTTCATCTCACCCTATCACTAACGGATATGAGAGGTCTTTGTTTATGACAGCTTAAACTATTTGCTTTTTGCATAGTCTTTATCATTGCCTAGATCTAGTTTGCATAGAATGAGTTTTTTGTAATTATACATGTATATATTCTTTAGATAAAACTATGTTTAATTTGTACAAATACATTTTAGTAACATATGTGTTATTATTCATTATAGAGTTATATATCATTTAATTTATAATCATTTGATTTAAAAATAGAGATTTTATGCTTTGTGAGTGCAAAACAGCTTTATTATAAATTATATTCAATTATTTATTGAAAATGTAAAAATCCAGTTTTCTCTGACGGTAGTGTTTTAGGTGTATGGTATAGAATACGCAGTTACGGTACAAAAATTGTTATGGCTATATAAATAAAAATACTTTTAGGTCGGCATTAAAAAAAATCATTAGAGTAATCTTTAAAAGAAATAGAAGATATGAATGTATTAAAACTATAAAGATTTAATTTGAACAATCTTTTCATTTTAAAAGCTTGAAACTTTTACGATTATGATTCGAAATAATTCTAGTACAAACAAAACTTTGACTCGGCGATGCACAGAGACTCATCTGCTCTGTCACTATCCTGAAGCTAATGGGTGGCCGGCCTTTGGCATCACAGTTTCTAAAATGTCTTCATTGGTGCTCTCGCACTAAAGATAGACCTATGTGGTGATTTTCGCAGAGATACTACTTAAGGAATTATTGAACATTTCACACAATGTGTGAGATGACTTGTGAGAGATCGAATTTTTTACATGCACCCTGATAAATAAAAATATAGTCAAGTTTTTCCATAGACCGCTGATGTAGCATATTTGTTTTATGAATTAATTTAATTTATTTTAAAACATCTGGTATTTTTAAAAGATATCATTTAAACTTTTAATGATTATACTATGAAGTAAGATTAACACTAATCAAACATATGGAATGTCTCCGCTGAACCGACACACACACAATGCATGCCTGTAAAGCGAGGGGGAGAGAGGATCATTTGTGGGAGATCTTAGTCTTAAGATCTTAGTCTTATTTTTGAAATGAGAGATAAAAGCATTTAATTGATATACTTTTAAATGAACAATGTTGTTCAATTTCAACTCAGTTAGTGTGAAATGTTATATTTGTAAATTAATAATTGCACATTTATTACCATTTCATTTATATACTTTTGAAGATCAAGGTTTTTCAACTCTAGTTAGTGTTAAATAATAATAATTTTGTAAATTACTAGATGTAAATTTATAACTATTTTCATTTATATAGAGCTTAATGTTTAGAGTGAAATATATCGTCCTCACTTGAAGGGGTATAATGTAACACACACACACACACACACACAGAGAAAATAAGTATGAGAGGGTCCCTCTGACTTAGAGGATTCAGAGAGGTCTAAAGTAATTTATTGCCATTTATTACACAGAGACACACACACACACACACACACACACACACCACTCCACCATGCATGGGGGAGAGAGAATCACAGGGAGATCTTCACAACTTTAAACTCATCTTTTGTAAACCATCCATGTATTGTATGGGCATCTTAGGAAGTACTTTGTCGACCAGCTGGAAAAAGTAAGATGGTTTTATTTTTGATAGACTCTTAGTCAACTTATAATCTATAAAACATGTATTATTTTACAATGAATGATAAAGCATTTTATTGATATTCTTTTTAAATGAACCATGGTTTTAACTTTAGATAGTGAGGAAAAGTTTGAACTTTATTCTAACTGTTTCAGCACAGGATGCGGAAATGTAATGCTGTTACAGACACACACAGACAAACACACAGACAGAAAAACACACGCTCACAGATGCTGCTGTTGATGAGAGGTTTTTCACATCTTGATGGAAATAAAGGAAGATGCTTTTTCACATTTAAATCTAAATGTTTTTTCCTTATAATCTATAAAACACGGTTTCATTTTTTAGCTCGTGTAAGATTTTTTCTCTGGGTGAATGAATGTTTCAGCCATCTCACACCCCGACTGTCACAGAGGCCGAAGGACGGTGAGAGAATCAGAGGGGGGTCATCAGCACTCAAGTAAGCCGCTTTTATTTTACAGATCATATTGTGATACGGGCTATATTAGAAAATTATTCCATCATGCTACTCAGATCGATCTCGGGGGTTTTAGGTAAGGATAAAGCGTCCATAGTCATGTAACTCATGTTTCCCTCTGTGAATTCTGTAGAACAGAGACCACCCATTTTATAGACGACTTTTCTGGTATGGGAGGGGGGCTACATCAATGATAAAACCAGTCAACCGGGGTCAACCTGTCCATTTTGATCGATCGCTTCCTGGGGTCACTGAGAGGACAAAACCATACATGTTCACACACATGTTTTTTGGATTAAAAAAGGTCATCCGGTCAAAACCACAGATGTTCACACACACACACACATGTTTTTTGGATTAGAAAGGTCATAGGTTAATCGATATTCCAGAGATGGAACGCAAAAGGTCAACGGGTCAACACCACCTGTCCATTTGATTGATCGTTAGGTCAAAGGTTAATCGATATCCCAGACACGGTATGTCAAAGGTCAAAGGTTTATGACTACTTCAAAGATGGCATCCGGAAGGTCAAAGGTCAGCCCCGCCCACCTGTCAATCAAAAAAGCAATAAATCATTTTGACACATGGTGCCCTCTATAACTACTGTTGTCTACAACAGAGAAACATCCGTGAATGTCACTCACAAACATTACTAGGCAACCAGTTGTGGGAACGCCCTCCAGCGCAGCCACTGGCGACCTGCAGCGACAAAGCCGCTTGTAGTGTGAACGGGGGTTTACTCTAAATGCTGCTATTATCCTTTTTTAATGAGGTTCATTTAGTAAATGATTTAATTAAAGCTACACTGTGTGATTTTTACCCCCATCTAGTGGTGAAAAGGTATGTGACCATCCAGTGAATATTAGTTTCTGTTCCTCTCAATTCCGATTTCGTTTCAACTCCTACGGTAGCCATTGTAGTCCAAGATTAACATGGCTTCCAGTTCGACCTCGTCCATGAGTGTTAACTCAAACGTAAACGCAAAAGGCGAAGCTTGAATTAACGGGTATGTCCCTCTTTGGCTAATGTACTTTCAAGATGTAGGGGCAACATGGCGACCCCTTACCCGTATCTATTTTCAATGACATATTATACACTCACGAGAATACTTTATTACTTGAACGAAGTAAATACATAAATGAGCACATATATTTTTGAAAGAACTAAGTGTTTTTAGCTAAGAATAAACTAAAAGAGTTACACAGTGTAGCTCTAAGGAAATTTGTTTTCTTCATAACAGGGCTACAAAATGGATGACCTGTTGACGTCATACATTAGCCAGATGTTGACCACCATGAGCAAGCAGCGCAACTCCCGCGGCCACAGCAAGTGAACGTTTGATTGGCGTGAGGCGGTGCAGCTGGTGCGTCTGCTGCGCCCAATAGGTCGGCCCTGTAGCTGGGGGCGGGCCTTCGCGTCCCAGCTGTGGCAGATGAGCCGCACCCCCTCTGCCAGCTCCCAGGGCTCCGTGTACCCCGATGAAGACTCTTCATCTGCCTCCAGTGAGGATGACTACCTCTGAGCAAAGCTGAAGGGACTTTGCCTCCTTGGAAATGGCGTGAAGAACCTGAATTATGCGTCTTTTGTTGGACGGTTTGCTCCAGAATATGTATTCTACAGTATGACTTAATGCACAATTTAGGTACCATTTAATACGTTTTGTGAAATCCAGCCAAGTCAAACATGAACTGGAATGGCTTGCTAACATGCATCGCAAAGCATTCATCAACATTTTGGAATTTTTCCTCACAATCACGTCAGTGAACGAACACTATTTGGATTGTTTAGGTGGTAAACAACACTGCTAATGCACAAGAAAAATACTTGCCTGAGTTTCTGGGGGTTTTGATAGAATTCGAGAATTCTGTGATTTCAATGTAAGTTTTTAAAATATTGTTAAACTGCATGCCTTATTACTATTTTTTTGTGGAATAATTGTTTTTACAGGCTTGGAAAATTGTTACATGTTCAACATTCATGCAGCTTTGACTTGTAGTGTACGTGTACTTTAGGGAATGTTAAAATGGCCTTATTGCATTCCTAGAAACAAGCCGAGAACTGTTTCAGATCGTATTTCTCCCATTTCAAGCAAAATAAAGAAATTAAATTTTGCATACAGGAAAATGAAATGTTTTTAGAAAGCTAGTTGGTTGCACTGCCTTTAATGTATAATATAAAAACATTAAAAAGTGCATTATAGTGTATGTCCAGAAGCACTGGGCTTAATTGAGATACAGAAAATTAGTAGTCATTACATAGTGTATACCATAAAAGTTAAAAAAAAAAATCTTCATGCTTTTGAAAACAAGATTGGGTTGAAATGTGACCTAGACATGTTTCCAAGAGATTCGCCCAGTAGCTGATAAATAGATATGTTAGAATGACGCTGTACTTTGTCATTTTTGAAACTGTTTATGCTTGTGTATGTTGCAAGAGTAGGTTTGATCTGTTAGACTTTTTCTTTAGTTAATTTATGGCCTTTATTTGCACCAATATGTCCTTCAGCACAATTATTTGACTGACTCACTGTGACATCAGAAACTAACCTGTACAGAACACGTCTGTTTCTCATGTTTTATTTTTGTGTGGTAATTAGCAGATCAAGTTCTGAGTACTGTTATTTTGCCATATGTAAACTCACACCAGAGTTTAGTTATAAATAAATTTTATATGAACCATTCCTGTAAACAGTGCAGCGTTTATAACAAACTAAACATGGGTTCAATATTTCTGTGACGTGATGCTGATATTCTCACATACTGTATAGATCAAACCTTTTGTAAAGATACATATTGAGGCATATCTTGAGTCTGCTAAAAATATTTTTATTTAGGCTGTAAGTGCTGATGATAGAGTAACAAAAAGAGACAACAAAAAAAAAAATCTGACAATATCAGATCAGAATATTATTTAAGGTCAGTTTACAATCATATTTACAGTCTCGAGTTACATCGAAAGATTAAGTAAATAGAAATCACGCTAGGCATTGCATTTTATACAGGCAGCATCCCATGAAAAGAGCAAGAAAACATGTATGCGATCCAGCACTCACTGTTTGAAGTACATGCTGCATGTCTGCGGTACGATGAGCTCACGCACGACCACTTCCAAAATAAAGACATTTCCAAGTTCATCAGTAGCCAGAGCACTTCTATACAACTCAAGAAGTTGCGTTCGAATTCACTTCAGCAATTCCAGTGTCAAAAATCCCAACATCGAAATCTTTCAAATCGAGATTGTCCGTTTGGCTTTTTACCGTCGTCTTCCCGATTGTAAATGTTTTGTCAAATTTATCACACCATGCAATGGATCTGACATCATTTCCAAAACTCTCTATTTTACCATGCGTCATTCTGCAGTAATCAGGCTTGCATTGAAAAATAGCCAAATTCTGTCTTTGATAAAAACGAACTTCACAGAAGCAAAAGAAGCTGGATGATCGATTCATCTAATGCCACCAATTCAGAAAATAATTGGTCAAATACAGTTGATATTTTTAACAAAATATCACTAACATATGTTTTCTATGAATGACCTCTCAGAGTACCCGAGTACCATGTAAACTCCATGGTACATGAATTTCAAGGTACTGCCAAAGTATAAACCCCAGAATATATGAAAACTGTGTATATTTTGCATGATGATGCTGCTGATATAGCGATGATGCTGACAGCGATGCAGGCTTCATGCCTTCCACAGATCTCTCTGTTGTCTTTTCAGATGGGCGGTTCCTCAGAAATGGTGGGCAGATTGGGAGCGAGGGGCGAGCTCTGAGCCTCTCCACGGACACTGATGCTGGAGATGGACCAGACGTCGCTCAGCTCTGCCGTACAGGGGAGGGAGAGAGACGGCTCAGTAATGAGAGTGACGGAGGGTCAGATGGGTACGGGGAAGCCATGCACAGGGGGAACATGCATAGGGTCCAGGGAGAGTGACGGCCCGTCAAAGAACAGGGGGTTCCAGCGGATGCCTTGGACCTCAGAGCGTTCTACAGCACAGAGAGTCACGTTCAGACAGCGCCACAGGACACACAACTAGGGTTTCTGGGACGGTTGCAGGAAAATCTGACTAATGCGATTTTTTTTCTACTTCACATTTGCTTAGAAAATTAGTAGTCATTACAAAGTGTATACCATGCCTTTGGTATACACTATATGTAATGTTTACTATTTAAATCAGGGATTTCCAAATCTTTTTTGTCATCTGAACCACTTTGAGGTAAAATATTTACATGAAGCCAGGATTAATATCGTTAAAAAAACTGTTAATTGAAATAAGACATATTAATAGTAGTTAAAATGCTATATGAACATTTTTGGATTTCAAATTTATGATTTAATTTTAATCCCAGACTTTCAAGCAAAAACTATTTTTATATAGCTTATATATCTAGTCTATATATCAACTATTTCCATGTGAAATATTTGTATATTATTATAAATATGTATACACATAAGCTATACATAAGCTATGTGTGTGCGTGTTATATATACACACACAATATATATATATATATATATATATATATATATATATATATATATATATATATACTGTAATATATGTAACATGTACCATGTACTATTTACATAACACATATTGCATATTAACCATAACACACACACACAAGAACATTCTGGCTGTGTTCAGAATGGAAAGCAGAATGTAGCAAGGGTACAATATGCAACAATGAAAGAAATAATTCATCAGAAATAAAGTTGCTTATTTTGAATTCAAATTTGTGTCATTAGATAAAATAACTGGCAAGGAGGATGAGTTAAAATCGTGTTTGGCTTAGGTTGACCAAAAATACAGCATCACACACACACACACACACACACAGTGTGCTCTGTTGTATATTGCAGATTTGGCAACAGTTGTATGATCATCTGCCATTCTGAAAATAGCCACCAATCTGTACAGCACATGCAGGACGATGAGCCAAAACCACGGCCAATGAGAGACTTCGAGCCAAAAATGAACAACTTACCAGTCCTGAACTTGCTGTATGGTCCATTCTCATTGACCTGTCTACTACCGGACCAGAAGGGTAAACCTCGCTCACGCCACCTGGAGGAGGAAACATCACATGCGGAGTTCATCACATCCCAATAAAAAGAATGTTGCCATGGTTTCTTTTTTAAGCCTTCAATTTTGAGGAAGAACATTGCAAAAGACGTGGAATAACATGCATTTAATAAAATGATGGAAAGAAATCTCTTTGTAATCTAACAAATAAACAGTGCCCTGAAAATAGAAAACCAAAGGTGTTTGTGTAAAATGGTACTTTTTCCAGAGAATGGTTAAATTGTTAAAAATGCCTTTTTAAGGCTATAATGTTACCCATAATCTGTGTTTTGGTACATACTGCAATTGATGCAATTCCAATCTTGCACTTTTGAAAAAAACTTTTGCTAATAATTTACTCACCCCCATGTCATCCAAGATGTCCATGTCTGTCTTTCTTCAGTCGAAAAGAAATGAAGGTTTTTGATGAAAACAATCCAGGATTTTTCTCCATTTAATGCACTTCAATGGGAACCAAACGGTTCAAGGTCCAATAGACACTTTCAGTACAAATTGTAAACTGTTCAAAGTGCTTTAAACGATTCCAGACGATGAATAAGGGTCTTATCAAGCGAAACGATCGATCATTTAATTAATAAATAACAAAGTTTAAGTTTTATAAGCACAAATGCTCACCTTGCTCTGTTCTGTGACGCACGTTTGTGACTCTCTTGTTTGAACTCGTTCACCAAAATGAACAAATCTTTTTCCGAGTCATTTGGTTCAGTCAACGAACGAATTGAATACGAATTGAAAAAGATTTGTTCATTTTGATGAACGGATTCGAACAGGAGAGTCACGAACGTGCATCACAGAACAGAGCAAGCCGAGCATTTGATCTTATAAAACTTAAACTTTGTTATTTATTTTTTAAATGAGCGATCGTTTCGCTTGATAAGACCTTTATTCATCGTCTGGAATCGTTTAAAGCCCTTTGAACAGTTTGCACAGAAAGTGTCTTTTGGACCTTGAACTGTTTGGTTCCCACTGAAGTCCATTATATGGAGAAAAATGCTGGAATTTTTTCATCAAAAACCTTCATTTCTTTTCGACTGAAGAAAGAAAGACATGGACATCTTGGATGACATGGGGGTGAGTAAATTATCAGCATACGTTTTTTCAAAAGTCAACTACTCCTTTAATCAGATATTATGCAAATTTGATCTGAAATATTTTAACCTGTTGACAGCCCTTATTTGAAAACAGATCTGAACTTTAATGGTTGTAATTCATGAATGCATTGGAATACAGACTTTGGTCTCTTTTTAAAGAAGACTAAAGATTATTGCAGAAGTGAAAAAAAAATAAAGTGTAAAAAGTTCTAGACACTTAATGTTACTGTAAAGCAAATGCACAGAAGTAAAAATGTTATATTTTATCCAAAATATATATAAATAATTAGCACTCTAAGGTTGCTAGAAAAATCAAAGCCGCATGTCTAACCAAGTTGTGTTCCAAATTTGAAGTTGATATCACAAAAATTGAGCATCATCTATCCATCATCTCTTGTGTTACCTTGGAAGCAGTACTTTGAGTGTTTAAGCTTTCGAATGATGCCTAATTTAAAACGATTGCTAAAATATGTGATTGAGAAAAAGGCAATAAAAAGGTGTGCCAACTGTCCCAATACTTAGACATTGACAGTTACAGTACCAGTCTCCAAATACTTGAACGTGTCATGCATGTATGTTTGAAACTAAACAGCAGGTTAGTGGAAGCAGAACTCACCAGTGGAATATGAAAACGGCAGTGATGAAGAAAGCAGAGACGATATCTGTCAGAATCCACATCAAACTGTATTCGTCTGGAGTCTGCGCAAGGATTTGTGAGGAAAAGAATGGTCACAGTCCTTTCAATGATAGAATATTTGTGCTCTCAAAGCTAGGCTCAACTCACCATGAGGAACAGGGGGCGCTGCAGTTTCTTAAGGATGTGCAGGGCGTTGGTAGTGACCGAATGAACGCCGGCGCACCATGCCAGTGAATACAACCACGGCTGACTGATCACGTACAGGTTAGTGCTGATGTTCACAGAGGCGTACTTTCTGAAATCAGAAAGGTTCATTCACATGTCTCACCTCACCAAATAATTTCAGTTATTTAAAAGGTCTTTACAGCCTACAAAACCAAAACCCACAACTACACTGACCGAGCAAATAAATATAGTAAACAATGGGATAAAAACGACAAATCATTTCCATGTTTTTGCTACAAAATTGCATTTTATTAATGCAATATCTCTCTATAATGGCATTAACAACTGCATTTGTCTGCTATCAGTGGCTCAAGCATTGGGAAGCACCGGTAGTAGGACTACATGTATAGGAAATTAGTCCTACACACAAGAGCCTGACAAATGTCTTGAAATGCCTCATCTGAACAATGTGAGATGCGGTAGCCATAGTACAAGTAGAATACGGTAATTGACTCTAAGCCATTGAATTATTAAAAAACTATCTATGCGACACAACCCGACATACCTGATCTGATCCTGTGACATGGAGCTGTAATGGAGGTTGAGTCGGACTATATGTTCCTCCTGCAGCTCCTCTATCGACGCATGATCTCCAGAAGTTTGCTGCAACTCTGGATCCAGCTCCTGTACCACACTCCTCTGATCAGCCGGCAGCCACAACACCTACCAGTTAATAGGCCAAAAAAACACACCATAATACATCATCAGCTCTTTTTTTTTATTGAACCGTTTAAAAATGGAAACACATAATGCCATGAGGTGGTCACATGACATTATAATGCCATTGTTTAAGGTTATTAGAACATGTCAGCATCCAACTAGGGTTCATGAACTACCTGACTGGAGTTAATGAAGGACTCGTTGTGTATGACCTCCAGGGTGCGAGTGATCCACGTGTCCCTGTACGGGTGGCCTCGGGGTGGACGTCTGAGGTCGAAGATCACCAGTCTCTCGTGCCGAGCGGCCAGATTCAGGAACTCTTTCAGTGTTGGTACAGTCTGGTTCTGGACCTGAACCCTCTCATTTATATCGAGAGAGGCGGCTGTACTGAAAGGATCCTTCTGAGAGGAGGTAGAGACAGAGAAGACTGGTTAACTTGAGTTCAGGCATGCAGTTTTATAGATCAATTATGAGATCCAACATCTCAGATGTTGCTTTATACACATTTATAATACAATCCACAAGCATTTAGCTTGATCAAAGCCAAGGATAACTCCCTCTATTGAACTTTAAACTGGCTGAGGTTGAGCATTGTATTTTAGGGTTGTAACAGTGGTGACGCAAGGCTCCTCCTGGCAAAGCCTAATTCCAGCTAGAATCCTTTAATCCCAATTGATTCCACACAGGAATTTAAGAGGGATTTTTAATTAAGGGGCCAAGATCCAAAGCATATGGATGTGCACTGCATTATGATTTTTATGGTTTTATAAACCATGAGTTGTTTTTAATCTGTTTTTGACCACAACATCCTAAAATAACCCATGTGATTTCTCTGAAAATATGAATATAATATAATATCCAGCTTTGAAGAAAAACTCAAAAATAAAAAAAATAAAAACAACAACACAAGTATAACGGATACCAAAACATTAACAACAAAAGAAAATAGTGCTTTTACTCGTTCTGCAATATAGACACATTTTCTGCATTTTAAACTAATTTTGTTTGCATGAAATTAATACTGCATCCACAATGCATTGCATATATCCACTATGAATTTTTTATGAATTTTTATTTTAGTTGACTAGTTACTTGATCATGCTGCCCAATGTTAAAACATGTTTTATTAAATATAGTATACTATTTATATATTCACATATATAACAATTATTTTATTAATTTATATGATTTTTTATTAAAATGCAAAATAGCCATTATATATTCCAAGGAGATAACTGGATGCCACTTGAAGGGGCGAATCTTATTTATTATCTACGCCAGATAATTTATCTCAGTATCAAATATGAATGTAAGCAATTTCATGTACCATTTTTTAGCAGATATGCTTTAACCTGATGACATAAGAAAACACATCTGCTGGACGTGCTGTGTACTTAAAGGGTTAGTTCACCCAAAAATGAAAATTAAGTCATTAATTACTCACCCCCATGCTGTACCAACCCCGTAAGACCTTCGTTCGTCTTCGGAACACAAATGAAGATATTTTTGATTAAATTTGAGAGCTGTATCACTACCACATTGGCTGCCTAAGGGACTGGCTCTTGACGGCCCAAAAAGTCAATGAAGAAAATGTTTAAATATCCCAAGTGACTACCGTGGCTCAACTATAAGTTTATCAAGCGACGCGAATACTTTTTGTACGAAAAAACAAACAAAAATAACGAGTTTATTCGACTATTTCTTTTCTTCCTTGTAGGCCAGAAACGAGACTTCCTTAGATTTCCACGACGCATGCGCGAGAATTGCGATCTGCTTACACCAGCTTACACTACTTCAGATCGCAAATCTCGCGAATGCGTCGTGGAAATCTAAGGAAGTCTCGTTTCTGGCCTACAAGGAAGAAAAGAAATAGTGGAATAAACTCGTTATTTTTGTTTGTTTTTTCGCACAAAAAGTATTCGCGTCGCTTGATAAACATATAGTTGAGCCACGGTAGTCACTTGGGATATTTAAACATTTTCTTCATTGACTTTTTGGGCCGTCAAGAGGCAGTCCCTTTGGCAGCCAATGTGGTAGTGATACAGCTCTCAAATTTAATCAAAAATATCTTCATTTGTGTTCCGAAGACGAACGAAGGTCTTACGGGGTTGGTACAGCATGGGGGTGAGTAATTAATGACTTAATTTTCATTTTTGGGTGAACTAACACTTTAACAGATCAATAATTTTGCTAAGTCAAAAGCATACAGCACAACCAGTGAAGCTCAAATGGGTGGGATTCCAGTTTTCTGGAATGGGTGGGATTCAAGTGTGACTATTTTTTTTACGACCACTTAGTATGCTCGGATCATGACCTCAATTTTTTTTTGTGTTCACATACCCAATGCCATAAAAGTCACCAAGTTTCGTAACATTCTGATGAAGCTGTGATTTTTAAAATTTCAAAACAAAAAATTTTTCGGTCAAAAATGACCGAAGAGCACCAGAGGGTAACTTAAGTCATTAATTGCTCACCCCCATGCTGTACCAACCCTGTGTGACCTTCGTTC
This sequence comes from Pimephales promelas, assembly GCF_988280905.1. Classification (NCBI taxonomy): domain Eukaryota; kingdom Metazoa; phylum Chordata; class Actinopteri; order Cypriniformes; family Leuciscidae; genus Pimephales; species Pimephales promelas. The sequence goes on from NC_142778.1 coordinate 18,351,668, forward strand.
ATCTTCGGAACACCATGATTCGTAAAATTAGATGGGATTGTGGTTTTAATTCCCTCAACTCTTCTCCTCGTTTATTTTGACCTTTGTCGAGTACCTTAATTATTTTTTAGTGGCGCACAGATTCTCCAACCGTCCGCTGCACTTTCATCATCCAAGAAAATAAAATGAAACCAATAGCCAAGCAGATCTCAATCACACACCCTAATAGAAGAGCTAGCTAAGAATCAAATTAAAGACAAATTTCCTGTTGGCTTGACAAAGTCTTATTTTGAATAGGTTTTTTTGCCCTCAAATATGATGCACTAAAACTTATATCCTCCAAGTAGGCCACATAATATTGATAAAAAAACAAAAGAACAAACATCTCTATGTACTAATGCTAGACCTGCTCATACAAGCTCATCATTTAAAGTGTGTTGAAGTGTTTAATAGACAGTGTCTTGGTGCCCTGGATATTGATATTTTGGGTCCAATCACCAAAGGTAAATTGGCTCTTACGAAGCGGTTACACGTACACATAGCCTAGCCATCAATATATTCATATGACTGCTGATTTAAGAGCAGGAACCCAAGGTGCTGGATCATTACCCGAAGAAACCAGGATCCAGCGCTGAGCATCTCCAGCTCTGCCCAGGTGAACATGGCCGCCGGGTCATCCGTCCGGTTGGGAAACACTTCATGCACGTTGGTTGTCCTCCTCAGGGTGCTGTCGTGCATCAGGAATGGGACGCCATCATAACTGCAAAGAGGAATATTGTTTTTAGCATGCTCAAAAAGGTTGGCAGCAGTTTTTGCATTCTGTGGAATCCACTTCAGTTTGTTTTAGATACATTTTTTTCCCATCTAAATTATGAAAAATGAAAAAGCCAACACAAAGATAATGCAAAGTATTGTGTTATTTTAGTATTATTTAAAATTGTGCGTCATATGTTTCCCTTGCTCCTCATATTATCATGTCACATGCTTCATGTGTGATGTTTCATTGGTTGTTCTACTCATGTTGTTCTCTGTTTTGTTTTGTCATTGGATCATTGTTCATTGCTTTTATGTGTGTCTTGTTTTTTGGTAAGTCCTTAGTTTTTAGGCTTGTTCGACTTGAAGCAGTGCATGCCGGTTAGAAATTGTGTCCGACATGAGACAGCGGCGACACCACGTGACTGTGACGTATGCCATCAAAGTAGCGTGAGAGTGATTCGAGAGCAGCCGGAGGACTCAAGAGCGGCCGCACGAGCTCTTATGACGACACGGCTGTTCCAGGATTAGCCCCATTCACCGCATGACAACGATCACATGTTTTGTGTTTGCTCAAACACCTTCAGTTCCACTAATGCACACAAATCAGTTTTTTTAAGACAGTAAAAGCTTTTTCATGTAGTTGTGATGTTATATTGTCAAGTCATCAAACTTGCGTAATATAAGCTGTAAATAGACAACATGCTTCCTCATCTTCATCCATGCTTCCTCGGGAGCGCGCTAACAGGATTAGTGTTCAGCTAATCACATTAACCTGAGAGCACTGACTCATCCAGGAGCGGTTAGCATCAGATCTCCATTTATACGCCTCTTGGCTAGAGCAGACCTTTAGAGGAAATGACCTTGTGAATGAACGGCCCATTGATGGTTTGCTGATGTATTTGTAGCAGTAGATTACAGAAATGTCATAGAATTAATTTGAAAGGAGGTTGCTGGGTATTTTATCAACATTAGCTTTGCGGTCTGTATAGGTAGCACCATAACCTTAAATGAAACCTCATAACTGACTGATCTGAAAAACTTTTCATAGACAGCAAAGCAAATAAAGCAAAGAGACTTGACTCACAACGGATTCTTAATTTTTTTGGCAAAGATAACAATGTAACAATTTTCAAAAGCAACATTAATGCATTAACTAACAATGAGAAATATATTTGTTACATGATTTATTCATCCAAGTTAGTTTTAGAGCTTTAAATACTCTATTAAAATAGAAAGTTGCATCTGTTAAGACTAATGTATTAGTAAATGTTGAAAACATTTAACCAAGAATAATAAATGCTATTTATTATTTTATTATATACTTATATATTAAGTATTATTTACTTATATATATATATATATATATATATATATATATATTTATTTTTTTTATTTGACCTTTATTTTACCAGGAAAGAAGCACATTGAGATTAAAAATCTCTTTTACAAGAGCGTCCTGGCCAAAAACTGACAGACACAGCATATATATATATATTACGTATTTTTAGTTAAACTTTATTTTAAAAGGTGCCCTTTTTACAGGGTAATTATAAAATTACGAAAAAATATTAATTGACAACATATACCTACTATATGATTTGGATTATGTTTAGGGTTAGTTGCTTATAATTATACATCATTTTACTGGTTTTACTATCGTAAGTACATGTAAGATGTATAACAGGGACTAATGCGCACAAATACAGTAGAAGCTCAGTGCCCATTGTTTGTATTTGTTTTAAGCCTATTTTTCAGTTATGTACTTTATTTAGTTTCTGCTCTTGTGTTGATCTAGTTTTTTTAATAAATATTATTTTTTTATTATAGTGGTTGTGCCTTTTTGTGTTAAAATGGTGTATTGGTGTCTCAGCCGCGAAGCTGATCTCCTATGTTCAGTGCGAGGACATGCACAGAGCGGCTGAAATGATAGTGTCTGTCAGTTATTATAACAATTGTCTAAATTAGGTTGCATATTCCTCAACAGTTCTTGTGCTGATATCTCTAGTTCACAGTACTATTTTCAGAAATCATAGGCTATAGCTATAATATTGTGCAGTGGCACGTGATGCAACGCTGTCAGAGCCGACATACTCCAGTGTGTCATTTCAGTACAAAATAATTAGGCCAAAAATGATTTAATATACTTCAATAGACTACTAGTTTTCATCTTTATTTATAATTAATTTAGGTGGACAAGGCTACCAAGTAGTTTAATCTAACTAATCAATTTTCTTTGGTTGATTACAGCCCTACTTAAAGCCAACCATTTTCCCATCTTTGCAGTGTACATAACAGAAGTGGCAAAAAGTTTACATTTATGCATTTGGCAGATGCTTTTTTACAAAAAAGCGATATGTATTGCATTCAAGGAACAGTACACATTATATTAGATCATGCATTCCCTTGGAATTAAACCCAAGACCGTGGCAATGCAGGCACCATGATCTATAATCACTTGAATGCCTAGGAATGTTAGAAGCCATAAAAGAAGCATAACTTCTTAAAACTTAAAAGGCTTTTATACAAATACAGTAAGTAGGTGTGTTAAAGATGCTCACCTGATTGTGACGTCTGTCTCCAGCCCCTCTCCTCCTACTTCTACAGCCTTCTCAAAGGACATCTGGGTATTTTCTGGAGCAAGCTGTTTGAAAAGGATCAACAACGTCAAACCTTTCGACAACCATTTTGAGTCTTAACCATTGTAATCAAATCCATTAATGGTCGAACATAAGAATACTTTTTTATTATCATTCAAGAATTAAAATCTAAGTCAAGTTTACTTTTGAAAGATAAGTCAAACAGACACTGATTTTAAAGGCATGCTAACTTAAACCCACACAAAATCCACATGTGCTCTTTCAGTATTACACAACAGGGATCTTAAAATATCATGAGGTAAAAATACCACACCATGGGTGCTCCTCTATGCCCAATGAGAGTGGGTGCTGGCCCCAGCGTGCCCTCCACTTTGATGCAGGGGGAGTACATGCCCAACGGCACCAGATACAGGGTGAAGAGAACCGCCAAGTACAGACTGAGGATAGCAACCTGCCTCACTGAAACACACAAGATTCCCCTCAATGAATATATGCAAAAACTTAATGAATGAAAGACAAATATATAATATGAAGAACCGAATTATAGTTATTAGGGGCTGAATCAAGGATCATTATATACTTCATCTTTAGGTGGGAGACTATGGCAACCCATAGAACTGTTTAGGGATGGTCTCAAGGGAGATAAGGCCAGATGTGCCTTCCTACATGGATGTTTAAGAAATGAAAAGCTACACACAATCCATCAATTAGGGTTAGAAGAACTGTTGCCAAACATATAACATGCTAGAAAAATAATCACAGCAATAATGATCCATATATATATATATATATGAAGAGCTCTTTTCCAAAACGCGTTAAACGCCATTTTTAAAAAAAATGAGTTTGTCGTGTCATTCTGCTGTGGACAGAACCCTTTCACTGCTCCATCAACGTTTCATGCCGAATCGCTATATTTCCTTGTTTAAAATGTACTGCAAGATACAGTTTCTTTCCAAGCCGCGATAAGCGCCAGCCCTGTTTTTAGCCTAAACACGATAAATCCTCAAATTCAATGAGCGCTCTACACAATCCAGCACGGCGGCACTCTGAACAGAGGTTTATTATGTTCATTCATTCCTCAAAATGAGTCCTAGTTTTCTAGTCGACTAGTAGTAGATCATTTAAGCCATTTGTATTATCAGTAAACACATATATTGATTTAAATAAATGGGAGAGAAACCATATGAGCGTTTTTAATTGCATATTCCGCATCTCAACGTATGCATAAAGCTTGCCACAAAGAACCGGCAAAAGTAATGATTATGCATGAAACATTTAATTTGTTTATTAATAAACTAGTGTTTTCTGTCAGTGTCAGCAACAAAGATAAAGTTGATGATGCTTACTCGCCATCTTCGCAGTGAACGCGCATAGAGAAACGCATACTTCGAATTAGCCTACATACGCAGAGAGTTGCCAATTTATTTTAGTTTTTAATTGTTTTGTTTAAAAGTAGATATTTAAAGCTTTCTGTAGCTTAGTTCTCAGGCCTGTGTGAGGCAAGCATCGCGATGTTTCGGTTCATATATGAGACGCGCTCCGGTTCACCTGCGCGCCTCTGTGTCCTGATTATATTGTCTGATATTTACTTCTAATGTATTAATCCAGTCAATTTGTCGATGAAACATTTATTAAAATGAAGATACAATTTATATGAAACGAAATTTACAAGCTTTCTACAAAACAAAACTTAATAAGTGGTCAAAATCATGTCTGACGCACTCCAAATATTTTCCGATATTGGGCAGCTTTTGAATTTTGATCCTATCTTACTCATCTCATGCGGTTCCCTTTTCATAGCCTACTCAACATAGATGAAATAATAAAAATAACTAATGTAATATTATTAAAAACAAATGTGAAATGTTTATTTTGTTTTTTTGTTTTTTTAACTTATATTTAAGCGTCATGCTGCTCCGCTTTGCTCACATGTTATGTAGCCTGTGTGTGTGTGTGTGTGTGTGTGTGCATGTGCTGGAGGGGTGCCCATCCCTTTTTTGAATATCGTTATCATATATTGATCATTTTTAATAATTCGTTTTTTTCATGCATATGTTGAAATTGGTATTAATAATTCGTTTTTTTCATGCATATGTTGAAATTGGTACTATTTGTTTGAGGTTTGACTCTTTACTAAAAATGACTTTACTAATAATGATACAAAAAATGGATGGATTTATAGCGTTTTGGAAAAAAATAAAATTAACTTTTAAATTATCATTAACAATATTGTTGTTTGATTTAATAATTATTGTTCAAAATGTTCAGACTGAACCAATAAAACATTTAAACAGGATAATTTGAATATTCACAAAATGTGTGGTTCTAGGTAAAATATGTAGTTTTCCTGAAAACTATTGAAATGGATTTATAGCGTTTTGGAAAAGAGCTCTTTATATATAGTAGTCAACATTTGAAGTGGATCAAAAAAGTTAATCAAAGTCATTTGCAAAAGTTTCTGATCTAGGCAAAATGCCATCGACATCCCTCCCTATCAACTTCCCTATCATAGCCAAATCCACAAAACCACCCTCTTCATTGCCAAATACATAAAAACAAAAACATCAAACCGGCCAATACAATACTCAACAATCATTTATCAGCCTGAATAAACGTTCGATTCATTTAGTGAATTACAGAAAGGTAATAATGCACTGACAGGGTCCACTTAGTAACTGCAGCACCCGTTGGGTCTCCTGTAATGAGAGTTTATGTCACCTCTACACTGGCACGGCTCATCTCAAGAAGAGAGAGATGTTGTCTTTGTGAGAGAGGGATGATGGGACAAAGAGACGTCTCTGGGTGGAGGCGAGCGTCACACAGCTGGTGTGAGTTCAGCCTCTGTCCTGCATTTGTCTTTCTGACTCATTCGTCGTGCTTTCAGTAAAGCGCAGAGAGAGAGAGACGCAGACATGACTCAGCCGAACATCAGCCAGATGCAGAGAGTGAGGAAAGAGAGCAGGAGAAAAGCCAAAGGGAAAGAAGAAAAGGAGGGCAGGGAGGAGCATTGCTTTTCGAGGGCAAGCTCTTGGTTTTTATGTGTCTAACAGCACAATGAAAAGAAAGGACAGATGCAGCAACCATGTTAACAACAGATAATAAATGGATTTGAGTCACTGACACCAACAAAATTACACCATTTCCATTGACTTGAGAGCAGTAATGATGCAACTGACTATAGTACTATGGTAAAACCTGCCCATTACCAACATGGACATCATGGTTTTGGTTTACAATTTATTTTACTGGGATTTCATAGATGAAATGTCCCATCTACCCCTTGTTGTTTTCTAAAATTAAACATTTTAACAGTTAAATAGTAAAATGAACATTATAAAGGTTGCCTTGGTAACTAACTAAAATAAAATATGCTTTAAGTCTGTAAAAACAGGATGTTTTAATATGGATGAATTTTCCAAAATAATTTTAGGTTTTATACCTGTATTTTGAATGACACATTGCATTGTGTTTCAGGGTTAAACAAAATGTCAGTAAACTGAGCAAATAATCTCCTTTCTGATGTCTTCTCATTTTAGTAAATCGTGACCAATATTTACAAATTGTTCCTTCCCTTGTTTTAAAGTGAACCTTGCACATGTCATGATATAATCATTTTGTTCCCTCATTTATCAAAATTTTCAGCATGATATACTAATTTGTTCCCTTGATTTAATAAGTCTTGGACACATTGTACCAATTAGTTCACTCGTTTTGATTTAACTCAAAAAAGGGAACACATTATTACATTGAGCGCACAATTTAGTAAACCGAAGGAACTAATTATTATATTGCTTTCACAATATACTTAAGGCAAGACACTAGAGGTGAATAGGGAATTTTTTTTTAACTAGCAGATATCACCATGAAACTTTCCCAGTTGATTACCTACATTAAGATGAGAAAAAAAATATATTACAAGTTTTCAGTAATTTAATGTTTAAATATGCAAATGAGGCATTATCTAATTAAATATGCACTAATTTGCATGTATTTTAAAATATGAAATCTGAGTATTGGATAAAGCCAGGCTCAAAATTCTATTTTCATTGTGTTCATATATTAGATGAGGAAAAAAATTACAGAGGGATTTATGGATATCTACTTTTGTTATCCTGTAAATCAGAATATACTGCCAATTGCCTTAAAAAATGATTTTCGCCATGTTTTTTGGAATAAAATGTTATATAAATCAGGCTAGGAATAATATATTTACAAATCCCTCTGTATATGTCTTCATAATATAACTGGTACAAGACTGGAAAGTTTGGTGTATATAGGTGCTCCTGAAGTGGAGATTTCGGACTTGGAGTATGAGAGAAAAGTCATTTTGAGAAAACTGCCCTTAAAGATTTAGCATCAGCCAATGAGATCACGCATTTAGAGTTAAATCCCCCCTTTTACTTTCATGATTGGTTGCTGATAAAAAGGAAATGACCGTATTTGGATCTGACAGCCTTGTACAGGAGAAAGAGAGCTTTCTAACTGTGTGTGTAATGATGACGGGGTCCAGATCGCGATCGCTGAGCAGCAGGATGATTTATAACGACAACTTTTGAAGAATTTATAAGAAATCTACAGACGCAAACAGACAAAGTGTAGTAAAATAAAGACCTAAATGTATTTCGGACTTTTTTTCACCACAAGTCTGAAAGAAGACATGTTTTTGAAGACAAATATCCCAAAATCTCAAAATTGACTAGTGAAAAAAAAAAAATATGTTTTTGCCTGCCGTGTCTCACGTTAAAACGAGGGAAATAATTGTAAAAAATGCTGATGTATTAGTAAGTAGTGGGAATGATTTCTTTAAAGAGTTTTCTTTAGAGAGTTAGTTTACCAATAAAATGAAAACTCAATGATTCAATGCCAATGATTACTCGCCCTCATGTCGTACCTAAATCCAATCTGTTCAAAATGTAAAGCAACCGAGTCTCTTTACAAAATTTGGACTAAACCGCTTGATTCATATGGATTCATAAACGAAAGTGTAATGGGTTCAGATCACGATGGTGAGTGCATGATGACAGAATTTTCCTTTTTGGGTGAACTATCCCTTTAATATTTTCCCTGCATGTCATGTGTCTCTGTACTAGATAGCAAAATGTCTGAAATCACTTCCAGCACCTTAAAATACAGTATATGGATGGGGAAATGAAAGTGGCTTGAGTTGATGTGCAGCACAACAACAAACAGGAAAGAGATGTCTGTCAAATATGCTTGAATGAGCAATGCCGTGCAACACTGGGCGATTATAATGGGAGCAATCCAGTTTTGTTGCATCAATTTAGCCAGAACAAGCTGCTTTTTTGTAACTACATGGCGATTACAATATCTACTTATTACCATTTAAATCGTATCCAACTATTGGTGATTCTAAGGCCATCTCTTGCCATAAGCGAGATACTGTCCATGAAGTTTCTTGGCAATGATTTTTCCAGGGTGGGTTGCTAGGTCTTTCAAAGTCTTCCCCAATCCCCTCAATTACATGGATTGGTACTCATACACACACATATTTAGCACCTATACTACATGGTTTTTGGATTGTGGTGAAAACCGGAGCACCCGAAGGAAACCCACGCAGACACACAGAGAACATGCAAAATACTACCCACTGAGCCATTCTTTCAAATCCACTGATGTTAGTGGTATCTGATTTGAGACTAGCAGGTGTAGCGGCTATTTTTTCAGCCCAGAATCTTAGTTTTTGGCAAAAACAACTAGAATGTGTTGGTTGAAATAGGATATGACCAGAATCACAATGTATTTTCATTTGTTGCCAACAAGCACCAAAAAGGATCATGTACCTCTCTTGTTCATGCGAAAGAAGTGTAAGGCTATTGGCCAGGACAGAAGTGTCATTAGGGAAACTCCGCCAAGGTGCAGAAAGGGTGCTGTGATCTGCACACAAAAATGGAAATACATAAATGCACACTGCATGAACTGCACTTGTAAATTGGAAAGCTAATTCGACTGTTTGTCCCAATTACTGTGTCGGGTGAAGAGACCCACCTGAAATGAAAGGAGCAGCGTCGTCCATTCTTTGCTCCATAAGTCAGAGAGCACAGCTGTGGCACTGATAGAGAAAGCTAGAGTCACCAGGATACCAATCTGTGAAAAGTCACAAAATATACAAACGTATATATATTTTGTCATCTTTTTTTTTTGCTAATTAAAAAACAAATAGTAAAAAAATATCACCAGTATTAACCGAAAGCTGAAATAAAATAAAATATAAATATTAGATTAAGCTTAAATGAAAATTAGAAATGTTGTCTTAACAGCAACTAACTGAAATAAAAGTTTAAGCTGAAGAACTAAAGAATGCCTGAAAATAAAACAAATAAATAAAAATCAAGGCAAAATAATAATTTAAATTACAAAAGCACAATTACTAAAATGACTAAAACTAAATAAAAAAAATAGTCGATACAAAATATCGATAAATATTAAAATAGCAAATAAATAATCCTAAAATAAGATACGGTGTTTTTTCCTTAATCATTATAGACCTTACGCACCAGAGAAACAAGGGCGCCGCCATCTTTAGAATATTGTCTTTGAACTTCCATTTTTGCGGTCGCTCTTCGCAGTCGAGGATTAATTCGCTTTTGAAGTGGATTTACTTAACGTAAAGTTAATATAAGTTATCATGAGGATTGTAATGTTTAAACAAATGTCTTAACAAATATCAGTAGACCGGGAAGATTTTAAAATGAGCCGTTCATTCATTAATAGGCAAGATCGCTGTGAAAATACAGATGGGAAAAACAAAAGACAAGAGCGCAGTGCTGAAAAGGGGCGGAGCTACATAAGGTCTGTAGCACAGCAAAACGTTTCTGAATGGCATTTTGGCTGTCAAATTATTTTTACTGTAGGTTCAATGCAATCTGAATCATATGAAGCTGTTTCTCTGGTAATGCAGATATGGAATGAATACAAATGTGCAAGATGGGGTGTCATTCACAGTAAGAGTGATAGAACTGTTTTCTTTGATCACCTTGTGGCTCCAGTGGAGGTAAAGCCTCTGTCCTTCAGAGAGAAGGCACACCGCTAAGACCTGCAAACATTAAGACCACGACATTAATTATGAGGACAAGCAGAGGCTGAAACGCTTTGTTGTTGTTCAGTGTTCTCACCAACAGGAGGGCGATGTAGGTGAAGAGTACGGCAGCGACCACCAACAACACCACTGACCACGGGAACCAGAATCCCAGATTCCCAAAGTTAAACCTGCAGAAATAAAGATCCGATTTTTTAAATAATAGATTTTAAGTTTTGTTTTGTTTGAGAATATTTTCTGCATCATTCTCATGGATTGGTGCCAATTGTATCTGAAAATATCAGGATTGCTTTTTTTTACCATATCATTTGAAACCTGAATAAGTATAATCATAATGGAAGGATTAAGAACTATTAGCAATAAGCTTCATGAACAAACAGGAAAACAGGTCTCATTGCAAGTGTTGTTAACAGAATGAGTACAATATGAATCGATGGCGATGTCTATAGACTTTTAGGTAATCAATTGACCTAGCAAGTAATTTTTATTGTGGCCATTTTATTAAATTTTCATATCTGAATGTTAGTGAGAAAAAAAATTTATATATACACACACATATATATATATATATATATATACACACACACACATACATACACACACATACATACATACACACACACACACAATATAATATGTATATATAATAATTATTATATTTATATAATAATATTTTATATATATATTTATATATAAAATGTAAATATATATTTATTTGTATATTTAAATATATACATAACTGCAACACACTTCAACTGCAACATTTAAATATAATGGAAATTAGTAGAGGCATGCAAATTCCTAATATTTTGATGAAAATATATTTTTTAAATAAAACATGTAGTGTGTTTCTTAAAAAAAACAAAGAGGTTTCTATGCTTTCTATAACGTAAATCAAATCAAACAAGAAATGGCATATGGACACAGAAATGGCTTGGTTTTCTTTGAACGACCCATCTAATTGTGTGTCAGTCCATCTGTCTGTCCATCCCGATACACTCACCAGTCAAAGTCATTGTAGTCATTCTGCGCCTCACTCCAGAAGTACAGGAATATCAGGGTCAGGAAAAACGTTACGATGAGGATGGCGAAACTACCACACTCCAACTGCAAAACAGAGCCGTGAGAACACCCACACCGCACCACAGTTACTCAACAGTGTGAAAACTCAAGAGGAGGCTCAAATTAAAGCACCACATGAGGCTAACACACACTTTGAAATTCAAATAGTTGCATTCGAGCGGTACAGGACGGCCCGGCTCAGTGTGCAGCAATAGTACAATGAGTCATCAGGCTGGTTTTAAATGACTCAATGAATGATGCTTTCTGAGTCATACTGCAACTTATCGGCCCTGAAGACAGCTCCAGCTGAACAAGAGCTGCACTCGCTCGCTGTGTTCAAGAAAACTAATCAGCACATACAGGAAAAGTGCACTGATAAGTGCTTTCTATTGAGCAGCACGAGTGGATTCAGCAGACATTCTGGTTAAGAGGAAATTATTCACAGATCTTCACGAAGCAAGCCCCTTGAGAGAGAACAACATGTTAGAGAATGGAAACACTTGATAAACGTGGTGTACTCAATACAGAATGCACTGGGTTTATTCATCTTAATGTCTGTGCATTAAATGGTAATATATCAACATCAAATTAACATTACATTTGCATTTATTGAAGAAAATTTCAGCGCTGTTAAGGTATCATAGAAATAGAGATTCAAGGTCATGGGTTTGATTCCTAGGGAATGCTTGAACCGATTAAATGTAAGCTTAGCATACAATGCAAGTTGCTTTAGATAAAAACAACTACCAAAATTCAGAAATGTAAAACGTGGACTATGTGGTGATTTTGGACACATGGATGCATGAAACTGGGACAAATGAGAAAACTACAGTGAATGCATGACATTTTACTTTCAATAAAAGGAATATATTACATTCATATGTAAATAAGACGAAAATCAATTCTTTATATTTAATTCAAAATATATATTTTTAAACATACTAAGCGCTTTCAAAAGCAATATATGAATCAGTTATTTTAGTGCATTATATATTCATTATTACCATTATGTTTAATTTATTTTTCTTACATCTTTAGTTATTTATTTTAGTAATTTTAGTAATTTTAGTTTTTCATCTAATATTTATTCTTTATTGCAGCTTCATTTCAACAACCAAAAATGTTTGTAATAGTTTTATTTAATGATAATAGCCCTAATGGGAAATAACTGAAATAGTGCTCTTTAAGCATCTCTCAATCAATGTTATGGGCTAACAGTGTGATAATCTAATAAGAATAAAATACATACATAATTAAAAAATACAATATTTGAAAATATTGTGTTTCTGCTGCCTGTGTCTGCCTTTTAGTGAACTCACTAGATTGCTAAAATGATTTTATAATCTGAACATTCAAAAATAATGAATTTTATAAAGCAGAATTATGTTGTCTAATCATGCCGTCTGGGTGGAAAGGACACAATGGCCCAGTTTAACAGACAAGGTTTAAGCTTAAACCAGGATTAGGCCTCAGTTCAATTAGGACATTTAAGTGGCTTTTACTAAAGTCCCTTAGAAAAAAACATTACTGCTGACTGTGCATCTTGAGACTAAACAATGGCACGGACATTTACCATTTTTAACTGCTTTCAGTTAAAACAGCTCAAACATGCATTTTAATCTGGGACTAGGCTTAAGCCTTCTCGGTGAAACCGGGGGCATATTTCGGGAAAAAACCTGCATGTAAACCATCATAAGGAGGAATTTAAAAGCAGGATGAGGGTCTTCAAGCATCTTTTCTCACCCGACTACAGCAGCATTCCCCCGGCTGGGCTTTGGCACGCTGGTAGCGTCTCCACTGGCAGCCGTAGAGGCCGGCCAGACACGAGACAAACGGCTGGTGCTCATAGCGCTGCAGCAGCTGCCGCCGCACCACCTTTAGCTTCCCCAGCTTCAGTCTGGACAGGCTCACCGGATAGCGGCCCATAAATCAGCCGCTCCCCTGCATGGAGCGGCCCGGAGCAGACGGATGGAGACCAAGAAAAATATCTGCAAGACAAAGAGAGAGATCGTGAAGATTTGTCTCGCTGTTCTCCAATTATATTGAATCCTATGGAGTCACATGAAGCTACAGCAAGAGAAAAACGATCAGTCTTGATAATTACATTGACAATTCCTCCAGTCACATGTCACCTCTACTGTGTTTCCTGACAGAACGAGGCCTGTTTACAAAGAACCCTTCAAAAACCTTTAACAAACAGCACTCGTGACACAAATAAACTACAATCTCTAGGGGCCTCCCATGGGCTCCTGCCCTGCCAGAACACTCACATCTTCTCCCCATAAGCACACAGATCACACACACATGAAATCACCGTTACATCACCTATTCTTATTTTTTATAGAATACTGCATTCTATTATAGATGATTCATCAATGCACACTTTATTTTTTTAAAGAAATAACATAATATTAGAATGATTTCTAAAGGATCATGTGACACTGAAGACTGAAAATTCAGTTTTGCATCACAGGAAAACATTACATTTGAAATTATATTCAAATAGAAAAGAGCTATTTTAAATGTCGCAATATTACTTTCCTCACTGTATTTATGCATGCAGCCTTGGTGAGCAGAAGAAATGCATATCTGAAAAGGATCTGAAAAGGGAATTTAGTGGGGAATAATGTCTGACCCGCCTCTGATCTCCAAACAGACACATCAGGAGAAGACCAGCTTCCCCTCACAAAGCAGCTAAACCGGTTAGTAGATGTTAAGTCGGCGGATTATAGTAAAAACAGAAGAGATGTGATCCAGAACGCTCACTGCTCAAGTAAATGATACTGAACTGATAAACCTAGCACAAAAAAAAAAGAGGCAAAATCAAAGACATTATGGAAGGCTGCATTACTAAATCGGTTTTATTTCTTGAGTCAGAACAACATTTCGAACAAACATAGTTTTCATTTAACACTCTTGATTGCAAAAACACACAGTGAAGTTGTCATTAGTTCACTTCATGAATAAGGAGATCACAGAAGCTTTGTCCTGCTGGGATGTCAGTGCCATACAGCGTGACTTCAGTGTTTAAACTTCAGGGAAGCGACATGGTCTTTGGCTCGTGTTGTAGTAGTTTGATGTTGAGGTCGGTTTTAATGAGAATACCTGCACTTAAGCCCCGCCCTGACTGACTGTTGTCATGGTGATGACTGTCCTTGAGTGAAAGTGTCCCATCAGGATGTGTATCCGCAGAGGGAAGCATTACAATAGCTTCTTTATTGCTTCACTCAACATCCTTAATGAATCTTTATACCTGTTCAAAACCTGGCAGCTCTGATCTATCAAATGGAAAACAGACATTTACTCCCAGTTTTACAGCAAAAAAAAGTCATTTCTTGATACTTTTTTGTCTTGTTTTGCAGTAAAAATATCTATTAAAAAATGTATATACATGAAACGTGAAAATTTTAGTTGATAAGCAATACTGCATGAGATCTTAAGATTCGTTTTAACAGAACAAACTTTTGTGATTTCTTATGTAATAGCCTATATATAGAGTAATTATATTAAGTGAAATTGTGAAAGACTTTGAGTCATATCTTATTACACAATGTCAGTGATAAAAGATTCATAGTCATTCACTTTTATGTTCACAAGGCATAATTTCCTGTATGGTAAAATATGTCTCCAAAATGCAGATGAGATAACAGACAAAATTAAGTTTTGCTGTCACATGCTGACAAAAATCTAATATATCAAGTATATAAAGCAACATCATAAAAACACTGTTGTTTGAATGACAAATTGTGAATATATATACACACTGATTAACTCACTGATGTAGCCATTAAATCAAACAGTAGGCTAGCCTGTGAACGGCAGTCCTTTAAAAGCTCTATTACAGGCTGCAAGAATAAATAAATGACTCAGGTTTTAAAAAATAATCTAAGAATATTTTATAGTTTGTCCGTTTTTTTCTATTTTCTAATTTTATTTAACGTAATATAAAAATAAATCAAGAAAAAATACAATATTAATACAGTAATATTGTGAAATATTACCAAAACATTACTCCAGTCTTCAGTGTCACATGATTTCAGAAATCATTCAAATATGCTGATTTTCTGCCCAAGAAATATTTCATTTTATAATCAATTATCTGCTTCATATTTTTGTGGAAACCAATCAAACCACAGCATGATACATTTTTCTATTATGAATAGGAAGTTCAGAAAACATTAGAAACATTATATGTCTTTACTGTCACTTTATTATTATATGTATTATTAACACTTTAATAATACAAAATATTATATATCAATATAACACAATATTATATATTGATAGTATATTTTATATATTAGAATGAGTTCTAAAGGATGGAGTGATGATGATGAAAATTCAGCTTTGCCTCAAAGAAATAAATTATTTTGTAAAGTATATTAAAATAGAAAACTATTATTTTACATTGCAATAATATTTAACAATATAACCGTTTTTTTTTTTTTGTTTGTTTGTTTTTTTCTGCAGGCTTGGTGAACAAAGACACTTCTTTCAAAAACATTAAAAATGGTAATGTTTCCAAACTTTTGAATACTTTGTATTGTATAACTTCATAAAATATATATTTTTAATATAATTTTAATTTAATATACATTATAAACTAAAACCCTTGACACAGAGGAGACACTGATAACAAGTTTGTTATCTGAACTTCATGGGCGCAGCCTTATTGCGCTTTTCATGAAGACTTACAGATAGTCATGAGGTTAAACAATGTTTAGATCAGCAGCTCCTGTCTTCTCATTAGCTATTGGAAGATCATGCCATCTTAACTGCGACCCAGAATACACAGCGCTATGTTCACGGTGCTCATTTCTGAATATAATCCAACCCACATAAAGCCAATTTCCTCATAGTGAGATTTGAACAGCTCACTATGAGGTGAGCTGCTCCCTGACACGAAGTAAAAAAACTCCTTTTGAAAGTGTTAATTTGACAATGAAATGTAAAGTAAATATTACAACATCTTTGTCATGCCCTTTGACCAAGATATAAGCTATGCAATCATGGCACACTAAACCTTAGCAGTAAAACATTTTCCTTGCCTATCTAGCATGCAAAGTAACTTTAGCTGAAATTACACAGTAAAACCGCCATATAAAATGTATTGCTGACAAAAGTCCTCAGACCAACAGTCAAATGACTGAAACAGATCTCAGTCCCATCTCCACCGGTAAACTCATTAACTCATTAACATTAACTGGTTTTCTGTGCATGAGTTAACAAGTCTTTAATATGGAATGACTGAGGGAGATTGAGTTATGCGTCTAATTAATCAGAGTAAAAGCATTCTCACGCGCCGTCTCGACAGGGTGTAAAACGCAACGCACCAGAGAGAGGCTGCGCTTCATGCTTGCCGAGGCACAATGCTTTGTTGAGACATAAATAAACAATGCACACAAATAATGAGCGCTGTTAGTGGCAGCAGGACTATTGTTCATTCTTGCCCTGAATCACTCCATGCACCTCCAAATTCAATTTAATAAAAGGCTTTATTGGCAAGACTAGGCTACTAGAGAAAAGCATTGCCAGATTTTAGTATTCTAATATGATTTATCTAATGTAGTTTTGGTTATTTCATCCAAAGCAGTCCACATTGCATTCAAGGTATATATTTTATCAGCTCATGCATTCTTTGGGAATCATACCCATGACTCTGGTGTTGCTAGTGCTATGCTAGCTATGCTTATGCTAAGTACAATCAACTTGAATGTTTAAGTAATTTCAACTTGAAGTACATCAAACTGACTTAAAAATTAGTTGTATAACTTATCATAACTTTATAAATATCGTATAACTTAAAAAAAGTACTTATTTGATGAGCAATGTAAAACATATGTTGTCATAACTTTTTGATCATATCATTTTTTAGGTCTAGGCCTATGGGGTAAACTTGCCAGGGTGTTTTCTATTGTTCTAGATGATTTTGTGGAATTATTAGTTAGTTGCTGTTTTTTATTTTTTTTTTATTTTTTATTTTTTTGAGTTGTTGCTAAGTGGTTACTTACTGGCCCAGCAAGTTGCAAGATTTGAGATGTTATTCTTGCCAGTGGTGATGCGGATTCAGTTACAGTTACATGATACTGGGGGTTAGGCCTATTCAAATCATTAACCCTCAATATGAGCAATAGTCATGCTTGACTTAGCAAATAAAAAGAAAGAAAGAAAGAAAGAAAGAAAGAAAGAAAGAAAGAAAGAAAGAAAGAAAGAAAGAAAGAAAGAAAGAAAGAAAGAAAGAAAGAAAGAAAGAATATGAGCAATAGTCATGCTTGACTTAGCAAATAAAAAGAAAGAAAGAAAGAAAGAAAGAAAGAAAGAAAGAAAGAAAGAAAGAAAGAAAGAAAGAAAGAAAGAAAGAAAGAAAGAAAGAATGAGCAATAGTCATGCTTGACTTAGCAAATAAAAAGAAAGAAAGAAAGAAAGAAAGAAAGAAAGAAAGAAAGAAAGAGCAATAGTCATGCTTGACTTAGCAAATAAAAAGAAAGAAAGAAAGAAAGAAAGAAAGAAAGAAAGAAAGAAAGAAAGAAAGAAAGAAAGAAAGAAAGAAATCCTTTTAACACTTTGACCTGATCTCTCTCACACACCAGCACTAAACTATATCTAAAGAAGGAAATGACCTGTTCGGCCAGATACTGACAATCCTCTTACCAGTAGGCTACGTCAAACCTCTGGCGCCAAACCATTCTGAATCGGCTTTATGCCCAGCTGCACTACTTCCTGAACTTCAGCCAGCTCCTTGTTTCCTGTCTGCCATTATTGGCCAAATTGATTAATTCAGGTGTGTCTGATTATTGTTGCCATGACTACTGAGGTCAGGTACACCTGAATTAATCAATTTGACCAATAATGGCAGACAGGAAACAAGGAGCTGGCTGAAGTTCAGGAAGTAGTGCAGCTGGGCATAAAGCCCATTAAAACTACACAAACATGGATTGATTTATCCCATTTTTTCTGCTAAAACAGTTGAGTGTTCTATTCTTTAAAAATAGAAAAACTACAGTAGGGTGGTATCAAATAGTAAAACTGGTATACACACATGGTAAGTTACTGAATAATTATAGCCTAGCCTACAGCAGGTTAAGTTATAGTTGAAAAGCCACAGAACTTTTACCAGGCCTATGGCATGTCCAAAAACTGATCACACAGACACACACATTTGTTTTCTCTGCATTTCCAGAAGCGTCTGAACACTGTAACTGCTCTATTCAGTGACACTGTCATTCATTTTCTTTGACAATAAACACCTGATGGTGACTGACACGCGACATTAAGAGTTCGACAGTTACAGGCTCATCGATGACGCCGCTGATCATTAGCGAAAGACACGTAGTTTCACTCACCAATCTTTCAGTGGTTATTCCGCTTATTAGTGATCATCGGCCGTAGTATCGAAAGATGATATCAGCTGCTCCAAATCGATCAGAGGACCTATGAAGCGTCTCTGTGTGTGTGTGTGAACAGCAGCTGCTGAACACCTGTTACTCGCACACAACAACACACTCACAATAAACTCCGCCCATAGACTCTCTCTCTCTCTCTCTCTCTCTCTCTCTCTCTCTCTCTCTCTCTCTCTCTCTCTCTCTCTCTCTCTCTCTCTCGCTTTGCATGTTTTTGTTGTTGTTGTTGTTGTTGTTGGTTTATCTAACATGGTTTATATTTCACATTTATATTCATATGTATTCCGATATGATTTTGATATCTGTGAAGTTTTATGTGAAGAATATTTAGTTGTGAGTATTAGTTAGGCTACGTTTATTTTTTCGAAGCAGTCACAATGGATTCAAAATACAAATTACAGCTTGCCCTGACCTTTTATTTTGTTAAACACACCTTAATTATATCGTGACTCTTACTTACTGTATGCAAGATCATATTGTAATTTTAGTTTACCAAAAATAACCCTACTTTACATGTTTGAAACAAAACAACAACAAACTAAACCACAGCTATAAACCAAGCATTTATGCAACTGGACTTTTGACTGAAAATCTCATAATTGAGAACTTGTGATAGCTTCGTGACAGCCCGGTCTTTACATTAAATATAAATAAACATGTATTCAGTGCCCCATTCACCGTGTCATACTGTATTAGACTCATTTATTGTGCAGAATGACTGAAGCATTTCAGAGCAACAGATGGTGACTGTATAAATGGCATCTCATGATACTGATCATATGCCTTTAAACTGCTGTTCTCACTTAATATTTCATTACAGTGAAGATTACAGTCATTGCAGCTTTTAGCTTATTTAGTTAAGCTCTCTCTCTCTCTCTCTCTCTCTGTGTGTGTGTGTGTGTGTGTGTGTGTGTGTGTGTGTGTGTGTGTGTGTGTGTGTGTGTGTGTGTGTGTGTGTGTGTGTGTGTGTGTGTGTGTGTGTGGTAGCCTGATCTCCCTGAGATAGGAAACTCAATCTATGACACTTTTAGGGTATAAAAATACAATAGTCTTCAAACTAATACTGCTTGTAAACTTACACTGCAGCCATTGAGTAACATTCTGGCTCAGTTGTATATGGGGCATGCTGGTAGGCTGCTTTTAAAGCAGGGCATTAGCAATCCAATTTCCAGTGGGTCAATCGTGAAGAAAGCTAATCGTATTTTCTGGAATAACAGGCTCAGTAGTGAGAGGATGAATAAATATTGTTCCAGTGATATGATTTAAACCCTGTGTGAATCCTTGGCACTGAAAAAACCCTCAGCTGTACTCTGTCTCAGATCCAGTGGCTCGAATTTGTAATGCGTTTATGACGAAACTCAGCTGTGACGCAGGAAGTTCAATTTCTCTCATATTTGCTCTCAAATCTGCATGTAAGACTGCACTGTGCTCACCGGGAGGTTCGTCATCTGCCTGTTCCCAGATAGGATATATCTCACAGATGCAGCTAGAAATGTTTCATTCTAAAAACGTTCTGGGAACATTACCACAAAGTTCTACTAATGTTTTCAGCGGTTAGTTTTATTTTGGTTCTCAGAATGTTCTCCACAGCAAAAACTCCAATGATAAAAGTTAATAAGATAACTAAGTGATTAATTGAGTGATGATTGAGCATTATTGAAGACACCTGATGTTAACAAGCAGAATCAATGAAGGAGAAAATCACTATTTTTAAGTTACCATTATGGTGATCAGTGTGTGCTTTAGTTGGGTAGTGATCTCAATATAGCTGAGTTTCCGATTTAATAAAGTATCCATAGTGCTTCATGCCCATACTTCTGTGATGTATTGAGGGGACGGTGGGGAATAAATGGTGAAATATAGCTTGATGCAGTGCAATGCGATAATATAAAGTCAGGCCATACCATATTTCAGATTTCAAAACAACAATATATATTATTTTTTACACTGAAACCGCTTGTTTTGCCACCATAGCGAACAGATACGAAGCTCAATGTGTGTGGCAGAATACAATAGTCCACATATGACAGCTACAGAGATGGCAGTTGGTCTAGATTGTAGAGTAGGAGCTCACTTAATTGCATGGTAACATAGTGCTGAAGGCATGGAGCTATAAACCTCTGCGGTTCCACACAGCGCTGCCTGGAAACAGGAGAGATGCATAGATCACAGTCCTGCCGTATCACTACAGTGCCCTTGAGCCCAACACTTAACCCTGTGTGGCTCCGCTGGGGCGGCCCCCGCTAATAATGCTGTACAAGACACACGTGACACAGACCATCTGTGAAATGACAAGTCTGCACACATTACATCTTTCAGGTGTTGCCCTGCTGGTCAATGTGGACTGAACAGGAGGGAAAACACCTCACTAAATGAATCAGAGACACGCTTTTACAGTTGTGAGCGTCTTCTTACACATATACATAAATCAAACTAGATAGAGAGAGATCTATCAGTTATATGGATAGATAGATAGATAGAATAAACATAAAAATAAACAAAGAAACGAATTCATTTGTGTTGCTCTGAGAAAATGTTTCTAGAAAACATGATGTATAACCCAATCAAACAGCACACAGTGATCCTTCATGTGAGTGTGGTGAGAGATGAACAGCTGCGCACGTCACTGTGAGCTCAAAGGCTCAATTCCTTCTCCCCTAAGAGTGGAGAAACCTTGAGAAGTAATAAGCAGAGCGAACCGGCGTATTCCTCCTTTATGAAAACCCTCCTACGCTCATCAGCTGCTGACATGACGGATGGAGCTCAACTCACAGAGGAAAGTTGGATAAAAGAAAGATGCCCTTCACCCGACTCATATTGTTCTCTCATCAAAACCAAGCTTGGATGCATGAGCATTCATCTTTCATCTATTAAAGCATTCATGTATACACTTGCATAATCAACAATGATAAACGACAATTTCTAAACTTAAAATTATTGCATAATTCATAAAAATAATGTGGTCACACAGGCTTTTTTTTTACAGTGTTCATATTAATTACAATGGCAATAACAACTACGTAAACACATTAAACAAACAATAAAATGTGTCCATCATTGCATATTCAAATATTCCATAACAACCCCTGATGAGCAATCCTAAATGACTGCAAACTAAAAACACCTATATTTAAGGTGGAGCTATTACTGTAAAGCTCTAGCAAACATTGCACATGCAACATTCCCACACAGTTGAATCCAGCAGTTTGAGAGTAGAATGTGATGAAAGGCTCACCTGATGTTGGCGTGCGTCTCTGCAGCAGTGAGCGCATCTGTGCATGTGTTCAGCATCAGCACCACAACACAACACGCTGTGCCTCTGAAGGGTGAAGACACACGCAGCGCTGTTACACTGACGCGTGGAGCTGAAGGTTTCACATTACCGCAGTGTCTCGACTGCCTGACTGCAGTGCTGCTGCTGCTGATGATGCAGGGACTCCTCTGAGCTCAAGGGTATCGATCGCTCTTATGCAATTCAGCTCTCATTGTGCAAAATGCCCCTCTGGCAAGAAAAAAAAAAAATCAAGATTTTGGTTGTAATCACCATGTATTCAGTCAAATCGAAAATTGTTCAGACACCAGATTTAATTTTTTTTACAAGTGAGTGCAGGACACTACATTATGTACGTGAGGATAGTAAAATAAAGTAAACTGTGACATATTATACCCAATGAGTCTTCATACAGTGGACTACCAGTAAAATTGAGAAAAATTTGGGACTAAAAATTATTGAGACACTTTGACCATGTTTTGTGGGGTTATTTTTCTTTAATTGCAAATGCGACCTTTTTACACCACAGACCAGAATTAAGCATTGTGTGGTAATTGTTGACCTAAATTGGTATTATCTAATTGTGTATTTAAATTGAAAAGCTGACAGCTATTCAACTTTATTCATTTGTGAGACAGTCAACGATGGCCAAAACCAGTGAAATACTGATTTAATAACTCGTCATATTTTATTACCATTTTCGACACTATAGCGATTAAGCTGATCATGTGAGAAGGTGTCTGAATAAACTTTGGTTTGACTGTATGTTTGTTAGTGTGATGCATATAATTGTTTCATCATGTTCACATGATTAGGCTTTTTATTGACTGTCAAAAACAAAGAATTATTTTCTCATAAAAAAAGAGCTACTATGAGCTCAACTCCAAAATCCCAAATGTTTCATGTTTTGAAAGGCTACTTAGATGCTCTTGTTGTAATGTTGGTTACCATTGGTTGGTTTAACCCAGTCTCTTGTTCATTTTTCATTTCTAGGAACATACAGTTCATGCAGTATATTTCCATTCACATGATCTGCTTACCCAACCTTAATGTTTATAGCATCACTGCACTGGAAACTGTGTGGGTTTATGAGAAGTCTGTGTGTACTGTAAATAAACAGTGTATAAAGGGCACTCAAAAAAAATGAACTAGGAAGGTTGTGCACTTTACATAATATATTTATATTTAGTTTACTTTACTTATAATAATTGGGTTTTTTGACTTTAATTTTTTTTTTCTATTAAGGTCTATGTAATTATGTCTCAACTTAACAGTACAAAATCCTAATGCGTTGTCTAAACACAAACCATTTATGTCAAGTAAAAAAAGTGTACATCCAGAGGGTGGCAGTATAGTGCGAGACAACTGCCATTTTGCCCGAACTTAATTTTATTCTGTGCAATCTGCTTAAATCTACGAACAATTTAAGTTTACTTAATCCGTTTGTGTTGGATTACATGATTGATTTGTGTTGCGTTAACTGAAACTGGGAAGTGCTTTTAGTTCCCAGCATGCTTTGCACATGGTTGAATTAAGAGGGAATAAATGTTAAAATTAAGGGTTATTTGATGTTTTTTTGAGAAATTTAGAAAAGGGGAAGACTTGATAGTGTGTAATAGTGTTTAATGTTAAATTACATTGGAATTATTAAACCATTTAAATTACAGTGGGTTACCATTGTGGAGAAGAGTGGAGCATTTTGTTTGGCTGTCGACTGATTTCAAGTTTTTCTATCGCTTTGGATGAAGGAGCATGTAAATCTTAGCTTTCAAGATGCTAATATATGCTACTGCTAACAAATAGCTAGCTGAAGTCTATCAATTTATTTAAATGTCACTGAATCAAATGAAATATAAATGGATGAATGAATATAATAATCATGTCAGGAAGCCTTTAAAAATTCACATTGAGACTACTTAAATTGGGTAATTTAAAATTACTTAATCCCTTTATGTTGAAGTTACGTGAACAAATTATGTTTGTTTAACGTAATCCAGTTATGTGGAACCTGTTGACAAATAAAAATTAATTAAAGCCAACATATAATTTTTTGAGTAAATAATACAGTCATTCTAGCCTCGTTTGAACTAAAAAGTCTCGATGGTGCCATTTCAGTTACATGCATATTGAACACCACTCACATTTGATTGGATTTGGAATTGATTTGAACTTTGATTAAACTGCTGGACCTTTATCATTTCACTTTTTCCACATAGACTTAGACTACAAATTAATTTTTACGCAACAAAGTTCAGGAGAAGCACTTTCGGGTAATCAAAATCAGCAAAGGAGGAAGCAGGTATAGATATAGCCTTCCCTCACCTCTGTCCCGTGACAGTTTCACAACATCCCTCAACTGTACATCATCACCTCACTCTTGGGTGGTTTTCTATCCAAAAAAAAAAAAAAATGTGTGTGTGTGTTGGGGGTACTCTGGGTTCGGGCCAAATTCAGCACGCCAAATAAACATAAATGACTATATCTGATTTCATGTGTGAACTCGTGAATAGATGGATATAATACGTTTAGTTACTATGTCACCTCTCATTTGACATTTGATGCATAAGCAATGTGATTACTTGCTTTCAGTTCCAACAACGCACACACAATACAATGTTTTACTGCTTCTATATTTCTGAGCAAACCCCAGTTACACTGAAACCACACTCTGGGCATTTCCTTACAGCGTCAGTGCCAGTGGAATTAATCCTTTGTCTTTATATTGTTGTGTGTGCCACTGGAAGATTTCCAAACCATTAAATGCCACCTCAGCAGTAACTCGGAAATGATTGCACCAAGAGGAAGGAGAGAGACTCGACAAGGGGATGTTACAGTCCTTTACATAAACGCATGTGAGGGGGGGCACTGCTTGTCAGATAATAAAAAACCTCATTCCCTCTAAACGATCTGCAGTGGTGCAGAGGAACACAAACACCCGATTCACACGGGACACGCAAGCAGAATAGAAACAATGCAGACACATAGCCGACTATAGGCCTATATAAAATGCTGTATATTCTCACCGGCCACTGGGTTAGACCCCCTTTTGCCTTAATTCTTCTATTCACCAATGTGCTATAAGATTTTGGTCCATTGACATGATAGCATCACACAGTTGCTGCAGATTTGTCAGCTGCACATCCATGATGCGAATCTCCCGTTCCAGCACATCCCAAAAGTGCTGTATTGGATTGAGATGACTGTGGAAGACATTTGAGTATAGTCATTGTCATGTTCGAGAAACCAGTTCGAGTGTTATCCTGCTGGAAGTAACCATCAGAAGATGAGTGGTAGAACAATACTCAGTATAGGCTGTGGTGTTTAAATACTCAATTGGTAATAAGGGGCTCAAAGTATGCCAAAAAAAACATCATCCACACCATTACACCCCCAGTAGACTGAACTGTTGATGTTGGCAGGATGGATCCATGCTTTCATGCCAAATTCTGACCCTACCATCATCAGACATGGCATAATCTTCCCAATCTTCTATTGTCCAATTTCGGTGTGAATTTTAGCCTCAGTTTCGG
The DNA here is from genome assembly GCF_988280905.1 of Pimephales promelas. NCBI lineage: Eukaryota > Metazoa > Chordata > Actinopteri > Cypriniformes > Leuciscidae > Pimephales > Pimephales promelas. Next base: position 18,377,320 of record NC_142778.1, read on the forward strand.
TCACCGGTGAGTTCTTCTGTTGGTGTAGTCCATCAGTTTCAAGGTTGGACGTTTAGAGATGCTCTTCTGCAAACCTTGGTTGTATCGAGTGTTTATTTGAGTTACTGTTGCCTTTCTATCAGCTGAACCAGTCTGGCCATTCTCCTCTGACCTCTGTCATCAACAAGGCATTTTTAACCACAGAATGGCCACTCACTGGATATTTTCTCTTTTAGACCATTCTCTGTAAACCCTAGAGATGGTTGTGTGTGAAAATCCCAGCAGATCATCAGTTTCTGAAACACTCAGACCAGCCCGTCTGGCACCAACAACCATGTTCAAAGGTTCAAAAACACTGTTCTACACCATTCTGGTGAGTGCATGTAGTTTATATGATAAAACTGATCTTTAAGTTAGGATATAATTCTAGTTTTAATCATTTAAAAAGGCTTTTGAGGTTTGGGCTCAAAAGACTCAAGGCAATTATGGGGTTTTGTGTATTTTATTTAGGCAATTCTTTCATAGTGCTGAAAGTTATATATATTTGGCCTTTGACACAGAACACCTTATTTGTATGATTTTATGGTGAAATGTGTTATTTTGACCATGCACTGTGGCTTTACTTCACGTTTGAGTGAATAGCCCTAAATCCCATACTGTACTGAAACATTTTTTTTATCTGTTTTTTTTTTAATGGTGTATAATTTTCATTGTACATTGATTTGTAAATGTAACAAATCATTACAAAGAATCAGCCAGTTAAACTTGTTAAATTTGACATTTTCAAGTTAGAAAGACTAAAAAAGTTTTTACTAAAATAAATGTTGTTTATATAGTGAGTTTTAAGAGCTTTTACCACAGAGCAAATGGACAGTAATTTGCCTTATAGATCATCTGTAAAATAACCCCAAAAAAGTAAGCAGTATTGCCAAACAACCAACCAAACTCCTGCGTTGCATAAGCAAGAATGAGCCATTTAGTCTGGTCCAGTCCACGTCCCAAAATCCATTTCACAGACCCAAGAAAGCAGCTTATACGTCCAAGAACATTAATAAGATTGTTTATAAAAATAGACAAATCTTTCACTGGCTGTTGGGGGAGGTCAGAGATTAGCGTGTGGTGTGTTTTGTCTTGCGATGTTGTTGTTTTTCAGATCAGGATTATTGAATGCCATTTCATTGCAACAATTCACAAAAACTCTCTCAGAGAGGCTATAAAAAGAAAATTCTCCAATAAAGGACCTTTCTCTAGTGATCATGCATTAAGTGTAATTCTAGACCGAGATGGTGATTTTTTTAAGCCTTATTGCCTCAGATACAACTAAAATTCTTACACTGAAAGGATTGCTCAGAAAAAAGTAAAGCTGTCATTTACTTTTTGATGTTCCAAACTTTCAACCATGTTGTCAAATTTTAACAAAAGTAGTTCAGGTTGAACATGTCATCTCTTTTGGGAGTTTCACAGTGTAAATCACCATTGTTACACAGAGAAAAAAAAAAAGAGCAACTCACTTCACTTCAACATCTCTTTTTGTGTTTGAATAAAGAAAATGTCCCAAATGGGTTTGGAACAACATGAGAGTGAGGTTAAAGACGGTTCTAGGGTGAGCAATTCCTTTCACAGTCCAGCTTCTCACAACAGTGGACAGAACATTTTGTTCAAACACTAAGGCCTAAAAAAAAAAAAGTTTGGTTCCGGTTGGTTGTCAGTTGAGGTCATGGGTCGGTAGGGATTTTTTTTTTTTTTTTTTTTTTTTTTTTTTTCAGTGGCAGCAAGGGATGGGTAGGAAATTCAAGGGATAGTTCACAAAATTATTTTTGATATGTTTTAGCTTACCTCAAGGGATAGATGTAGGTGTTTTTGTTTCTGCAGTATTTTCAATTTTGATATTTTTTGGTCAAAACTAAAAATATCAAAGTGAACTATCCCCTCAAGCCTTTTCACGTGCTTGTCCTCCAGACAAGTAAGTAAATCTGTCAATCACTTGTCTGAGTAAAAAGTTGCTTGTCCGGATTTTTTAAATTTATTTATTTTTTATTCTGAAGCAATATTCTCATCAGTGTTCAATCAGCTTTGATATTTAAAAAGGCATATTGTAATATCTGCACCTTTAAGAGCATCTCCTCCACCAATATTATTAAATGCCCTATAGTGTCTCATTATTCTAAATAATTGAATTTATTGATCAAATTTAGGAATTTAAAATGAAAGATGAAGCATACTGTTACCCTAGGTAGGGCTGATCAAATTAAATCATTTACAATGAAAAATTACAATTTCATAAAATAATGTTATGAAATTGATTTAAATGTGCAAATAATAAATATTGGAAAGAATTATACTAGGCTACTTATAAACATAACACTAAACTGCCAATAGGTGGCGGCAGGCGGCCGTATTAATGAGTGAGTTATTGATTCATTAATTCAAACGATTCGTTCAAACGGTTGATTCATTCAAGAATGAGACAGATGTTGATGTTTATGAATGGGTCATTGAATCTTTGACTCAACCGATTCGTTCAAAATGCTGAATCATTCAGTAATGAAAACAGGATGAGTTCCTATGCGTCGTGGTTCTGCTGTGACTTTTCTTTGGAACTATTTTCGCTGCTGAAATGGAACAAAAACACCCAATATTGCTTATAAACAGTAAGTGACTTAATCTTAACTGTGTATTGAACTGTTGTAGGAAATCAATGTCACTTTTTCAATCGTGATGGTATTCAGGAAAAATAATTGAGGCTGCTTAGTGCTTAACATATGTTAAAATATAAAAACTCCACATTTAGATTTTTTATAGGCAGAGTATGTTGTTAACTGTGTGTGTGTGTGTGTGCTCCGCTCATGTGTGTAGATTTCTCTGCGCGAGCGTCAACAGCGCAAATTTACCATCAGTAATACAGTAGCTGCTGCCTGCTACATTTATTATCCACAATCGATCGCAACTTGCAATAAATGTAATAAAATCAGAATCATTCTCTCGGTTTAGTGATTCCCTCGTTATTTTTTTGTTTGTTATTGATGTTCTAATCAGGCTACTTGTCCGTTGGGGCGAGTAAAATTCTCTTTTACTTGTCCTTCAAAAATCCATTTGTCCCGGAAAAGCGGACAAGTTAGACGGGCTCTAGAGATACGAACCGCGGCAGGTTAGAGTGTTTTGGATTGCATTTTAATGAAAGAAACGAACAAATACATGGCGAAAGAAGTGATAGACAGCAGAAGATGGGATTGGGATCATGATTGGAATTTTTGGGATGATTTTTAATAAAACTAGGCGGATGGAGGTATTAGTATGTGGTGTGTACATGCCTATGAATGCATGTATTTGTATGTGTGCGAATATGAATAAAAATATCCTAAATTACAAAAAAAAGACTTGTATAGTATGTATTATAGTTCAGTTTGACGAACGATATCTGCCTCGTTTGTTAATAGATTGCTGGAGGACAAGATGCATCTTGCATCGCGTGCTATTAAAAGACGGAGCTGTACAAAAACGTAAATTTATAGTTCGCCTCAAATTTTATTTGTGTATTTATTTAATTTTTATTATTTCTTCCCCAAGCTCATAAAATAATTTTGGGTCGCACATAAATTGACAGGGTCGGTCGGAAACCGGAAACAAACAATTTTTTTTTTTACGCCTAACCAATTCACATATGGTTTTGGAGTGTTTTATAACAGTGAGTGGGGTCTCTGGTGTTCTTTCCAACTAATCATCTCAGAAGCGTAACGGAAGTGCAGTAATGAAAATGAAAACCTTAAAACCTCTTTGACCACTGTAAAAAAATATTTTCATGATTTGGAATCACAACATTTTTTTCTTTTGTCAAATCAACTTAGATAATTTATGTAGTTCAGATAACATAATGAGTTTCTGATGATTAAATCAATCTCATTTATTGTATTAACTCAATTTTTCCATTTGAGTTAATACAATAAATGAGATTGATTTAATCATCAGAAACTCATTATGTTATCTGAACTACATCAATTAAAATTTTAAGGCAACCAGGTTACTTTTTTTTTAAGTTAAACCAACAATATTTTTTTTACAGTGGTTAAACAAATCTTTGTGAATAATAAGCAGATTTCAGAGTAAAGAAACATACTTAAAACCATTCAGTTAAGTAAACAGTTACTGTGTTCAGAGTAGGAAACTAATGCATTGCTTACTTTGCAGTACTTTATGAAAAAATAATAATAATAATAAATAAGGTTACAATTTATTTTAGGGTAATTATGTTACAGTGCAAGAAGACGAATCCGACGAGCGTTCTGTGTAGGCTGCCATCTTGTGGCGACGCCATTACTGAGCTGTTACACAGGCATATAGGCATATGCACCGGTATGTAAACAAACCTCGGTGATAACGCGAACTCACCCTCGATGACAGCTACAGCCAGGCAGAATGACTTGTTGGTTTGATCTGTGACTGCAGTGGCCTCTAGTCACAGATGAAGGTACAAACGATCTTACAGATTAACGTTATTTATGAAAATAGCTTGGCAAGCTAGCTAGGCTAACGTTTTCTAACGAGGAAACTATAAAAAAGATCTGTCCATTTGGCAACAATAAATAAATAAATGAATGAAATCAAATAAACAAATTCATGTTTTTCATTTGTGTCCATTATTTATCTCATTTTCACATTGCAACAGGCAAGGGTAAGGTAACGTTACAGCTACTAGAAAGTATACATAATATCGACCAATTAGTGTTTTTAAACCATGGAAAGAGGTCAATATAACAGCGGGAGAACAATTATGTCACATAACGTTACATTTAGCTCAGGAAAGCCATTTAATGACCATAGCATGTTAATTTAATAGAAAAAATAGCAAGAGAGGAGATTTTGCTGATCACTATATCACATATTTATTATATTTTTTTACTTATGTCATTAAATAATTGTTATTATACGCGAATGTCCGCGTCTTGTAGCCTACTCGCCCAGGAAATCTGTGTAAACCGTACGGCACCAGAGAGGGGCACTCGACCCGGGGTATTCACAGTGTTTTCTCTTCAAAATTTAAATTTTACTGCCACCATTGAAACAATTTATAACGGAAACTGTTTACCCACTCGACATTATACAAGGGATAACGTTGTAACGTTAGTGACAGTCGTAAATCGCGGGCTGTTTATTCCAGTGGACGCAAGTTGCAACTAAAACAACAGGAGGCAATGGCGCAACGCTACCCAGCAACAGCTCAGTAATGGCGCCCCGCTTACTTCCGGTAGTTTCGCCGGATTCGTCTATACATTTAAGTACTTGAGTAATAGTAGTAGGACACTGTAAAAATAAAGTGTTAACAATAATCCTCCTCAATAAATACACAATACAGATATAAATAAATGGTTATCAATCAAGAAATAAATTAATCAATTTACAGATGTTTTAACTTTTACCTATAATTTTTGATAAATTTTAAAATCCTCATTATGTTCAGACTAACATCCAATTATAATTATAATAAATATTATTTATTATATAATATTATATATTATTTATTTTAAAAGTTATTTTAATAAAAGTTTGTGTAAAAATGCTTACATTTTTAATTAATAGTGAATTTAATCAGTTTTTTACTCTTATATTTGAACTTTTTGGAATTTACATACTAAATTAATCTTTTTGATGAAAACATTTAAAAATGACTCGCAGACGAGAGCATTGCATTATGGGATACAACACATGCAGTGTGCAATTCTGAACACAGACAGCAACAGCAGTTACAACAACAACAAAAAAATCACCTGTACACTGCGATTAATTCTGAAGTTTATTCGTCCCATTTCATTAAGAATTTCGATTCGTCAAAAGGCCTTATAAACGGTTTATGGCTCGCAGAGACACTGATTGCTCACAGGAAAGATTTTCTTCATAAACAAATCCCATCAGTCCATTGAAATGGCAATAGATTGCATCTTCGTGGGTTGTGCCATCTTCGTACTATTCATTTAAGGCCAAAGGGTACATGAACGCAACATCAGAAAATTTCAATATCATTAATGTTTGTGGCAACACAAACCATCTTAAAGCACAGAATGCAGTGAGGTTTTGTTTCATTTCCGACATGTGGAGGGTTAATGGGACAGAACGGACCTCAGGTGGTCGTTTCAAAACTGCATCTGAAATGCAGTCTCTTCATGCACAGGCATCCTTCATAGTACCTTAAATCAATAGTCTGTTTCAGATCATTAAGTTTCAATATCAAAAAAAGCGCGTATCGGACGAGATCTTTCTGTCGATGAGATCGCGGTACAGTCGTGAGGCGCTCATCACAAGTCGCGATCTCAGCTATGAGCCGACAAACGCGCATACGCACTCTCACACATACACAAACACTTTAAAAAAAAACGTGTAAAATGAACAAACAAATAACCGACATGAAAACATGAATCATGTTCCCATGATATGACAGGCATTCAACACAAAATCAAACAAAAGAGCAATAGAAAAACTGACAGTGAGACCCAGAGAAAGTCAGCCGGTGAAACACGGGGGCAAATCCCCCATAATGCTTTGGGCCTGACGCACCGTGACCCTTTATTTTTCAGTGATGTCATCATTCAGAGCCTTTTTTCGGTGACCACAGCAGTGACTGCAGACACCCCTCGGACCCCATCACAGCAGCACTAGAGGACGAGGGACGGATGAACCCTCGGCATGAGAGTTCCTGACCAGGGCGAGAGAGAGAGCGCGACAGAGAGAGAGAGAGAGAGAGCGGGCTGACGGGACGGGGCAGAGGACAGGTGGGGCCGGGGGTCGTCCCGGGGAGCTAGCGGTTGCTCTTGGCCGCCTCTTTAGCCGCTATGATCAGTGGAGTGAGGCTGGACAGAGGCTTTGCCACTTTCAGGAACTGGTGCTGCAGGGAGAAGACAGGGAGATATCTCTTATTATGCTCATCAAAGCTGCATTTATTGGATAAAAAATACAGTAAAATCAGCAATATTTTGAAATATTATTACAATTTAAAATACCTGCTTTCTATTTGAATATATTTTAAAATACAATTTATTCCAGTGATGCAAATCTGAATTTTCAGCATCACTACTCCAGTCTTCAGTGTCTTCAACATGATCCTTCAGAAATCATTCGCTTTCTTATATTCATCAATGTTGAAGACCATTTTTTTACTTCATATTTTTGTAGAAACCGTGCATTTTTAGTTCAAGATTCTTTTATGAATAGAAATCTCAAAGAAAGAAATCTGTAACATTATAAATGTCTTTACTGTCACTTTTGATCAATTTAATGCAACCTTGCAGAATTAAAGTATTAATTAATTTATTTAAAGCAACAACAAAACATCTTACTGATCCCAAACTAAATATGTTAAGGGTTTTATGTATTAATTGTAAAAAATTAATATTTATTAAGTTCAATATTTACACGCATTTCAAAAAAGTGTTTACACGTTTTAAACCTGTGGCACTGTGGATTTCAGTTCTTATTGTAAAAAAAATCCTTTCTATTTTCTGCTCCCACTCACTCTATTGACTGAGATTTCCAGCAGCTTTTCACATTATTTACATCACAAGTTTCTTCATCCGCCTTATTTAATGCACAATTGAGTCATGTACTGTGTTACACAACATGACTACTGATGCTCTCATACTTTGAGCTTCTGGGGCTTTTCTAGAAAGTACTGGCAGCACTTTTTTTCCACCCAACAGACGTGATTTTTCTAAATCAGACGCGAGTGTGGGAGTGACATAAGAGCAGGAGGGAGAGATGCTTTTATGGAGACAAGACTGAATGAGATTTCCAGAAAACCTACCATATTTTGAGAGAATATACAAACTACATATTAAAAGCATACTTTCAATTCTTTAAAATGTTATAGAAGTTATTGCTACACGATAAAAGGGTCAAAAATGCTCTCGAGCTAGGCAGCTCACTAGCCTAGGTCTTGAAACACACGTGTAATGTGTGAAGGACAACACATGAAACTAAATCAAAATCAATCAAAAGATCAGTTAATTAAATTAATGTTTTATCAGTTAATCAATAACTAAATACAATTAATAAAATAAATAATAAAAATAACTAAATAATTTCACAAATATAATAATAATTTATAATAGCCAAACAAATTATTTGAAATGCACTTTTAAATTTCTTAATCCATTTGCTCCTCATCAATTTATTTGTTAGCCATGAAAAGTGATTTATTTCCTAATTAATGAACTGATATACCTGTATTTTAAGCCACTATTCACTGATAAGGTCAAGCATAAATATTGATACTGGAAGGTAACTTTGTTTTTGTAACATTGACAATCCAAAAATACACACACACACACCTGTAAGAGCTCCTTGGCCGAGTCTCTCTTCTCCACGTCCATTTCCAGACAGCGGTTTAAGAAGTCACGAAACACGGAGGAGAGTTTCTCTGGGTTCTGCAGTTCTGGAGTTCCATTAGTGGCGATGAGGTACAGAGCCTGGAAAACAGAAGGGGTTTAAAGGTCACACAAAAATCGTGAACATTAACTACAGCACCAGTTGCTTTCATTAAAAAGGCTATTTGAAATGTTCTTGTCCAAATTAAAACTTAAAGGGATACTCCACTTTTTTTGGAAATAAGCTCATTTTACCTCTCCCCCAGAGTTAAACAGTTGGGTTTTACCGTTTCCGAAAGTATTCAGCTGATTTTCTGATATTTATAAGAATATCAGTAACCAGACAGTTTCTGGTCTCATTGACTTCCATAGTATATTTTTTTTCCTACTATGGAAGTCAATGAGACCAGAAACTGTCTGGTTACTGATATTCTTATAAATATCAGAAAATCGACTGAATGAATTCGAAAACGGTAAAACCCAACTGTTTAACTCTGGGGGAGTGGTAAAATGAGCCTATTTCCCAAAAAAGTGGAGTATCCCTTTAAGGAATAACCATCCAGAGGCTTCTAAGAATCTACTAACAGTCCAATTTTTCCCCATTGATCCTAAATAATTGCCTCGTTTTACAACTACTACACTACAGTTTTGTTTGCCACAAAGAGTTTTTGCAACGTCATGGAAGATAAAGGTGGTTAGAGCTTATGGAAGTCGGAGATAAAAAAAAAAAAAGAACAGATAAACAGATAAAAATCCAAACCCGACTGCCTCTGCTAGAAATCTTATTTAATGGGACATGGTTGGATCTTCCATCAGGACAACGGTCCAGAAGAAACATCAATATCAACAAAAAAAAAAAAAATGGGTAACTGAGCACAAAATGAAGCTTCTTCCATGACCATCCCAGTCCCCTAAACTGAACCCTATAGAAAATGATTACGGTGAACTGAAAGGAAGAAGCGCCAACATGAACTGAAGAGATTCTGTTTGGTGGAATGGTCTCTGATCTCTTGTCAGGTGTTCTCCAAACTCAGAGCAGTTATCTTGGCAAAAGGAGGTTGCAAAAAGTATTTAATAAAAGGGCGTCAATAATTGTGGCCAATGTGTTTTGGAGAAAAAGGATTCATTTCATAATGTGATTTCCCCCCCACTTTCAATTCTTTGACTTTAACGAAAGGTTCGATTTTTGCACATTTTTTGAATGAAAGATCAAAAGGATAAACAATGCAGATTTATTTTTTACAGCCATTTTTGATCATATTTACCAGGGGTGCCAATAATTCTGACAAAACTGTATATATCAAAGTATGTTTTTCATAGTGTCTATTATTTTGTTTTAGGTGTTCCAGCACAACTGAATATTGCTACTATCACAGGAAAAACTTCTGAAGTGACTTGGTAAGGTGCATACTGAGTTATGTTTAGATGTCTTTAATCTTACCCTCAGAGGGTTTTCGTTGAGGTACGGCGGTTCGCCCTCTATCATCTCTATAGCCATGATGCCCAGGGACCAGATGTCCACTTTGGGTCCGTAGGCCTTACGGGTCACCACCTCTGGTGCCATCCAGTAGGGCGTCCCCACCATGGTGCTTCGTTTGCTCTGTTCAGGAGTGATCTGAGCGCAGAAGCCGAAATCAGCTGTGAGACACAGAAAGACAGACAGATATTCAGACCGGCTGGTGTGATAGAGTCACTGATTTCAAAAATACAGCAGGAATAGTAAAGCATGGTCATAAAATGAATTCTTGCTCCCTCTACTGGACTGGTCAAAAGTTACACAAATGAAAACATCACATTCAGGGTTCCTTTAAATGATAATCAAAGCCAACAATGAAAAACTTAATAATTATCAGTAAGACAGCACTCAATGCCAAGATTTAGGTGTAAATGTTACTAATATGCATTCAATTTACAATCCAGAACAGCCTTAAATGTCTTAGACAGAAAAACTGAAACACAGATTAGAAGACAAATAGTTGTCGATGTGTTGTGGACTCACTGAGTTTGACAGATCCGTCCATGCCCAAGAGAATGTTGTCACTCTTGATGTCTCTGTGAATAACCTGATTTGAGTGAAGAAACTCCAGGGCTTGTAGACACTGCATGGACAACAACGACCCAGTTAGCATATTAAAACTTATAGGTTTTAGTCTAATTTTAGTTTACGGTTTAGTAATTTTGACTTGATTTAATCAGTATTTAATTTTTTTTTTCAGTTTTAACCATTTTACTCCCTAATTCTAGATTAAAATGCATGTTTGAGCCATTTTAACTGAAAGCAACTTGCACTGGAATATCTTAGATCTTGTCAGCGTTATTGTTTTATCTCAAGATGCACAGCAGGCACGTTTATAAAAGCTACTTAAACGCCCTAATTGAACTAAGGCCTAATTCTGCCTTAATCTTGCTTTAATCTAAGCCTTGTCTGTGAAACAAGGCCTAAGAAATATTGCATTGGCATCTAACTGTTAAAATAAGCTGATTTTTTTATCTAATATTTGTATTAGTGCTGTCGATTGGCGATTAATCGCATCTAACATAAAAGTTTACATGTTAGATGCGATTAATAACGATTAATCGATTTGACAGCACTAATTTGAGTATTTTATTGTATTTCAGCTTTATATCAATTTACAAACTGATTTTTAATAGTGTAGCTTAAGTTAATGATAACACTGGTTCGATGGAAAAATAAATCCCCCATGATGGGAAACATCAAAAGAAATGTTTATTATAAAAATAATTGCATTGAGTAATTATACCAGAAAATGTAAATTAAGAAAATTCTAATTCACTCAAAATGTGTGTGCACTGTCTATGTTTATGATCATTTCTAATGCTAACATTAAACCCTATTGGAATGAACTGACTCATCGATCATTTATGAGGTTCCATTTCACTTAGGATTCTGCCGTAGTAGATCTCTAGACAGCAAGGCTGCTTTATTTGTTTCGGAGAGAACAAATAATCATGGTAAGTTGAATAATTACACACTCACTTCCCGACAGACAGCAGCGATCTGCGCTTCATCCATACAGGTTTCCGTCACCACGTCTGTCAGGGAACCTCCAGCCAGATACTCCATCACCACCCAGAGCTCATCCCCCACCAGGTAACTATGGCAACAAGACAGCCTCGTCAACAGACGCCACATCGCTGAGTGATGCAGCGGCGTCGCCAGGACAACAGAATTATTGGATGCCTCTGCTTTTATTAGTGCAGACATGAAGCAATTTACCATGGCATGGACACAGAGAAAAGCTTTGGATCAAGCTTTGGATTTTTTTTTTTTTTTGAGATAACAACAAATGTTTTTAAAGAAAAAATATTTTAAATTGCTTAGTTTTTTGTTTTTGTTTTTTGTCTTGAGCATAATGCGGAAAAAAACCTGCAGGTACAAAAGGCAGAATTTTTTTTTAAAGGAAATATAACTTAGAAATAAAAATACAACAAAAAATAAAATACTAAAAATAAACAAAAAATTAGATAAATTAAACAATCACATAACTAGAAAATAAAAAAAATTAAGAACAAATTCTATATTATAAAAATAGTTGCATTGAGTAATTATATCAGAAAATGAGAATTAAGAAAATGTGATAATTTCAATATTTTGTTTTGCTAACATTAAACCCTTTTGGAATTAATTGATACATTTTTGTCTAGGAACACTATTTGTGAAAATATATACTATATACTATATATTTTCACAAATAGTGTTCCTATACACACACACACACATATATATTTATACACACACATACATATATATAAAGAAAGGAAAATGAAAACAATAACAAAATAAATACAATTTAAAATAAAATAAAACAGTTAAAAATTTTAAAAATAAACAGAATTTTTTCAAATATATTCTGTAAGAAGAATTTTTTTTTGACATATTATAAATATTTAACAGGAAAACCAGTTAAAATACTGATCAGGAAAATGATTTTACCTGTCCAGGTAGTTGACGATGTTGGGGTTCTTGTTTTCCCTCATGACTAAGATCTCGTTGATGATCAGCTCTTTCTTGGGCTGCTGCTGTAGGTTCATCTGCTTGATGGCCACCTGAAAGACCAATTAACAGAACAAAAGCTTTTAGACACACTTGAAGATTAATCCGAGTCTTCGGCTCCATTAGGCCCGACTCCGAGCATCTCTCCATTAACATGAGTGAGAGTTAACTTTGAGATGTGTGTAGGTAGGATTACAGCGCCCGCTCAGCTCAGAGGAATGTCATCAGATCAATAACACATGCCGTATCCCCTGATTCATTGTTATCGATCCGCCGAAAATGTCGAAGTCTCTGTCGGAATCGCATTAATGATTACGATAGGTGCCCTCTATTAACCGTAAGAGCATGTGGACACTGAAAAGCCTGTCGATATCTCCAACTCCATGATTGGAGTTCTCAAAATGGACACAAAGTCATTAACCCTATAAGCAATAATAATAGTGATGCTTGCCGTATTGGTGGTGTTTAATAAGTAGTGACCTAGTGAGTCGATGTACCTCACCATCCATTTTAAGCATTATATTTGTTTACATTTTTTCCAGACAAAAAAATACACAAATCTCTCATCACAGGTTTTCTACTAATACAAAGCTTAATGCTAAATCCTGAAGTATCCCTTTAAATATATACATGCATATGTATGTACACTATTTATATATATATATACAAAATAATTTTACACAGTACACATACATCTATTATTTCAACGCAAACTTTTATTTTGGATGCGATTAATCCCGATTAATTGGAAAATGGACGTCTAGATGATGTATGTGTGGCATCAGTGGAGAAACACATTACTGGCTGGCACCTCAAAAGTCTCACCTCTTGTCCCGTGGCGATGTCTATGGCTGTGTAGACTGTTCCAGACGCCCTGATGAGGGAAGGAAGTGAAGATTTGGATGAATGTTTGAATTGTGATTGTGGGATTTGGCATAAATGATAAGATCATAAAACTCACCCCTGGCCTATCTTCTCAAATCGCGTGTACTTCTTCTTCGGGTCACCCACGCTGACTATACTTCCTGTGGAGTGAAGGTCACATGTTATTTTCAAAGTTATAATAATAAAAAACAAACACTACAAAAAAGAAGAAAAAAAGAGACACACAGGGGAGGAAAAACAGCATTTTAAAAGACAGAAAGAATGAAAATGTAGCAATTCAGGGTGTGTGACAGAGCTGCACAACTTATCTAATCTATAATCAAAATTGTGAATTGTGAATATGAATTTTTTTTTGTGCAATTATATAACTTGAGATTAGAAGGTGATGCTGAGAGAACTGCCCTGGTAAATAAGAAAAGAAATATGTGCACTGTAAATTTCAATATCTGTCTGTCCATCTATAATAATGATATATTATAATGATAGAAATAATTAGTAAATAATTTATGCTGTTTTAATTTTCATTTTATTGCAGTAAGAAATAAAAACTTAATTAAAAAATGGTCTGTTTTATAATGTATTTAAATATTCTATTCTAATAAATAAATAAATATATATATATATATATTGCACACTTTTCTTCTTATGTAAATGTTTTTTTTCTTTAAGAATGATATTCATGAAAATATATAAAATTAGATATTTTACATCTAAACTAAATTAATTATTATAATTTTTTTAAATCTAACTATTTTTAGATTACGTTGCTTGCGTTTGGCTGGAAATCAGCCATCACCAATGTTGGGTGTAAATAATTACTAAGTAATTAGTTACTGTAATTTAATTACTTTTCTCTTGAAAATGTAAAGTAAGGAATTACTCTTCATTTATCTGTAATTTAATTACAGTTACTTCTGATGTAATTGAGGTAAATAAAGTGTATAGATCAATCCGATCTCACAGCGATTCGTATGCATTTTATGAGGTGTCTAAATTGTACGACCGCACTCGTACAAATTCGTATGAATTAGCCATTTTGTAAAATATGTATGAAAAAAGTGTGAAATGTCATAAAACAATAGTGGATTCAACATCAAAATGTATTGTCTTTTATCAAAAAGTATGTTTTTATAATGTAACCCTTTCCACCTTGGTCAGTTTAAGGATAATTCATGCAATTTTACTAGTATTTATTTGAAAGAATTAAAAACCGATTCATGTCTATACTTGTATTATTCAGCTGGTTGAGATTGATATGGGATTTTGAAATAATTAGTAATTAAAAGTAATTAAATACTTTTTAAAGAGAGTTATTAGTACAGTAATCGAATTACACTGTTAAAGAGGTAATTAGTAACTAGTAACTAATTACTTTTTTAGAGTAACTTACCCAACACTGGCCATCACTTTATAGTTCTTTTCAAATGCTTTGTATTGTATTATGCCTTTTGTTAAATATTTGTCAATTTGTCAATATATTGTTTGTCAAATCAGGCAGCCCTAGTTTGTGAGGATCAACTGAATCGTTCCCCTCATATTGGTCCCGTATAAGAAGAGGGATGCTCAGCTCTAAGAGGACAGTGAACTGAGATCAGATTCAGTCAGACTCAAGCTGTGGAGGGAGAAGCAAACGATCGTTTCCAGTCAAAGCGAGCTGACCTAGCGGAAGAATGAGAGAAAATGGGGGGATGAAAAAAAGGCCTCTAAACCTTTGGGAAAAGACAGATTTACAGGCAGTGAGGTAACAGAGGCTTGGAAAAGACAAAGGAAGAAGGTCGAGGGCTGATCAGAGTTTTACGAGGTCTCTGAGTCTTAAATTCAGGCCACATAAGGGAAAGACAGGAACATCTTCAGTTCGACGTGTAACCCGGCAACCGTTGATGAATGGATGTTTTAGATGAAGAACGACAAATCTTTGGCCGAGAGGGGCCTGGAGTGACAGAGTGGGGCAGGAAAGACACACTGGATGGCTGTAGCAGCATCCCGTTCTTACCAGTAGAGGGCGATCTGAGCACGTCTGTAGCATGGGGTTTTTAATAAGATACAGGTTCTTAGAAAGTCATGCATCTCTTGGGCCGCTCATAAAAAAAATTACTGGGAATAATTTAAGCCAAAATGACACGCTAAAAAATAATAATGCATATAAAATATAGTAAAATAATACAACTTAGATCCACAAAAAATGTATGGATGACTCAAGCAAGAAATAAAATCATGTTGGAATTTCACAAAAACAAATACTGTATATGTCATATAATGTGCAGTCAGCTGGTAAACCTTGACAGGGTGATGGCACCTTGACAGCAATAATGACTTGCTGATGGCACATTATCCTACTTATTACAGGCCTACTTATGAAATAAATGAATAATTGGACATGAAATATTGATTTGAAAATAAATTATTATAGAAACCCAAAGAGAGACATGGAACTTGCTTAGATATGTAAAAAAAAAAAACTGCTGTCAAAATAAATAAATAAATAAATAAAATCTAATCGAATAAAATAAATAAAATAAAAAAATACTTTATATATTATTTATTTTTTGTTAATTTTTGTGTGTGTGTGCCTATATATTTACATATATATATATATAATATGTATTAAAAAAACTTTTAATTGAATTAAAAATAAATATTTAATATCTACATAATAATTACTGTTAACTTTTGTGTATATATATACAGTATATATACACACATATATAAATACACTGTGTATTATATATATATATATATATATATATACACACATTAGTATCTATCTATCTATCTATCTATCTATCTATACACACACACACACACACACACACATATTAAGAGAATATTTTAGAGAATATAAATAAATATATATATATATATATATATATATGTATATATATATATATTTTAGTATTATTAAATAAATAATTATATTTGTTACCTCCAATTTTGGTAAAGCTATATCTCTTGCATCACTTACGCAGTTTCTCGAGTATCTCCTCGTCGGTCATCTTCTTCTTGCGTGTCTTGTCCGCACTTTGCGGGGTGGAGGGTGTGGGGGTATTAGTGGCGGTGGTGCTGGAGGGTGTCGGGGTGGGACTGCAGGCGTCAGAGGTCGCGTTGGCGATGGGCGATGTGGCAGCGTCTTTGGTGGAGAGCGGAGGAGGAAGAGGTTCAATGACGGAGCGTGTGTAGATCTGTGGGGTGCACAAATGTGTTGTATTAGCAGTGGATTACAGAAAATAAAATAGTAACTAGTCCTGATCATTGACCACTAGAATAAACTGTATCAGATCACATGGGGCCCTAAATGAGCAATGGATGATTCACAGGGAATTCTGGGAAAGGACCGGGCCGCTGGTACCCACAGAGGCAATGAAACACATATTCCAGCACAGCTCAGTCTAAAGTGACTCAAGTGAATATAATTCTCGCCTCAGACGTTCACGAGCTGAATAAAACCCTCTACATTTTTTGCTCACTGGAGTCTCGGGGCATAATCTGTTCAAACAGAACCAGGATCAAGTTTCCTGCTCGTTTCTTAGAAGACTGCTTTACAACACAGGGGTAGGGCTTGTGTTCTTGAATTCATTTTAGAGCCAAAAACACAGGACACAAACAAGATGTTGACTCACCACAAGGAAACAGGGTACCAGCAGCTTGACACTCATTTACATCACATAAACATTCTCAAAAAATAAAATCATTTTTAATTAAATTATATTATAATAATAATAATAATAATAATATCATGTATATTTTTTATATATATAAAAAGGAAAAAAAAACTAAAAGTGCTGTACTTAGAGGCTTGTTTTAGAGGCTGCACAAGCATATTTCGTTGTTTAAACTCTTTTTTTGTTAGTAGTGTGTGTTGTGTTTGTGACATGAACAGATGGAGATCAACTTTCTGAAAATCTAAAGCTACAATAAAAAATTAAATATATGAATATTAGCTTTATATACAAGATATACATTTATTGTGTACAACTAAAATTTTAAGTATACATTTTTTATGTTGCTTGGAACTCATTAAAATTAAAATTGAGGTTGAAGGACTACAAAAAACCCTAATAAAAACGTCAAAAGTACATAAACTACAATTAAAAATGCAAATATAAAAAATACTAAAATAACACCATTTCAAACATCCAAAATGAAGTGCTCCTTTTGAGTATTTTTCGCTTGGAATGAATTGAATACATTTTTGAACAAATAAAAAAATCCAGAAACTTATTGGACACAAGCAACTTTACTTTTCTGAGACTCTAAACACACGCTGAGTGATATAATCAATGTATATCCTATGATTTCCTTAAAATATTTTTTTTTATGTTCAATTTGGCAACTTTTTAGCAAAGACTAGTTAATAGATAAGTTCAAAGTTATGATACATGCACTACAAGTCACTTGTGGCCACTATCGCTGTGAAAAGCAGCATCATGTGAATGTGTGCTTGAACACACTAC